>NC_089809.1:16594352-17244602 GCF_029633855.1 Hoplias malabaricus | reverse complement strand
CTTCCCCTTGTAGCAGGTTAAACTGGTGCTGCAACTTCTGGCCGGCTCTGCGTGTTATATTCTTCATCTGGTGAATCTCTCTGTTGTGCACTTGAGGTTGTGTGAGCTTTTTTGGGAGCCATCCTTACTGTTGCTGAGTTTGTCTTGCTGAAATTGGTAGGCGCTACTGTCGACGGCCTCCACTGTTGCCACTCTATCACAAGTCAATGGCGATCAAGGCTGCGTCCACTTGCGTTTCTACCACTTGTGAAGTTCATCACTCCTAGACTGCTTTCACTGCCACCATTTGTGGGATGGATGTTAAAATTGTAGTGTGGAGGGTACGGATGAAGAAATGTGGGTTCACTCAGCAAGGAATAGGCAGGACTCAAAATAACTCTTTCCGTGACAATTTATTCAAACGAAGCACACGTGATGACGTCACAATAAGAGAGGTACCCGAAGAGAAATGAAAAGAAAAGAAAATAAATGAAAAGAAAATTTAAAGAGCACATTGGAACTAAACAGACAAAGTATGTCCATACTGCAGTTCCCTGTACCTTTTCCTCCCTACTGCAGCCAAATCCCCCTCCTTTTAGGAACTTAGCCCCACCCCTCTCTTAATTGGACTAACCCAACTCTAGCAAAGGGGTAAGAAAGTTGCTCCCAGGAAGATATTTATTCCCTTCAATATGACCATTAACAGACATCCCCCGCACATCTCATTCCAGCTTCACTGGTAAGTGTTTATCTATGTACATAGTTTAATAGTTTTACTCATTTGCTTTTTCCCTTTCACAGGTTCCTGAACCCAGCTCTTCCCTCCCCCTCTCTATACCTCATTGTGGGCCCTTCGGCTAGCACAAAGAGAGACAGGAAATTCGCTGCCATTCCCCTAGGACAGGAACTGAAACAAGGTAAGCAATAATACCAATATACATTCCTTAATGTATATTCCAGTCTTGGTGATGGGTCCAATTCACTGACCTCATCACACCCACGTTGATGCGAACTGTACACCGTACCCTACACTGCAGCCTGATGTGCACATCCACAGAAATGTAACGTGTCACATTGACACAGACCGCAACAACTTTCGTTGGTCCACAGTCGGACAAACATGGCTCAAATTAAACTGAATAAGTCCACAAAAAGGAACATGATCTCCTCTTCTCCACACAACAGAGACTGCAGACAGCAACAAATTCGTGGTGAGAGATTTCCTCAAACACTGTTTGGATGTCACAGAACAAAATAAAAGTGGAACAAATGAAAAATGAGGATTCCTTTGGAGAAAACTCCTTAAATAGTGCACTTCACATATTATAAAACTAATACTACTACATTGTTTATTACAAAGTGTAGAAGAAGATGTTTGAAATTCAGCCCTAGTGTCACACAATGGTGTCAGACACTTGTGGAGGCTATGGTGCAGAAATCAGCCCTAACACATCTGATCCCAGATAATGTTTGTTCTGTATATTGAGCTTAGATATGGCAGTGTTTCTGCACAGTAATGATGGCTTTCTACTTGCATAATAGGGTTCAGGTTACATTTCTTGATGCAGCAGCAGACTGTGCCAATTGACAACTCCTGGGCTCATGAGACACCATGCAATGCTGTCTGAGGGCTTGAAGGTCATGTACATTTAACAGTGTCTGACTTGACCTACACCTCCCTGAACCCTTTTATCAATATTATGAAGGTTAGATGGTGAAAATTGGTTGACAATTTTCACATTAACTGGGCAAAAAAACATGAACCATGACTCATCTTCATTTACAAATTCTGAGCCTTGTGTAGGTGGTCCCTTTATATCAATTTGTAATTCCTTCACTTGTTCTCAGTTCACTTGCTTATTTTAGAATGTTTCAGAAAGCTGTAAATTGAATTTCTATATAATTTACATTCATATTTCTATATTATATTCATATCTGCACTTTCTCAAATTTTCCTTGGAGTGTGTTGCAGGTATTAAATTATTAATTGGTGTATATTAACAGAATTCTAGTGTTTTATTCAGTGAAAACCTTAGAAATCATTTGCAGGTACTTTAGACAGTTAAAATATCGATTCAGGAGAATTAATAAACCACATATTTATGTTTTTATTGCATTGTAAGCAATTTCCCAACTTCTGTAGAAATTGAGATTGATTTTGTACAGTTTGGGGGGCAGTCCGTATAACCAATTAGCTTATGATTCTTTCCATTGTTTTATGGTGTGCCTTCATATCATAACTCTCAGAAAAAGTGTCACTGTGGTGGTACCTTTTGCTGTCCTCATGGGTACATGTTCTGTACCTTTAGTTAGAGAATTGTACTTTATTGTATCATAACTTTAAATGTAAAAATTGTGTTGATTTTGTATGGCCAGTTTCATCTCCAGGACTTATGATCTTCTATTTTACACTGTTCTATAATGAAATCTTCTGGAGAAGAGAATGTAAGGTACCTTTAGGAAACATAACTGGACTTCAAAACCACTGCTGTGCCTTTAAATGTATATATTACACTGTTTGTACATTTAGTAACCAATGATGTACTTCTACCGTACCGTTTTTCTAAGTGTACCTGTATATTGCATGTAAACATTATATGTACTGCACAAAAGCTGAAGAGCATCCTCCATTTATTTAACATCCTGTTTAACATAACATGGCTGCTTTTTTTCAGGATACTCTTCTGTGGAATTTAGAATTAAGAAAGTGATACGTTAATAAAAATGTTTTATATAATTAATGTTGATTAGTGTAAGATAGAGAAATGACGGCTTTTCATCAAACAAGTTTGACAAATGAAGGTGGTCTCTGACTTTTAGAAAAAGATAGAGAAAGGAGTGTGGTTTATGAAAAATGCTTAGCAGAGCAATAACACACACAGTGCCGCTGATCTCTCCTGTGTTTTGTGGAGTTTTATCCACTGCCAAAGGGGCGGCTGGAAACCCAAGAAAAGAGGCTTCATTGCTCCCACGTTGGAGTTCATAGCCACATGGCTGGGAGAGTTCCAAGAAGCAATATGTATGCCAGCGATCTATAATGTTCCTCAGGGCAGATGTTAGTATGTCTTTATGTAACCTACCCTGCATGAAAGTCTTATGTGTGTGTGTCATACTTGTTTGATGAAGTGCCTGGGAAAAGCCAGTCGTTTTCTGAGCTCCTTGTTCAACAGATCATATTTTATCTTGTGCAACTACACCTCAAGTTCTTCCTCCAGCTACCAGCAGCTGAAGGGTTAACATCTGGTAATGTATGGCGCCATATATCATGGAAGGGTGTGGATGGAGTCAGCAGGAATTTCAGCCTGGAATGGAGAGAAGGGTTAATAATGGCATAAGTGTGGGCCGCAGGCGATGGCGAGGCAACATTAAATCGAGCGAGCATTCAGATTAGATTCCGCTATGGGACGAGGCTGGAAATCCCAGCTCGGCCCACCAGGTGACACTCATATTAATCACCCCACTGCTTCGAGTCTGCCCATTAAACTCCCCAGCTGCAGGCGGACCCCCAGGACCCCACTGGAAAAAAGAAGGTGTCCACTGCAGTCATGGCCTGGCTCCGTCCCAATACACAATGCTCCTGCTTCAGCTGAAAGTGAAATTTGATGCTAAGTATATCACACTGAGATGAACAGCTATTTGCAAAGCTCATCTCCTAATTAGCAAGAGGGGTGGGTGAGGGGTCTCAGAATATGAAATCCAGAACCGTTAGCGTCCCCCTGGAGAACGCTAACTATTTACATGCACAGTAGGGCTTCACTGTAAGTCTGACCAAAACTGCAAGTCTAATAAGCTATGATCATCTAAGCAGATGTGTTATAGCCTGAGATCATAATCAGGTTAAGCTTAGCCCAATAAAATATAGATGTATGTCTCTTATGTTAAAGGTTTTGTGGGAAAAATATTTTATATAATTGTGGTCCAAAACCAAGATATGGTATCTGGTAAAAATGCTCTGTATAAACTCTAATAGTGCTTCATAAGGCTCTTATAATGAAATGTAATTGATTAACTTGTAACGAATAAACATAAAGTAACACGTATACATGATTATAAACATATTATAAATGTTTATAATGCCATCATTGAGTGCATCCAGTAAACTGACAGCTTGTTATTATTTATTATATATAAATGAGGATTCATTTAAAATATCAATTGAAGCACACAATGGTGGCATTTTAATTATTTATAACATGTTTATAATTCTTAATATGTATTATAGGTGCTTCATAATTAGGCAGAGATCATTATCCAGTTAGCATTATAATGAGCATTATCCAAAGCATTATAATGAATAGTGAAACTTGTGTTATTATACGTTTGTGTGATACAAATTAATGAATCACATTTTATTATAAGAACCTTATGAGGCATTATTGGAATATATAAGTACGCTTACAAAACATTTTTATACCAAGTACAGAAAGTTATAACTGCATTTGTAAAGACATGTATTCATAGAAAGTTTTACCACAAATTCTCAGGTTCTTAAGTGATTTATTTATTCCTATATGTAAAGTACAACACCAGATTTTGACACAGATGTTCTCTCACACAGCTGGTGTTACCTCCACAGTAAAGTACTGAGCTGCAAAAGAACATGAGGTCACTATTCCCAATGCCAGTAATGGGCTAGAAGGTAGAAAGGATCCCACCATCGAGTTGTGGAAGAATGAAGCTGTGTTTCTGATGCAGAACTAATCACCCAACATCAGTACATGACCTCAGTAATGCTCTTGTGGCTGTATGCAATCAAATTCTCTCATCTAGTGCAAGTCCTTCCCAGAAGAGTGTGAACACCCTTCGAATTTAAGCAGAGTTGGGTAAGCAGTTGCAGACAAACTTTTGGCCATATTGTGTTTTTTGGCTGAAGGAGGATAAAAGGAGAGCAGGTATTTTTAAATGTCGGAAACCTCCTACACGTTTTGAAGTGGGTGTTTGCTGTGAAGAATTCACAGGGTGCTGGAGTGCATGTAAACAGGATTATAAGGGCCTGTTCTATTAGACAATTCTGGTAAACATCTTGCATTCAGATTCGTAGACTACAGTTATATTTAATAAAGACTTTAGGACAGGGTGTGCATGTAAATATATACATGTATATCTCTACACCACTGGTGTGGCAATTTGATTGTAATCAGCTGCAAGAGCTTTAATGACCTCATGTTCTAATGTTTTATGGCGAGTTGTCAATCATAAACATCATTCCAATTGGTACATGAGGGACTGGATTGGGCCCTATCACCTTAGAGAACAGAGTTCGACAGCTCCACAGCCCAATGCTTGGCGGTTTCATCACCCTCTAACTTTACATAAAGTATCAAAACTGGTGGAAACAAGGGGTCTTGTGTTTGCTGGAGAGCACAAAGGTTCCAAGAACAGTATCTAGACCGGCCCATTCTGGTTATTGGTCAGTGCTTGGCTATGGAGAGTCTACAAGCTGGGCATCTGTGCCAACAATAGGGGTGGCAAAATGTATCAGAACTGGATTATTAAAATGAGTGTTGACACATGTTTGTGTGAGTGGCCTCCTACTCTCCTCCAAAAGTACATAGTACAGCTTCTGCAGTGCTGAGCTCAGAATAGCAATGACAGAAGCACTGTTCTCCCTATTGTAGGTCGGTGAACCATCACAATGATGCTGAAGTTGGAATCCGAAGGTAAAAGTACTACCTACATTTCCGTTAAAAAGTAGTTACTATATTAGTTAAAAGAATAAGTACATCTTCGAAGAACACAGGCCGGGTCTTTCCATTCCAGCTCTTGTTGATGAATACCAAACTCTCTGTACTGTCTCGTTTGGCCTCCATGAATCTGAGCTTAATAGCTGCTGTGGGGCGTGGGGCAGGCTTTGGAGAATTGCTGCTCTGACGTGTGGAATAGTGAGGTTGACGCATCACACGGCGCGCGTGTCCCAAAGTTATTTCTCACCGCTCTCAAAGTGTTCTCTTGTTATATTTCATTCTTGGCTGCCCCATGGCTATTTGTTTTGTGCTTGTGTCATCTGAAAACCAGGAGCTGCGGAGAGAAATGGAGAGAGGTGGAGAAAATTAAAGTCTCTCTTTGATACGGAGGATTTATTGAACTGGTCTCGCGGAGACACCGCCTTCACCTACAGCTGAACGTCTTACCCACACACCCACACACGGTGCTGCAGAGGCATAGTAATTGCTGAAAGTTTTTTTTTTTAGGTTGGGGAGACCTTGTAAGGAGATGTGTAATAACTTCTTAGATGACATGGCAAATTGAAGGCCTTTTGTGAATGCTCATGTTTTGTCTATAGGAGCCAGCAGCGGCCTTGGTTACATGAAAACCTGTCGGTGCAGAGACTAGAAGCTGACGTAAGCAGGATTTATGCTCAGCTTTTGTTCTGCTGATAAAGGTGCTGCATATTTCATGGTCTGGCATCAGCTTTTCACCACCCGCTTTTGAAATACAACAGATTTTGTCATCGACTGACTCCATGTGCAGGCTGTAATGGCTCTCATGTTTGATGTATTCGCCATGCTCTCCTGTGCCGATCTGGAGGGTGCTCTCCGCAAAGCCAAGCCAGTGTTTCAGGAGAAAAGAGGCGTGCAGAAAAAGAGAAATGTATTCCAATCCTTGGGGACTTGCGCGCCAAGGATTAGATGAAGAGCAGCGCCTTCACTATTGTTCTGCAACGCATTCCCTCAAACGTGCAATCTTCGTACAAGCGTCAGGAAGCATGTTTTTGAAAAGCAAACAGTTTCGTTTTAAGTTTCTCTCTCGCATGCCTGTGATAAAATGTGCTGTTCATTCACATGCCTTTTCTGCTTGATGTTTCCCTCAGCACTACGTCATTTATACATAGCTGGGCTCCAAGTACTGACCAAGTATGGAAAGATGGGACACTTTGTTGAGTTTAAAGCCTCAGCTGACTTCAAAATCTGATTCCATTATGAAAGACTCAGTTTGGAGCCGACTTCAGAAAGTTTTTACAAAGTCCTGGTGTGTGACCTTGTGTGATGTGCAAGGCTAGTGAACTCTCTGGGATTTCTCCTCCTTTGGGCGGATCATTATGCAGCATGTTTAGAAATCTTTTAGCTCTGGTGCACTATGAAATTCATAGAGGTCATAAAGGGGTTTAATGAAGATATTAATGACCAAAACCTACAGAGATCAGGATAAGTTTTCCTATGACTGCGGTATTGCACTTGCCACAAACTAGAAACATTAGAGCCATTAGCCACTGGAATTGATCTGATTCTTAAAAGGACACACTGGCCAAGAGGAACAAAAGAAACCATGGAAATATTGGTTGTAGACATGTATACTGACATCCTACAGCAGCATTAGTCTATAGAGAGGATTTTATTGCTTAAAAATTGAAAATAAAACAATGGACACAAAATATACACAATGTGTATGAAACAGTTCACACACTGCACTGGTGATATATATGTGACTTTCTAACACCTATAAAGCTCAAAATTAAATCTGCCTTAGGGTCGTGCAAGGATGGAAACGCAAATGCCAGCACCTGGCCAACTCTCTACAAATGCATGGTCCTGTTGTACAAACCCAATGTGTGCTCTTATGTTACTGTAGCTGGTAAAACACATAGAACTCGGGGGCGATAGAGGACAAATCATAGCGTCTGTAAGCAGGATAAGGTTAAACATGTCAACAGTAGTGTTGCATGCTATTTTCTTGTTGTATAGGCAAAAAAAGAAAAGATTCACTAGAAGGTGCAGTGTGTGGCCTCTGAATCACTCTCAAAAGACAAAAGACTTTAGAGAAGGATGAGAAAACTAAATTCAGTACTTTTTTTGTACTTGTATTTTTCAACAACTTTTCTACTGAACATTATTTTACAGGGTTTATGTACTATACCCACCATTAGGTAAGAGTTGTATTGAGGGTCAGCCTTTGCTTGTAGCCATTTCAATCTGAAAACCCCATCCACACTCTCAGAATAAAAGGTAGTGTAGAGGTACATTATTGGTTATATTCTTTTTTGTCCAGAAGGACAGTTGAATATTTGTAAGCTTTCATTAGAGAACTGTGTAATATAATACAAAATAAGTCCTGCAGATGAAAATGGGCATATGAAGTCAACATAACCACCACAGAGGCAGCAAAAGGTATCACCACAGTGACAGTATTTCTGACAGTGCAGTCAAGACTCTGTAAATCAGTGTCCAATTTGTGTTTGGGAATGTGAGATGGCATGAAAATGGAGACAAAGTATAGATGCTATTTTTGGAACCTATTGATCTTCTGGTTTAAGAAATAAATAAATAAAATAAAAAGCACCATTCTCATCCACACGACAAGACGCTGTGGAGAGTCGATATCCCCTCACATGAAATTATATCAACATAAACATCTCTCTATCTGCTCCGGGGCGGTAGTCTTCTGACCCCATACCTTATTTCCACACCAACCAGGGTGATAGATGGTTTGTTTGCTTTTTCTTCTCATCCAATTTCCCCCAATTGATCTGGACCATTCTCTATGGTGCTTGGCCGCCTCTGGTCCTGCTATTGATCCGCACCATGCTCCACTGCTCCTGCACAGCCACGCAAACCTTCAAAATCAGGTTGCTTCCTCGTTGGAACACTGGACACTGTTCAATTTCCTACACTTAAAGACTATATTGTAACATGATTCGAGGTTATTGTACTGTGAACTGCAACTGCTCAAGAACACTGTGTTACTTACTAGTTTTCTGAGCCTAAAATCTGATTGGTTAAGTTGAATTCATTGTAAAATACTTCATATGTACACACAAATGCCATTGCACATTGAGTAGGTATTAATTATTCAAACCTACCTTAAATGCAATGTTGCTTGACAACCTTAGCACACTTCTAACATAGTACACTTGCAAATGCAGTAATTTATTATGACCATATTAAAATCTCATTCAATTATTTTTTTTTAATCCAAGGTTAAGGGGTTCTAGCAAATTAAAAACACACTTCAGCCATGGTAAAATCAGTGCCCGGACAATCCCTTGCAGCTCACTGCTTAGAGGGAAATCTAAATATTTTCTGGACTAAGTGTCAAGAAGCATTCTCTCTAACGTATGCAAATGTCAGGAAAAGCTAAGCACTTTTCAATACAACTTTCCCCAGAAAAACCCAACCTTGGCATAAAATGGGTTAGCAAATAGAAAGTGGCCTAAAGCAAAAGTAACACATTTACACAAAAGCCTCTGCCCCAGTGGACAGGCTCATGCTCAGCAATCCGTGCCCCATCCATTCAGCCTCTGATTACAAAGCACATTCATTACTCTGACTCCAATTGAGCTCATTCTCTCAAGAGGGTACCCCGCCATTCTATTGTCACCCTTCATAAACAAGAGAAGGAGAGCAGGAGGGAGGAGCGGAAAGGCAGGCAGGGGTGCACACACACGCACACACACACACACACACACACACACAAACTACAAGATATTATTTGGATGCAGCAGACTTCTCTTTGGCATGTCCCCACAAAGCCCCATTCTCAGGCTCAGTCTAATAGCATGTGTATACATATGCAAAAGCACTGCTGGAACAGAGGACTCCATTATTACTCCTCTCTACAGTGGTGTGGTCAGGAAAAGCCTCTGCTGATTTTGTTTTTAAAGGCTTCTTGATGAACAGGAAAACAATGACCGTTGGCAGCATTTAGAAATGAAGAAATAGACGACACGAGGCTTGGAAATATATCCTTCTTTGTTTCTCAGTTTTCTGATAGCTACACACTCCCTGCCATGTTCACTAGTTTTAATTAGGAGTATAACTTGGCTTTGGGTCACACTGCTGTCATTGCCAGAATATAAAACAAGCTATTGAATGTTTAGGTCCTGCAATATTCAGTAGATATTTATGTGAAGGCTATCTATGAAGGGAATTCGTGCTACGTGTACATACAAATCCCATGTGTTGAAAGTTGAGCCACTTTGTACAAGAACAAAGAGAAACTAGGCAAGCCTAGTTTAGTTAGACCTCCATTAGCCATATAGCCATTGTTACAGAGGTTTTTCTGGCATTTCAAAAACTGGAAATGCCCAAAATACATACCCTTGTCATTGGAAGGTCTGGAGAAACTTTGGTGTTTCATATCAATGTCTTTGTTTACAATAATAACAAATAATAAACTATAAAAATAGTTTATCTTGTCAGTTGCTGACAGTGTGTGTATGATCATGGAAAGCCTGCTATTTTCTGTTCATACAAAGCTACAAGATTGAAGCACCATGTTGAGACGACATTAAAGCAACTCGTTTACCAGAAAGCAACTAGATAACATTTTAACATTTAAGTTTTTGAACAAAAACCAAGCACCTTAACATTTTATCAACTAAGTAATCTATATTCAATAAAGGAACAGGGCATCGCTGGGAACTAGATATTTATTACTGACTTACATTTCTATAAGGGTCCGACTGAAAAAACGGTGCTGTAACAAATTCACAGTCACATTTATTTTGAGTAGCACCTCACTCTAGTGTTCTAGCTTTAATAATCCGGATATTTTGTCCGTTCCTGTGTAAAGTTAAACAAAAAGCTGTGCAAAAATAGCTAAGTTACTCGTCAGAATGTCAGTAAGTGAGATGTGTCCATGTATTCACATCATTATAGGGACATAACTTTGTTTGTTAAATATGGCTACAGTAGAGAAACAAATGGCTGGGTCACAGAAATATTCTCCAAACTTAAAGAAGAGACTATGATAAATATTACACTCAACAACGTTCAACACATTTCTTTTCGAGGCTCCAGTAAAACACTGAGCTGCACCGTGGTGGATGGTGGACCTACAGCGCTGAAGTGGCGCGAGTGTGTTCCAGTTCAGCTCTCAACTCTCTGACCCCTTGAACACTTCAACCCTCGCACCTTCTGCTCCCCTTTCAACAGCGTCATCAATGTGAACATTTTAATGAAGGATTTAAGGCCATATTTCACTGGAATGTAAAATATGGCTGAATGAACAACAGGCAGTGTAGTAGTGCCACGCAAGTTCTCTCTGTGAAATACAGCTCAATTAACAGTTCCTACTCGCGCATGCGTTTTCAACATTAGGTGTCAGTCAGTCAGTAAGTGTAAATGCCTCTTCTAGCAATGTACATTTTCCTGAAAAAAAAATGCATTGTACATGGACTTATACGATTATAGCATAAGTTTCCACTGTCTTTCAAACCACCTGAGAGCTAGGGCCCAGAAAACCCAGATGCTTTTCTGAACAGAATTATTGTATGGCATTCTGCTTGCATTACAGTGTTTCACATTGAGGCCTTACGGCCTTATGTGGCCTCACCTCACATGAACTGAGATTTCTCTGAATTTCTGGAACCTTTTCAACGTATTAACATTTTTCACAAAGTTTGGCAGAAAGTTTTCAGTCATGTTTGCAAAGAACGAGCCTTTGGTGGGTGCTCCTTTTATATCTTTTGCATTCATCTACACATTGTAGAATATATCAAAACAATGTAAATTGAATTTCCCAAAGATTTTCTCTTATTTCACTCCTGTCCTGCCTTCTGTTTTGTTCTGGCTTTTTTTTTTTTTTTTTTTTTTACAAATTAAATTAAATTAAATTAACACATTAAGATTGTTGTCTTTGTAATTTACCAAATAAAAAAATTGTTTTTTTTTTCAATTCAACTGCAAAAGTCACAATTATCTGTGAACGCAATTTTCTATTAAAAAACAAAGCTTCAATGTTTATGAGCACCCATAATTCACAAGGTTAAACAACATGGATTTTTCTTTTATAAAGAGCAGAAATAATTGGACATTTGTTCCATTTGTTCTGTGAAGTGTTTCTGACATTAGGACCTCATATTACAATGAAATTGACTTTCAATTTTGCACATCTAGCTTATAAAATCTCCACAGAAAAACACTGAGTGAATTGGGACACTATGGATAAGCTGCCCATGACCCTAAGGTCACAATGTTCAATGCCCATCATCAGTTAGATGGGTATCGTATCTTGGCACTGGGATGTGGAGAAGTGGAACTATGTAATTTTCTTCATAAAACAACAATTTTACAACTAGAGGTCTGCATTTCCAGGAGGAAACGCGAGATGTTGCGCCGCCTAAACCCCCGTCCCCCGATCCGCGTCTTTCCCGCTTAAAGGGAGGTCCTCGATACGGTAAACCCGCGTGGGTCACTAGGCGACGCTTATGGTGAAGGAGTTACCTGCTAAGCTGTTGGTAGTGGGATGTTAAGAGAGCACTCTCCCACAGCAGTTTACATTGGACTCTATGGAGCTCTGTAGGCCGTGAATGGAAAACGGGGTCAAAGGTCATGAAGCGGGTGGGCTATCGGCCCATAATTTCACGTGGCGGGACCGTGGACTCTCGGGTCTGCCCGTTTGAATTCTGGTGTGTCTAGCTCGAAAACTGACCGTGTGACAGCAGTTTGAAAGTTTGACAAAAGTTTATGGACATTTTTCCATTCATTCCTATGGGAGAAAACACGAAACTTCAAATGCTTACTGTGCGAAAACTATGCAACTTTTCCAAAAGCTGTATACAAGCCCGCATCCCACAGGGAAGCTCTACGAATGAAACTTTGAACGGAGTCGATATCTCGAAAACTGTGGGCGGAGTTAACCGGACAAGAATGAACGATCCTCAGAATGAAGGGCAGCAAACGTAACACTAGAGGTCTGCATTTCCAGGAGGAAACGCGAGATGTTGCGCCGCCTAAACCCCCGCTCCCCGATCCGCGTCTTTCCCGCTTAAAGCGAGGTCCTCGATACGGTAAACCCGCGTGGGTCACTAGGCGACGCTTATGGTGAAGGAGTTTACTGCTAAGCTGTCGGTAGTGGGATGTTAAGAGAGCACTCTCCCACAGCAGTTTACATTGGACTCTATGGAGCTCTGTAGGCCGTGAATGGAAAACGGGGTCAAAGGTCATGAAGCGGGCGGGGTATCGGCCTATAATTCCACGTGGTGGGACCTTGGACTCTCGGGTCTGCCCGTTTGAATTCTGGTGTTTCTAGCTCGAAAACTGAGCGTGTGACAGCAGTTTGAAAGTTTGACAAAAGTTTATGGACATATTTCCATTCATTCCTATGGGACAAAAGATGAAACTTTAAATGCTTACTGTGCGAAAACTATGCAACTTTTCCAAAAGCTGTATACAAGCCCGCATCCCATAGGGCAGCTCTACGAGACAAACTTTGAACGGAGTCGATATCTCGAAAACTGTGGGCGGAGTTAACCGGACAAGAATGAACGATCCTCAGAATGAAGGGCAGCAAACGTAACACTAGAGGTCTGCATTTCCAGGAGGAAACGCGAGATGTTGCGCCGCCTAAATCCCTGCCCCCCGATCCGCGTCTTTCCCGCTTAAAGCGAGGTCCTCGATACGGTAAAACCGCGTGGGTCACTAGGCGACGCTTATGGTGAAGGAGTTTACTGCTAAGCTGTTGGTAGTGGGATGTTAAGAGAGCACTCTCCCACAGCAGTTTACATTGGACTCTATGGAGCTCTGTAGGCCGTGAATGGAAAACGGGGTCAAAGGTCATGAAGCGGGCGGGGTATCGGCCTATAATTTCAGGTGGCGGGACCGTGGACTCTCGGGTCTGCCCGTTTGAATTCTGGTGTCTCTAGCTCGAAAACTGACCGTGTGACAGCACTTTGAAAGTTTGACAAAAGTTTATGGACATTTTTCCATTCATTCCTATGGGAGTAAAGATGAAACTTCAAATGCTTCCTGTGCGAAAACTATACAACTTTTCCAAAAGCTGTATACAAGCCCGCATCCCACAGGGAAGCTCTACGAAACAAACTTTGAACGGAGTCGATATCTCAAAAACTGTGGGCGGAGTTAACCGGACAAGAATGAACGATCCTCAGAATGAAGGGCAGCAAACGTAACACTAGAGGTCTGCATTTCCAGGAGGAAACGCGAGATGTTGCGCCGCCTAAACCCCTGCCCCCCGATCCGCGTCTTTTCCGCTTAAAGCGAGGTCCTCGATACGGTAAACCCGCGTGGGTCACTAGGCGACGCTTATGGTGAAGGAGTTTACTGCTAAGCTGTTGGTAGTGGGATGTTAAGAGAGCTCTCTCCCACAGCAGTTTACATTGGACTCTGTGGAGCTCTGTAGGCCGTGAATGGAAAACGGGGTCAAAGGTCATGAAGCGGGTGGGCTATCGGCCTATAATTTCACGTGGTGGGACCGTGGACTCTCGGGTCTGCCCGTTTGAATTCTGGTGTCTCTAGCTCGAAAACTGACCGTGTGACAGCAGTTTGAATGTTTGACAAAAGTTTATGGACATTTTTCCATTCATTCCTATGGGAGAAAACACGAAACTTCAAATGCTTACTGTGCGAAAACTATGCAACTTTTCCAAAAGCTGTATACAAGCCCGCATCCCACAGGGCAGCTCTACGAAATAAATTTTGAACGGAGTCAATATCTCGAAAACTGTGGGCGGAGTTAACCGGACAAGAATGAACGATCCTCAGAATGAAGGGCAGCAAACGTAACACGAGATGTTGCGCCGCCTAAACCCCTGCCCCCCGATCCGCGTCTTTCCCGCTTAAAGCGAGGTCCTCGACACGGTAAACCCGCGTGGGTCACTAGGCGACGCTTATGGTGAAGGAGTTTACTGCTAAGCTGTTGGTAGTGGGATGTTAATAGAGCACTGTCCCACAGCAGTTTACATTGGACTCTGTGGAGCTCTGTAGGCCGTGAATGGAAAACGGGGTCAAAGGTCATGAAGCGGGTGGGCTATCGGCCTATAATTTCACGTGGTGGGACCGTGGACTCTCGGGTCTGCCCGTTTGAATTCTGGTGTCTCTAGCTCGAAAACTGACCGTGTGACAGCAGTTTGAATGTTTGACAAAAGTTTATGGACATTTTTCCATTCATTCCTATGGGAGAAAACACGAAACTTCAAATGCTTACTGTGCGAAAACTATGCAACTTTTCCAAAAGCTGTATACAAGCCCGCATCCCACAGGGAAGCTCTACGAATGAAACTTTGAACGGAGTCGATATCTCGAAAACTGTGGGCGGAGTTAACCGGACAAGAATGAACGATCCTCAGAATGAAGGGCAGCAAACGTAACACTAGAGGTCTGCATTTCCAGGAGGAAACGCGAGATGTTGCGCCGCCTAAACCCCCGCCCCCCGATCCGCGTCTTTCCCGCTTAAAGCGAGGTCCTCGATACGGTAAACCCGCGTGGGTCACTAGGCGACGCTTATGGTGAAGGAGTTTACTGCTAAGCTGTCGGTAGTGGGATGTTAAGAGAGCACTCTCCCACAGCAGTTTACATTGGACTCTATGGAGCTCTGTAGGCCGTGAATGGAAAACGGGGTCAAAGGTCATGAAGCGGGCGGGGTATCGGCCTATAATTCCACGTGGTGGGACCTTGGACTCTCGGGTCTGCCCGTTTGAATTCTGGTGTTTCTAGCTCGAAAACTGAGCGTGTGACAGCAGTTTGAAAGTTTGACAAAAGTTTATGGACATATTTCCATTCATTCCTATGGGACAAAAGATGAAACTTTAAATGCTTACTGTGCGAAAACTATGCAACTTTTCCAAAAGCTGTATACAAGCCCGCATCCCATAGGGCAGCTCTACGAGACAAACTTTGAACGGAGTCGATATCTCGAAAACTGTGGGCGGAGTTAACCGGACAAGAATGAACGATCCTCAGAATGAAGGGCAGCAAACGTAACACTAGAGGTCTGCATTTCCAGGAGGAAACGCGAGATGTTGCGCCGCCTAAACCCCTGCCCCCCGATCCGCGTCTTTTCCGCTTAAAGCGAGGTCCTCGATACGGTAAAACCGCGTGGGTCACTAGGCGACGCTTATGGTGAAGGAGTTTACTGCTAAGCTGTTGGTAGTGGGATGTTAAGAGAGCACTCTCCCACAGCAGTTTACATTGGACTCTATGGAGCTCTGTAGGCCGTGAATGGAAAACGGGGTCAAAGGTCATGAAGCGGGCGGGGTATCGGCCTATAATTTCAGGTGGCGGGACCGTGGACTCTCGGGTCTGCCCGTTTGAATTCTGGTGTCTCTAGCTCGAAAACTGACCGTGTGACAGCACTTTGAAAGTTTGACAAAAGTTTATGGACATTTTTCCATTCATTCCTATGGGAGTAAAGATGAAACTTCAAATGCTTCCTGTGCGAAAACTATACAACTTTTCCAAAAGCTGTATACAAGCCCGCATCCCACAGGGAAGCTCTACGAAACAAACTTTGAACGGAGTCGATATCTCAAAAACTGTGGGCGGAGTTAACCGGACAAGAATGAACGATCCTCAGAATGAAGGGCAGCAAACGTAACACTAGAGGTCTGCATTTCCAGGAGGAAACGCGAGATGTTGCGCCGCCTAAACCCCTGCCCCCCGATCCGCGTCTTTTCCGCTTAAAGCGAGGTCCTCGATACGGTAAACCCGCGTGGGTCACTAGGCGACGCTTATGGTGAAGGAGTTTACTGCTAAGCTGTTGGTAGTGGGATGTTAAGAGAGCTCTCTCCCACAGCAGTTTACATTGGACTCTGTGGAGCTCTGTAGGCCGTGAATGGAAAACGGGGTCAAAGGTCATGAAGCGGGTGGGCTATCGGCCTATAATTTCACGTGGTGGGACCGTGGACTCTCGGGTCTGCCCGTTTGAATTCTGGTGTCTCTAGCTCGAAAACTGACCGTGTGACAGCAGTTTGAATGTTTGACAAAAGTTTATGGACATTTTTCCATTCATTCCTATGGGAGAAAACACGAAACTTCAAATGCTTACTGTGCGAAAACTATGCAACTTTTCCAAAAGCTGTATACAAGCCCGCATCCCACAGGGCAGCTCTACGAAATAAATTTTGAACGGAGTCAATATCTCGAAAACTGTGGGCGGAGTTAACCGGACAAGAATGAACGATCCTCAGAATGAAGGGCAGCAAACGTAACACGAGATGTTGCGCCGCCTAAACCCCTGCCCCCCGATCCGCGTCTTTCCCGCTTAAAGCGAGGTCCTCGACACGGTAAACCCGCGTGGGTCACTAGGCGACGCTTATGGTGAAGGAGTTTACTGCTAAGCTGTTGGTAGTGGGATGTTAATAGAGCACTGTCCCACAGCAGTTTACATTGGACTCTATGGAGCTCAGTAGGCCGTGAAAGGAAAACGGGGTCAAAGGTCATGAAGCGGGCGGGCTATTGGCCCGTAATTTCACGTGGCGGGACCGTGGACTGTCGGGTCTGCCCGTTTGAATTCTGGTGTCTGTAGCTCGAAAACTGACCGTGTGACAGCAGTTTGAAAGTTTGACAAAAGTTTATGGACATTTTTCCATTCATTCCTATGGGAGTAAAGATGAAACTTCAAATGCTTCCTGTGCGAAAACTATGCAACTTTTCCAAAAGCTGTATACAAGCCCGCATCCCACAGGGAAGCTCTACGAAACAAACTTTGAACGGAGTCGATATCTCGAAAACTGTGGGCGGAGTTAACCGGACAAGAATGAACGATCCTCAGAATGAAGGGCAGCAAACGTAACACTAGAGGTCTGCATTTCCAGGAGGAAACGCGAGATGTTGCGCCGCCTAAACCCCTGCCCCCCGATCCGCGTCTTTCCCGCTTAAAGCGAGGTCCTCGACACGGTAAACCCGCGTGGGTCACTAGGCGACGCTTATGGTGAAGGAGTTTACTGCTAAGCTGTTGGTAGTGGGATGTTAATAGAGCACTGTCCCACAGCAGTTTACATTGGACTCTATGGAGCTCAGTAGGCCGTGAAAGGAAAACGGGGTCAAAGGTCATGAAGCGGGCGGGCTATTGGCCCGTAATTTCACGTGGCGGGACCGTGGACTGTCGGGTCTGCCCGTTTGAATTCTGGTGTCTGTAGCTCGAAAACTGACCGTGTGACAGCAGTTTGAAAGTTTGACAAAAGTTTATGGACATTTTTCCATTCATTCCTATGGGAGTAAAGATGAAACTTCAAATGCTTCCTGTGCGAAAACTATGCAACTTTTCCAAAAGCTGTATACAAGCCCGCATCCCACAGGGAAGCTCTACGAAACAAACTTTGAACGGAGTCGATATCTCGAAAACTGTGGGCGGAGTTAACCGGACAAGAATGAACGATCCTCAGAATGAAGGGCAGCAAACGTAACACTAGAGGTCTGCATTTCCAGGAGGAAACGCGAGATGTTGCGCCGCCTAAACCCCTGCCCCCCGATCCGCGTCTTTCCCGCTTAAAGCGAGGTCCTCGACACGGTAAACCCGCGTGGGTCACTAGGCGACGCTTATGGTGAAGGAGTTTACTGCTAAGCTGTCGGTAGTGGGATGTTAAGAGAGCACTCTCCCACAGCAGTTTACATTGGACTCTATGGAGCTGTGTAGGCCGTGAATGGAAAACGGGGTCAAAGGTCATGAAGCGGGTGGGCTATCGGCCCATAGTTTCACGTGGTGGGACCGTGGACCCTCGGGTCTGCCCGTTTGAGTTCTGGTGTCTCTAGCTCGAAAACTGACCCTGTGACAGCAGTTTGAAAGTTTGACAAAAGTTTATGGACATTTTTCCATTCATTCCTATGGGAGAAAAGTTGAAACTTCAAATGCTTACTGTGCTAAAACTATGTAACTTTTCCAAAAGCTGTATATAAGCCCGCATCCCACAGGGAAGCTGTACGAAACAAATTTTGAACGGAGTCGATATCTCGAAAACTGTGGGCGGAGTTAACCGGACAAGAATGAACGATCCTCAGAATGAAGGGCAGCAAACGTAACACTAGAGGTCTGCATTTCCAGGAGGAAACGCGAGATGTTGCGCCGCCTAAACCCCCGTCCCCCGATCCGCGTCTTTACCGCTTAAAGCGAGGTCCTCGGTACGGTAAACCCGCGTGGGTCACTAGGCGACGCTTATGGTGAAGGAGTTTACTGCTAAGCTGTTGGTAGGTGGATGTTAAGAGAGCACTCTCCCACAGCAGTTTACATTGGACTCTATGGAGCTCAGTAGGGTGTGAATAGAAAACGATACATTCTGAATTCCACCTTTAAAAACAATTCCACCTTAAGAAACCCAGAATTGTATTGAAATGTCCACATCACAGGCCAAAAGAGTCTTAAAAGCAAAAAAGATGGCCAATACATTTTAAATACCACCTTAATAAAAATTCCACCTTAAGAAACCCACAGTTGTATTGACACGTCCACCTTTAAAAATGACCACTTGAAATAAAGCTTAAAATGTCGAAAAGACAGGCAGTATATTGTGAATGAGGTATTCTTAAAAAATTCCACCTTAAGAAACCCTGGATAATTAAGACGTCCCCCTTAAAAATGACCTTTAAAGTGTTACAGACTGCCTGTGTATTTCTGTGGCCCTCACAGCTCTTCCCCTCAGTCTCTGCTTCTGCCCCTCCCCCTCCCCCCTCTGTCTCTCTCACACGCACGCTCACAGAATACAACTGACAGACTCATGATTCAATGAATTTCGACCGGGGAGCACCCTCCAAAAAATCACCCGTAGCTCGAAAACTTTTCCCAACCAAAATTGAACGAAGCATACCGTAGCGACAAGGAGAGTCTTGTGCTCGAGATGGTGTAAAAAATTTTTCAGTTTGAGCGAGAATTGATGGTGTAAAGATGAGTTAAAAAAGGGCAAATTTGAGAAAATTTGGCTTTCTGAAAATACATTGAACTCTATGGGAGCCGAAACGTCCTACTGCCAAACAAATCTTCATAACTCCAGAACCGTATCTTCAAATGATTTAAAATCTACATATTTTAGAAAGGGGAAGTTTCTCTACCATTTGAAAGTAAAATGAAGTCTGTAGGTGAAAGTATAAGGAAGTTATGGCAAAATATTCGGCTAAAAGTTGAATATCGAAAAAGGACAGGCATATTCATTTCAATGTATTCCTATGGGAGCGTACCCACCCTCCGAACAAATGCTTATAGCTCAGAAAAGATATCCCAAATGGCTAAACTGCATATACCGTTGCGACAAGGAGAGTCCAAGGAAGAAGCTGGTATAAAAAATTAGCAGTTTGAGCGAGAATTGACCATGTTATGACGAGTTAAAAACAGGAGAAAAATTTAGAAACCGCACTCTGAGCCGCTCCAAAAATACATTGAACTCTATGGGAGCCAAAACCCTCCCTAGTGCCGAACAAAAATTCATAACTCAAAAACCGTATTATCGATTACGTTCAAATTTACAAATGCTAGAAAGGACAAGTTTCTCTATCATTTAAAATTTAAATGAAGTTTTTAGGTGAAAGTATGAGAACGTTATGGTGAATTGTTCGGGTGAAAAGTGAAAAAACGGTTTTGGCCAGTGAACCCAGAGTGTCTATGATGTCACCCACTCTAAATGTCTTCCATACAAGTGAATGGAGGGATATTCAAGGAGGAATAGAAAGAGAGGGATGAGTGCGAGAGGTCCGAAAACGGAAGTGACGGGTCACGGTGCGCCCGGGTCCGACCGTCTGAAATCTCGTGTCCGTAGCTTGAAAATTGACCGAGTTAGAGCAGTTCGAAAATTAATTCCATAGAAATGACTGGGGAAAAACAGCGAAAAACGAGTGTAGCGGACGAACGAGTGCGGGTATCGGAAAGCTGTATACAAGCCCACATCGTCGCTATAGGACGCACGAATTCCAGGTGGAACGGAGTCGATAGCTCGAAAGCTGCGGGACTAGTTAGGCGGACAAGGAAACGCGGAATAATAAAAATAATAATAAAAATAATAATAATAATAATATGACTTAAGAAGAACAATATATTGCGCGCTGCTGCTTAAAGCAGCAGGCGCAACATAATAACTGGCAAAAGATGTTCATAAATATTCAAGGATGTTGTTAATATTTAAATTTAAAAAGAGATTATACAAGTGTTATGTGTATTCCGAAGAAAGGTTATGGTAGTATGAAATAGAGCTAGAGGCAGGGTTCAAGGATTATAACCTAATTTTTAAAGAAACCAAAAATCAAATAACTGCAAATAAACAGGACTGAAAAAAAAACACACTGGCGTTCTACCCTTAAAAGAAAATAAAGTCACCCAGTAGAATCTGATGCATTGCAGCTGGAAAGTAACTTTACGGCTGATCAGAAAATACCAAACCATGAGGTATCCATATGTTGAGTTTATTATTAAAATAACAAACTGCACATTACAGGAACTGTTCAGTTTTTTGTTTGTTCCTCTTTTAGTCCAGACTATTCATAAAGCTCTTAATTACCAGACTAGTTTCCTGGAGGCAATGTCTTTATGTGCCACCTCAAACTGTCGTTAGGAAAATACAAAAAGCTTGAAATGAGCTGAGTGCACATGCTCTCTCTGACGCTTTTTTCATCCGTCTCCGCCGCTGGCCTGGATCCAAGGAGTAAACGGCCTCGAAGACGGCTGTATTAAATCAAAGGCTGTACCCTCCAGGCGACAAGCTGATGCGATGGAGGTATTTAAGTTCAGTCTCTCTGTGCTGGCGGATGAGAGGTGGCTGGAGGCAGCTGGAGATCAGGAATTTAAGAACGTTGCACATGTTAAGGTTGGGAGTGGTGAGGCCGGAGACCTGAGTGAGAGGGTCATGGTCAATTGCTGGTACACCTTCAGAGCAAAAAGGTCCTGTACTTAGAAGTTTTTGTTCACCAAGTGTAAGAACAGTGTAAATATAGAATAGATTTAAGGTACAGCTGTGTACCTTAAAGATTATCTTCTTAGCTTAACATATATGTACATAATTTTACCTTTTTTTTTTTTTTGCCTGCTGTTGAACTGAGTTAGGGATGTATGAAGTCAATATAAATGACAATATTTATAATACAAATAAGTTTTGTGTAAGATTCTCCCTACATTTTGTCAATTTATGTTAACTGTTGTATTATGAATTTTTAACTGTTTATGTTCAATTGATGTTAAATGTTGTATTATGAATGACAAATATCATTAAAAAAAAACCAATTCTAATATTGAAATCACCATCTTTAAATTGTTTAAACCAAAACTGGTTATGAAAAAATATATCAATACATTTTAACTAACCCAATGATATACTGTATTGCCACAGCAAGAATCAGAATGAACACTGAAGCTTTCAGTTACTGAAACAATCTACTCACTCTGCTTTATTTTAAGGGTACAGCAGAACTGGACTCAGTATCGGCCCTCCACCCTCAGCTCTCGCTCAGCTGCTTGCTCGATGGCCTGGTGGATCACCCGCACTTCCTCCTGGCTCAGGGTTCGCTCCATGTGTCTGTAAACAATTTGGTAACAGTGGCTCACTTTCTTGGTCCTGAGGAAAAACACAAGGGAGAGTTTCAAGTTTAGAAGAGAAGCCAGAAACTTGGTACAGAGTCAAACTGACAGGTTTAGCACAGTTATGATATTCATTACGTTAATAGCTAAAATAATGGATTCCTGTATTTCGACTACTGCTTCTGTGATCTGGCCTAGTGTCATTCAGGTGACTGAGAATTGGGATCCTTGGAATTCTTGTCCTTGAAGAAATCTGTCTTTCTAAAATCAAACAATAAAAAATCAATGTCTACTTATGACTGTATAATATGAAACCTTAAAATATCAGCCAAATTATTTGATTAATTTCAGTTCATTACCCATTGCTCCCTGATTTGCGTTCCCTGCCTGATTTGGGTTGCATGTATAGGCATGCGACTGTAGTAGCTCAGAGGTAGAGAGACCTTTTTTTTCCACAGGAGAGAGATGGTGAGTGATTTTAACCAAACACAAATGAGAATTAATCTTCCTGTCTCTTCTTTAACGGCAGAGGCTGAGTAATTTAGTGTTTATTTGTAAAATGCTATCTACAGGAGAGTGCCACTGAGTTACTCTAGACCTGGTAAAACTCCTCTAAAATTGGTAGTTTGCCAGATGACCTTGGAATATGTACTACTTAATAATTAAGGAATTATTAATAACTGAATATCTAAAGTTTGTGTAAATTACATGTTTCACAGTGTGAAGCTACAACATGGGCTCTGCACACACCATAGTTAATTATTTTTGTAAAAGGGAGGGAGTTTATTACCTTTTTCCTTGGAGGGAATGCTATTCTCAGTATTTTGTGAAATCCATCTAAAGAAAGCCCAGTTTCAGCTGCTTACTGGATGTAAGCAAAGGCTACAGACAGATGTTAGCAATTTGGAATTTATTACAAAAAGGGCAAAGCGGAAATGAGAAAAACAAGCCGAGACCAAGTCTGAGAAAGAAGCCAGAGAGTCCAGAATGACTAAATCAAGAAGAAACAATAGAGAGAAACAAAATGAGAATTTTGTACATGTGAAAAAATGTTCAGTATGCAGAAAGAAAAAAGTGGCCATTTTTCACATCAGTGGATCCCTAAAACACTTTAACACAACAAGAGCTGAGCCTCTTTGACCTACTGATACAAGTGCAGAGAGCTGCTGTGAACAATCTGTATTTTAACTCTGTATTTTGATAACTTGTATGTGCTTACAATATTACAGAATTGCTGTGGAATAGAAGAGAGAAGCAGGGGATACTAAGGGCATGATAAATATAAAGTAAACTATGCCTAATCTCACTTAAATGAATGGCTGTGTTATTTATGATTACGATGAGAATGACTGTTATTTCTACTGTTATAATTATTATTACTATTATCATTATTCATTCATTCAATCAATCTCTGTAACTGCTTATTCAATTCAGGGTCATGGTGAATCACTGGACACAAGGAGGGAACACACCTTGGATGGGCGCCAGTCCATCGCAATGCACCACACACACACACACACCCCTATGGAAACACTTGCACAGCCTTTGTGTGTTTTTGGACCGTGGGAGGAAACCGGAGCACCCGCAGGAGACCCACGCAAACACTGGGAGAACATATCAAACTCCTCACAGTGTCCAGAGGCAGAGCTAGAACTCTGGAACCCTTTGTGACTTTGACACCTTCTGTTGTGCCACTGTGTAAACCTTATTATTATTCTTATTCTTATTCTTCTTATTATTAACAATTATATGACGCTGAATACACACGTCATATTGAGCGCATGTGCAGTTCAAATTGGGAAGCAATGCAAATCAGGGAGCGACATCCCCCCCCACACGTTGTACATTGTACATTGTTGTCCACTCCGGATGTTCAACAGCTCTGACAATGTACAAATCAATGCTACACATTTGGATGTTTTCTTCTCTTCTAACAAAAAGCAGTACCATTTGGAAGTTTGCTGTAACAGCCACAGCACGTACACCGAACAAAATGCAAGTGATGTGAAATCTTTATGGAGCAGCTGAGTGCAACAAAATGGCTGACAGGCAACTATAGCAGAAACAGCCACTGGGATTCCAACACAAGCACACGGGGAGCTGAGAGCAAGGCTTAATCACATTCACTTTGCCAATACCAGATTTACTGTCAGAAAGATCAGCCCGGTGCCCACTGAAGTCCAGACTTATCTGATTAGGCATGGACGGCGAGCAGGATGATAAAAGCTGGACATAAATCCCACAGACCCACGTCTCCGGTCAATTATGACTTTTAATTAAAGAACATGGAGTGTTGTACAAATGAACAGTAACTGAAAACACATTTGTGTGATTTATGATCAGAATGTATATGCAAACATTAATGTTCTGTAGACTAGACGTATTCGCCAAGTGATAAATCAAATGGTGCATAATGTTCCCTGCACTAATTCCTGCTCAGCCAAGAGGGCACGTTTTTTTGTGTGTGTGTCCCACAAATTATATTATGTTTCTAGCTGTGACTATGCTGTGTATTAAAATACTGTGCTTATTCTGTTGCTAAGTGACCTGACAAACTTTAAAATGTCATCTTTTTTTCCCCCCTAATTAGCAAAAATAGCTTACAAACGACAAATAGTTATCAGTCCAGTGAGTTCTTTCTGTCACACTTTAAATGAGACTGTGATTTAGTTAACATTAAAGATCACAGAGTATTTATAAAAGAATACAGTGTGTTTGCTGTTAGGTATCTTCTGTGTTTCAGCTAACCACAGCTGAAAATGTTCCTCACCAAAAGGAAACTACAGATTTGTTGCAGGGAAGTGGCTATAAATAGCTTCCCGATGAGTGTGATCACCAGGGAATCTCATCTGCAAATGGCTGACAGATCAGGAAGATCATACCTAGTGTCTTGTGAAAGTAGAGATAATTAGCCCTGCCATAGGTCTTTCAAAAAAAAAAGTGAGAGAACAGAAATAAAACAAAACTTTTGTGAAAACAATTAACACAGATTTAAAAATAGTTTAATTTTTGCAACAAAATCCCAAAACTGAAAACCCACAAAAAACACAGGGGAATGAGGTAGTAAAGCATTTTCAGCTTCACCCTCAACTGCTTCATTTGTGACATTGAGGAATGGGGGGGGGGTCAATTTGATTATTTCAAGCTGTTTAATATATTAAAATGATGTCTTATGTTAGCAAGCAATCATTATATAGGCACAGTAGCCTGTGACATTTGGGGAAATCACTGTCACAGACACAGCTAGTCACAGCATCATCAGGTAATTACTATTATTTATGGGCAATGTGGGTGGATCCAGTGTTAAACAATTGAAGCAGTGCTTGTCACTGATTAGTTAAATGCAGTTGTCACAGAATCATCACTCGAGTCACACAAACACAAACATCTTTTTCAAAAACAGCTGGCTACGACCATTTTTAACATTACTGTTAAACTAGGTTGCACAGGCTTAAGTCATTAACTATGGGAAACAACACAGAAGACTCTGGGCAGCTGCTGACTTACAAGCCTGCAATCGTCTACAGTAGACAGTCAGATTTGGAGTTGAATATAAGAAAAAAAACTGATTTCTCAGCATTTAATGAATTGGGTTGGTTCCAAAGGTCAATTTAAAATTGTCTCCTCTATTTGTTTTGGTCTCTTCACATAAAACCAATCATAATCTGAAGCTTCTCAATTATTTAGCTAAATTTATGTTTGCTGTTTTCATCAGTGTACACAGTGTCCACATACATCACTCACTTTCATGGTTCTTTTATATGATGTGAAATGAACACAGCATTAATTATTCTTTATGCATAGCAGTTTTCCTGCTATATGAAATATAAAACAAGTCCAGTGGCTATAAATAGCTTCCCGATGTGTGTGATCACCAGGGAATCTCATCTGCAAATGGCTGACAGATCAGGAAGATCATACCTAGTGTCTTGTGAAGGCAGAATTAATCTGCCCAGCCACAGGTCATAGGCATTTGATTTTTAGCAGTGGTGTGCATCAGTCCAGCCATGGTTAACCTTATTACCAACAGTTCTTAAGCACAGATATAGCCTCATTTAAAAATATCAAGCATTTTCAGTATCCCAGCCATAGTATTACATGTGTAGGTCAATGTTTCTCAACATGTTGTTTTATTATGATTGTTTTCTGCTATATAAATAAAATGTATAAAAGTGAGCTTACATGTTAAAAACAAGGGTCATACATATATCATCGCTAAATGAAAAACATGTATCTCCACTGTTGTCAAACTTTAGTTTACTATCATTTGAAAACAGTAGCTGTCTTTCAAACTTTGTGAAAATTTCATTATGAATGGACCAATAGAATTTTGGAAAAGTGAAGTCTGTCGTCCCAAACCCATCCCCTACCAAGCTAGCTTTACAGTCCTACTTTACCCTTTACCATCAACAACCGTAAATCCACACTGGCCTCCCTGGTGACTAAGGCTGTACCTAGCCCCACTGGCACCGTTAATGCATGCTCAGTGCCACTAATTCCATGTGATCTTTAAGTGCTACATCACCAACCACCACATCAGCACCTCTACAGTGCATTTCCCCAAGTAATCTGTGCTCTCCTTATCCACAACCACTGACTAGACCTTTTGGCTGTTTCTGATAACTCTTTCACAGCTGCCCTTAGTTTCTGGCCCCTCAATGAACTGCACAAGGAGGGTTGTTACAGACTTTGCTACAAATCCCCTAAAACCATTGAAAGTTAATGATGTTTATTTCTGTCTTCCTCTACTCCTGTAAAGTTACTATTTTTGAGATATTGTTATTGCTTTTTTTGTTTTTCATTAAAGAGAACGATGATATTTAGTAGGCCCCAGTTAAAAAGTAAATGGGTCCTGGCACTAAAAAAATTAAAAATTAAAAATTAAAAATCCCTCATCTACACCAAAACTTTGTTCAGACCTACAGAACATTCCTTATGCCGGATTCCAAATATCCAAATATGAGAGATTTGGGTTATAGAATTGAAACATTTTTTTCCCTTAATGTGCAATGAATGGGTGGAGACATCTTTAACCCAATGGCAGACAAATCAGCAAAGACTTTAATTAGTTCAACCACAGGTCTTCAATTAAAAAGCTGTTCCCTAACAACAGGTAAAAGCCTGATAGGTTCAACAGAATCCCGAATTTGTGAAACCAGGCACCTCTAAAAATAGCAGGGAACCGTGGTGGCTGTGGAACTCAACACAGCAAACTTGTGGAAGCTATAACTGGCGCGATTGCTCCCGCTCTCAGCCAGATATCCACTGAGTAAGCCCCACAAATGTGAGAGCCTGACAAATTTAGGCCGCCACTGATTGCCGCCGGGACACGTATGTTTCACATGGTTCCTGCAGCCAAAAGCAGCTAATTGGATAAAGTGATTTTTTACGGCACTGAACCCTCAAACACTCACTGTATTTCTCTAATTTTTTTATTGTCATTCATCCCCAGCAAGCAGTATAAAAACTACAAGGACATGACAACACATCATCTCAGAAAGAGACCTCTATGGAGGACTTCTTCTGTTTTGTGTCTTATAAACCATATTCTGAACAAAAGTCATATTCTAATAATATGTAGATATCAATGAGGAGTTCATGGAGCTAGCATTTGTTGTTTCTATTGATGTTTATGGTTTATGCATAGCTTCCTCTGCCTCTTTGCCTCCATCCGCCTCAGTGAAAAGAACATCTGACATTTCCAGCAAACACACTGCTGCTCAATAATTCAGTGGCCACAGAAAAGGCGAACAGTGATCTCAACACACACAACAATTCCTTTTTATTGGAGCCTGCTCCGTTTTATTGTGTGGCAGAATTTGGTTCAGCAGCCGGCAGGTGCAGTTATTCATACTGGCTGTTTTCTGCTGCAAACGCAAAAGTGTGTGAAACCAATAGCGATGAGGAGAGACAGGGAGAGAAACAAGGCCCAAGAAAAAACACCACCTGACTCAAACACAATTCTGTACAGTTGTTCTCATGTGAACGTCCTCATAAAGTTGATTAAAACACAGATTATCTGTGATCATAGGAATGAGAAGACAATCCTTTTACCAGCCGTTCAATGTTTGTCTTAAAACAACACTAGGTAAGATATTTGCCTTCTCCAAAAGTTACATAGTGCAGTTTCTGCCGTACTGAGTCTGGAATAGCAACAACAAAAGCTCTTTTCTTACATTTGCAGGTCAGGGGAGCATCACAATGATATCAAAACTGTTATTTTAAGGTACAAATATTATCTAGTGTTTAAGCACTCACTGGTAAAGTGCAGACCAGTCACAGTATTCTCGGTTGAGTAATATTTATTTAATATCAATACATTTTACTGTTTAATATTTTACCATGTGGCCAGCAACATTCAATCTTTTCTAAAAAAAAAAAAAAAAAAAAAAAAAAAAAAAAAAAAAAAAGTGACTATTTTAATATTATTATATTGAATATTTGAATGATCTTTTTGGATATTAAAGACATGTTCCATCTTGAACTGATATGGGAATCGATTTGTGTGCCACTCGTGATATTGCGGCACGTATTGGTGTCTGCACTAGAGGTGGCAGACAGCGGATAGTGGTGGAACTGCCTACCCAGGGCTTCCAACTGCTTTAGAAATAAATTAATATTTGTTTCTAATATTTATATAAAGACATATTGATATAAATGTTAGCAGATGGTTTCATGGTAAGTTCTGACTATCTGTGTGCTGGGTTCATTCAGTTCTCCACAGTCCCTGAGGAAGAAAGAGCAGACACCTCTTTGTTTTCTGATACAGCTGAACATGCAATACAAGGTGATCTCCACAAAGAAGGGTACTTAAGTGTTTCAGCTTCCAAGTGAGAATTTGTTGAACATTTCAGTAAAAGACACTAAATATATTACAATACACTATCATGCAAAATACATTCCAGTGTAATACCAGGACTAATAGCTAATAATTTGTGACCATCACTGGTGCAGTAATGTTGGACAGGCTGCATAAAAAATGTATACTCCTGTGCTACCAAGACAAGCCCCAAAACTTTCCAAACTTGTGTTTATTTTTCTTTTAGTCATTTTCTTAGTAATGGCTGCTACAGAAATATACACAGGGTGTGTTTTGTTTGGGGGCTTTGTGGCCTAAGACCAAGAGTCTGAGAAATGAGAATGCAGTCTATTTGGAAAAAAAACACTGAATTTGTTACATATATTTGCATTCCTCTATTTGTCTTCTTTGCATGTGTTTTTCCCCTTTTCTTCTTCACCTCCCTTCCCATTACCTCTTGTTCATAAGCCTGTGTGAGGATGAGTGGTGAATTGGGACACTAAATCCAATTTGCATTATAAGAAAACTCTTTAAAACGAAAATGGAAGATGTGTGTTTCCCTAAGCACTGAGACTTTTCTTTGCAAAATGTGAATATTTTATATATAAATTGTCTCTTTAGAAAGTCAGCTCAAAATTTTCATTCTGCCTGTTTTCCCTTTAAATGGCTCATTAAAAATTTTTTTCTCCTTAATGAGAAACATATGAGCAACTTATAGAGGTTATTCCCTATAAGTACCAAATCTGAATTAATCATTGTCTTCACAATGAATGCCATTAATATTTTTGCAAAATGAACCTCTAACATGATATCAACATAAGCTCCTTGAACGTTTAAAATGTTTAAAAATGCCTGCAGGGTGTGCAACATGAATCATAGATTGAGAAGAGGTGGTAGAGTGCAGTGAATATCTCATTCACTTGTGTCTTGTGAATGAAAATTGCTTCACTTCTGGGCAACAAATATTTCCAGAAGTCAACCCGGGTCCTTCACAGTTTCTAAAAGATTGATCTGCAGGGAAGTGCACACCATGAACACGAGTGGCACGCAAGAGGCCTTTGCTGATTTCTCACAAAGCTGCCCACTTACAGCAGGCAGAGGGACATGAATCTTTGCACTGTTTATGACTGGAAATGTGTTATCTGGTCACATGAATCTGATTTTGTCCTGTATGTGAATGATGCTAGGTATTGTGTCCATCATAGACCTTAGGAAGCCTTCAATGAGGACTGCGCACAAAGTGTGGTTCAAGCTGGAGGTGGCTCTGTGATGTTCTAGATGTACTTTATTCATTCATTCATTCATTATCTGTAACCGCTTATCCAGTTCAGGGTCGCGGTGGGTCCAGAGCCTACCTGGAATCATTGGGCACAAGGCGGGAATACACCCTGGAGGGGGCGCCAGTCCTTCACAGGGCAACACATACACACACACATTCACACCTACGGACACTTTGGAGTCACCAATCCACCTACCAATGTGTGTTTTTGGACTGTGGGAGGAAACCGGAGCACCTGGACGAAACCCACGCGGACACGGGGAGAACACACCAACTCACAGACAGTCACATGAGAATAAGACAGTTACATGGAAATAGGTCCTTTGATTGAGGTGACAGTGAATTTGTCACCCGGAGTGGGAATCGAACCCACAACCTCCACGTCCCTGGAGCTGTGTGACTGCGACATTACCTGCTGCGCCACCGTGCCGCCCCCTAGATGTATTTTAATTACATGGAAATAGGTCCTTTGATTGAGGTGACAGTGAATTTGAACCACAGGACCTACATCGAGCTGCTGGACAACCATGTACTGAGCAACTTAACATTCCTATCTTGTATTCCAAGATGACAATTCTTGCTTTCCTTTGCAGGGCTGCAAATGTGACTGATTGCATGATGAACATTCAGAAAGGCCCAGCAAAATCCCCAGATTTGAATCCACTTGAAAAACTGTGGGACTACCTGGAACAAAGTGTAAACCCCCAGGGAAGGCATCCACCAGATATGGGCAAACTTAGCAATTCTTTGATGCAGAAGTGACTGAACATTTTTCAGTACAAGGAGACATATTTTTGTCTGACAAATTTATTACTGGTGTAAGTAAGTTTCAAATCTAGGAGAAAGAGGAAATGCATATTTATACCCATTACCAAGATCAAATGTCTAAGTGTGTCTATTAGCTCACCGATAATCAAATGCTAATTTTCACAAAACAGAAATGCTATGGGGGTTTGCTAACTATAGAGGTACTCTGTATATCTAAGTCTAATGCATGATATCCAATCTGTTCTTTGTGATCAGCAAAACAGAAATGATCTGTCAAAACCCACTAATCCTTGTGAATAACATGAAATTATAAGTCTGATACATTTGGTATTCTATTAATACTGAGATTTGTAAGCCAGAGACACTATTCTACCACTAGGTTCCTATATTTAATTCCAAACATACATTAAACATGAAAAGGATTAATCATGTATAACATTATGGCTGTAATTTGGTCAACTTCATCTTGTGCCAAAAATCATTATCACAGATGCAATGTCATTTGCGTTAACATGACCTTGAATATTCCATTTTGTTTATTAAAGACCAAAAAGCAGCTCATGGCTTGTTTCAAATGTACCTTATTAATTTTCACAATTTCTTAAAGGGAAAATGAAGTACATCTTCAACAAGTAGTGTGTTGCGACCACTGCTGTTACTAGGCAACTGGCACGTTGTGGAAAGATGGTGTGTTGTGTAATAATTAATAATTCACTAATTTATATCAGAAATGTCTTCATGTTGGAATGCTTTCTTGAAGTGGCTTGTTTGGGACAGACAGGAAGCACTGAAAAAAGTAGGTGAACATTAAATATAACTTTAAATAACAAATCTCCCATTATTCTGGCTCCACTCTGTGTCATGATGCATCTCTTGTATATCTCAAATCATATTATAATATACTGCTATAACAGTAAAATTTACGTCTTTCATGACACTTTGGGATCCTTTCACCTGAATCCTTTCTAACTCGTTCTGTTATAGTATTATTCTGTTGTATTTAATTTTAGCTATTCATTTACCTTAGTTAATATATTATTTTTCTTTACAGATTCTAAATAATTCAGGCAGTCAGATTCTCAGTGAAATGTCTGTAGTTTAACATTAACAAATCCTGTAATAACTGCGGAATTATTTTATTTTTATTTTTTGTAATGACCTGAATGTCTCTTGGGCGGCACGGTGGTGCAGCAGGGAGTGTCGCAGTCACACAGCTCCAGGGACCTGGAGGTTGTGGGTTCAAGACCCACTCCGAGTGACTGTCTGTGCGGAGTTTGGTGTGTTCTCCCCGTGTCTGCATGGGTTTCCTCTGGGTGCTCCGGTTTCCTCCTACAGTCCAAAAACACATGTTGGTAGGTGGATTGGTGACTCAAAAGTGTCCGTGTGTGTGAGTGTGTGTTGCCCTGTGAAGGATTGGCACCCCCTCCAGGGCGTGTTCCCACCTTGCACCCAGTTATTCCAGATAGGCTCTGGACCCATCTCGACCCTGAACTGGATAAGCGGTTACAGATAATGAATGAATGAATGAATGAATTAGATCCAAATTCTTCTTTGCGAGATTATAATGCACAAATTAATGTTGTGCTCACTTACTGTTGGATATTTTAAGTCAAAAATCTAAATTAAATTTCAGATCTGTTTTACAAATAATTTAAGATTTATTTTGAGAAAGTCCCTCTCCGGGTGAATGTCTGTGAGGAGTTGGTGTGTTCTCCCCATGTCTGCATGGGTTTCCTCCGGGTGCTCCGGTTTCCTCCCCCAGTCCAAAAACACAAGTTGGTAGGTGGCTTGGCGACTCGAAAGTCAGTAGGTGTGAGTGTGTGAGTGAATGTGTGTGTGTCTGTGTTGCCCTGTGAAGGACTGGCACCCCCTCCAGGGTTTGTTCCCGCCTTGCGCCCATTTATTCCAGGTAGGCTCTGGACCTACTGCGACCCTGAATTAGATAAGCAGTTACAGACAATGAATGAATGCATGAATGAATGAATAAGTGTCTCCTAATAGTTACAATGTAACTACATATAATTACACAAGTGTACAAAGATGATGTCCACAGTATGCATTTAGAGAAGTTGTACTCTAATATAAGATCATTATAAGTTGTATTCTAATATATTATAATTCATATGTACCAGGGAAAATATCACTAGTTGTTACATTGTTATTACATGTGTTGATAATATGTAAATACACAATCATAATTGACACAATATAAAGTGGGACCAACATATATTCACAATGCAAAGTAGCTGGAGTATGCAAAAGCAAACAGTGGAAGTGAACGTTAAGAGCTTTGAATGAAGAGCTCATTTACACAGACCCTTAATTTGAGACAAACATCCCACGCATAGCATTATGGAGATATGGAGATATTGATTCCTATTCTCATTGTAATTCCACCTGATAGAGTCAAAGAGAAGCCACTCTGAATACAGTCCTATAGTTTCTGTCATAAAAGCTCGTGAAGCTTCTTTTCGGAAAAACACGGCAGTAGAAGTGTGGTTGTTTTTCAGAGACGAAAGTGATTATGAAAGCTGACACCCTGCAACGGGTGAAGCTTGGAGAGGAGGAAGAGGAGCAGACAGGGAAAACTCACTCAATGGGCTCCTAATGATTTCCAGCAGTGAGTGGTACTAACAGCCCAAGCACTCAAGCAAAGTGATATTCTATGAAGCAAGAAGCATTGTGTGTGTTTTTTATGTAATAATAAGCTGAAGGGCCGGCCTTAGTTTTCCATTATGAGCTTCCTGGAAACAAGCTGCTCCGAAATTAATATATAATAGAAGAAATATCAGAATATCATCTGGAAGAGGATGAGAGTGGCTCCATGTTGATGTCCACTTTTAGATGCCCCAGTCTCAGTGCTTGTTACTCTTTTGTGAACTGGTGTGTCATAAAAGCCCTCTGTTTACATTTTGTTACCTTTTTCTTTTTAAAACCATCGTTCCTCTGTCCTATCAACACTTACTGTCCATATTATTAGCTCCACTGACCATACAGGACCACTTTATAGTTCTATAATTACAGACTGTAATTCGTCTGTTTCTCTGTGTACATTCTTATCCTCATTTTACCATGCTCTTCAATGGTCAGGACCCTTAAAAGACCACCAACAAGCAGGTGGATCATTCTCAGCGCTGCAGTGACAATGATGTGGTGGTGGTGTGTTAGTGTGTGTTGCGCTGGTATGAGAGGATCAGAAACAGCAGTGCTGTTTGAGTGTTTAAACTCAAACTTGAGTGTCCACTCACACCTACATCATCGGTCCACCTTGTAGATGTAAAGTCGCCACAGTTTGTGTTGGTCGTCCTCTAGTCCTACACCAGTGGAAACAGAATGCTATTGGCTGGATATTTTTGGTTGATGGACTATTCTCAGTATAGCAGTGACACTGAGGGCTTTAAAAATTCCAGCAGCATTGCTGTTTCTGATCCATTCCTGGTCAGTGGGGTAGATACAATCATTAAAATTATAGTCATACAAAAGATAAAATGTAAAATATCCTAAGCCAATACATTAGAGCTTCACATAGGGCCCACCCCATCCTCTTCCTACCAGCAGCCACACAATTACTATTGTTCCAATCCTACAGCTACACTCTAAGTTTGCTGGTGTCCCAGACCCACCCCACTCCAAGCCAGCTTTACAGTCCTGCCTTACCCTTTACCATCAACAACCATAAATCTACACTGACCTCCCTGGTGACTAAGGCTGTACCTAGCCCCACTGGCACCATTAATGTGTACTTAGTGCCACCAATGATTGTGGCAAAAAATTTAGATACAAGGCAGGTGTTCCTAATCCAACACATATTTGGTATTAATTTAATTATTTGACTGCTTTCCGGATTCTGAGTGGTTTCACTCCATGTAAACATTTGCTGATTTCATGATTAAGATGCTAATATCTTACATATGTTAGATATCTTGCTGGCATTAAACTTAAAGGAATTCTGAGTTCCTTCAGTCCATACAAATGCACACTTCCACCAGTATTGATTTGTTATTAGCCACTACCTGTTACCCTTAGGGCCTGTACAGTGTACTCAATATATCAAACTTACCCAAGGGATAAACAAGTTCTGCATAATTGGCTTTTCAATGCAAACCACTTAAGTTGAGCTCATGAAAAACATTGCACTTAAATTCAAGGTTTTCACAATCTTGTGCATTTTACGACATTCAGTGTCTGCATAATATCTTCCAAATATACTCTTTCTACATTTCCTGCAGTGCCACATTACTGATAATATATTATCACTGTCAGAAGTTTTGTACCTCTATTCATTGTTTTTCATATGGTGCGAAAATTTTATGACCAATGGACCAACAGACCAGCTCCAGTCTTACTCAATGTGTTGCCATTAACTTCCTCTGAAAGATAAGATTATTGTTCCTTTATTTTTATCATTTTCCTTTAAAAAATTTCTGAAATATGAGTTCTTTGTCTAACAGGGTTTTTATATCAGTTAGACAAGATGGCATGAAAATCTGGCAGGTTAACATACAGCAGCCTACTGAAATCTGTAATCATCATTCTGGGGCTCTCAAACCATTCACATGTCTAACACTGCATCATCACTTTCTAGATTAAATGATATCATATATCATTTAATCTACCATATAACATGCTGAACTCCTGACCTACAATTCTTTATATCGTCCAATAGTAACTTTACAACTTTACAAATGTACTATATATGACTGACATGCTCTTCTTCTAATTTGAGGTTTGTTTGTTTTTTGCTAGGTTTTCTGTTCTAAAAAGCCTTTGTTCATGTGAGGGAGATGTTGCTCTTGGCTTTCTAAATGGGGTCTAGGCCTGGGACTCTGAAAAAGGGCTTTCCACAAAGAGTTGGTTCTGAAAAAAAAAAACAATTTTCTCCTTCACCTACTCTTAAAATATGAAGGATGCCAAAAGCTTTCTTGGGAATGATGCCAAAAAACCACCACCCACACATGGTCGAGTACCACTGACAAAACTATCAGTGCTTTTCCCCAGTTCTTGTCTATTTTAATAAAAGTATTTTTGTTGATACATTGTTATCTATACAGCTCCTTAATTAATGACATTTAAATATTTAAATACTGTTATAATTGTATGAATATACAAGAGAGGCTTTGCTACCTTCCCAAACTGCATCATAAAGTGAAGCTTTGGTGTATTGTGATCTGTTAACTATCTGAAGGAAGAAGTAGAATTATTGTATAAAATACATTTGGTGACACACTCAGCTCTGATGTTTCATTTTGTCATTCAGAACCATCAGCCTGAGAGAATGGAGAACAAAATCCCCCTCTGGGATACAATCACAAATGTCCAAATCATTCTTTGTATTTTGACTACAGGGGTAGATGAATTAAATTCTTGATGATGGTACCGACACAAAAAGTACTAACAAATGGAATGTAGTACTGATAGATGGAAATGGCCTGAAACTTTAATACATGCTATAAAAGAACCTAATTTTGTTTACGCCAGTTGACTGATAACTACATCATAATTGAGATCATATGGCCCAAACCCAAATCATTTAACCCATAAAGGGCTTAGACAGTTTCATCGTAGAAGCTGTTATGAGAATGCTTATTAGAAGATGGTTATGCCTGTTGTCATTAAAGGCTTATGCAGCAGTTTCATAGCCTTAAGGACAATGACCTACAGTTTGGTTACCCAGGGGGGTTTTATATGGGGTACCATACAGTTCTATTGGTCTTATACAAAATGAATGCAATAACACATTCCTTTAGTGTTAATTTATTATTTATTTCACATCCAATGGCAAAGTAATGTCCACCACAGTTTAAAATAAATCAGTCTATTTAATAGGCTTTTTACTAGATGCACAACTCTGCCCCTACCCCTGACTGGGAAGCTTTGGGGTACAGCTGAGCCCCTGCATATTCTATGTGCCCCCAGTACAACAAACAATCTAGAAACGCCCCTGGTGGGTTTTTTGTCTCTTTCATCATCAATTTTCAATATACATTACCATAGAAGCTTATTCCTATGACACAAGGTACTTCAAACCTTTGAACAATGTATACAAGCTCTGTAAAATTTCAAACCATCAGAACATATTCAATGTGTAAAATCATTTCTTGTAAATTGCTTTTCCTTATTACTCACTGGAGTCCAATGTTGACTACATTAGAATGCACAGAACACCCACTCTAAACGTTAGCGCTGTTAGCGAGACTATGGTGACATTTACCATTGCAGACGCTGCATAATATTATAGGAGGACATTGCAAGTTGACACTAAAACGGTAACGTTCTTTTCACTCTTTGAGTATCGTGAGTAATTGTGATTCGCTCACCATAAAAACAACTCGATAAGCCCAGCGGCATAAAAAAACTGTATAATGAATCTCTGTGCTATATAGAGTTTTACTCAGCAGGTGTAATAATGTATGCTGGAGTCTTAATTATAAAAATTACATAATCCATAATTAAAATCTTGTCCAGATTTGCAGAGAGAAAGAGTACACACATGGGTGTGTCTGTGCACACACACACACACACACACACATGCACAGACTGCCATACCAATATCCCATTTTCATTAACACATCTAAAGAATGGCATAGCAAGGATTGTTTGGTGAGAGGATTTCGCCAGTTCTCTCGCTCTGATTAAAAGCAGGCCGTGGACGAAAGGGACATTTTTCTCATCAAAGAGCTGCAGGCTTTCTCTCCTCTGGTGTGGAAGGGAACAGCCGAAGAAATCAATTTGCATTCCATTAAGGGCTCCAGACTCCAGCATCCAGCATCCCGGCTCACTGCAGACGTTCTTCTGCTCGCCGTATTAATCCGACAACTCATTTATTTTCTAATTATACCTGATGGACAAGGAGGGTTACCAAGTGCAAGTCTTTTTTTTTTTTTTTTTTTTTTTAAATCAGTCCTTCCAGTTTTTTTTTCCTAAGCTGTGAGGTGAGTGAGTGCATGAGTGCTCTATAAGGAAGGCCAAAGAGGTCTTGAATGTTTGGAAGTTACATAATCGAACACAAACACCTCCATGACACAGTCCAGAGTAAGTGGGAACCATAGATTTGACTGTCCACAGTCATTAATAACAATTACGGCAGCTGTGGCCTTAGTGTAAGATAAGCAGGCTTGGGACAGAAAGGTCACCATTTTGATTCTCATGACCACCAAGAAAACTGGGGCAGTGAGGGAGTGAAGGAACAACGTTGTCTCTAACTTAATCTACAGCTAAGTAAGGTGCATAACACCCAACTGCTCCCCAGGCACTGCGGATGACTGCCTGCAGCTCCAGGTGTGCTCAAGGTCCCTAGTGCACTAGTGTGTACTTGTGTGTGTGTGTGTGTGTGTGTGTGTGTATATATTCGCAAGTGTGCATTCATTGCCACGGATGGGTTAAATGAAGAAGAAAGTCTGTTCTTCGGCAGCCATCTTATTATTTCTACACTAACAAGACCAGGCTCCTATAATTATGAATAAAGAGTGTCCTATAAAACTCCTCCCACCCAAAAAAAAATATTTTCCAAAGTTTGTAGAATTCTGTCTCCTGCTCAATGGGCAGAACAGCTGAAATCTGCAAGGATTTTTTTAAAGAAGGCTAGACATACACAGTCCAATACACTGAAATGTGCAATTGCGAGGATTTCACGGCTAACATGCTGACATGAATCTAATATATTCTGTGGTGTGTTTAGCTGTCTGCTAAGCTAATATTGGTAATTCATATTATAATAAGCTAATATGTGCATATATGGATTGTAAACACAATGGGAGTTTATTGTTGTTTCTTCTCTGCTCCATTTCATGTGTTCAGTCTGTTCATAACCTGCAAGCTGTTTTTTTTCCATATTCGCCAGCTGTAAAAGGACAGCGTGAAGGGCTTGGAATGTGGTAGGCAAGGGAGCATTTACATGATGCACATGTACAACATTGTGCATATTTATAATTCTTCACATTTTTAATGAGCGGGGAGATTTAGGGATGCTCTTATTCCAGTTTTCTACAAATAGTTTCCTGGGCATTACAGAAACACTTGAAAATATTAAACAATGCATTATTCAACTGGAATCTTTTTTTTAAGGTTTAAAACATGACTGTATGCTGGTATCCATGGCAATAAAGCAGAATTCAGGAGGGTAGTGAATAGTTTTAGACAGTAACTCTTGCGGGTTTTTACCAAACAGCGCAGTGCATTATAAATATCCGCTATCTGCTTGTGTCAGCTAGTGTACATGGGTCATACACTACCTTGTGTGGTGCACTGTGGGATTGTTTGAGTGCACTGAAATTGTCCACTATATTTTCAGACACTAATACAAAATGGCAGATCCCCAAAAACTGTGTTTTCGGACACAGTGAATGTTTTTTCCTGACAGAAAAATTAAGTAATTTTTTTAAAGCCTTCATTATGAAATCATATTCTTCTGCCTATGACAAGATTCAACATTTTCTGAAGCATTGTATAGTCTCTTCTAATTCAACACTGTATCCCGGGCTTTGATAGTGAGTTTGGACGGTGATAAAATCCCTCAGCACTGTTCATAATGTATTAACACTGCTCCTGCACAAAGGCTTTCCTCACACAGCACCTACTGTACATCAGCAACAAAGGGGAACAAATAAGAGAGAGACATTGCCCATGACAAAATAATGAGCCTAATTAAAAAAAAAAGTGCCTTGGATGATTGGGGAAAAGAGGAACACACACACACACACACACACACACACGCACAAACTTCAGGGAGCTCAAATTAAAATTCTTGCTAGAAGAGAAGTCTCCAGGCAGAAACAGAGCTGTTGAATTATTAAGTTCTCTGTCACGAAAGCAGGGAAGCACCTCTATCAAGAGAGGGATTGGAAGAGAAACCATAATAAGTGTCTCCCATGCATCCCTTAGCCTCAGATTTGGTATTAAGCTGTTCCCACTGGAGAGACGACCCGAGGCACAGAATACAGTTCCTGGGTTTCATAAACTCCACTGAGTAATGATGATAAAAATGGATTTCAAAGTGTTTCTGGAATTATGATGTGTGACCAGCATATCGTCGCAGTCCAAAGAAAAACATGAATCTGCAAAATATTATCTTTACAGGAAAAAGGCAGGTTTTTAAAGGAAAAGCCACAACTTTCAGTAGATGTAAATATGAAAAAGAAAATATATATATATTTTAAGTAATTTGTAGGCAATCAGCTGGCCTTTTTTATTTATGTATTTATTTTTTACACATATGTGAAGGACAGCTGCTGTGTTCAAATGATGTAGAGAACAAAAAAATCAACAAAAATGGAGATTAACTTTTTTCCAAGTTTTTGTTTCCCATTTACATTAGAACATGAAATTGAAGTGCATACTTCTTTATCTGTTGTAAAATCTCAGTGTAAACATGCACGTTATCTGTCAGAAAATAGGTATAATATTTTTAACGAGGCAACAAGCAATGTAAGTGTACACTGACAGTTATAACAAATGCTGTTTTAAAAACCAAGTGTCACTTTAAATTTCCACATTCCTTTTCCTATATGTAAAGGTGCAAATTCATACTTCAACACAATATTTCAAAAGACAATTAAAAACTAAAAAGCCAAAAGAGTTATGAAAAGTGTAAGCAGTGAATGCTGCTAAAAACATTAAATTGCAGTAGAAATTGTTATAACCATGTTCCCTGAAGATACACCCTTGAGTGGGACCACCACAGTGAAGACTGAGGACCGTCATAGTGCATTCGTATTGTGTAGTTACAGCAATAAAATGTATATAAAGTCTATACCCACAAATTTAAGTATTACTCCTGAAATCAATCTGAAACAGTAGTTGCATTCTTGTTGCATATGTAATTAATGTGTAACTACACAGTTAATAGAGACACTTCATATAAAGTCCATTACTCTAGAGTAGCCTATTGAGATTATACTCCAAGCTGTTGTGGAAATTCATTAAATATTTACACAGTGCGGAGAATATTCTCAGGGAGTAGAGAGGGAGACTAGTTTAAGGAAAAAATATTATTTGGGGAGTATATGCTGTTTACTTTTTACTTGAGCAAAAGGAGGGTCAGAGGCATACGGGCCTTTAGTCTTCAGTTAAACAAGGTAAAGAATGTTTCAATTAAGAGGATCCTCACCAATAGTTAATAGAGTTGAAAGCCATGAATGTAGGCAATTATTATCATAGACTAATTTCACATATTTATGTTCCTGGCTCCTCCAACACCATCAAATTAAACCAAACATAATTTGATGTAGACTCTCAGTTAAGTGCTCATTTGTACAAAGGTGAAACGACTTGGTCGAGGAGCTCTTAAGGCGGATGCTAAAATAAGCCTCACAGAGCCATAGGGCAATGTTAGGTAATATACCAAAGACGACTGACTGCTTTTTCACCTTACTTGACACAATAAACGGGATAATTACAGAGATACATTATTAATTAAAAAGTATCACTAGGTTTTAATACCTGCTGTAATCTCCTGAGGTGTGTGTATCATAAGATGAGTAATGTCACAGGACAACAGAAGAAAAAATCATATATTATAATATAAAACAATAAATCTTGGCTATAAAACATTTCAAATGCATAGCTCTGATATGAAAATGTGTTACCTCTACATTTTCAATGTGTAGAAAAGTTAAGAAATGCAGAGGGATGTGGCAAATAATAAAATGTTATGCAAATAGTAGGAAACAAGTTACTATTCCTGGATGTGAAAATAAACAGCAAAAAGCTCTCCAAAGAAAGACAATAATATAAAAAATGTAAGAAAAGGCCCATATCCATCACCTCTTTTTCATTTTCTTTTTTTTAAACCATACATAAAAGGGATTCATATTCATCAAAAGATATTCCACTGGTTCCACGATGCAGTGGATCCAGAAATCCACAGATGCTTAAGAACCCAATCTAAAATGGCATATATGGCTTTTGAATGGTCTCAAGTGCTGTGCACATGGGGACCTGGCATATGTGTGTGTTTGTTCACAGACAGGGGATTTGGCATAGAGGGGAGCATTTCTGCTCTGTTGGTGCATATAACAGTTTCCGTGGGCTGGATGGCATCCTTGCAGGGGACCAGTTTTGATCAACACACTTGGCTCATCAAGGAGCAGAGAAATCAACAGAGCCCCTACCTCTAAAGTCAACTTGACGGGGTGGGTGTGTAGAGCCTTTGTGCACACTGCACTGGAAAAGTCGGGCACAATTATTGCGTAAAAAATAGGTTCTAAAGTTCTGAGGACCAAAAAACAGAATCCATAATCAATAAATGACATTTTGTATTTGAGAAAACTGTCATTAATATTGAGAGTTATAAAACAGGTTTGTAAACAGAATATTCCTCTATATAATAGTCTATTTTGAGTTTAATGTGCTTAAAGAATCAATTTTTGCATTCATTCTGCCTTTTCTCAGTCTTGCTCCTCTCAGTCTCGCTGTCGCCTCCAGACGTTGTGGAGAGTTTACTTTGTTCTCCCTGTGTTTGTATAGGTTTCCGCCCACAATATGGAAAAACACATGTTGGTATGTTGACTGGATATGCAAAGTTTTCCATACGTTTGTGATTGACTGGCACCTTGTCCAGGGTGTGTTTCTGCCTTGTACCCTATAATCCCAGGTAGGCTCCAGGCCATTTCAAGTGATGACCTCATGAAGCTGATTGAGAGAAGCCCAAGTGACTACTTTGAAGAATCTAAGGTATAAAACATATTCTGGCTTGTTTAACGCTCTTTTGCTTACTACATAATTCCATACGTGTTCCTTCATAGTTTTAATGTCTTCCATATTCATTTACAATGTAGAAAATAATAAAAAACATTGAATGAGAAGATGTGTCCAAACGTTTGACAGGTACTATACATTCACAATATGTGGAAAATGACAAACATCCAAACATTTGACTGGTACTGTTTATCAAATAAATATATGAATGTTCCACCGGTGGTCAAATCCACAGATGTAGGCCCCCCCAAATACGTAGGGCTGACTGTAAGTAAATGGCCTATGCTCTAGTTACTTGGACTGTTCAGAAAGTAGCTTGGGCTGAATCACTATGCAGCATCACTGAGAATAGAGACTGAAGCTAAAATGCTGTAGGCAGAATACAGGGCTATGGAAGCTCTGAAGGCTCTTTCAGATGATTCATTTCTGTGTAGGGACTGTGTGTATTGAATGTGACGTTTACAATTTTAATTAAAAAAACCAAAACAAAACAAAACAAAAAAAACAAAGAAAACCACTAAGGATGTTTCCTCATCATTTGCTTCTCTCCAGTCTGTTAGCTTGCTTGAGGCCGGTCTAATGTGTTTATGAAGCCCCAGTCTCTGTAAATGGGTATAAAACAATGTGTCTAGGTCTGTATGATATGCTTGTTACCTTTCGCTTTCTCTCTCTCTGTGATGACAACATTAAAATGCATCTGGAGTATCTAGACAATAGGAACATTGAAAAGCATGAACCGAGATGAAGATAATTGCTCTATTCTTATTCCACAGGTGGGTACTATTGACTTATTTTTGCTGTTTCAGATTACTTAAGGTGGAAATGTCTCCAAATTTGGGAGACAGTGAACTGCAAGAAAGTAAACAGACTACAAAAATTGCTACAAAACTAAATAACTCAAGTTTCAAATGAGTTTCCGTGGTAATTCAACAGTCATTTTTATTCACCCTCAGACATATCTTTCCACCTTAAAAGACGCAGAGCTTCTGAACGTAAACCAGGCAGAACTGCAGTACCAAATAATCCAGATGTCTCATTTAAGGGAGGAATGGTGGAGGACAATTCTGGCCACAAAGCCTTTCTGAAGTACAGCCTGCAGCGAAGGCATTTCAGTAATAATTAGAGGCAAGTTTACACTGAAAAGAGTGGGTACCATGAAGAGTCACACACTACTCTCTCTGCAGTTTCTGGAGAATGCAAGCAGCATGGCTGTAAAAACCTAGTTTAACATTCGCTGTCCCTCCCTGATGGCTAAGCCTGAGGAGTTAGCAGAATCTCATCGAGTGAGCTGACTCTACCGTGGAGACGCTGCTCTGGAGACACAGCGAAAGGCTATCAATTATTTGTCAATATGAAGCGGCTCCATGGCGCGTATGACAGTCGCCCACTCACCATCTGTTCAGCCAGCGAGCGGCCGATCAGTCTTTTGTGTGAATCATACAGTATGAAGAAAAAGTGTGGAGTGTACAAAGTGGACCAGAGTGGACTGGTAATACCTCTAGAAGTCACTAAAAAGGAGGCTGACCCTTTCGTTGCAGTCTGCTTAAAAAAAAAAAGATTTGTAGGTTCATGTTGGTGGGATGGCACTGACTTCATTTCATGTCAAATCCAAGGGATATCTAAGTTTGTAGACACCCATTATAGTCTAAATTCCCATTACCAGGCTGAAGTGGTTCAAATCTGATTTGTGACACAGATCTGGTCTTTTCAGGGCTGTGTGGACATGTGAAATCAGATTTGAGTCACTTTCATATGTGATCCTGTATCCTATCTGATTTGTGGGCTTGCGACATGAACGTGAATGGTCTGATTGGATTTCATGCGTTTTTTTGCCTGTATGTGGTAGAGCTTTCACCTCAGCCAGCACCTGCATGCAGCAAAACAACTATAGAGGGGAGGCTCAAGCTGCATCCCAAATAACACCATACGCCGTACATAGTGCAGTTCAGACATTATAAACTAAAACTACTGCACCCAGACAGGGCCTTAGTTCGATTGGAAGATGTGAAGCATGTGCTCGATTATAAGTGCATAAACTTATATTTTATTTTATTTTATTCGAGTGTGCACTACATGGGTTATAAGGAGATATTTGCAAATCAGACCATCTTAAAAGCTGTTTGGAATTTTTAGCCTTCTAATCTTAATCGTGTACAGTCAACAAGTTGTTTGTTCTCCTCCCAAACAATTTTTTTCTCCAGAATTCATCTCACAAATATAATGTTCTTGTTGGTGAAGTAGGCTACATGCCTCAAAAGTAGTGTGTGCTTTCGAGCTGATTCAGGGACAGGCTCTCTCACATTACAGACAGACGCAAATCACTAACATTTATGAATAAGGACAGACAAGAGAGCCATATCCGATCTGAGCAAGTAATCAGAAATGATTGAGGCTTGTAATGTGAATGTAATCTTATTTAATGAATTCAGCTTTTATAAGCTCTGTAGAAAAGCATTGCCACTTGAACGGGGTACTCGGTTTCATGAGCCTAGAGGTCATAATGCCCAGTACTGAACTTCACAAGCTTTGTCTTTTGACCAAAAACGCTTTGCAGATTTGGGTAAACATGACTTTTTTCAGAGAAGGCCGATGGCTTGCCAGTGGGGACACTTGTTTGCTAAAAAAAATTACAGGGGATAAATTGCACTATTGATTAGGGTTGTGCTCCAGAACCGTGAATATGTTACCAGTAGGTTGTGCTCAGAGAGGGCAGATTTTCATGGATTTGCCTTTATGGACGCGTTCTCTGGTGGGGCCTGGAGAGTCCAAAATATATAAGTGATGTAATCTCTCTCCCAGTCCCTCTGGAGCAAAGCAAAGCACAGCACTGGTGCATCAGGGCAGGCCGGTATTGACAGTTCTGAATGCAGTGCTTATGGTGACTTATGCTGAATCGAAGCTTAAATAATGACATGGCAGTGACTACTGCCATTGTGAAGTGTATGGAGCAAGATGGAGTGAGACAAACAGAGAAGATGAAGGTGCGAAGGCTCACAATATGTTCCATTGTGTGCAAGTGCCATAACATGACAGGTTGAACGCTGCTGAGTGGGAGAGTATGGATGGAATTTTTTTTTTGCCTCTCTCTAGGGCTGAATGTTGTCTGAATTGCATTACGCAAGACATTGTTTGTTGAAGCCTTATGGTACAGTGCAATACCAAAATACCAATATGCCAATGGGGATTCGACTGGGCTTGCTGATCAGTAGAGAACTTCAATTCCAGAAATACTGGGCTTATTACTGATTTATCCTTTCTCTTTTTTCCCTTAAGGGGCTCTACACAAAAATGGATAAAACAGCAAAATGCATACATTTTTAAGTTTGAATTAGCGATATATGTAGTCGGTTATTACTGTCTTTAAATTAAATCTTTCTCAAATTTGATCAGAGTTCTAAATGTAATCCCACAAATTAAAAATATATTCTCTGTTCAACTAAATAACAATCCCTCTCTTCTTCATCAGAAAAACAGTAGACTGAAAGGCTTCATTCGGAGAGTGATCTCTCACAGAAAACCAATATAAGAGTTTCTACTATTGCTTTGCCATTACCTGCTAAAATATATATCAATCATCCAGTGAATTTATTGGGGAATTTTGGCTGGGTTTATACTGAGATGGTTTACTGGTGTACAGGGAATGCTGTTATTAACCAGTAAGGCTATACCACTTAAGTCAGGTAAATTTTACAGACACAGTCATACGGAAAAATTAGGAAAGCACACGTCAAAAAGTTTTCTTGATATTGTACGTAAAACATTAATAACTAAATCACATAATTTCATTTAGAAAATCTCAGAGAAGTACTTTGACCCGGAGCACCCAAACATTTGCATATGATCAGCCTATATTAAGCATAGCAGAACAAACAATCCACAACTGAATGTAAAACTGGGATCTCCAGGATTGTAAACGGAGATTAACTTAATTAAGCATTTCCCTTAAGATGAGATAAACACAAGTGCTCATCAGTAGAGGAGAATCTTAATGTTCTTCAGAGAAGAACTAATGATTTCTGTGAATACAGCAGACAAGAGAAAAAAACATACATGCGTATTTTTAGACCTTTTATACATGGTTCATTATTTTTGTGATAAAATCTTCAAGTACAGTTCTCTCAATGTTAACCTTGGTTTGGAAGCAACTGTGATGCATTTGAAACACAGAATATATGAATAAGATTTCATTTTCTCTGTGATTTCTGGGTAGATGTGGCCAAAATGAGCTCTCTTATTGTTCAGGACTTCAGCAGCTGAACTGAAGACCGATTGTGTAAGCACCAAAATGTTTTTTGGGAACTGACAGTGGAATCAACCAATGTGATTTCCATTTGGGGTTTTCGTTTTCTGAGAAAAAGTTCAGAGAGCTTTGAAAGTAAATAACTGTATAGCCTTAGGCAAGGGCTCTTTACCAGAAGAGTCACTGTAAAATTGCTCCAGGTAAAAAATGCAAATCAGTTACAGGCTATAAATATATGTTAAATATGGAATGGTCAAAAACATTATGGTGCAAATAAAAATAAAGTAAAAAGATAAAAAACAAACAAACAAATAAATAAATAATAAAACATTTTTATTGTTTCCTTTTTGTTTTTTTCTTTTTTTTTACCAGATATTGATATTCATGGTGTGGAATGAAGGCCTAGCATTCTTGGTCATGGTCTTCCAGTGCTCTTCAGTGTACCTGATTCCAAGAGTGTGTGTGAGAGTGTGTATGTTTATATTTCTATGTCAAGGAAAGTGTGAACCTTGCTTGAGAACGTATGTGAAAGTGAAAATACACTGCTGTGTTGTTGCTTTGCATAAGTGCTTTCTCGGTGGGTATCTGTGAATATTCATGAGTGTGTTTGTGAGGGTGGGGGTGTGGGTCGCCAAAGGCAGTAAAGACCCTTACACACCACCTCTGTTTGATTGAATTCTCCCCACCAACCGTGAGATACACAGTAATGTGTTGCAACAAATAATATGAGCAGAGTCACACACATCTCACCTCATTCCAATCTGCCCACAGCTCCACACACACACACAAAACCTCCTCATTACCACAACTCAGGTACACACACACACACACACACAAACCAGAATAAATTAAGCACTTTCCTACTGTGAACACATACTCACTCAACATTGATACTTTAAGCCAATACTAGGTATCCACTTAAACTGAACAAACATACATTATATCTACAATAGTTTGCAGACATCCCTTATAATAAGTGCATATAAGTGAATTTAGCTACGCTAAGGTGAAACCTTTGTTGTACACATACAGTTTGTGTATTCTCCACAAACAAGCATGGGACAGAATGAATCTGCTTCTGTTAACTAAAGCACTGAATAAAATAAAATGTAGTCTCTTTTGCGGTGTACTCTATGATAATCTTTCCGTGGGTTGCATGTGATGTCACAGTGTGCAATAGCCACCAGGAGGACTTACTATTCCTTACTACAACAAAAACTACAGGGTGGGCCATTTATATGGACACACCTTAATAAAATGGGAATGGTTGTTGATATTAACTTCCTGTTTGTGGCACATTAGTATATGGGAGGGGGGAAACTTTTCAAGATGGGTGGTGACCATTTTGGATCCAACTTTTGTTTTTTCAATGGGAATTTCACAAGAAAAACAATGGTGTGCTTGGTTTTAACATAACATTATTTCATGAGTTATTTACAGGTTTCTGACCAATTATAAAATGTGTTCAAAGTGCTGCCCATTGTGTTGGATTGTCAATGCAACCCTCGTCTCCCACTCTTCACACACTGATAGCAACACCGCAGGAGAAATTTTAGCACAGGCTTCCAGTTTCCGTAGTTTCAGGTGCTGCACATCTTGACGGTATGGTGTGGTATATGGGTTACAAAGATAGTGGGGCCATTCTTCATCAATGGAAACCTCAAGGCCACTGAATATGCAGCATTTTCCTCTTTATGCACTCAAGCTGGCGCATTCCCTGAGTTTTTCCAGCACGATGGTGCATCACCACATTATGAGTGTCAGGTCAGAGCATTCCTAGATTAACAGTTTCCTGGAAAGTGGATTGGTCATCATAGGACAGTTGAATGGCCCCCAAGGTCTCCCGATCTGACCCCATTAGACTTTTATCTTTGGGGTCATCTGAAGGCAACTGTCTATGCTGTGAAGATACGAGATGTGCAGCACCTGAAACTACGGATACTGGAAGTCTGTGCTAGCATTTCTCCTGCGGTGTTGCTATCAGTGTGTGAAGAGTTGGAGAAGAGGGTTGCATTGACAGTCCAACACAATGGGCAGCACTTTGAACACATTTTATAAGTGGTCAGAAACTTGTAAATAACTCATGAAAGAATAAAGTTAAAACCAAGCACACCATTGTTTTTCTTGTGATAAGTTTGTAATAGGTTTGATGTGTCACATGACCCTCTTCCCATTGAAAAAACAAAAGTTGGATCCAAAATGGCCACCATGGTCACCACCCATCTTGAAAAGTTCCCCCCCTCCCATATACTAATGTGCCATGAACAGGAAGTTAATATCACCAACCATTCCCAATTTATTAAGGTCCTTATAACTGGCCCACCCTGTATAATTAATCACATTAAGGATTTCAATCAAGTATAGCAATGGTAGACTCTGCTTTTGTTAAAATGCATGCATTCATAGGGGCAGTGTTTTAGGAGAATGGGCTACAACCTGTGGTTACTGAGAGTTGGACGTGGCTCTTTGAAATCCGCTAAAAGAAATCCACGTTTGTCAATATTTTCTTTCTAAGATACAAGCAAGTCCATTTTACATATAAAACTTTAGGAAGATTGTGTCCCAATAAAGATATTTTTACATTTTTGCGCTTATCTAAAATTTATTTTTATTGTTACTCTCAGAGAAATACAGTCTTTTCCTGTTCCTGAAAAGTTCGCTTTTTGGATGTGTTTTTAATCGGACAGCAATAATATATAAATATGGATCCCTGAGCCACTTCCTATGTCAGCCAGTAGACGAACCACAAATAGTGAGAAAAAGAATGAGACAAAATAATATGTTGCCCTGGTTTCTTACACACTAAATTTGGTCTAAAGAGCAGAAAAATTCATTGGAACAGTTTTCCATTAGACCCTATGATGAAAATGCTAATATGGCTAACAGACGATACATTTTTTGACATTTTTTGAGTATGAGATAACAAATCCATCTTTCCCATCTGGATATATTAGTGCTGCATTTGTTTCAGCATCAGTCCACTGAATTCTATTGTAAGTGTATTTTGAATCAACTGATTTTGTACATATCAGTGACTAAGTAAATCAATATTTGCTGTGCTGAAATTATCATTAGAAGTATGGCACACACACAGCAAACAGAGCTTAGTGTAAGTAATCCTCGAATATACATTTAAGATCACAGAAGTCACTTGGTTACTCACTGAACTCTGCTTAACAAAAATAACTGTTGTCTATCTCAAACGTCAATACATTTTTAATTGGTTGTTTTCTGGCAAAGAAATGTTATGAAATTAATCATGTCAAGGTAACTGCATAAAAGACAAATTTCCAATCAGCAAGGTGTTTTAATTATGCATGTTTGTGTATGTTAGCACCCTGATTGATCAGCCACCCCTGCAGGGCTATACTGATGCCTGTTATTTTAAGATGTTTACAGGTAGAGTGATTTATGGCTTTACAGGAGAACTGCATTAATCACCAGAGTGTTGTGGATGTACAGTAATGTGTAAGTACAAAACTGTTGATATTCAAACAAAAAATAAGATGCATGCATTTCTTTAGACAGTTAGGAAATGAGAATATCAATAATTAATACAATCAATAATAAAAAAAGTTTTAAGATGTTTTAAGACTGACTATAGCAGCCAAAACTGTTTGATAAGATATGATTTGATATTTAATTCACATATCACTTCTATATGAAGAACTTTATTTCATGACATACATTCTTCAAAGCAAGAGCATACAAAGATTACAGTGTATCCTTAAATGTGCTGCATGTATTTTCATCCTGGTCTCAACAGGAATTCATGCATATATTCCCAGGATTTGTACACTGTATATGAAATATAGTTCACCCTTCATGGATGTCCACGTGAACTTCTTAACCCTACACAGTGTTAAAAAATCAGCCTGTTGTGGTTTCCAAAGCTAGCGGTACCTGTTACAGACAGTGGCTTGCATGGACCTGTAAACCTATTGCAAAAGGTCTTACTCTACATAAATGTCTTGGTATTTTAACCAAGGCATTTATATTTTAGCATATTACTCTAATTTTAGAGTCCTTGCAGTGATTACCCTCATAGGAGTGTCAAACACCAGCAGGATCTCCCCCGAGTCTGATTCCTCAATAGGACAAATAATCAAACAACTTAAGGTACCAAGAGCGAATGACTTTAAATCCAACACCTTCCCAGCACTGAAGCCTAGGGTGAGAGCAGCATTATATAGTGGGGCTGTTTTCCTGGGAAAAAGTATAAGTGCCTCCAGAAAGTAGATGCCATCATGAAGAAGGGGAATTATTTAAAAATGCTGAAACAACACCTCAAGGCATCAGCCAGAAAAGTGAATCTTGGTCATAAATGTATGAACACAGACTTCTAGCAGCACAACCAATTTGGGATAAAATGTATTGGAGTATTTGAGTGAATGTATTGGAGTGGCCAGTGTAAAGTCCTTACATGAACCCCACTGAAAGTCTTTGGGCAGAACTGGTTAAAAATAAATAAATAAATAAATATGAAGAAACGTAAGTATGAAACTTAATTATTATTTATTATCTTGTGGAAATAAGGACATATATCATCACTAACAAACAGTTTAACCAAAAGGCTTTAGCCTAGGTGTATGTAATCTTTTGAGAAAAAATATGGCCCATGAGTGACAGTGCTATGTGTTTTATGTCTACAATTTGTAAATGTGCTTTTGTGGTTTAATTAAATATAGCCTGTTTCATTGTCGTATTATAAATAAAATTCTTCATTTATTTTGGTGCAGCACCTTATGTACTGGCCTTGTCATCAAGAAATTGACAAGTTTAATCCCAGATGATTCAGCCAGCCCAAGAGTCCTCTGGCGATTTTCCAATGCATGGTACTCTACTCATCTTGTGGTCCCTGCTACCTGGTTTGGTTTCCACTACAATGGCTCCCATCCCAATGTAGCTGGTGATATCACAAATCACTGTCCCTAACAGGGAACTACAGGCTTGGGAAACAACAGCAACAGTAACATTAAGGGTTACGTTTAGTCCCTACTCAACTCGCTTGGAACCAAAAGAAAGCAGGATCTAAACTTGTTATTTGCCAATGCATGGCACCTACTCAGCATTGATCATCTTTTTTGCATTCCCATGAGGTGAACCTGGAACCTGGTACAAAAAAAACAGTACTTTTTTCTTAGCCCTTGTTTGCTAGTGGTTCCAAATGAGCTAAGTAGAGATAATAGGTGATGTGTGAACCTTCCAGAAACTGGTCAGAGAGATGTGTCAATCACCACAAAATGCAGACATCCAAGATAAACTCTAATATGCACAATCTACAGCAGAGATCACTTTTATTTTTATCAGACTCTCATTGGTTTTTAATGGCAGCTCATTGGATTGATGGCCCATTAAAAACTCCAGCAAGAGGCACACATCCAGAAATGAAAGGAAAAAACTGAGCACTGAGCTGTGTTCAGTCCCAAACAACAACAACAAGTAAACAGCCACAAACTCTACAGATGACGTTGTTGTGGCTTCCAAAACTAGCGGTACAGACAGTGGTTTGCATGGACCTGAATCTGAGAAGCGAGAAGAGCTGTGCTGAATCGAGTCGTATAGGTACTATGCGATGGAAAACCAAAAAAAAAAAATAATAAATAAAAAACATTGTTCCAGGTACCCATCAGAGTCGAGCTGAGTAAGTTCCATGCAGTGAAAAAGAGAAGGCTCTCTGCTTGCCTCTGCATATTTCACAAAGTAGCATTGGCATCTGTCAGCTGATGTGATTAATCTGGGCAGTTTGTGCTCTTCTCCGGCACAATAAACTGTTTAGAGATCTTGTATCAGTGGTAGTTTGAAAGATGGGAATTGGTAGTGATTAATAAATGAGATGAATGTAGTTGAAGCAACTGGTTCTGTATCACCAAACCACAAGATCAGAGGTCTATTTTCTACAAACTCTTTTTCCGGGCCTTGATTTATTTTGAGCAATCTTCAGAAACAGTGGGCAGCTCCTCTAAAGCCCTGCTGCCGGTCTTTGTGGAGGGCAGCTCTGGAGGACTGGACGAGCTGCTGCTGCTACCAAGCGCTCAATAATTAATTGCTGATGCAAGGTGCACCAGAGCGACGGTGACAGCTCTAATTTATTTCATCCCAAGGCTTGAGTGCTCCCCGAACTCGGTGAAGTATTCACCTGAACGATGGAGTATTTCTGCCGGTGATCGCTACCTCCTCCGAGTTGCGTCTGTCACTCTGGGAGAGTAATGGGACCTGGATAACCCACTTAAAAATGGCTACCTTAAAAACACCACGTCCACAATCTTCTATATTTCAGCTACTCAGTGTCCTCAGCTGACCCCCCTCTCTCTCTCTCTAGTCACTGACTAAAAAAATATCCTTTCAAACTGTCCACACTATAAACTTCACACACACACACACACACACACACACACACTCTACATCCCTGTAAAAGCGAGGAGAAGTGAAACTAAAACAGCAGATACAACAATCATCCATACCTTTAAAAACTTGTTTTTACACGAATTATCCATTTTATCAGCTCCACTGACCATATAGGAGTACTTTGTGGTTCTACAGTTACAGTCCATCTGTTGCTCTGCATACTTTGTTAGCCCCTTTTGTTCAATCTTCAGGGTGTGGGAGTGTGTGTTGTAATGGTAAAAATGAATCAGACACAGCAGTCTTTGGAAAATAAAGAGAAAGATAAAAACAAGCAAAAACGAAAAAAACAGCAAAAGAAGAAAAAAATGGAAGTGTTTGTGTCTTTGTGGATGTGTTTGTGTGAATGTGTGTTTATTTGTTTGTGTTTGATAGTGTGCATATGTATGTATGTGTTTATGTATGTATTTGACATGTGTATGTATGTTTCTGTATGTGTGTGTGTGTGAGAGAGAGAGAGAGAGAAAGTCTGGAAACTGAGGAAGAGCTTGACATTAGTCAAGCGAACCGCCCAGAGACTCCACTCGCTCCTTCCTGTTATTCTCCTTAATTATTTAGGGCTATTTATTTTATTGCTGCTGACTGCCCAATGGCACTTCCTCGCTTTAATTGCTTGTTAAATGCACCACTTGACCTTTTTTTCATCCAAGAGATGAAAACCTCCACCACCCAGATTGTAATTCTTCTTTTAATGTCTTTAATCCATCGTATAAAGGCTGAAGAATGCAGCCCCTCTTGCTTTATTTACAATGGCCAGAATGTGCACTGTAGACATTTTGAACAGACGCGTAATAGGTGGATAAGAAGAGGGTAATATTATAATAACGTTTACGAATTTTATGAATATATAAATGTCAATTTCCTATTGGTAAATAAATAATTACTAATACATTACACCTGTAGGAATGTTTATAATATTAGTGTTATTACAGCAAATCAATGCATTAGTTCCGCTGAAATGTTGTGATATTAGTTTAAAATACCCTTTCAAATGTTTCAGCTCTGTTTATGATGGCTATGTCTTTAAATATTGTAAAGAAACAGGGTTACTGCATCTCACACCACCTGAGAACATCATTTATTACGGATCTGTGCTTTACCCAAGCAGGGAATCGAACCCTCTTCATTACTGTTTATGGATTGCACTTTACCCGAGCAGGGAACTGAACCTTAGTCATCAATATTTAGTCATCAATTTGTGCTTCACCCGAGTAGACAGTTGAATCCAGCCATCAGTTCTTGTGATCTGTGCTTTACCTGAGCAGGGGACTGAACCCATATCAGTTCTTATGGATTTGTGCTTTGCCTAAGCTGGGAATCGAACCACGGTCACCTATAAAAGACAGAGACTTACTATACGTATGCTTACTCATGATTTTTGGGATATTAACACTAACAATACAGTACATGTTGTAGATGAATTCATTGAAATATGATTTCACAACAACTGGGAAACTGATATGTAATTTCTGTGTAAATACAACCCTTGTTTCCATATTATTACCCACTTAAAACCAATCTAAAGTTTTATCTCCAGAAAAAAGCTTAAACTTCTTGGTGCTGGACATGACTTGGTGTTGGCTTCCTCTGAGGCTAGTGAGGCTATCTGACTTACTGAATAACTGCTTGTGACTTCTTATCTCATACTAATGAGAGATCCTCTCTCCTATTGAGCCTTTCCAATGGAAAATCAAATATCAGATCCATTTCCACTGTTTAGTAGCACTACTTGCTTCTCAAGTCTTGGCAGGGGAGTTTTACAGGGTGTGTATACACACACATTCAAATAAATATTCATTTATAAATGGAACAAATGCTTTAGTGACTTGATTTCATACAGAGGACATCAAATAATGTCATTTCAAGCTTAAGAGCATTTTTTAAAGGTCACATGATGAGATGCTAAGCAATTATATTGACAAAAACAATCCGTTAATATCCTGAGTCATTATGACATTTTAAGCCAGTATTATATGAGACCGTGCTCCTGCAAAGCTGTTTGTTTTGACATCATTTATATATTTCTCAAAATAAATCTTAAATTATTTGTAAAACTGAAGATCTGAAATTTAATTTATATTTTTGACTTAAAATAACCAATAGTAATTGAGCACAATAATAATTTGTGCATTATAATCTCTCAAAGAAGAATTTGGATCTTATTAATTCATTCATTCATTATCTGTAACCGCTTATCCAGTTCAGGGTCTCGGTTTGTCCAGAGCCTACTTGGAATAACTGGGTGCAAGGTGGGAACACGCCCTGGAGGGGGTGCCAATCCTTCACAGAGTGACACACACTCACACATTCACACCTACGGACACTTGAGTCACCAATCCACCTACCAACGTGTGTTTTTGGACTGTGGGAGGAAACCGGAGCACCCGGAGGAAACCCACATGGACACAGGGAGAACACACCAAACTCCTCACAGACAGTCACCTGGAGCAGGACTCGAACCCACAACCTCCAGGTCCCTGGAGCTGTGTGACTGCGACACTACCTGCTGCACCACTGTGCCACCCCCATTTAGATCTAAACATAGCATTAAATGCTTTCTTAATTTTATTCTTTTTTATATTATTTGTATTTGCACTAATGTCACGTCCTTTCCCTGTCTCATGCCTTCCTGTCCTGTTTTTTGTTTTGCCCACCATATGCTCAGTTAGCACATGGCTCTCTGTTTGTTGGTTCTTGATTCTGCCCTAGCCCCGCCTTAATCCCATCTCAGTATATATATATATATATATATATATATATATATATATATATATATATATATATAATATTTGTTTCAGTATCCCTTGTCTGGTCTTATGTGTGTCGATGTGTGTTTCCATGTCTTTGTTTACCCATGTCGACATCGGTTCATGGCTGTCCCCTGTTGGTTCCTGTCCTTGTTTGTTCCTGTTTAGTTTTGTTCAGGTTATCCTAGTTTGTGTTTTTGCCTCCTTGCCCATGTTTGTTTTCTCTGTTGGTTTTGCTTTTGTTTTCGTAACAAAAACATTCCCTGCGTGTACGTCCACCTCATCGTCTTCTGTGCCCAGCCGTGACAACTACAATACCAAGCATGCATTTCACAAACACATCATACAGACACTGGACCATATTCTGATATTGGAATTGGCAAACTGAATTATGCATCTCTAACTGAAACAGCTTAGGCAACTTATTGTTCATACCTAGTGTACATTTAATAGTGCAATGGCATTTGTGCTGGTCAATAATGGCCAGTGAGTTGAGCACAGGATTTGGGCAGGAGTGCTGCAATTACTGAGGTTGTATTTTCAAACTGTGGATGAGGAGAAGAGAAGAGAAGGGCTAGGGGAGATGGAGTGTCTGATTGCTGTTCCAAATCATAAAGTCATGTCAGCGCACATATTTGCATAAACAGATGAGAGAGCAATCAGATGGAAGTTTCTGGAATGTGTTAAAGTGTGTTTCTCAATTATCAGACTGGCCAGTCAGAGGAAATAAGAAAAAAAAAAACGCTGGACCGGACAGAGCATCCGCCCGCAGCCTGTTTCAATCTCCTGGGCCTTGAATGGGAGGGTAATGAAACGGATCAGTGCACCACACTACAGCAGCAGGGAGGAGCTCTAATGACCTCTATAAACAATGATTTCTGACTCTGCAGATCCACAGAGAGCAAATTAACAATGGTTTTGAGTGTGCAATGACAGAGGCAAAGACATACACACAAACCTGACACACGCACACACTCCCCAAAGACAAACACAAACTCTCCTCTGGCCTACAAAGATAAAATATGAAGAGACAGAGACCCATTATCCAATCTGTAGAACAGTTACTGCACCAGTTACTCTTGGAGCAACAAGTTGTGCTACAAAAAACTAAACCGACCACACTGCAGTTTCCTAAATATACATCACAGCAGGTCTTCTAATCCTTTAATGATCACCACTTCAAATACAATGTCATGAACAAAATTTAAAGGTTTTTTATATTAATCATTTTAGCTATACAACTATACAGCAATCAAACATTTAAATGACCTCCTGCTCTCTCCATTATAAAAGCTTCAGTGACTATATACGCTCACTCAGTAGTTCAACAATTACAGAATGCAGTCCACCTCTTGCTCTGTATACATTCGTTTGCCCACTTTCATCTTGTTCTTCAATCGTCAGGACCCCATAGGACCCACCACAGAGCAGGTACTACTCAGGCAGAGAATGGACTCAATGATGGCAAGTATTTGTTGTACTTGTATGAGTGGATCAGACACATCAGTGCTGCTGGAGTTTCTAACCATCTCGGTATCTCTGGTGGACTATTCTCCTGTGACCACAAGAGACAAGAAAGACTTTTCATGCATGTTTGATGTTGTATCCCAACAAACCTCATGAGAATGTTCTCGACTCTGATTGGTCAGACCTGTCTGGGGCGGGAGCTAGAAAGTAAATACTGGAAGAAGGTCCTGTATTCTGGATTAGTGCATATTTTTGTGAAAATGTAGACATGTTTTTTATTCAGGAGCAATGTTTACCTGTTTTTTAGCTCAACCTTGAGAGTATACCAGATTAGATTGAGATCATATTATGTTCTCTCCACAAATGAAACACTCCAACATTTGTATTGGTACTGCACCGAGACCACCTCTACTCAAGGATCTTGGTGTGGTTGTTTTGGTTTGCATCAGAGTGCCATTAATATTCTGTACATTTTAAACAGCAAATTATATCAAATTATGCAGAGCAACATATTACTACTTGTTTGTAAGACAGAGTAAGTGTTCATTATTTAGATGTGTTCTTATTTATACCAATTTTTTACATTTGTCACTCTCCAATGAAAATCATGAATCTCAATTTTGGTGGATAATAATTTCATGATGAATAGACCAATAGAAATGCTCCAAAAATGATGCTCCAAAAATGTATTATGACTTAATAAAATATTTTTTAAATGACTTCCATTGAAAGTTATGGAGGTTTTTTCTTCTTCTGTAAAGTCACTGTTGTGGGTGATGCATTTTTTTGCTTGAACATGTTAATATTTACTAGTGCACTCAGTAAAGTATGTGTTAATATTTTGCTTCGAAACCTAGAAATTGTTGTATACCTGGGGCGTTTATATTTTATTTATGACTGTATTACAACTGAACAAGTTCACATTTGCCTTTGCACAACAAAAATTACACAGATAAGACTTCAACGTTACCTTTTTTGGATCTTACAAGAGGATTTTCAAAGAGGCTAAGCACCAGATGATGCCTATCGGTGACCCAGCTTTGTCCCACATTGAGGAAATCAAATCTCCTCCCCATGAGTGGGGCTGAGCAGTGAACTGATGCTTCACTTTTCCTCCAATAACCCACTGAGACCAAGCCCTGGGCGCCAGGACTCCAGCATCTGACCCCTTTAACAGTTCAGTGTCTTTAGGCGGTCAATAAAACCATAGACCCCACCACAGGGGGAAACGCACAAGACCACTGCAGGCAGGGAACAAGTTTTTAAATGTCTTTCAGGTTGCCCTCCAGCTCCTGCTTAAGTTGACGTGTGACTGAATGCAGCATATTGAAGCTAGCAGAGCTAAAGAACAGGAAAGCAAAAAGAAAAGGACTAAATTGAAGTTTTAATGATGAAAAGTGGAGTGCAGTTGTGAAGTTCAACAATGTGTAGTAGTATGGATATAAATTAACATCCACCAATGTCAATATGTACCCTTATACGGCAACTAGATTTCCTTCACTCATCAGAAACTGTGGAATGTTAGCTAAAAATGATACATACAATCAGCTCAGGCTAAGGCTAGCATTGGTAGAACCAGAAATTGAGCACTACATGTTAGACGGACCACTTCATGGAGTAGTATAAAGATCACAAAATGAACCTGCAATGGTTAATACTGTAGTTGGCAAACCTGCTATTTATATATATAGCTAATGTCACTGTATGTAACAGCTTATTTAGTTCAGGGTTGTGGTGGGTCCTGAGCCTACCCAGAATCATTGAATTCAAGGCAGGAACACACCTAAATGGGTTCCAGGGTGACACACAGACTTTCACATTCACTTACACACTCACACCTATGGACACATTTAAGTAGCCAATCCACCTACCAACCGTTTTTGGACCATGGAAACTACAGCACCCTGAGGAAACCCACACAAACATGGGAAGAACTCAACAAACAAATTCCTCATAGACTATCACTCAGAGCGGGGCTCAAACCCACATAACCTGGTCTCTGGAGCTGTGTGAGACTACCTACTGGGCCACAAAGCATTTTTTGGTGTAACGTATAATTCTGAACCAAATTCATACATTTTCTCACACTTGGTTTCTGTGGTAACAGTTGCTTAATATTAAAAACTAAAAATGTCATTTTATAGAAAAAAAAAAGTGTAAATATATTTGAAAATGGCAAGTGAGGGTTTTTTTTGTCATTGCTTTCATTATGAGTTCCATCAATGGAAAAGCTCTGCAAAAACACGTGCATCAATTTGTTCTGTTCTTGAGGATAATATTGTATCCAAAAGTGCAAGTGAGTTTAGGTTTAGATGGTTTAAAAATGAGTTTGATGTTTGCCATCTTGAAGGTAGTATATTCAATCATTCATTCATTATCTGTAACCGATTATCCAATTCAGGGTCGCGGTGGGTCCAGAGCCTACCTGGAATCATTGGGCGCAAGCCAGGAATACACCCTGGAGGGGGCGCCAGTCCTTCACAGGGCAACGCAGACACACACACACATTCACTCACACACTCACACCTACGGACACTTTCGAGTCGCCAATCCACCTACCAACGTGTGTTTTTGGACTGTGGGAGGAAACCGGAGCACACGGAGGAAACCCACGCGGACACGGGGAGAACACACCAACTCCTCACAGACAGTCACCCGGAGCGGGAATCGAACCCACAACCTCCAGGACCCTGGAGCTGTGTGACTGCGACTGTATCAAAAGACGAAGACTGATTTTAAATATGTTTTTAAAAATATATAGTTTTATTATAGAAAAGGAAAGATCCTAGTGCTTTTTTCAACTGTGTTACATTTTTGGTAACATTTTACAATAAGGTTACCTTTGTTCTCCAACCAGTTAATAATTAACAGTTACCTTTTTTAACCTTTAATTCCCTGGCAGACCCAGGTAAAGGAAAATATAAATCAAGCAATTGTCTAGCTCAAAGCAGAGACAATCTAGATATAAAAGAAATTCACACATTGAAGAGTTGCATAAAGGTGAATAAAGGTGAGATTTTCCCCAAAATCTTGTTCTTCTAGACTGTGCCATCTATATCAACACTATGCAGTTTGGAGAGAGCACTTTGTCATCTCTCTTGGCCTGGGTCAGCTTACAGAAGGTGCTCTGAGGCTGCGCTGGCATGCACCGGAGAGTAATCCCTTTCTCTTCTGCTCTCTGATCTCTACCTGTAACCCTACCAGGCCACCAATGATCAATGAGCCTTCACACTCTGCCAAAAGAGGGGTTTCTGGACAGAGTGATGGAATAGGTGCAGGGAACTGAGCTTTGCAAATATTGCCTTTAGGGGTTTGGCTATAGCTGGGGGTTAAGCCCAGTGAGTCAGCCTGACGGAGAAATTTCTGTAGGGTTATGTAAAAAAAAGGCAGGGTGCGGACAGAAGGTCCAGTAACATCCCACAACATGGTCCAGTAGCTGTAATTAGCCTTGAGGTCTATGGATAAATGGACACTGCACTGTATACACAAGCTTTCTCTGCATCTCCCTTTTCACTGCAGTGACCAATGCAGTGCTTTCGAAAATCATGGGCCAAGTACAGAGTACAGAGATCCTAGAGAACCTTGTGTTACTGCAGGCATTGCACACCAGAACAAGCAAATCCATTGAAGCTAAACAGGGTTGGGCCAGGTCAGCACTTGGAGGGGAGACAACCATATAGCTTTGGCTATTGCTGAAAGATGTGTTGGTGGGGTCACCAGTGTTCTGAGTGTAGTGGCAGGGACACTGTACTGAGTAAATGGCCATACAAGATGCTTAGGAATTTCCTCCTTAGAAAATCCTTTTAAATGTACCACTATGGCCAATTCTGGCCCTCTAATCATCCCCATCTTCAAATAAATTGGCATGTTTATGCAAAGAAAATGTACAAATAACATTTATTATGATCAATGTCATATCCTGTATATTGAAGTAGTCTAATCACAACACTTACATCGACACTATGTACTTAACAACAGCTAATTGTCAAATATATTTGTTATATTACAATCACAACATAAATACAGATAATTCACAGTAAAGGGTCATGGATTGTCCCTTTAAAAAACTTGTTATAGTCCTGGGTCATCAGAAAACCCAGCTACCATTATTGGGAAAATCAGTTGATCACACAGAACACAATATATATTCATTTTGCCACTGTTTACATATTGCAGCCTTATGTCAATATTAAAATGCTGATGTTGTGATATATCATGCAATATTTCTGTATTGTGATATTGGGTAGGCCTTTTATGAAACAGGAGTACCACGTTTTGTTTATCTCAGTGCATCCTGGACATTTATGTGGGGGTGATGGGGGTTCAGATGGATGGGTATGTCCTCGCTGATACTAAGCCTGACACTCAGTATGGCACTCACCAAATGCAATTAGACTCAAACACGCTTTTCTCCAGCGCCCTGATTGTTCCGGCACCACTTCTCTCCTAATTACTGGGAATCAGCGGTCGATAGAGCCTGCGGAAAAGCCGGGAGATCTCTGAGTGGCTTAAAAGAGCTTGGCTTGCTACATGCCATTTTAAACCCCACCGTTCTGACCACAGAAATACACAGTGGAGGAAGAGAATTTTAACTCCGACAAAGTGGATGCACAGGATCCTTCTGAGGTTTTAGCTTGTGTTTCTGAGCTTGGTGGAGTTGAGTTAAAGTGAAGCAAAAGGGGGAAGGGACAAAAAAAAAAAAAAAATACAGATGTCTCTGTAGATCACTTGGGTAACTGGAAAGGGCTTCGCTAACGACTCATCTCTCAGGGATTTGATCAATATCTTTAATGCCGGGTTAAATTAATCCAACCTGTATGTTACAGTGCAATGCAAATGTAGGCTCACCTCATTGTGAGTGCGGCACAAAGTGAGGACTGTTTTAGGATATTATAATGAAGAAGAGAAGATATTGTGGGAATATTGTTACATTAATAGAGCATCTGTTTATAATATAAGCTACTGAAGAAATCATTAAGGCAAGGCTTTAATACTGCAGGTATTGTAATGAACAGACTTGTGTTGGGTCCATCTTACAGTAACCGTGAGGTTCCATAACTCTGTGGCAGCTGGTGAGGGGCGGGTCCTTTAATTCCATTAATTTACAACCGACTCACATCACAAACATATTAACATCCTGCTCCTGTCGCAGCACCGGCACTTTTCCGTAATTACTTGCCCTTAGTTGGTATTTCTGTCATGTGATGGAGTAATTAAGTGCTGGCATGGTGTTCCAGAATTGGTCACAAATGTGACAGACAGACAGACAAGAAGCGTAAAAAACAACAGGATACTCTTAAGCCTACTAATGTGTGTCACTGACCCATTCGTAGACTAAGTCCCATTTAACTCATTAAAATGCCCGAGAGCAGTTGCTACACATATGTTTACAATCATCAGCATCTGGAATTGAAGCAGTGGGTGCTTTCTGTGTGTTCTATCACGGTGTAATATAGTTCCATGCTGCCTTTATTGTTGCATGCACTGTATTAGTTTCTAAGAAGAGTTCTGAAAGATTGGTTTGTCCTCTGATTTGTCACTCTGTGGCCTAAGAGAAGATTAGAGAAGTGGGCTTGGGACCATGAGGGCATTGATTCAATCCCCAGAACCAGTGGGAAAAACTGTGGGGACCAAAACCTGTTTACACACTCACACTGTGAGCCTTGGGTTAAAGATAGGGTTGGGGTTAAACTAGTTGTTATTATGGAAAATGTAATGGTAAGTCTCTTATGTTGGTGGTGGTGTGGTGGTGATGTGTGGTGAGTGGATCAGACACAGCAGTGCTGCTGTGAAGTTTTTAAAGCCCTCAGTGTCACTGCTGGACTGAGAATAGCCCACTAACCAACAATATCCAGCCAACAGCATCTTGTGTCCACTAAAGGAGGACTAGAAGACGACAAACACAAACTGTGCAGCAACAGATAAGCTTCCATCTCTGACTTTACATCTTCAAGGTAGAGGTTTGTGTGTTTAACAGAGTGGACCCTGAGAGTGAGTGTTTTAAAACTTGAACAGCACTGCTGTGTGTGATCCACTCGTATCAGCGCAACACACACTTACACAACACCACCACGTCATTGTCACTACAGCGCTGAGAATGATCCACCACCCAAATCATACCTGCCCTGTGCAGTTTCTGTCTGTGTGGGTCAAACACTGCATTCAATTTCTAGTTTTATTCAGTTTCAAGTTTACAATAAAAAATAAATAAATAAATTACAGCAAAGCACTAGCAGTTATTGATCTACTGATAAGGAAACGCTGCTAAATGTCAATGTAGCGTTTAAGTGTGCTGTCTGGCGGTATTTATGTGTCTGAGTGTTAAGACCTTTACAAGGTCATAAACGCTCAGGGGCTCAGGTGTGTTTTAGTGCTCGGTAAGTGTAGAAATAACACACCATGAAAGTGTGCTACTCCCTAGTCTACTCTAAAGCAACAGATGGATGTGGTGGAGTTAAGCCTCACTTGGTGCCCCCGAGTCCTGCAGTCTGCTAGAGCTCCAGCGACCATAAGCCTTGATAAACAGCATGGCTTCTGTCAAATCTTCAGCAGGACAGTCTGCTTAGTAACAGTCATGATCAATAAAGAAATATAGAAGTGAAATGAGGCAGGAAGTATAAAAACAAAAAGACCTACAGCTAATCTTCAGTTATTAGCATAGATAATGTACACAAAATGGTGATTGTTTGTTGTTAATTGCCATTCTCTGTATTTATTGCTTAATTTTGTGTTGGGAAAATTATGTAATGATTTGGTTCCTGGGCTCCCTCTACAGTTAAAGAGTGTAATTCACTTTTACAGCATTGTCCTGCAATCAAGATGGGATGCGTGCAGTTTCATATCCACCTCTAAAAGTTACATAGTTCATTTTCTGCAGAATTGAGCCCGGAGTAGCAATGGCGCAGTCTCTATTCTCACTTTTACAGGTCAGTGGAGCATCACAATGATTTTTAAGCTGTTATTTTAAGGTGAAAATACATACAGTTCCTTTAATGTAGCACAGTGTCCAAATAGTAATTTCTGATCTAACTCTTTCCAGTGCAAACACAATATGATGGTGTTTAATGAACAAATGTGATATCCTCATTAAACCTAAGGCTGAATTATCCATAGGACTGCGGTCACTATTTTAGAGAGGACTGGGCATATGACTCATTAGTTCCTAAGTTCAGGCATTCCCTCTAAATGCCTTGACCGCTGACCTTGGCACAGACATAGAGGCAGTCCTAACGAGGCTGTAGAACCATCGTTTGTGTTACCAGAATATGTAAAGTTCATTAAAAACATTTCTTACTGGTATCTCGCTACTTTAGTACTTGAAGTTCTTCAGAGACATGAGCTAAAGAGAAACAAACCATAAGCAAGGTCAGAAAAGAAAGACACTGTCCAGGTAATGTTTAGTCCCCAAGGAACCAGCAATATGAATGTACAGCCAGCACAGGCTTTGAGGGCCCAATAGTGCATTTTTTCCCTCAAAAGAAAGGTGTATATGTTTCTAATGTTATTATTATTAAAACTGTTATTTATGATATTATTAATCATATTATTATATATTATTTTCCCAAGGCCTAGCCATTTCAAGTGAATCATTATGAGAGAAAATAAGTGTACCATATTTCATTTTAATTGTAGAATTTTGTGTTGCATAATATTATACAACCCACATTCAACAACAAGCTTTTTTGTGCGATTTTTTATATTTAAATGAGTTCATTTACAAATATACAACTTTCTTCTTAGAGAAAAAAATGTATTCCACCCTGAGGAACCACGACGACACCTTAAGATCACTGCTACCTTTGAAGGTACACTGACAGTTTTTGGACCTTTAATGAATAACAGTGTCCCTGTAAAGTCCCTCTGTGTGTTTCCATGTATGCGTGCATTTTTATGTAAGCATGGAAAATAAATAAAGAAAAAGAATCTCATTATAACATTCAGCTGCTTTACTACGTGCTGCACGCATTCCCCTAAGCTTTGTGAGAAAATTGCGTGCATTCTGTGGGGAGCAGTACACCATCTACAATAAATAAACAGAATTGAGGACTTCCTCGACAAGGGCACATATGTAAAGATGCTGAATGTTTCTTAGGTGAATGGCGGTGGGTTTTTGTGGTTGAGAGAGGGCATTTGGATGTGTGGATGTTTTTTACTAGCCTCCAGGCCTCTGGTGGTGCATCAGGATGCAAATTGACCCTCTAACCGCCCCCTAATACCAGCACCTCCTCTGCCCTGCTATTTTCTCATTTACACAATTCCCTGTAATGAAGCCCAAATGCTTTTTAATGGCAGTGTGAGACACAAGAAAGCGAAAGCAACCCGACACAATGTGGGCCCTGTCACAGAGTGATGGAACGAGAGAATGGCCCAAATCACTGCGCAATCAATCTGTCAGCGTGATTTTCGTTCACACCCCCCACCATCTCACCTCTCTCTATCGTTCTTTCTCATCCCTACATCCAGAGAGGGTTCATCTGGAACAATGTCGCTGGTAACCGTCTGCAATCTTCATTACTCGCTCCATGATATGAGCTCATAACATCGCCTCCGTTCGCTCGCTCCAATCTCTTCCTCTGTCTGTTCTTTCATCCGCACTCATTCGTCACTCCAGGTGGAGGCCCTCAACAAGGTAATTTTGTTTCCGAGAGCTGTTTTCTTAACATCACAGAGGCTTCCCCATGTTACAGTAAGTCTTCTCCTGTTCATTCTCATTAGCTTTAGATGATATGAACTGGACCAGGCAAATTTTTCAATTCTCATATCAGTTGAAAGCCTTTGTTTAAACTTGCAATGGACAAGCTTCACATAAAAGGTCAAAAAAAGGTCAAAAATATACATCTGACTGATTTGATATCCATTCAAGTTAATGAATGCATATTCAGTCAACCATAGTAAAAGAAACCTGTTGCCAACATGTTGCCAGGAGGCATCCTGGAACAGGAAAAGGTCCTTTTCAAATTGTTGTCCCAAAAGTGGGAAGCATATAATTGTTTAAACTCTCTTTATGCTATACAATTAATATTATTCTTCAGAGTAACAGTGCAGCATCGGCTTAATAAACAACCATTATCCCTCCCTCCACCAAACAGCAGTGACCCTACTGTTTATATGTTGTCTGAACGCAAAAATTGAATAAAATTGATGTGGTACACTTTAAAGATCTAGAGAACTTTAATCAAACGCAATTTATATGAAAATTCAGAGAATGATTCAAAATCAATGATTATTTGATCTGTTAGTGCACAGGAAAAAGGTCCAGTGTTTGTACGTAGCCCTGTCTTGATAAATGGGAAGCAAAGACAGTGTCACGGTCTGAACACCAAAACACTATTCGAGTCAATTAACAGGCGACAGGTGGCATTCGTGCTTGTACATAGGATAGTGGAACGGCGGCGCTGGCCCATGTGCTGTCCCTCCCCCTCCATCCTTAGCTTCAATGTTCCAGCTCTCCATTGCTGGCTTCAGGACTCCTGGGCTCTACAACTGTGGCTGGCTCTGGGGCTCTGTCTCAGAGAAACAGCATGAGGAAAGGTTTGGACGGTGGAGAGAATTCTAAACGTTGAAAGGCATGTTCTATTTCTGATCCAGATGTATGTAATATTGAATTACTTTTGTTTTTTTCAGATGCATTACTTAAGTAGGAACTGCCTCCATATTTGGGAGACAGCTAATGCATACACAAAATCTCAACAGCTCGAGTTACATACGAGTTTCTGGGGTAATTCTAACTTACAGACGTTTTAAAAGGCAGCTTCTTACTCAAACATAACATCCCACCTTAAAAGACACATACATAAATAAATACCCCTCTAGTCTCACATGGCCTTAAACTGCATTGGAGGGCGGAGCTTCTGAATGAACCCAAAGGGGAGGGGGTAGCTTCTGGCTCTTTTTCAGCACTGCTGACACATCCGACCTCTAAAACCTTCCCCATCATCTGTTTCTGCTCATACACTGAGTTCACCCTTGTTGCAAAAATCATGAGTGTGTGTTAGTGTTAGTGTTTGTGTCTGTCAGATTCAGTGAAGTGGTACTACTTCCTCTGGCTCACAGCCCCTAGAACCCTGTCACTCAGAGAGTGACCCTTGACCTTGAGACTGGCTGACACTAGTGGGCTGATGCTGAGGGTTTGTTTTAGTTTTGTCAGGACAGGCTCTGCAGTGTCATACAGTGTGTGTGTGTGTGTGTGTGTGTGTGTGTGTGTAAAATGATGATTGCCAATGTCAGTGCTGAACAGAACATTTTGTTTGCTCCAGCTGGATGTCTGAGAGATGGATCCTGCTCTACTCCCTGGCCTCAGTGCTGGAAGTTACAGATGAAGCCCAACTGTCCCCATGACCTTCCTCTTGCGTTTACTCAGCAAGCTGCTGAGAGCTCCACCTAACAAATTGTCACAGTGTGTGGCAGCACAAGCACTCTCCTATTGACATGCCCAAGCATGCATGCCTTCACCCACTCCTATACACACACACACACACACACACACACACACACACACACACACAGCTGCCATGCTTTCAGAGACGAAATCAAAGTGCTCTATTAGTGACAGTCCTGTGAGAATTGCACATACTTCTTTGCTCCTGCCTCTCTGCAGCTGCTGGCCTCAAACTCTAATTACAGCATTCATCCAATCAGAACACGCTGAGGGTCCACTTTCTTTCTCTACATTTGTGAGGAGTCAACAACTAAAAAGACATACTAAGATTTATCCAGTTGTTATTTAGTGTAGACCACTTACGACCTAGTTTATATTGCCCAATCCAGTCCCTTTTTAGGCCTCTTAATGGAGAGTGATTGATCTGAGCTTATCAATGTTTCTAAGACTGTGTCCTAATTGTGAACTACACACTAGTACTATATGGTATATACTATATACTAACCTTAAAAGCGTGAGATAAACAGAATATTAACATACAACACAGTTTCAATGCTGTCCACCATTTTTTCAAAAGGATGAAACTCAAATAATTTTCCTCCACACTGCGTAGTGCACAATGTAGGTCATAAAATTAAGTATCTGCACTAAAGCAGTGCAGTCTATGTCAAATATTCAAACCAAGGCACTATTTTTGGGGATTTTAGAAGCTCTTCCCTTTCTGTTTTATTGATTAGTTCTACATGCTAGACCCAGCATATTTAAATGAACTGCACTCCAGAAATCTCCGTGCTAAGCTCCAATATATAAATATATATGTAATAGTGTCAACAGGTGCGGTAGAGAACTAAACACATCCATAGTGTAGTTTATGCTCATTGTAAATAACTTAAAAAAATATTTGTAGCAGCAGTATTTGGGCTTTATGTAAGATAACGTCTGTCAGAGCCTTATTCACTGCCACACAGATCTGCTTAAGACTGACCCCCAAAAATAAACAAGGAGTAAGCCACTTTTCCCACCACTTCTCCCATCTCCCTGCTGTGAAAATTATTTTAATATATAATCCTCATAAAGAATATGCATCAGATGTTAAACCGATAAGAACAGACATTACACTTGATCTTAGCCAAAAGGCTGAACTGGCGTCACCCCTCTTCATTCCACAGTAGTTAATCCATTTCCAGAACATTCACGTAACTAACAGACAGATTAGGAACACGGAGGACACTGCTAGGTTCCTAATTAAGTAGTAATTACATCTACTGGACTAATACTAATTACAAGCTTGACTAATAACTACAATGATAAATGCCATGACATACTGTATCATGTGCTGTAACTGCTTACAGAGCCTTATTTCAAGCTTGCAATTCCAAAACGGCAGGAAACACCTGCTGCATCCTTATAGTAATCCATATCGCATCCAGTAATAATATTGCAATGGATAAAATCCACAGCCTTAAGGTTAAATGTTCCTGTGCCTGCTCTTTCTGATGCATGCTGTTAGGTAATTAGCCAACGATCTCATTAGAGGGGAGGAAGAGAAGGATCGTTACCCCCTGTCTGCCTAGGGGACTGCATGAAGTGCCCCCTCCCACAGAGATCTCTTTAGCCACCGTCTCACACATTGATTCCAACTCCATGGCTTTCATCACATTTCACCCTCAATTTCCTCCCAGCCTACGCGCAAACAAAAAGACACAGGCTCTCTGGTACATGATCCATGTGCACACAGAGAGCTCATGTTTGATTTAACCACAGAAGTGTGTCGAGAAATGATAATAGTGAAGGCAAAATCGTGAAGGGTTTGGGAGAGGTAAATATCGGAACAGATAAGGTGTTTAGAGAGTGCGTAGTGTCTATGAACAGAGGGTGTGTCCTAGAACCCTTTGCAGGGCCTTTCCAATGCTTTCCTGGATTCAGATCATGTCCGGTCTAAGACTAAATTACACTGTCACTGGCGATTTGTCATGGAAATCCATCTCTGCTGCATTTAATGTTGGGCTGAGCTTAATTTGTGCCTGAGAAATTGAGCTTTAATGACCATCACTGACCGAAAGGAGTTGATGTGGCTCCCTAAAGAGAAGCTATAAGTCGTGACACATACACTGATCAGATGTGACATTAAAATGACCTTTTTCTACACTCATTAAATATTTTAGCAGCTATATTTTGTAGTTTTACTGTTACAGACCATAGTCCATCCATTGCTCTGCTCACCATTCACCCTGTTTTTCAATACGCAGGACTCCCACAGGACCATCATAGTGCTGATATGATTTGGATGGTGGATCATTTTCAGTGCTGCAGTGACATTGACATGGTGATGTGTGTGGCTTACACTGAATAGACAAAGCAGTGCTAAACAGCATGCCCAATGACTACATACACTGACTCAACTCCATCCAGCCCACCTTGTATCCTCTAGTCCAGGGGTCACTAATAGGTGGGATGCAGTCCAGGTGCAAACACAGATGGTGTCCTATAACTTATAAAATACTGAAAACTACTTTAAATGGTAGGTTTATTTAAATTGGTGTAATTGTTCTAGCCATTATGGTTCAGGTTTGTCCACCTTGGAAACTCACAGATCAATCGCATTCTTTGTACATATCCAGCCAATCAGACCTCTGCATTAGGATGCCTGCTGGAACTCGATAGACTGACACACAAACGGTAGGGCTCCAGACAGCACTGTTCTGCAGCCAATAAAATAGCCCAATTTTGTGTGCGGTAAAACCAGAATCATTATAAATAAGGAGAATGATAACCGGTTGAACATATAATCCTTTTATGGATAAAGTAATGCCCCCCAGTGAAAAGAGCCAATCAGCTCGCTGGGTATGGATAAAGTCCTGCCCTCCAACAAAAAGACAGCCTAGGTGGTCAGCCTAGGTTAGCCTCTAAAGGTACAAGATATAGGATTGGACCCCAATTTAAATACTTTCCCCACAAGTTACCAAGCAGCTGGATATCCAGCATCTGGAATCACCAGGGGTAATCAAATCAAAGTCAAATCACGAATCAAAGTTCGACAGTCAGCAACACTGGAATCATCCTGTGGAGTTTTATTCTTAATCACAATCTGCCTCAGATACTCCAGTAAACTGATGTCCACCGAAGTCCATGATTTTGTGGATCAGACGCATTAGTGTGAATTGAGAAATGTGGGGAGGGTTGGGGCAGGATGTCTGATGTCCTGGATCTTAAGAGGTCAGAGACCTAGATTTCAAGAGGAGGGCTAGTAACTAATGCTAATCTTAAACCTAATTTTGATATGTATAATTTCTTTCATGTTTTATAACCATGGTGACAAAGGTTTCATGGTCATTAGAACAACTAAACCTTATGTATTCTCATAAACAATAATATATTAAAGGAATAAATCTTTTGCAAATTTAAAAATCATTGAAACTGAAAATTAAACCACTGAAGGTTCCTTTCCTGTTAAATGTGTTGTATGCAACTTCAATCAAAAAACACATTTTATAAGACTGAGAGGATGTTTCCTCACCTTTTGCTAGCTCTCTGGTCAGTTTGAAAACTGGAAATCCTCTAGTGTTTGTACACAAAAGTGACTCAGTAAATGTGTGGGGGGAAAAAAAAGGGGTCTCGGTCCAAAGTGGCACAGGCTTTTTCTCTGTGCATCTCTGGCTCAGCCACGGCTGGGAAACGGCATCTGGAAGGGTCTGGATTACCAAACGTTGAAAACCATGAGAAGAGATGAGGATGTTGTTCTATTTATGCTCCATAGGTGGGTAAAACTGACTTATTTTTGCTGTATTAAGATTACTTAAGGTGGAACTGACTCCAAATTTGGAAGACATCTAACAGTATGAAAATAAACACAGGACTGAATGTGCTAGAAAACTAAACAACTCCAGTTATAAATGAGTTTCTGTGGTAGTTGAAACACTGAATACAAATTTACAGACAAGTTCAACTTAAATGACTTTTTGTACTGCAGTACCCTCAGCACTGATGCCTTGCTGTGTGGCTGCACTGAGGCTGAGACTCATGAGGAAGGCTTTGTCGTGATTTGATAACCTTGTCCTCTGTGCACTCGAGGAACATCTCCGCGAGTGCTGTTTCTCTTCTGAAGTGGCTCTCCAGTGACCCCTGAGGAAACCTTAAGACTCATCCCCCTTTCCTTTCTCACTCCTTCAGTGTGAAGACATATCACACCTAACAGACCATGACCATACAATACAACAGCTCCACATTACAGGAGTGAAGATGAAGCACAGTTTTGACAGCTGGTGCTGCCGTCTGTCTGTCTGTTTCTATCTCTCTCTCTCTCTCTCTCTCTCTCTCTCTCTCTCTCTGTGTGTCCATCTCCTTGTGTAGGTTTATTCCTCTCCATTTTTAGCCAACTTCTCTCTCTCTCTCTCTCTCATATATATATATATACTTACTCAGTGTCCCTTACCCTCTCTCGCTCACACTCTCAAAGTTAACATTTTTTTTGCAGTCTCTCTCACATGTACTACTCCTTTTCCTCCTGCATATCTTTCTCATTGTTTCTCCCTCTCCTTCTCTATTTGCATCTCTCTATAGTTCCTTATCCATCCACCAAGTTAGGTGGATAGTTCAGTTGGTTAATACCTACGCATGCTTAGCAAGCGTGTGCCGGACCCACGAATTGCACAACCATAGCCTTATAATCGATTACCTTCCGCTTTTCCGTGTTTTATATATATATATATATATATATTTATATATTTATTTATTTATTACTGCGACACTGAACTGGACAAGCGGTTACAGATAATGAATGAATGAATGAATATTTATTTATTTATTATTCTAGCCAATGCAAATACCCAGTAAAAAACAAAGTTGTTGTGGATGGAAACATGGCTCATTTTTCTTTTTCTATGGAGTTATTTTTTTTATTGTGCATAAAATTGGTGAATTTTTTGGATGGAATCTCTCTCTCTCTCTCGTGTGTTTGACAGAGTGTAGGTATGGTGACAGTAAAACAATTCTGGCTGGTCTGGAAGTGACTGCTGGCGCCTCTGAGATTTCCCAGCTGTTTCAGTTTTAGTTCCACAGCATCTAGGCCACTGTAGATAAGCTCACCTGATTGGCCAGAAGTGCAAACCTACTGGCACAGGTACAGCAGCATACCTGCAGCACACTCCTGCAACATACTCACACACACACAGGGACATTCAACATGTTCACTCACAGCTCACAGTCCTTTTAGTGCGTGTGGAGCCTGTTCCCAACCTGAAATTAGAGGAATACTTCAGCTTTTCTCAACAGAACCCCTATCTGCCACATCTGCACCAACATCTGCCCAAAGGATGCTCAAATCAACTGGCAATCTGTTCTTGTATGAGTTCAAAATTGCCGTCTGTGATAATTAACCATACAGTAGAGAATAAGCAAAAAAGATGAGAGAAAGAGATGAAAACGAGGGACAATGGTTTTACCTGTAAACCAATTAAATAAAAATTCTATGTGCTGTTGAGACCAGGCAATGACAAAGGTGTATAAATAATTAGCCTCAGACTGGTGGTTGGTGTAGTGTAGTGTAGTGTAGGTTGGTGGTTAACAACTGTTCCTCACCACACCACACTACACTAACAAGAGTGCCTGGACAAACAATTCATTACAGGTGCCTACTCTGTAACCTGCTTAGAACTGTAAGTCTCTCTCAGTCTAAATGCCATTAATAATAACCAGGATTTCAGCATATTGAAATTTCTATTAATAATAATGTAATTTGTTTTTTTTAATAAATAAATATATAAATATCTACTATCTCTTTGATTATATACCTTTTTCCCCTTAAGTAATGCAAGAATTATGTTCTTGTTTAAGTTTTTTTTTACTCTACTGCTACTGAATAAAACATTCATTACTGAATATAAAAATACAGGAAAAATATATATTTTTTCCTAATACAAATAAATGAAAAATAACTTTGAACTGACCTATTCATATTCATTTATTTGATTATAGCATGGTTACTCATTCAATTACGATACATGACAGTAAAAGTTGGCTGAGTTACACAGTATTTATGGCTGGTATGAACAGATATTTGTTATTTTATGGTTTGCTTTTTTAAACAGCAATTTAAACAGAAAACTGCATCTGCCTTAATGCATACTCAAACAGATATACACTTACACTGCTGTAATTAGAGTTTTCCTCACTTTCACTTATTCTTAATAATTTATGTAGAGACTTGCAACGTTTGAGAGTGGGAGCAAGACAATATTCAATTGCACCTTATGCAAATGATAACAAAGTTGACAGACGGCAGCCAATCAGATTGTTAAGATGTGTCGTGGTGTGTTACATCATGCATCTGGTACATATTCAAACTGTTCACTGAAATCAGTGTTAATGAGAGATGGAGGGGAACGAACTAAGAGTTTTATATTGGAGGGCACCCACATGATCCTCAAAGATTCGTTGGGTCCTGCTTTTTTTTTTTTAAGTTCATCTCCCAACCTTTAAAATTCTGTCTGGGCCACAATTCATTTCTTCATATGATGCAATGAAAAGACAGAAGTAATATATGGCTCCCTTGTGTGCAGAATGCCCTGGAATCTATCAGAATTAATTCACATATCATTATTGTGCAGTTTTTAAAGCAAACAAAATGTTAACAATTTGTTAGGATTGAAGTAGATGACTTTTTGTGACTAATGTTGCAGCAGTCAAAACCCTGAGATTATAAAAGGTTATATACACAAGAAGAAACGAGCCCCACACAAGGCTTAACCGTGTCTATGAAACCGACTCATAGTTTATTAAGACAGACAGTATAATCAGACATATGTAAAGATACACTGAATATTATTGAAACATATGAAGAGTCTAATGATATACTTCAGAGATGAATATTGGTGCCTGACTAATGTTTCTCAGAAGCTTGAATTTGAAGAGCGCATGAATTTACATTTTACGTTCACAGCCGCAGTGTTGAGCTAGAGAGGAACAAAAATGCAGATACTGTAAAGAGCAAACTGAAACAGAGCCAATTCAGCAAAGTGAACATAGCAGTACTGTAAATACTCTCTCTCTCTCTCTCTCTCTCTCTCTCTCTCTCTCTCTCTCTCTCTCTCTCTCTCTCTCTCTCTCTCCCACACACACGGAGTGCTGATGCCTCTGGGATTTGGTGGGCCGGCGCGGTCTCCCTCTGGTGACCTCTACTCTCAATTACACAGAGATTACCCAGCAGCCTCGGCACAGGCTTGTCAGCCTCTATAAATCTACAGGCGACACAGTTACACTCACTCCATCCTGCTAATAGCATCAGAGAGAGAGAGAGAGAGAGAGAGAGAGAAAGCGATAGAGAGACAGAGAGAGAGGGAGGAAGTGTGTTTGTACAGAGAATAAGAAGAAATAATAAAAGTGTCAAGCAAAGTGAGGATCAACTTGAAAAAGAAATATTCAGATCAGCCACAACATTAAAACCACCGATGTTTGAAGGGAATAACAATGATCATCTTATTACATTGTCACATGTCAAGGGGTGGGGCACCTTAGGCACCAGGTGAACAGAGAGTTTTTAGGTGAGAATTTGAGGCATGGAGCGAAGGACACCAAGTGCATCGCAGCTTGTTGAGTATGGAGCTCCATAGCTGCGGACCAATAAGAATGCCCTTGCTCACCCCTGACCTCTGCTGAAAGCACTTACACTGGGCAAGTGACCATCAGAACAATGGAAGACGGTGCTCTGATCTGATGAATCACATCGTCTGACTTCCCGGCATGGAACCTGGATCCAAGATCCAGATTTAAAGCCCTTTATGGGGAGAAGGCTAGCTAGCATACCACCTACCTAGACAACAGCTGCGGACATAGTGCACCTCTTCATGTCAAAGGACAAAAAGTTCAAGACAAAAGTTTTATTCTGACCAGATATCTGTGGGATGTTTTGAAAAAGGCAAGCCCGATCCACTGAGGCCCACTCTCTCACAGGTCTTTAAAGACCCATTGCTGACATCTTGGTTCCAGATGCCACAGGACACCTACAGAGGTCGTGTGGAAACGGGTCAGCGCTGTTCTCACGGTAGGAGTGGAACGTACACCATATTAAACATGTGGTTTTAATGTTATGGCTGATTCAAAAATGTCTGAAAAAGAGAACAAGTGAGAGAAATGAATTGTGTGAGTGTGTGAGACAAAGAGAGAGAGAGAGTTACATACAGATGGAGCTGTGCTCACTCTGTTGCTCATGGGCAACCAATTTGTTTTCTGTGGACTGATGATGATGATATCAGAATTCTCCCTCGAGCAAAATCTGCCTCTTGCTGGGAGCTAATTGTGACATATTAGCATTAAAAACACTTTTATTGGCATGGTGTCAACAGAACAGCTCCACTTTCCTACTTCAGTGTAGCCTGCTGATAAGGAACGGCAAGGGCCAGCAGGTCATCTCCACTGCCCTCAACCACACACACACACACACACACACACACACACACACACACAAGCCTTCACACACCTCGACAACTTACCACGCACTCCCTCTTTCTCACTCCACTGTCCACCTCCTTCTCTCTGTCTCACTCTTAGAGAGCCTCCCCCTCTCTCTCTGCTGCCGACCTCCCTCTCTCTCTCTCGCTCATCCTTAGACACTTCTCTCTCACTCATTTTGTGCCTATCCATCTCTCTTACAGCAGTTTGGATTTCTGTGGTCCCCCTTTAGACGGTGTCTCTAATAACCATGTAGTTTCACATTATGTGCTACAATAATGCAACTACTGGCATCGTATTCATTGTTACAGAGGGATTACAGCAGTACAGCTGATGTAAATACATCTGTGTGTCAGCAGAATATATGCTGTCAACTGTCAAATCATGCCTGGGTACACACATTTACATACACTGTTGTACTCTAATTCATTTGTGGACGTTAATACATCAGTTCCACTTTTGTTAACAGTTTTATTAACGTGTAACTACAGAGAGACTAGAGATGACCTTAAAGCAGGACCTACTTGTTGTCTCTTTCGTATATTGTCATGAAGTGTTAAGCATATTTGTGTAAAGCTGTGTCGGAATTAACCTCCTGGATGGGTAAACGCTCTCTCACTCTCCCTGCCTCCACTCGCTCGGGATGCCGTGCCAAAACCGACGCGCAATGAGTCAAAGCACTGAGTCAGTCACAGCTTGAGCGCTGGAGCAGGATGCTGAAGACTCCATCATCTCATTCTCTCTCTCTCTCTCTCTGATAAGAAGGCTCCATGCCTAGGGACTGGCTCTGTAACAGAAGCTCCTGGAAAGATGGCCTTTAATAAGTAGGACACTCCACGCATACGGAGAAGATTTAAGGCCTGATACCGCTTTTGCCAGAGAGTTTTGACAGTGATATAACTACATATTACTACATATCCCACGATTCAACTCAACCACAGCTGATGATAAGCTTCTCCCATATATTATAATACATGTTTCTGCCAACTGTCATTTAGTAAGTCAGAATAGTTTCAGAATTATAACACCATCAGGATAGAAAGATGAAAAAGCACATCATATGTAATTGTGCACTACTATCGGTTATGATTGTCCTAAGACACTATACTTGTAATGATTTGCTGCCTTAGGAGCACATACTAATATGTATCTCATAATTATGAGCTAGAATCTCTAGAGCAATTACAGTATTTCACAGGGAGTATCTCATATGTATGCATGAATAAGGAACAGTTATATTCCCTAATTAAAGGTACAGAATATGCCCTCTTGAGGGTACCATGACAGTGACAGTGCACGGCATTAAAGCACACTTAGTGGCAAAGAGTTCTTTGCTTGTTATAGGTGTTTAATCAGAGGGGTTGGGTCTTTGGTTTCCTGCAGCAGTAAAAATCACTGGAATCTAACTGTAGCCAGTGCTTTTAATTGTAATGCATTTAGTAGACGCTCTTATCTACTGTGAATTATACAAAAAGTTTTGTTTTCACTTCAAAAGAACACACTGCAATAGATTAAGAGTAGAGAAAATCTACAGATAAAATTCTCATAACTGAAAACAGTCTGCATCATATATGTGGCATTGCTGCTGCTGAATACAGATTTAAATGAATGTGTGTGATGTCATGCGATGTACAGCGACATACAGCTTTTGTGGCAGGATTCTGCTGCCTCGATAACACTCCATTATTCACAAGTTCCTGTCTGACTATCTGCAAACTGCAACCTGTTATACACACTCTCTCTCACTCCCTCTCCCTCTCTCTCTCTTTCTCTATACCACCCCCACCCTCCATCCCCCATTCCTGTCTCCTCCACTGTGGCTGAGTGACGATGCCGGACATTATCCTGCCCACTCCACACTCCTCATGGAAAGTTTTCCCTGAGGCATCCAACAAACTGGGCCCATATATAACAACAAGTCTGCCCCTTCCTGTCAGCCTCCTGGCCTCGGTGTGAATCTGCACACACTTGATTAAAAGACCATTACCAGGATTCATACAATGTGTACAACCTATAGTTTACACAACGTAGATATATATGTGGATTGATGAGTTATACAGTGTATTAATCTGCCATTCTCTTGTGTAACATTCTCCCACAACAGTTTACAGCACTTTACATGGTCGCTAATATCTCTTAAAGAACAAATCTATGGACATACTTTTGCAGCACTTTGTTTTTTCTTAATGGAACTCATAATGAATGCAGTGATGAATATATTCTTCTCGCCTGCCATTTTCAAATTATTTTATTTGTCCAAAAAATAAATAATTAAATAAATAAAAAAAACTACAAGTGTACCATAAACTGTATTTATGTGCCTAATAATTACTCATGATGCATAACTAGATTTTAGGGATGCATTGATCCGATATTAAGAACGCACATCAGGTATTAGCTGGATCGGGTATCGGATAAATAGGCCAATCATTGAGACCGATCTACTTTCGATTCAAATTATTCTAGCTTCTTATTTTCAGCTGCTACATTTTATTTTGTATTGCACTAAAGGTTTTCATGCCCCCTCCAGGGTGTATTCCTGCCTTGCGTCCAATGATTCCAGGTAGGCTCTGGACCCACCGCGACCCTGAATTGGATAAGTGGTTACAGATAATCAATGAATGAATGTTTACAATGTTTGATTACTGGCTGCATTTGACAAAGTTATTTGTTTATTCTCAGGTTCAGCTGCTATATTTTAATTTGGATTTCTGTTTAGACTAAATGTTTAAAAATAAGATTGATTACTCTGTGTGTGTTTGACAAAGTGAAGCTGCTTATTTTCATTTTTGAATGATACATTTTATATATTTTAATATATTTTAAGAAGTTCGACTCTTTTTTACTTTGAATTTGAATGCTGTGCCAAGGTCAGTTTATTAGGTCAGTACAGTTTATTAATTAAACAATGGTATTGGATCGGTATGGGGTATCGACCAATACTCGAAGTATCGGTTTCAGAACCGAAGAACGTCAGATCGGTCCATCCCTACTAAATATAACTTATTAATTATGCATACTTACATATCCCAATGAGCACGTTTTCCCTCACATACACAATACTGCAATGTAACCTACCTCTACAATTAATAGGGTAACACTGCACTGGCACTTTACTGCTGTGGTCACCTTGACCTGCAAGTACCTCATCCATGCATCTGTGCGCATTGCACAGCTGGACTACGATATATACTATGTTTACATTGTATATTTGTTTTAAATTCTATTTTATTCTACTTTGTACTTTGAGTTGTACATCTGTACGTAAGCTGCCGGAACAATTTCCCTTTGTGGATCAGCACAGCTTTATCTTATCTAATTATAGATGTAGTAATGTTAAAAATATCTGGACTGCTTTATGTTGTATATGTTCTTATTTTGGAGATTCCTTTAGCAGCTCGTTGATGAGGACAGCCATTGAGCAGCGGTGCATGTCACAGTCCTCGACAACATTCACAATTTGATACCTAACCTGTCCCTATACAGCTCTATCTCGTCCTCTCCTTGTCTCGCTCCTTCGCTCTCTTTATCTTCTCTTTCACTCTACTGTACTCTTCATCTGCAATGTCATTTCTTTCCCATTTTAAACATAAATAAGCAATAACAGGTTAATATGCAAACGGCAACATCACCAACATCAATCATTCCTCTTCTTGTTATTGTTATCACTGGGCTCTCTTTCCGGTCTCACTCAGTCTCTCTCCATCTCCCTCTCATCCATCTCCCTCTCTCATTCTGTCTCAGCCTGTGATATCATCTTTCACCCACCCACAGCCCCCCATCATTGAGAGAAAAACAGCTCCTCCCTGGCCCTCGGAAATACATCACAGAGTGTAAAGAGTTATTTCCAATTCACTTTGACTAACTGCTGCCAAAGCAAAGGGAAGCAACACACACACCCACCCTTACCAAAACTCACTTAAGATAATCCTATTACATTCTCTTTCTCTATACACCCAGCCCTATTCTCTCTCTTTTTCTGGCCCCTCCACTCCTTTTCTATCCACCCTCCATTTCTCTCTCTCACTCCTCCGTTTCTAGGCATCTCATTGTCTCTTTGTCTACCTCACTTTCCTCATCCACTCCTCCTCTCTCACACACAATTTATTCTCTATACACATCTCCCGCTGTCTGCTGCCCCTCTTTCTCCTTCCCTCCATCCATGATCCATGTCCACACTGTTCTAGCCTCTGGCTCCTGTTCTTTTTCTTGGTCTCTCTTAGACTTTACTCATCCACTACCCATTCCCCCATCCTTTTTCCTGCTCTCTCTCTCTCTCTCTCTCTCGTTAGAGTGTGCTCCAACATGATTCCTTTCACCACACCTGGATAATCACACTACTATACCCCCCCCCCCCCACACACACACACGTGCACACACCAAGCTCTGCTTGTTTCTTGTCCTCCTGATTTTCAGTGAAATCTGAGGAGTGAGGCAGTGCTGTCACACTGACCGCAAAATAACAGGCCACAGTGAGGGTCCACATTACGCTGAGAAGAAGGAGGGGGAGATGTTATTTGGACTATTTTCCTCTGTAGGTGCAGCACAGAAAAACCCAAAGCCAGACAACACTGACATAAATAATGGATTAATAGAGAAAAAAAGTTTTCTATAAAATACATGAGTGTCAATATTTCAATGCAGGCACACAGACACACTCCCACTCTCTCACACATAGATACACACACACACACACACACACACACACACACACACAGTTCTTTCATGCCACACACACACTGATCTCCAGCGAGGCAGTGTACATCAAAGTGAGCAGGCAACAGCCTGCCATAAATCCTGCTGACGCACGGGTGTATTTGATAAGACTCATATATAGAACCTTAAAGGGGGGTGGGGGGTGCTGTTGCAGGGGGGCATTTCTTCTTCGAAACTACTCAACCTACTCTGCTTCAGAAGCTGCTGAGATTCTCTCTCTCTCTCTCTCTCTCTCTCTCACACACACACACACACACACACACACACAAAGAAAGAGAGACATGTCCTATCATTAAATATTTATCGACATAAGAGAAAAACACAACACCAATAAACGAAGCAAGTCTATCCAGATTTGATTCAGTTGTGATTCTTTATAAAATTGTAAATCTCAGCGTTTTGATTCGGACACTTCAGGTAATGATTCACATGAACTCTCAAATGATTCAATTTGATTCCGAATTTTTAGGACATTCATTCATTCATTCATTTATTCATTATCTGTAACAGCTTATGCAAATCAAGGTCGCAGTGTGTCCGGAGTGTACCCAGAATCACTGGGCGCAAGGCCAGAATACACCTTGTTGGGGGAGCTAGTCCTTCACAGGGTGACGCACACTCACACCTACGGACACTTTTGAGTCGCCAATCCACCTACTAACGTGTGCTTTTGGACTGTGGGTGGAAACCGGTGCACCTGGAGGAAACCCACGCGGACACAGGGAGAACACATTTTTAGGACATGATCCCGTAAATGTAATTTACAATTTACAACAAGGGTACACTAATTCAAATAAACCATTAACAAGCCTTAATAAATTGTTAGGTACTGTCACAATCATGAAGTAATGATAATAAACAAGAATCATTGACTAGCATTTGTTTAGTATTTTATAAAATGCTGTAATGATGCTAGTTCTTGTTCCTATCATGACTTAATAATTAATTGTGACTTTACTACTGTTATCTATTGAATTCAACCGTGATCCATACACCGATCTGGCACAGTTTTTACGCCAGATGCCTTTCCTGAAGCAACCCTCCCTATTTTATCCGGGCTTTGGGACTGGCTCTGCAACGCAATGCATTGCAGTGGCTAGGTACACAGACTCACACCTATGGACTATCTTACGAGTCGCCAATCCAAGTACCAAAGTGTGTTTTTGGACGGTGGGAGGAAACCGGAGCACCCAGGAGTGTCTTATAGGCAACATGAACAATACAGGAAAGTAGCAAGATAATTTATTTTGATCAAACGCTAGGAACATAAATGAACATTAATATATTTGTTTGTAATGGAAAATAACCATTCAAATCTAAAACCATTAGATCAATACATCTCAGAAGTTTATATTTGTATACTCTTGCAGTAGAGTGTCTAAATGATGGGCTTCCTTCAGCGAGGCATGTCGAGTCTGGGCTGTGATCTCACAATCTCCTGTCAGGTTGATTGACAACTGCACCGACTTTGCAAACTACTAATTCTGTCCAATTACACCCAATAATAATACAGGGCAATAAATGTGTATTTGCAATGGATTATGAGGCCCATTGGATCAGATCAGGTTCCCTTGTCAGTGTCAAAAATAAATGCAGCTATACTCAGGTGTGTGTGTGTGTGTGTGTGTGTGTGTGTGTATGTGAAAGACAGAGAGAGAGAGAGAGAGAGAGAGAGAGAGAGAGAAAAGTGGTTCTTGACATTTTGATTTGGGCTCTCCACATATACAGAGCTGAATATCACTGGAAATGTTTATAGTTGCAGTATCTTCTTGTAATACGCTGACATTTCTAAGCCTTCCAGACGCCAATCACACACACAAAAGTAAAATCCTAAACCTTCTGCCAGGGGAAAGTTGGGTGACATTTAGACCTTTTCAACACTGAAGACACAATTTTATCAACACAGGTCTGAGTTTATGTTTTCCTGAAGGACACACGCACACGCACATACACACACACACACACACACTTCAAACAGCATTTCACTAGTTTCAAATATTCATTGATGTTGGCAAAAGTAAAAAAACACAAAATAATTAGTTATTGCACCAGTAACAAGTTATTACCCAGAAACTTACCCAGAAATTTCAGATGTGCTGAAATTATGCTAATCATAAAAAATACTTTTTCACTTTGTTTCTGACTAGTTGTGTTTTTATATTGTCAGGTATCGAGTAATGTATAATTACAGACTGATCAGCTGCTCACAGGAAAAGTGTAGCATGTAGATGTTGCAGTAAATAAAGCCACTGCCTTCCACATAGAAGAATAGTACGTGTTTGGGTAAAGAACAGATCAGTAAGAACTCCTGTTATCAGCTGGTATGAGAAGTACAGGGTGGGCCATTTATATGGATACACTTTAATAAAATGGGAATGGTTGGTGATATTTACTTCCTGTTTGTGGCACATTAGTATATGGAAGGGTGGAAACCTTTCAAGATGGGTGGTGACCATGGCGGCCATTTTGAAGTCAGCCATATTGTTTTTTCCAATGGGAAGAGGGTCACGTGACACATCAAACTTATTGGGAATTTCACAAGAAAAACAATGGTGTGCTTGGTTTTAACAGAACTTTCTTCTTTCATTAGTTATTTACAGGTTTCTCTTTGTTTACACCCATATAGTAATGTGCCACAAATAGGAAGTTAATATCACCAACCATTCCCATTTTATTAAGGTCTATCCATATAAATGGCCCACCCTGTAGTAAACCTGTCTGTACATCAAACTTTGACTATGAGTAGAAACAATTCATATTTATTTATTAATATCTAGGAAAACCACAGTTAAAATATAGTACCACATTTTATCAACTTGAGAGCAGTAAGTAGCGAGAACACATCCTCTGAATTTTTTAAAAAATGGTTTTGATTAAAATCATGAACATCACATGTAAGGAAAATGCTTCCCTCTTTATATTGTTATTACAGCATCTGGATTAGTCTCAAACAGCTTCTTGGTTTTTACATAAGACACTAGATAGAAGCCCTAGTTTCTGCCACTTAGGAAGTATACAATGTAGGCAGTAGGTATGAACTAAGACTGCTTTGGTCTAATGTGTTAATAAAGCATATATTACATTAGGGAACAAGAACCAACATGTTTAACATGGAACAAATCAGAAACCAAGACCTCTTTATCCAGAGTGAACTGTTTGATGATGTTACTATTCATTTCCTGTTAAACTTTTACAGAAAAAATGCAGAATAACTACCTGAGTTGGCATTATTGTTCTTTCCTAAAGCATTTACAGAATGAGATTTCAGCAGAATGAGGTTTTAGCATTTCATTTATTTATTTAGTCCCTGTTTTCAACTATTTTGTTTTTAAACTTTCAGTTCATATTGCCTCTGTATTTATATAAACGCAAGTACCGCTTTAAGAAGTGTTACAGCATATTTTGGATACAAGCATGACAGTGAAGCTGTTCTTCTTATGGTTCCTGTCTCAGCACTACATCTCGGATGTTATAGCACCTTTCTCACTTCACTATGAATGCGGGTGCCACCCTGGGTGTTATACTACTATTGTTGTTTGTGGAACACTGAGCTCAGCACTCTTAAGAGAGGGGACCGCAGTGCATCTGAGACCAGATCCCTGTCACATCACGGGGCGTGAGGTGGGAAACCAGTTGCCTGACACAATACTGTCAGAGTAAAGGCAGGAATGAAACACTATCGTCCAAACTAGGGGGGGAAGTGTCTATTTTCAGCTCGACTTTGTTACACTTAACCACTAAACAATTTGCTACTGTCCCCATTTGAATGCCGACTGGCCCATGATTGATTTACCAATCTTCTTACTGGACTGACGTATTCTTGGTAAGAATGGATTTTCATGCATTGTTTAGCAGTGCTATGTCTTCTATAAACAGCCCTAACAAAGAAGCATTTCAACAAATGATTATACTTCAATTTAAGAAACAGATTTATTGACAAGATATTGACACCTAGTGTCCTGGATGTACCGGAAATTCTGTGCAAATCTATTATAAACGATATTCATGAAGGAGATTTTTCAGATGGTCATATCCAGAGTGACTTAAATTGTGATGATGACAGAAGTCTGTTTAACATTGATCAGTTAAATTTTCTGATGACTTCTGGCTACATATGAAAATATACAACTGGTGTAAAACTTTCTTTAAAAATGATTTCAATTTTTTTTGCGTATAGTAAAAAACAAACTGTATTTAATTCAGGTTTGCAATTTTCTAGTTTTTCATTTCAGCTTCTAACAAAACTTACTCAATTTTCCGGCTTGTACCATTAGACTTACCATAGACTTTACCTCTGTACAGTAAATAATGTCTTATTTGTAAACATCATGGACTGACATTAGACACTTAGTCCTACCAGTTTCATTAGAAGAAAAATTAGAAAATGGAGTGTAGAGTCATTTTATTCCCATTTTTGCCAGACCGGTCTAGAAGATGCATTTTCATTTACTGACCGACTGACTGACTCCTAATGCTGAAACACACATGCGCGAATAGGAACTGTTTGTTCAGCCATAGTTCACAGAGAGGACGTAAGGTGGTATTTCACATTTCAGTTCGTGAATTTAATTTGGAAACGTTCGGTGCGTTTCAACCAAAATATACTTGTTCGCAAACTAGAAAAATTTGTTCCAAGCTGGAACCAACATGTTGGTTTAACATTTTACACTGAATAAATAAGCAATTGTAATTCTTAAAATCAACAAAATGTTCTTGGTCTTTGTTCTTTGGTGGTATATCACCTAGTATTTATTTTTAAATAAAACAAACAAGTAAAATACTGATGCTGGGGTTACATATTATGAACTAAACTTTGTGCTCCTGTTTCATTTCTGCATTTATTAGTCCTGCCCTCCATATTTTCTGTACAACACAATCACATAATTAACACCCACATATAAATAAAAACATTGTTATGAAGCACCAAAGCTTTTCTAGACCTTCCAATGACAAGGGTATGTATTTTGGGCATTGCCTGTTTTTGAAATGCCAGAAACACCTCTGTGACAATGGCTATATGGCTAACAGAGGTCCAGCAAATCTAGGCTTGCCTAATTTCTCTTTGTTTTCTGAAATTAGGATTGTGAGAAGCAGAAATGAAAAAACTAGGGAGTTGAAAAGATGAATTAAATATACAACAACTACAACAATAAAAAAATATAAATAAATAAACACAATTAATACATAACAAACACATAATTACATTTTCAGATTTAGCCACAATGAACCGATAAACATTACGTACCAGGTAGTGTTAAGAGTCTTGCCCAAGGACTCACTAGTGTAGTGTGGTGTTCCTGGCAAGGCTAGGAATCAAACTCTAGTCTGCTATACAAAGAGCAGTGATGTTACCCACTACACTAAACTGTGGAGCTACAATAAGTTGCTTACATACAAACTCCTTTTCATCATTATGTTTTAGCTTGTTTTTTTTTTGTTTGTGTGTGTGTGTGTGTGTGTGTGTGTGTGTGTGTGAAGCACTAAACGGACAAATGAGTATCAGCAGTTTGACTCTTAACATTATCATATTAGCAGCTTGTAAGCGAAGGCTGAGTCAGCACTGCTGCAGTGAGAGAGGGAAAATAGACAATGATATCAGGACACTTTTTCCCCACAGAAAACAATGCTGCTCTAAAGGTTACGGCAGGAGCCAGGAGCCAGGGACAGACGTAATGTTGATTGGCTGTCCTCAGGTTGCAATCAGTCAAGTTTGTAGTGGTGGGTTAAAGGGACAGATGGAGAGGAGTGCGGTTCTGGAGCAGAGGTCTGCCCTAACTACGTGTTCAGGAGATAATGCAGCACTTTACAAACACACACCACCGGGGCAACACTCCACAATTACCTGGGTTTTTACTCTTGCACACGCAAGAGCAAAAGCATTGATAACTTTACCTTGAGAAACCTACAGATACGATGAGAGACAAATAAAACACACATACACAAAGTCAATTTAGAGAAAAGTGCAGACGAGCACACGTACAGCTATTAATGGCCTTGCTGCTCACTACCCAATCCAAATTCCCCAACATCACCTCCATTCGTATTCTTATTTATGGATGTCATTAAGAACGAGGGAGAGAAGGGGCTGCTATTTAAGAAAAGATTAAGAGAGGGGACAGAGACGAATGCTTGCGGACATTTTTTTTTTTTTTTTTTACGCACTGCAGATTCTCCCTCTGTCTCATGCACTAGGTCCACACCCGCCAATGAACTCCTCCCCTTTAACAATGATACAAGGATACATCAACAAGACAGAGAGAGAGAGAGCCTGGGAGTTTGTGGAGAGAGAAAAAAAAGTGGGATTTTGTGAGAAGAAAGACAAAAGTTGTTAGAAGAGAAAGAAGGCAGAAAAACGTATGTGCAAAAAGCAAAAATGAGATTACCAGTTCATTTCAGTGCTTTAAAGCTTAATAGCCCCTCAAAAAGGAGCTCTTGATTCAATAATAAGGAACAGATCAGTCCAGCCAACAAGCTTCGCTTACGGCCATACTACTATCACAATACCTGATCTTGGCTGGTCTCTAAAGCTAAGCAGGTTCTGCTCTGGTTAGTCCTTAGATGGGAGACTACCTAGGGACACTAGGTCCAGTAAGCTTTTCCCTTAGGCTTCCATTTTGAAGGAAGTGACCACAGGAGTATATGAACCAAAGAAGAAGTAACTTAACAAGCCTGAGATTACAAAGTCACTTCACTACTTGAAAGTTCTGCAGCATGTCACAATGAGCAAACACTCTTGATTTAGTCATTAGAACCAGACCACTTCAGCCAGTGAAATTCACTTATGTCATGCTACTCTCACCATACCTGATCTTGGCCGGTCTCTGAAGCTGGAAAGGGAAACTACTTAGGGACCCTAGGTATGGTAAACTATTCGTTTAGGCTGCTATTTCAAAGGAAGTAACCATAGAAGTCAATGCATTTTAAAGTTTTGTATCTACACACATGGTCGGTTTTAACAGCTACATTAACCATGCAGGTGCACTTTGTTGTTCTGCAATACTGATTATAGCCCATTTGTGGCTGTGCATACATGGTTAGTTCCCTTTCACCCAGTTTTTCAACAATTGGAACCTCATCCTCTAGTTCTAGTCACTGTTCTTCGGATTATTTTCACTCAGACAATGACACTGAGGTATTTAAAAGCTCTAACAGCACTGCTGTGTCTGATCGACTGACACAAGGACAACACACACAAAGTCCCTAAGTATAAAACAAATTGCACCTACAGGGTAAGTCGAGCTAAGTAAAGTGACAAACAGTATAGAAACAAGGAGGTCATTTTAAAGTTATGCTTGATAACTGTGTGTTTGTGTGTATGTACGTTCTATTATACAGAGAGAGAGAGATAGAGAGAGAGAGAGAGAGAAAGAGAGAGAGAGAGAGAGAGAAAGAGAGAGAGAGAGAGGGCATCTAAAGAGTTTAATGTGCTTAATAAAGAGAATATAATATCTGAAGCATTAGTGCTCAAAATGAAGCCAAAATGAGAGGAGCTGACCTCAGCTTAGATCAGGACCAGAAAAAAAAGAGAAAAAAAAGAGAAAAAAAAACCTCAAACTCAACTGAAAGAATGCACATCACCATCAGTTTAAAAAGCACAGATCATTCTTATCTCACTAGTTACATTGACATTTTGTTTGTGATTTGTAATTTTATTTCTTAGCTGAATTAATTCAGCACATTATTAATCATGAGAGTTGGTGAAATGTGGTTCTGCAGATTGTTGTGATATGTACACCATGACTGCATCCCTGAATTAAGAGGACATTAAATGACAGATTTCACGGGTTAAACATATTAAGGAGCTGTGCTTTGTATTTTGTTTCAACGGGGTCCAGCCCATGCCTGATTCAGAAGATAGGACCCTGTTAAATTTAAATGAAGTTTGTTTTTCTTACTTTGGGTGAGTGAACTGGTCGACCAGCGAGGCTTTCTCCACCAAATCTCCTCCAACGCTTCGGACCAAGTCATAGAAGTCATTCTCTGTGTAGCCTTCAGCCGGCAGCCAAAAGGAGATGTTGTTAAAAAGTGGTGGATATTTACTGAGGGGCTAAGAAAAAGACAGAGGAGAACAGCATAAACACTTTAAATCTAGGTGCTCATTGCCCAAGCCTATAAACTAAATTATACACAATTTAAGTGTCCAATTACTGCATCAAAAAGATTTAGCCTAGTAGTAAAATGATACAGGTTTCCTATCACTGCTAACTTAATAAGAAGCAATGATTAGAATTTGGCATAACATTAACTGGAAACATTATCCAGTGAAGGGCTTTATGAATAATATACACGGAATATAATCAATCAGCCAAGACATATTTAGTGTCATATGGTTACTTCTCTAGCTTTGCACTGAAGCTTGAAGGTCAAATTTTTAACAAACTATCTCAGCAAATTCAGCTAAAAATAATCACTGGATTAGGAACGTCTGCCTTGTATCTATACTTATTATCCATATTATCAGCTCCACTGACCACACAGGAGAACTTTGTAGTTCTGCAATTACAGACTGCCGTCCACCTGTTTCTCTGCATCACTGTAAAAACATTTGCTAAGCAATAAGTCATGACATATTTCTGTCATTTACCTTAACTTATCAAATAAAGTTTTGTGATTTCATTTGGATTTTATGAGTTTTCAGCCTTACAACCCAACTTTTTAAATTCTACCTTAAAGACGTAGATTGAAGGAGTGAAGTTAACTTGAAATTGTGAGTTATGGCTATGTACGAGGCTTTGGTATGCTCAGGAAGAGCTCCCAGCAACAGCGTGGGCTCGCTGTTGCATGTTGTGAGAGTGGGAGTAATATATGGGGTGCTTTTAGGTTGTTTATTGGTGTCTGGACCTATTAGGTATTTTTTGTAGCGAGAATTGTGCTTTGTCAGAGCCCTCACCCTCAGAGTGAAACACTGCAGCTTTGGAGAGGTCCCGGCTGAGTCTCTTTACAAGCCGGCCAAATGCTAAAAGGTTACTTGTTCTTATTCTCTGATGTTCTTTTCAGAGCGTTTTAATAAAGAGTGTTAAAAGACATTCTTCTTGACACTGGTTGTCAAAAACAATTCAATTTAAATACATAACATCGATACTTCTTTTAACTTAAATACTTATGTTGGAATGAGTCGTGCACTTTCAATGTATGTAGTTAAATTGAAACAACAAGCAGTTTAAAGTCAAATCAACTTGCAGAAAGTAATTCAAAGACAAACTTGACTTAAAGTCATGACTTGAAATACATACTAATTCTAATTTGATTTAACTTAAAGTTTTAAGACAGCTTTTGAACTCACGTTTTTGAGTTGAAGCTGGTGAAATTTTTTTACAGTGTACTTTCTTATTCCCCTTTCATCCTGCTGGTCATAACCCCAATGGGACAGGTATGATTTTTGTGGTGGATCCTTTTCAGTACTGTAGTGACACTGATATGGTGGGTGCAGTGTGTGCTGCGCTGTTTAAAATGTGTTAAATGTGTGTATACAAAGAAAATGTTTGTATGTAAGCAAAAAATGTAAGCTGTGGGCTGTGTTTACATTTTCAGTGTAGAAAAATGAGTAAAAGTAAAGAAAAGACATTTAAATAGAGAATGTTGGTATGGCGAGGCCAGTTTAATTAGCTTTCAGCAAACCGCATGCCTAAATATTTAAACTTGCTTCAAAGTGTGTTGATTTCTAAAAAGTAATATCAAATAGAAGACATTCTGTAAGACCTTGTGTTACCTATTTAAAAAAAATCGAAAAACGACTTTGCAAATCCAGAATCAGCAGGAGATTTATGAAGCCTGAAGTTTGCTTTTATTTTGTCCATTGTTCTAGATGACAGTACAGTCAGCTGCAGTTGGCATTAGAAGAGCTTTAAATGTTTTAACAGAGCAGCAGGGTGGAATCCATTCCTTATTCGAGTCTTCCTGTACAGTTTCAGTTTGAAGATGTACAAATCTGAAAGCTAGAGTACAGGGTCAGCTAAGTGTATTCAAAATTTCTTCTAACATTAAGAGCATTTATCTATTAATAAATAAGAGGTCATAGTTTTTCCATATTTCTATTATCCTCAAACGGCTTGAGATGAGACGTTGGGACGTTGCCGTGAGGATTTGATTGTATTTGATTGTATTAAATGTTCCATCAGAAAGTTCTACTGCTCCATAGCCTCATACCGGGGGGTAAGTGTTAGGGAAGTGTGCTCAGAGACCTTAAACTCTTCTCACTTCATGCTTCTACATAGAGATTATACTACTGTGTTTGCTTATAGACTTTGTCCAACAAAAAACATGCATCTCCAAAATAGTAACTACAAGAGAAGGATTTAAAAAAAAAAATCTCTCTAAACTTCACTGTAAGTCAACATAATAAGATTTTATTCCAAGACATTTTATATACCAAGTCATTTTGGAGCATTACTATTGGTCCACTGAACATTTTCACACAATGTGAAGGACAGCTGCTGTGTTTGAATGATGTTGTAAACAAAAAATTCACAACCAGATACGTGCTCTTCATTGGACAGCGACCATATTTGAACATTAGTGTCAACAATGGGTGCACCTTAAAGTAGCTCTGCTCACTAATTATAAGGAGTGAGACGGAATTATAATTCTGTGAGACGGAAAAACGGTCATATAGCACTGTCCAATTTCCAGCACTGCATACCCATTCTGGGAAGGTCACTAGAAGAATTGGAGAATTTCTCAGAAGTGTAAGAGAAAAGAAGACGTCCATTTTCATCCTCTGGGATGGGTGGTGGCACATGGAACAGCTGGGGATCAAACATGAATCTGCAACGCTGAGCTGTTTTCTGACGCCTCCCTCTCCTCTCACGGCTGAATCCTGACTTCTTAACATCTGCATCGGTCTCATTCTCATCTGCAATCATGTAATGACAGCTCCGTGCACATCTGCTTCCACACACATCCAAACAAATCAATAAAGAGACCACAACCGCTCACGAGCAATCAAAATGACACAAATGCAACAAAACTATCTGCTATTAAGACTGTGTAGACACAATTAAGCTGGTGCCACACCTTCTCTCTGAGAGAGGCACTGCAGAGGGGGCAAAAGAGAGAGAGAGAGAGAGAGAGAGAGAGACTGGTAGAAGAGGATGATATGCTGGTGTGGTGGGAGAGGCAAAGGCATTAGTGGAGAAGGGCGACAGAATGAGAAAAGGCAGAATAAAAGACTAGAAGAGGTAAAATGTGCCACTTTGAAGACAGTGTAGCAGAAGCAGGCCAGCAGAGAGGGTGAGCAAAAGAATCTGTTTGTTTAGATGAGAAGGAGAGGAGGCGGCTTTGTCTGCAAGTTTCACACCAGAAACACTCCAACAAAACGATAAACAGGACAGCTCTACATAATGAGCAGTGGGAAGGAAGTATGCTGCTTCTGCTGGTCATTACAAGGTCCATGGAAAAGGTGGACAGGGCTAATTCTAAACTTTACTGCAGCAGAAAAGATACTCAAAAAGTATATCGTGTTCTAAAAGGTCTACGATTGTGGGGAGCTGTAGTTCTCTATGGTTTGTTTATGTTCAGAAGCTCTGCATCTTTTAAGGAATTGCATGTTTAAGAAAAAAACAACAACACTTGTTTGTGTGTAGATGAAATTTAATTTGTCTACATTTTAATTCATTACTTGAATTACCACAAAAACTCATTCCTAAATCGAGTTGTTTAGGTTTGTAGGTTTCAGTCTGTGTTTACTTTCATGCAGTTATCAGTTTCACAGATTTAGAGTCAGTTGCAACCTAAATAATGTACAACAGCAAAAATAATTCAATATTACCCATATATGGATCAGGAATAGTGCAATATCCTCATTTCTTTTCATGATTTGAAAATGTCTGGAGGTCTCTGACTCTTAGACTCTTGGACCAGTCAGGAGCCACTTATTTACTTGTATGTGAAGGTTAGGTATGCAACAATACTCTCGAGCCTTGATTCAAATCTAATCATGACACTGGGTTAATTTCTTCATTATAATTCATTACTCATGATATTGTGGACATAGCTCTCATGAAGAAGAAACAAAGAAGAATAAATATATAGTATTGCAAAACTTACTAAAATCAGTAGGGTTGGAAGGCAGGACTATTTTGCAAACTTTAGTGTAAACAGTGCAATTTCATTAGACTGTACAATTAACACAAAGGTTAGAATGATTTGTCATCTCCACAATTTCAACAGATGATTTAGGTTATTTAAAAAAAAGAGAAAAAAAATCTGAATATGATCCAGTGCCTGAATATGCAAAGAGGATGCAAGTTACAAACAGCTACCGAACCCATATTAACAAGTCTATGTGGTATTATTTTGTATTTGGGAATATATGATATGCTTCATGTGGTGCATTGACAACTTTAAAGAAAGAGTAGGGAATGAGAAAATTAAATAGGGAAAACAAGAAAGAAAGAAAGAAAGAAAGAAAAGAAAGGAAGAAAGAAAAACTTTAGACACCAAACATGTCTTGGCCAATCAAATCTGAGGTAAAGGGTAAATATGCAGTTGGTTTAGTGCACATTGTTGTGCTCAATTGCCCTCTTAGGCAGGTGCGCAATACTGCACCAATAAAAGTCCTTTGGCAAGACTCCTAACACTAATGTTACCTACGTAAGGAACATTATTTAAATAATCACTCGTTCTGGATATGACTCTAATAAAATACTGTAAATGTAAAAGTAAACTGCCATTTTACAAGTATCACTTTAACACAAGTCAGGTAGAGTTCACTCACTTAACTTTGCTTTTCCAGCAAATACAGACAAGGGTTCAGGCTTGATGTGAACCTGACGGGCCTCTGGGCCTCTTCTGGAGCCTAGGGTTAAACATACACTTACACCCCGAGGCCAGTCCCCACCTGCCGGGCCAAAATGTTCACAAAAGACCCTCAGGGTCCTGAAAAAGCCCCTAACTCTTACAAGATCCTTCCATCCTCTCTGAAGCTTTTAGGTTTGCTGACGTTGTGCACGGAATACCAAGCAGAAAGAGATGAAAGGTGTTCAGCAGCTGAAGCCAACACATGCTGTGGTGCGGTGTGGAAACTTTCACACTGAGAAAGTGACCAATTCAACGTTAAACACTCCTCCAAAATGCTTTAGACGCAAAATAAGTATCTAGCACCGAAAGAGGAGAAACACATTTACATTAACCATTCACACAAACTTGAAAAATATTCCATGTCCTCCAACAATAAAACAAGCTCATGTATAATCCTCACTGCTTAACAAACATGAATCACAAAGACAGTTACTATACACATTTAAGGACTCATTCTATATGTTTATCACAATTTTTGACCTACATCATTTTGTGGTTTTAAACACCCAGCCCCCCTAAAAAAATGATCAATAAATAAATCACCTTAATTCATTTATAATATATAATTATATAATAATCTGCCAATGTTTATTTAAATTTTAGGGTTACGCAGGCTCTTTTTGCTACCTTAAAAATAACAAATGAGCACTGTTCTAAACTGCAATATATGTATGAAACTAATTTATTTTTATAACACCCTGTGAGACACTGGGGGAAAATAAATTTCCTAATGGCTGTGATGTCACAAGAAAATAACCGAATTCATGACTTTTTTTTATGACTTCTAAATAAGGCTTTTCATGGACCCCTTAAAAATCTTATATTTCACAAATGACCAAAGCACTGTCCACAGATCTTGTAAAAGTCTGGAACTCTACCTATTAAAAAGCATTATTGTGAATCCTGTGACACTATGAGGACACAAAGCAGCAGTCAGGGCTGTTGAAGAACAGGCAGCATCCTGAAGTGGGACTGGTGTCTCAAGGGAACTTGTTCTGTGTACTCTTCTCATCAGGTAGTGTGGTGTTCTGTGTGTTTGTTTTTGTACACATAGTGTACCCTGTGTCCTCCCAAAACATGGAGGTTGGAGAAAACCCACTGACCCCACAGTCATACTTCATTACATACAGGTGGGTGGAAGAGAGAGAGTGAGAGTGTGTGTGTGTGTGAGAGAGTAAGAGAGAGAGAGAGAGAGAGAGAGAGAGAGAGAGAGAGAGAGAGAGAGAGAGAGAGAGAGAGAGAGAGAGAGAGAACATGCATACATGGCACATCATGGATGTATCTCTGTGGTCACTGGAGGCCTGCTTGCTCCTTTATGGGCTTTCCTCCAGAGGCAGCAACAATAAATAACTCCAACATGAGGATCAGACACGCAGACAGCTACATCTCTCTCTGTCCCCCTCCCTCTCACTGTCCCCCTCCCTGCCTCCCTCTCTCTCAGGTGAATAATGGACAGTGCGGAGAGAAGGAGATGGGCTGAGGAATGACCTGCAGCCAGAGAACAAGGGTGATCACTCACACACACACTCTGCAGGACTGCGGCACTCTTGGAGTGTGTGGAGTATTGCTTACACACAAAAAACACACAAATGTTGCCCCTAAACTATTTCAAACTAAGTCAAACGTTGTGTATTTTTGTTTTTGTGTTGCATGATATGGTGGAGGCATGGTACAGTGGAAATGTAAGGAGGGGCATCAGGGATGTGGACAGTGATGTGGTGTCTGGGATGCCCCACAACATCCTGATGAAAAGTCTCACATGTTAGAATTTTTTGGATCTTTTCACCTAGTCTGACATAACCTGCGACATGTTCCGGAGGACACACATGTAAACATGGAGAAGAGAGAAGAAGGCTGCTCCTGCAACTGTCAGGTGGAACAACAAAACTGAGGAAACAACACCCCTGCCTGTCTGATATTTCCTCGAGGGAGTATTATGACTGAGTCCAAAAAGATAAAAGTTGGTGAGAAACAGTGGGGGGCACTTCAGCAATCCAGAGAGTAGCCAGCTAGCTAAGCTAAGCACTTCTGTAGCCATGATTGACATATTCCCTGACGACTTCTGAACTCACGCAATGATGTCCTTGATTAGTCCTTGTCAAACGTGCAGTGTTCACAGTCTCAAGACTAAGACATGGTACAAAGGAATAGCGCTAATCTGATAGTAAACATCATGGAAAAAACAAAAATTTTGTGTAGTCTGATCCTGGAATCACACCTAAGAGCAATTATGCAGTCAATTCACATTTATGCCAAGACTTCAGTTCATTTTTTCCATTTGTAGTGTTCGCTCTGACTGTGAGTTTTTTGCAGGTGTAAATGTGAAGTGACCGCTCACACTCAGAGTGCTGGACACCTGTTCAACACATCCCGCATGGTCCACTCACACCTGCTGCAGTCCAGCCTCCTGACCCTTTTCCAGCAGGACAGAGTGGAAATTTCATCAAGTTACAAAAAAAATAAATAAGAACAGCCTTAGCTAAAACTCAGCATGAAGCAAACTGTGCCAAGATTACACACAGTTAAAGTAAGGTTTTAGCCAAAATTCTATTTTACTCAATTTCATCTTACCCCAAATATAGTTGATCAGCCAAGATTAGTTTGCTGCTGGATTTACAGTGGAGTATTGGGAGTAAAGTAGCTAATATGCAATGGAAGTTTCTAACTTGCATGAGGGCACGGTGCTGCCTAAATCATCACACACTGGCTTCAGACCACACAGTTGTTATATAATCTCTTGGCTTTGACACTGTGTCACATACTGAGACTTGCACAAAAAGGACCATCGAAATGAAGGCCCTCTGATTTGATATTACCCCCTGGGTAATAATGCTGGTTTTAGCTACAAAATGCACTTCTGTCTGTTTGTATAACAGTATGTCACATTTTTTTTCCATATATAACAGTAAACTTGGGTGTTAGTGAAGCCTGCAGCAAAGTTTAAACAGAAATCCCAAAGCAGAAATATAAAACACTCCTTTAAAAAAAAGCTTTCATCAGACCTCACTCAAAAAAGTGTTGGCATTGTCTTCTAATGAATTTGTGTGACTGACAGCCCTCTGTCACTGGTGAGCAGTTTTGTTTATGTTTCCATGGCAATGCAGACAGAGAAAGGTTTTTTTTACAATTTCACAATTTCTTACTTTAAATTGTGGATATTATTTTACAGATCTTTAGGGTTTACTGAGGTTCTGATCTCTGTATTTGAGTTACCAGTTCATCCACAACAAGCAGTTTACTCAGTGTGATGCTAAGAATGAGCGATAGGTTTATTCAGTGTGAGGCTCAAAATGACTGTTGGGTTCACTCAGTGTGAGGCTCGGAATGAACATCAGGTTTACTTAATGTGAGGTTCGGAATGAACATCAGGTTTACTCAGTGTGAGGTTCGGAATGAGCGACGGGTTTACTCAGTGAGGCGCTCGGAATGAGCGAAGGGTATACTCAGTGTGACGCTCGGAATGAGCGATGGGTTTACTCAGTGTGAGGCTCGGAATGAGCGACGGGTTTACTCAGTGTGAGGCTCGGAATGAGCGACGGGTTTACTCAGTGTGAGGCTCGGAATGAGCGACGGGTTTACTCAGTGTGAGGCTCGGAATGAGCGACGGGTTTACTCAGTGTGAGGCTCGGAATGAGCGACGGGTTTACTCAGTCTGAGGCTCGGAATGAGCGACGGGTTTACTCAGTGTGAGGCTCGGAATGAGCGACGGGTTTACTCAGTGTGAGGCTCGGAATGAGCGACGGGTTTAGTCAGTGTGAGGCTCGGAATGAGCGATGGGTTTACTCAGTGTGACGTTCAGAATGACCGACGGGTTTACTCAGTGTGAGGCTCGGAATGAGCGACGGGTTTAGTTAGTGTGAGGCTCAGAATGAGCGATAGGTTTACTCAGTGCTCAGTGTGACACTTGGAATGAGCGACGGGTTTACTCAGTGTGAGGTTCGGAATGAGCGATGGGTTTACTCAGCATGAGGCTTGGAATGAGCGACGGGTTTACTCAGCGTGAGGCTTGGAATGAGCGACGGGTTTACTCAGTGTGACGCTCAGAATGAGTGACAGGTTTTCTCAGTGTGACACTTGGAATGAGCGATGGGTTTACTCAGTGTGAGGCTCGGAATGAGCGACAGGTTTACTCAGTGTGAGGCTCGGAATGAGCGACGGGTTTACTCAGTGTGAGGCTCAGAATGAGCGGTGGGTTTACTCAGTGTGAGGCTCAGAATGAGCGGTGGGTTTACTCAGTGTGAGGCTCAGAATGAGCGACGGGTTTACTCAGTGTGAGGCTCGGGATTGAGCGACGGGTTCAGTCAGTGTGAGGCTCAGAATGAGCGACGGGTTTAGTCAGTGTGAGGCTCAGAATGAGCGACGGGTTTACTCAGTGTGAGGCTCAGAATGAGCACCAGGTTTACTCTGTGTAGGCTTGGAATGACTGGGCTCTAGAGAAAGGTTGCTCAGACTCTGTGTTAACCATATTAGCCTTGTGATAGGCCAGGGTAAAGCCATTTAAAAACCGCCCATTGTGAGGGCAATACTGGTGAAAAACACATACATTTATTAGACTTGGAAGAAATTCATAAGAATTAATTTGTACATTCACACTGTGGACTAAAGTGGAGTCACTTTAAACAGATAGCATAAAACTAATCTGAAATTGTCTGCATTGTTTGATAGAAAACAGCCTAAACAGCCTAAACTAAAAGAGTAATTTTTTGGAATTTAATCTCAAAAATATTATCTCAATTTTGAATGTTAATATTTTTCAACTTATTTAAGCCACTTTAGGCCATTTCTCCACTATTTTCACATCAACAGCACTGCGAAGTTGTGTTTGGATTCAAGTACACTGGCTAACCAGCATGTCTTTGCTGAGTGACCAATTAAACTAGCACCAGACTGACTTAAGCTATGTTAGATGCTTTATACTGTTTTCCAAATCATGTCATGGCTTAGGAAAAAAAAAAACTTTGTGAACCATTGCTCTGGTATATTAGGGCTGGAGAGGGAAAAAAAGCAAAATATTTAGCTCTTAAAAGCTGATCTCAGTCTGAGTTGTGATTCAGTAAAATGTCATCCACATTAAATGACCTACTGTTTCTTTCACAGCACTGAAATACCATAACTGTCAAAAGCAACATTCATGTGTATCTCTAAGTGTTAACAACTTCACCACTGGCACCCTGACCTCCAGACGTATATATAATAATCAATGAGAGGAGCTCATGGTTAAAGGACTTAGGTGTGAAAGGGGTGTAAAGCTGTAGGTGGAGGCTGTAAAGTGAGACTGAACTCTCAGAGTGACCTGCTGTTGAAGAGCGGAGGGCTGCCAGTCCACATTCATACATTATAGATAAAGCTCTGGCATCAGTGTGTGTGTGTGATTGTGTGTGTGTGTGTGTGTGTGCACAGTGCTTACTTAACAAGGGGAGAAGGGAGAAAACACCAGTGTGGGGTTATGCCTCTGTAAAGCTAAGGTTCAAACTGACAGTTAATGTGATACAAGCCTGAACAGAGGATCCGTCACACAAACAAACCTTCTGTGATCTCCAGTCCACTTTCCTCATGGGCTTTCAGGCACTGTACAAAACTCGGGTATCTGAACAAAATAAAGGCTAAATCCATGTTGCATGGCGAAAATCAATAGTATTTTTTCCCTATTGGTTTAGAATAGTATAAGAATGTCAGGTTTACGTAACATTTTCTGGTAGCTCATTATTCACAAGACATATAAGACATATGCATAAACACCTGTAAAGGTTTAATCCAAATTACTTTCTAGATGTCTGTGAAGGTTTGTGTCGGCTGTCATGAATATTTCATGAAGGTGTGAAGAATCCTTATGAAGGATGACCTATAGCAAAGTGTTCAAATGATTCCAGCACTAAACTCAAAAAAGCAGACTTTGTTAGAGATCTACCTTTTCAAGGAATGCAGTGCTAATTAAGGGTCTTCTTATACAATGATTATGTTTTTGTTTGCTTTTGTTATTTAGGTTTTGTTTAAAACACATAATAAGAATATATTCGCTCAAAAATGGTTCTTTATGAAATGCTGATGTAGAATGCAATGAATATAATTTTTTTAATATTAGTAAAAACCTATTAGATGTTTTTTTCCAAGCCATTATTTTAAACAAAAGAATAACAAATACATTTATGATGACCACTTGACAAAATAGGACTACTGTCAGAAACAAAAAGACAGTAAGAATTAAGACTTTTTAAATACTGCTAAATATTATTTGAATCAGTCAGTGGCAGTGAATAATCAGTTCTTGGATTTGTCGTATTGTGGTGGCAAGATGACTGGGTCAGGGCTGGATGACTAGGTTTTTTTAAATACATAATGTAGAATGTAGTGCGTGTACGTGTGTGTTGCTCACCTGGGGAAGAGATCGCACCATTAAGCACTATGGGAATAAGGCAAGCCTGCGGGGGCAGTGTGATGCTCTGGGCAACGTTCTACCATGAAACTTTGGATGCTGGTATTCATATGGAAGTTAATTGGCAGATAACGCCTACATTAACACTGTTGCAGACAAAATACACCCCATTATGGCAATGGTACTCCTTAATGGCTATGGTTGCATTCAGCTGGACAGTGCAAGTACCCATACTGCAAAAACGGTTCAGATATGAATTGAGGAGCATGACAAGGGTTTAAGATGCTGTCTGGGTCTCTCTAAATCCCCCAGATCTCAATCTGTGTGAGCATGTGTGGAACATGCTAGAAAAACAAGTCAGAAGCATGGAAGCCTCACCTCACAACTTAAGGACTTGAAGGTGCCAAATCAGTTAAACAAAATTACATTTAAAGGAAATCACCTCATTTCCATCCAAATGTCCAAACTGCAGGAAGCAAACACATATCACAGTGTGAGCTGGGGCTGAATTCCAGAGCTGTGTGCTCCTCTGTAATGCTCCCTCCTAAGCGCCCACACCTGACCCTGCAGGCTAATGTGCGTGTGGGTTGTTCGCTTGACCTCAGAAATAATGGTGGAAAGAAAAATATCAAAAATGAGGGAAGCTCTGAATGGACATGTGAGGCAGAATACAAATGGCTGCACTAGCACCGCAGGCATTAGAGCAGCGATCAGCAGGCCGTTACTGAACAGGATTAAGATATTTTATAGAGGAGATTGGAGATGGATGCGTATGAACTAGAGATGAGCTTCGGACTTGTGTATAATCTCTGTAGAAAAGCATGGAATGAAATGAGATGCTCTGGAGCAGCTGCACATGAGCCTAAGGTCACTATTTACAACATCCATATAAAGCAAGATAAAGCTTTCCCAGCCCTGGCACAGTGAAATATTGTATACTATTGTTGGAAAGTGATTAACTTCATATTAATTCTATATTTTATTCTGATTCTCTTATAATTTGTTTTAGGTTACTGTGAACTCTTTCAGAGTTGTTTGTCTCATCTCTGCCTGTGTATCATCAGTTTATAACCTTGATGCTTGGGGGAAGATTGTTTATGGAACAATTGAGGGTGATAACATTTACTAAGTCGCAACCAAGAAACATCTCTGTAAACTTTTCCATCTCTAATTTAAAATAAAACATCCTTACTCTCTTCACACGCGCATGACTCTCAGTCGAATGCATTCTCAACAACCTCAACCAACACTTCAATCCAACACTATATACTTATACATATACCTTAGGCTCATGTGCAGCTGCTTCAGAGCATTTCATGACTGCATTGGCCATGCTTTCCTACAGAGAAAATCTCATCTCCAGCTCATAAGCATCTATACAAACATTTAATTTTACAAATATTTCTATCTGACCAGACAAGCCTAGTTATGCTGGTGTCTTCTGGCATTTCAGTAATAAGAAGGTAGGGTCCAAAATACATACTCTCTTTATTAGAGGTCCTTGAGAAGATTTGGTGCTTCATATCAATGTGTTCGTTTACATGTTCGTGTTTATTCTGTGATATTGTGGTACAGCAAAATATAGGGCAGATCTAACTAATGTAGAAATGAAAGAAAAAAAAATATCACAAAGTTATAGTTAATAAGTTTTTGTGTTATTAGTTTAGTAATTATAAAGGCAATTCATTTTTAAGAAATTAGCAGGATTTTCATGTATTTACACATTGGCACAGTTAGCTAATTATTATTTTCTTTCTTCATTTTATGTAAAATTGCTTTCTAGATGTTTCATAGTCCAAGGTTTCACTGAAGAAACAACGTCCCACCCTCTATCCTATTTTCCACAATAAGTTTCAGTACTGATGCTGCCGGGTTCATTCAACAGAATTTAACTACCGTCGTGGGCTCTATGACAACTCTGTTAGGACCGACATGAATTACGTACTATATCAGAGTTTGACCAAGCTGAAAACCAACGCCAGGGCTTTAAAAGTAGCACCAGGCTATCTGAGCTATATTTTAGCAGATCTTTAAGATGGTCACAGGTGGGGGATATTGCTCTAGGACAGCGAGTGTGACAAACATATTTATACCATTGTACTGTATATCTACACACTACTTCCCTTTACAATAATATTTGTGGCAGAGACACACACCCAAAAAAATAACAATAAATTCAGCCAAACTGAGATTTAGCTCCTGTCCACAGCTATGGCACCAGAGCCAGGCCTTGCGCATGCATGTCTCTCAGTCAGTCAGTAACCAAAATGCCTCTTCTAGGCTGGTCTGGTAAAAAGAGACTCAATTGGTAATCTTGTCCGTTTTTATAGAAAACCATATGTCATATTTTTCTCTGAACTGTTGTTTTAAGTGTTTTCTCTGCTACTACAGAATTATGAATTGGTCTGTTCCTCCTTGTTCCAAATGGTAATAACAGCCAAGACACTTAATTACCACTGATCATTTTGTAGAGCCATGCTGTTTATCTTTTGGTTGAAATATTTTTGATGTGGAACAGCCCCCTCCAGGGTGTAATTCCTGCCTTGCGCCCAATGATTCCAGGTAGGCTCTGGAACCAACGCGACCGTGAACTGGATCAGCGGTTACAGACAATGAATGAATGAATGAATGAAAGATGTGGAACAAAGACTTCATAACTTTTAATGGATGTTGAACATTGTTCATTAATCTCAAATAAACTTGGTTTGTGACAACCTTTCAGCAGGTCTCATTAAGACACCTATCAACAGGTAGTTTAATGGCCTACTCTTCCTGAGCAAACTGCTCCAGCTGATTAAAGATTGAAGAGTGCCATCTACAGACTGCATGTTTCAGCTCTTCTCATAGGTGTTCAATTGGCTGCAGATCCAAGCTCAAAGAAGACTACTTCAGAACAGTCCCAAGATTGATTTTTTTTAGCAATAATTGCGAATTTTAAAGTGTGTTCTGGGTCAGTATGATCAACATTGTGTGTATGGTAGCTTTTAATTGCAAGAGAGTTGTACAAACATGAAATCAGTTGCAAACTTGAACTGAGTCAACTCCAAGCTTTTCAAACCCCTGGCCAAGGTTGGTCAAAGATCTGACTCTTTGGGATCTGAAAATCCAATCACTATTCCTAGCCCTAAGAGAGCAAGATCGACACATGCATCAGCCAATCAGCAACCAGCATGTGGTATTCAATAAGACCCCTGATCTGTGGTGGTCCTGCAGGGATACTGACCATTGAAAAGAAGGTGAAATGGGGATAAGGAAGTATGCAGAGAAACTTGAAGAATTACAAAGTGCTCTTGTGTGGTTAGTGGAGCTGAAAAAAAAAATGACAATGAGTGAAGATGCAAGGCAGATATTCCAAATCCAGTGATCTTCATGTATGGAGGTGTTTCCCCATCCTAAACACATTGAGCATGATAGTGGTAGTGTACTCCCATGGGTAAAAAAAAACGCATTCATTATATGTGTCTGAAAAACAGAGGGTTCAATAGAGTCACATCTTCTCCAAAACTTTCCACAACAATGAAACTCAAATATTTACTCCCTGTAATTATGTAAATTAAATAAACATCGACAGAGGGTGACAGAATCTGCATTACGCTAAACAAACTCATTAAGCTACCTAGCAGACCCTTGATGGAGGTTAGGATAATTGCAAACAACTAATTCTTTGGGCACCTTGAGGGTGTTTTACAAAGCCCCAGTTTGCATAGCAAGCAGGTCACTGTGAAACAGCTTCTGACTGTTCCATTTGTTCACTTCACAGTGGTTAAATGAGACTGAAGGTTTAGTCTAAACCTCAGAGTAAGCTGGCGCAAAAAAAAAAAAAAAAAAAAAAAACAACAACAAAGAAATAAACAAACCTAAAAAAAAACAGAAAAAAAGAGATAAAACCCTACCACCACATTAGGCTACATTCACATTACCAGGCTGAAGTGACTTCAATCTTTTGCCTTAATATGACTCTGAGATCTGATCTTTGAAGGGCTGTGTGGACATGTCAAACCTGATTTGTCAAATTAGATTTGAGTCACTTTCGTATGTGATCCTAGGTCTGATTTGTGGGCATGCAACACAAATGTGAACGACCAGATTGGATTTCATGTCTCATTTTTTTGCCTGTATGTAAGCACTTAGTTCTGTGGTCCTCAGCCCACAACGGCAGTGTGGCAAAACAACAGTGAACAAGAGTCTCGGGTTAGTTTCATACAGTGGCATATGTCCTACATAGTGCACTTCACAAATTATGAAACTAAAACAACCACACCCCAACAGGGCACTAGTTCAACAGCAAAATATTAAGTTTATAGTAGAATATAAATGGTTTAATATTTCTACATACAACACACTAAGGTGTGCAAAAACCATTATTGTCTACCCTACACTGTGTACTGCATAATGCTGAGGGAGACACCTGAATTTTGGAAAATTGGAATTTTTTTGGCTTCTTGTCCTAATCATGTATAGTGTATGAGCTGTTTGCTGTCCTCCTGAACAAAATGTGATGCACACAAGCTAATATCATGTCTGTTTATCCAGTTTTACCACATCTCATTATGGAGGTGATGTGCATAATCATATCAATATGTATGGGTTCAGGGACAGATTTGTTCGCATTCCAACCATATACAGGTCACATACGTGCATGAACATGAACCGTCAAGACAGCCAAATCTAATCTGAGCAAGAAATGTGAACATAGCCTTAGCAAACCCAGTGCTGTCAATGATATCTACCCCAGTCAGTCAATTGCAGAATGTTTTACCCCATAAAGTTGTTCATTATCCTGTATTCAGATGCATGTCCATATTAGCAAATTTGGTTGTAAAATATTGTGATAAATTAATATAGTTTTGGAAAATAGCTGTCATCATTCCTTTTAGCAAACATTAACATCCCAAATCTTATATATCTTTTTATCTTTAATATAACTAGGTACTCTGAGAGGTCATATATTAATCCAAATATGAATACATATTCCACATACATGCTATAAGTAAGTGAAAAAACTAACCAATGTCACCAAACAAAGATAATGCCACTTGTCTGTGTTTTATTTTTAGATAACATTACTTCAGCCCAAGCCCGCAAATGTTGGACAGAGGGTGCACAATACAGCTGTGCTGCCGGTCAGGCGCTGTGTTCTATTTTCCTTTTACAAACTGCTTTGTTTCCACCTTAAACCTACATCATTTGTCCTCATTCTGAAATTTTACATCCTCAGGCATCATTCTCCTAGCTTAAGGTAATCAATAATACAGCCAACACAAAAAAAAGTGCATTACAGAGATAGACAAAATCATTCTTATTCTACCTTCTAAAACAGCTGTCTATATTATAACAGTTTTGTATCATTAGACTGTTGATTGGGGAATATCAGAGCAGTGTTCAAAGACATCAAAATATTCTGTTGGCAGCTGTTTTCAAATGTTCCATAATATACCATAGTTATTTCTGACCATGCATTATGACTGGCTAAGAGACATTCCAGGAGTGGCAAGATAATGGAACACTGACTGAACCTCTTTAAGTATTACTCCACCACATACACATGTGATCTAGCAATGACACCAAGGCTTACAAGACATCAGGAGGGTGCCTGATAGCCCTTTTCCACTGATGTGGAACAGGTTCCGTTTCACGTTCGCTGACCTAATTCTGAAACACCCGCAAGTTTCCACCAACATAACCAGGTTTTGAAATATATACCCAAAATATATGTGCCTGATGAAATCAAACAACAGCACAACATAGAACAGTTCTTTAGCCAGAGACTTTAGTCAAGTTAAACCCCAAGACCACAAAGACCAATGTAAATGGTACGATGCAGCGGACCTGTTATCGGCTTTCTGATTTTAAAATAGAAAATAAATTCTGCAAGGAAACAAAAACAGGAAAATGCTCAGTCTGATTGCTTTCTGGGGCTGTGGTCTGTGTGACTTGAGGAACATTCACTATGATCTGAACCCACTGCAAACAGAGGATAAGTCAGTCCATTCTCCTGTGGCTCTAGTGCTGTCCTTGCAGCTTTCTGAATTCACACAGCCTTGGTTCCCATTAAAGTTGCTTTGGGGAAGAAAAAAAAAGTATGCTTCGTACCTGAAAGGTGACAGGGTCATAGATGTTGGGCAGGTGGAATTGCTTGAGGAAGCGTTCATCCTGACTCCAGAAGAGGCGGATGTCTGGGATACCAAATAGAACCATAGCAAGTCTCTCCAAACCCAGTCCAAAAGCCCAGCCAATCTTATTTTCTGCTCCCGCTGCCAGAAAAAAAAAAGAACAAAACTCTTGCTTCTTAATTTGTTTTTCATTTAGGAGGTTCATTCAGAAGGCAATGCCTCTAATAATGTTACATTTCCCTATAAATGAACAGCACCAGCAGATCACCACTACAGCTGATCTGTTCCAAATTCATTTTGACACTGCAATCCAAATATACCTGCACTAAAACACCAATCAACCATATCATTATGACCACCCCTTTGTTTCTATATCCAATGACCATAGAGGAGCACTTTGCAGACTATAGTCCATTTGTTGCTCTTTATATTTTATTTTCCACCTTTTGATCCTGTTCTTCAATGGTCAGGACTACCACAGAGCAGGTATGATTTGGGTGGTGGATCATTCTCAGCACTGTGGTGACACTGACACAGTGGACCTTCACTGGACACGCTGTTGGTTGGGTATTTTTGGGCGGCGGACTATTTTCAGTCAAGCAGTGATACTGAGGGCTTTAAAAACTCCAGGAGCACTGCTGTGTCTGATCCACTCGTACAAGCACAACACACACTAACATACCATGATCACATCAGTGTCACTGCAGAGCTGAGAATGATCCACCACCTAAATTATACCTGCTCTGTGAGGTCCTGACCATGAAAGAAGAGGGTGAAAAGGGGCAAACGATGTATACAGAGCAACAGATTGACTACAGTCTGTAATTGTAGAACGTGTAGGACGTGATTGTAGAAACAAGGACGTGGTTATAATGTTATGGTTGATGTGTGTGTGTTTGTGTGTGTGTGTGTGGTGTATATTTGAGAGAGAAATTCAACCAACCAATACTGTCAAGAGAAAAACACAAAAATAATAATGGCTAGATTTCAGGGTTCTCACCTAATTAACACTACATATGTTAACGCTAGTCCCAAGGCTATCATAAGTAAACAGCATGAAAGGGCACTGTCAGCATTTAGGTTTTAAACAAATAAAGCAATCAACCCTGTTGGATAAAAGAACAACAGTTTTATGACTCCGTAATACTATTAATATTGCGACTGTTTAGTCATTTTTAAATTAAAGTATTTATGTGATTTAGAACTCCACAGACTGCAGGTTCCAGTGTGTGGCACAATGGCAGAACAGGTGTAGTAGCTGTCACACAGCTCCAGGGCTCTGGGGCTGTGGGTTCGATTCCGACCTTGGGTCACTGTCTGTAAGGAGTTTGGTTTGGTTCCCATTCGTAAATCTAACCTGTAACTGTTTGCTGCATCTTCACCAGCATAAATAGTTTTCTGAACCAGAAAAGTTAGTGGTTCCGCTTTATATTAAGTGACTCTAATAACTGTGTGGTTACACATGAACAACATATACAACAACAATGTAACTACTGATGGATTAGTACCTTTTACAGATGGTTTACACAGCAAAACTTATTTAATTATATATGTATATCAACTTTAGTATTGCCTTTTATAATTACACAAGTGGATCTTCATAGTTGTAACAGCATATTCTCTCTCATGCAATTACATTCATGTAAAACATGTTTACTTACATTAGTAATCAGACTGGAATAATATTGTTTGTTCCAGATGTATTTTCTGACAGGTATGTATTAACTTACATTAAGACATTAAACTGGATTTGCCATAGTTTCTAACATTTAGCTAATATTTTTGTTATTGTTGAGACATTGTAACCAGTTTCAGCTTTAAACCATTCTGTAATGTGATAGTACAGTGGATGTCCCTCATTTCACAATGTAACTTTTATGAAATTATTTAAATGTGTTGCATTATTATTACCCATAATTAATGTCTATTTTACCACTCAATTATTACACAGTACCTAGACAACTAAACAGGAACTGTCCAAATATTTTAAAGTGTAACTTTTACATAATTACTCTGGAATAACTGCGTTGTAATATGGTAACTTGATCATATCTGTAATTACAAAGTGCTTATATACCAACTACTTATTTTAACCTTTTCATAATTATTCTGGAATAATTAATCATTAAAGACTAATTAAAATTAAGCTACTACTTGTCTCATTGTAACATACAGGGATTGGACAATGAAACTGAAACACCTGGTTTTAGACCACCAATAATTTATTAGTATGGTGTAGGGCCTCCTTTTGCGGCCAATACAGCGTCAATTCGTCTTGGGAATGACATATACAAGTCCTGCACAGTGGTCAGAGGGATTTTAAGCCATTCTTCTTGCAGGATAGTGGCCAGGTCACTACGTGATGCTGGTGGAGGAAAATGTTTCCTGAATCGCTCCTCCAAAACACCCCAAAGCGGCTCAATAATATTTAGATCTGGTGACTGTGCAGGCCATGGGAGATGTTCAACTTCACTTTCATGTTCATCAAACAAATCCTTCACCAGTCTTGCTGTGTGTATTGGTGCATTGTCATCCTGATACACGGCACCGCTTTCAGGATACAATGTTTGAACCATTGGATGCACATGGTCCTCCAGAATGGTTCGGTAGTCCTTGGCAGTGACGCACCCATCTAGCATAAGTATTGGGCCAAGGGAATGCCATGATATGGCAGCCCAAACCCTCACTGATCCACCCCCATGCTACACTCTGGGCATGCAACAGTCTGGGTGGGACGCTTCTTTGGGGCTTCTCCACACCATAACTCTCCCGGATGTGGGGAAAACAGTAAAGGTGGACTCATCAGAGAACAATACATGCTTCACATTTTCCACAGCCCAAGATCTGTGCTCCTTGCACCATTGAAACCAACGTTTGGCATTGGCAAGAGTGACCAAGGGTTTGGATATAGCAGCCCGGGAGTGTATATTGACCCTGTGGAGCTCCCGACGGACAGTTCTGGTGGAAACAGGAGAGTTGAGGTGCACATTTAATTCTGCCATGATTTGGACAGCCGTGGTTTTATGTTTTTTGGATACAATCCAGGTTAGCACCCGAACATCCCTTTCAGACAGCTTCCTCTTGCGTCCACAGTTAATCCTGTTGGATGTGTTTCGTCCTTCTTGGTGGTATGCTGACATTACCCTGGATACCATGGCTCTAGATACATCACAAAGACTTGCTGTTTTGGTCACAGATGCGCCAGCAAGATGTGCACCAACAATTTGTCCTCTTTTGAACTCTGGTATGTCACCCATAATGCTGTGTGCATTGCTATATTTTGAGTAAAACTGTGCTCTTAAAACTGTGCTCTTACCATTCACACACTGCTCTTACTGGTGCAATGTGTAATTAATGAAGATTGGACACCAGGCTGGTCCAATTTAGCCATGAAACCTCCCACACTAAAATGACAGGTTCATTGTCCAACCTGTGTATATGCTATTACTACAGAATTGCATATAAAAGTTATTTAGCAATTGTATCCTAATAATGACAGGACAATTTCAACACATTCATCATTTTATCAGTGAATTAAACCTATTTAGACAAGGTTAATGAAAGATTGTATTTTATGTTTAGTAATAATTTTGTAACACATTTAAATAATTTTATAAATATTACATCTTCTATCACAATACTATCACATTACTATCATATTAAAGAATGGTTTAAAACTGAAATTGGTAACAATGTCTCAACAATAACATAAATACTTGCTAAATGTTAAAAAAGTATGGCAAATCCTGTTTAATGTCTTAAATGTAATTAATGCATACCTACCAGAAAAGGCTTCTGGAACATAACAATCTAGTTCCAGTCTGACTACTAACTAAACTTGATAGACATATGTAATTACATCAGCTTTACTACTGTAATCCATCTGTAGCAGGTACAAATTCATCAGTATGTACATTGTAGTTGCATATGTTGTTCATATGTGACTACGCAGATATTAGAGACACTTCATTTAAAGTTGGACCAAGTTAGTTCCTAACTATGGGGGTGGGGGGTGGGTGGGGGGTCGGGTCAAGATTGGTTATTCAGAGTGTGTAGTTCCTTGTGATGGAGAGTAGCCCTGTTCAGGATGTGTCCCTGGCTCACACCCAAAAATTCCAAGTAGGCTCCAGAGTGAGAGAGTGATTGAGTGAGCGAATGTCCTAGTGACGGCTCCCTTTGACTGACAGGAATTCAGCAAAGCCGTTGCTGGGATGAAGAATTAGAGCCTGTTGTATTTGTCATGAACATGATTTGGTTTGCAACCTGGGATGCACCATGGCAAGAGGTGACCACATACGATACCCGCTTATTTCATTCGTACACACCTGCTTTTCTGCCTACTCCAGAGTAGCATTCCATCAGAGTTGAGGAAAAGCTGCTTTATATGGTAATGAAGGAGCAACGCAGGGGTCAAAGCACTCAGTCGGCAAAAACAGACACCTGAATAAATGCGGGCCTCGTGCACCCAGATCAATCAACTCCTACGTCCTGCCTCCTGCACCTTTCATTAATTACTCCCATCCCTGCAGAAACAACTAATTAACTTCCTCGCACTGGAAGACGGAGGCGCTATTTCAGATGTCTGCAGTAGTAGTACCAAAAAAAAAAAAAATAAAAATATATATATATATATATATATATATATATATATATATACACAAATATTAATAATAAAAAAAAATACTGATTTTGAGTTTGCATGTCTCTGTTGCTCAGCCCTGATTGGAGCTCTCCATGGCTGGCGATTTGGAGTGGGTGGAATCCAGCCAGAGCATTTCAGCAAAGACTCTGGGCAGAGGATTGATGGATGAGCTGATTGCTATCACTTGCCTGCCACTGCAGGTAACGAGCACATCAAGAGAGATGAAAGAGAGACATAAAGCCATGTGACATGGTTAATAGCACAACGAGCTTGAGGCTTAGCTCAGCACACATGCATCGTGCCAGAGACGTCAGCCAGGAGACAACGAAGTAGGCGTCAGCCGCGACCTCAGATTAGTGCTTTGGACTGGTATCATGACGTCCCACGACTGCTTTCTCTCCCTCTACACCAGGGCAGTGAGGATCAAGTAGAGTACTTATAGAACTAACCACTTTTATACTTGGCCCACACTACAGGATTTTTACAAATCCTACCTGGTGTTGAATATGTGAGACACCCCTCATATAATGACCTTGTTCACAGAATGTTCTGTGATAGATCATGTTTAGTCCTCGAATAGTGCTTTTCCACCAACGAGGAGCCAACAGCACAGGTAGCTGATAGAGCATAAAATTTACATGGAACTGATTGGCACTGAACATGTGCATTAACAGTGCCAGTGGGGCTAGGTACAGCCTTAGTCATTTGGAAGACCAGTGTGGATTTACGGTTGTTGAAGGATGCCAGGGCTGTAAAGATAGCTTGGAGGGAGGTGGGTCTGAGACTCCAGATTTCACTGTTGAGACTGGGCTCAATTCAGCAAAGCACTGGGTACACAAGGGCTGGGCCCATCAAGTAAGCTTTGGTGTTGCTGATTGGATATATAAAGAGACACAGTAACCCCATAGGTTTGGGTTAAGAATACAGGAACAGTGGCTGCAGGTAGAAGGAGAGTGGGGTGGGCCCTATGTGGAGATCTAATGATTGGCGTGGAGTATTTTACATTATAATCCATGTATGATCATCATTATAATATGATTATTATATATAAATAACTAGTAATAAATAGGAATGTGCTCCTTCCATGTGTGTGACATGAGGTGCATTGTCTACTTTCCTGCACTTTTTATAAGCTCAGCCGGATGACTCAGAACTCTGCCATATTTACATATTTTATTATACTCCACTCTGATCTGAACTCGTTGTAAACAAAGAAAAAAAGTTCATTTGGTGGAAAAGAGACAAAGGTCACCACACTAAACAATACAACCTGAATGTAACACCCCTTCTGAATAAAAATTGCTAACACCCAACACACAGCTCCAGTCATCAAAACCTCAAGGGAGTTACTCATGAACTGCTACATCATGAGAGTAGGCAGGAGTTTCTCACAAAGTAGATGAAAATAAACATAGTAGATGGCCATTAAAACATAACCCTATGTCGGCTCCCACTGGTTTATAATCTTTCCGGCCTGACGTTAGAGTAAGAGTCAGCATCCACCCCACACTACAGGACACTGAGTCGTGAATATTGAACATGTTTGATATTTACAATTCACAGTCGGGGTGGCCCAGACAGGACCAGGAGAAAATTAGAAGAGGAAAGATGGCACTATCCAGTACATAATTTGGGATGAAAAACTTTCATGATCATTCATAAATCAGAGTGTTTGCCATTGTCAACCTGGTTATCCTGTACTGGACATAACATGAATTGGGATGCTTCGAAGTAGCTACACACGAGCATAAATTCATCCATGGGTGAATGCCACACAATGACTAAACAGGTCTAAAACACTGGGCTGTAAATGTGTGTGTAAAGGTTCATCCAAAACCAGCATGGTTCCCTCCCTCCTTAAATGAATACGAATTAATTCTTACAAAAGTAATCTAATTACTTTGTTTAATGTTGTTTTTCAAAGGCTATGTTCACAAAAAAATTATATATGTATATAGATCACATCACTTGTTATATAAACTTTAGAGAATATCTCCACACCATTTGCTAACTCTTCAGTCTGTTTGCTGTTGGAAACAGGTCTGATGAGTTTACTAAGCCCTAGTGTTAGTAAATGTGCATTTAAAAAGTCTGCAATGGCCCAGGCATTTTCTCTCTGCTCATGGCCAAGAAACGGCATATGGAGGTGTTTAGACTACAGACACCTTCAAATGTTGAAAAGCATGAACAGAAATGAAGATGTTGCTTCCTTCCTGCTCCATAGGTGGGAAATATTGATTTATTTTTGCTGTTTCATATTACATACATTGGAATAGTCTCTAAATCCGCAAGAGCACTAACTGCATGGAAGAAAATACAGACAGAAAGTGCTACAAAACTAAGCAACTCGAGTTACAAATGTGTTTCTGTGGTAATTCAAGCAGCAAATAAAATGCATAGCAGATAAGTAAGAATATAGTACAGTACTTCAGACACACAGGTGTGTGATGTATTCCTCCCTCCCCAGCCAATCACAGAGGCCCAGAGATGCTGGCAGGGGAGGCTGGCAGTCTTACACTCTTCACCTTGCAATGACATCAGCAGGGCTAACAGTCCTTGGCAGCACTCACATTCACAGCTTGACGCCTCTATGCCATCCCCTCCCTGCCAATCCCTCACTCCCTCCCTTCATCTCTCCCTCTCTCTCTTTCTCCCTTTCTCCCCATGTCCCTCGTCCCTCTAATGCTCACCCAAGTCTGCTGCTTACTCTTCTCTCCCTGTCTATCGCTCATTTTCTCCCCTCCACCTATCCTTTTGCTTCTCTTTCATCACCTATCGGTCACTCTCTCATTGTTCCAGCTATCTCTCCCCATCAATATATCCCTCCTCTAGCACCATTTCCTCCCTCTTTCCATCCATCTCAACTCCCCCCTACCTACCCCCCCCCACCCCACCCTCACAAGATCCCTCTTCCCTCTGGTTTTCCTCCAGAGTTAATGATAAATTTGCACCTGCATTGTCCCCTCTGGTTCCAGTAGTCCTGAAGCACCTGCGGCATTGCATATTAATATCAGTGGACAAAGATGGGTTAGTGTCCAATGTAACGGCTCACTGCTGGTGGAAGAGCAGATGATTTCTTTTTCTTCTACAAAATGAATGTCTACTTGCTGAATGAAGCATGCAATACTATAAGGGTCCTGACAGACCAAGAAGACTGCTGTTCAATGGGTGTTGGGCACAGTCGTAGATTGCACTGATGGCTCTACTTAGCCCCTGCCTAGCCTTGGCCTGAGAGGATGAATAACATTTCAGCCCTTAGCCCAACCATTTTGCGGTAGGGTTGTCCCAATACTTGTTGGGAATGAGGGGTAGGGCCAAGGGTGTAGGACTATATACCCCTTGAAATAATTTTTTAAGAGGCAGGTTTCAAGCCAAGGTCTTATGAATGCTTTGTGAATCACAGGCAAGATGGCCATGCAAGTCAGAAAAAGCCAAAAATGTCAGTATTTCTCCTTGAAATTTTGATAACCATTGCATTATCTCTACATTTTATTTAATGTTGTTTCAAAGCGTTATGTCCAATTACTTCATTACAAGCAGAAAATGTTGGTAGTTGTAAGCCGATTCCTTGGTAAGCAGCTAGTAGGTCCACCTTAAATGGTGAAGCAATTATGCTCTAGTGCCTGTAGCATTTAAGGAGGAACTGGATGTTTTAAAAGGGAAGGCCACTGAATAAGGGGTTGAATAACAGAGAGTTAGGAGTTGGTGATAATATGTGATTATCAAATGCTTTTGAAGGCATATGTAGCCCTAAATGTAACTATTTTAAAAGTTCAGCAGTAGTGCTCTGATATCACTGCAGACCGGCAGCAGAGCACCGATGAAGTGCTGCTCCGAAGGGATGTCCCATTTTGTAGAGGAAGACTGTAAACACTACAAATTTTTACTTGGTTCCAATGGGCAAGATAACACTCAAATACAAATGTGTAGAAGCAAACTTGGATTCACCCAGAGTGTGTTGAACCAAACAAAGGCTAGCAAAGGCGGAATGCATGTTTTCCAATTGGCTGAACAGCATGACAAGTAACAAGTCACAATACATGTTACAAACAGCAAGGAAAGCAGTTTGCCTTTTCTCAATTACATTAACCAATTAAAGATCATATACCATGTCCAGATGTTTACACACATTGCTGAAATTGAGTATTTCTGCCACCTACTGTGGACGCAGATGTTCAAGTGTGCACAAAGCTTGTACAATCCTTTTAGAGAAATATTGGGGGAATACTCTGGAAAATACTCTGGAACAGCTGCACATAAGTTTAAAATCACATAATGCTAGTGACTATGCCTTCCACTATGAACATTATTGCCCACTTCTGCAATATTGCTCTAGCCACTGCTTCAGGATTTCATGAAATGCAATATAATCGCAATTACAAATGCCTGCAAGGTGCATTTAATTTGAAACACTGGATACAGAGAAGAGAGTACGTAGATTAAAATAGCTAATGTTAAGTTTGATAGGTTTTACTGATAAAACGAACATTCACAAAGGAATGTGTCCCACCATGCATCCCACCGGTGCTGAATGACTCCAAGCTCTGTTCAATTCCTTAGTACTCCACAATGTGCAACACAGCGTTTTGGCTGTACTACATTACATTTAAAGCTGTACCAAAACCACAGAAAGCCATGGCAGATCACGTGACTAGAAATTTACACAAGAAGCCAGTATTTTGATTAATAACACAAGTTACCTCAGCTAACACTGCTATCATAGCCCTGTACAGTTTTTAGCAAATTTGTGAAGAGGTAGTAAATTGATATCAAGTGTGATGAAATGCTGAATGCTTCGTTTCATTTTATTTACACAAACATAGTGTAAAAATGAAGTTGAATCTGACAAATATGACTACTAACTAATGTCTAATGTTAAAAGTGGCAGACTGACCAGGGTGCTTCTGTTAGAAATGGAAAGGCACACGATGTAGAAATACTCTGTATACTGAAAGGCATTCTAAAATCACCACATTCAAAATAAACACAGTCTGTTACAAGGATATAGAACGTCTAACCAGCTTCATGTGCCTAAAATGTCCAATAAATGTTCATGTATATCACCATTACATTAGCACTAACATATTAGTAGAATCCCATAGGAGTGCTAATAGAAAGTAGCCTCATAGTGGAGCTCAATTATTTTTCCTGGCTTTTTCACACACTTTTGACATTTATGGCCTGAAGTGAAGGCCTAACTCTAATATTCACTGTCCCTCACTGAATTATAGAAGTACATGTTCTGTCAACACTGTGATGCTACACAATAGGCACAAACTCTTCTGAAAGAGCAGTGCTAAGATGTGTGAAAACTACAGAGTGAATAGGTGACCTATAAGGCTGTCCCAAGGTGAGAGCAAAACTTCTATTAGGCAGCAGGCAAGTAAATCCTGAGCTGAGTTACAGCTCACCTTTCGTAAGTGGCATTTACCTATGTGTGCCGGATAACAAAAATGTCACCCATTGATTCTAGATGATGATTCTGCTCGCCTTACCAGGTGACATTTTTTATAAGAAGACTGCGAAAAAGCTGTGCTTTAATGTAAAGAGACGATCGAATTACCAAGTTATAGCTACTTCAGCTGACTATTTTCTCCTCTTTCACAAATCTGATTCTTTTTATAAAGTCTTTCCACCTCTGCAATTATGGAGTGGGCAAAAAAACATCCGATGTTACTCAGAGGTCTTTAAAAAGTATTTCAACCAGAGCAGAAGCTAATCCTACACATAAGGCTTCAACATCCACTTTCAGGAATCCATTCATTGATCTTCGCCTCCGTCCAAAAGGTTGTAAAATCGGTATGACTCATCTGAATCTAAGCACAAACCACCAAACTGTACATTACTCTCTTATCATAATAATGAAAATAGGGTTTTCACTGAGTGAGCAATTCTCTTGAAGTGGCTCTGTATGTACCCATGTGAGCAAAAGATCTGTGGAACCCTGCAGGCAACACTGACAATGGAAGGAGTCAGCTCATTCTGATAGAAAACACAGGTTCACATTTGCATAGTGTGGTTAATATGGATTTTTTTTTTAGTATTGGCTCAGGCATTCGTACAGAGCCACTGTAATGAATAAGTAATGGGGGGCATTAATAATGCAGCTTGATTAGTAATGGAGCGCAATGTTTTTGTGTTGCGTTTCCTACGTCGATACGAAGAGAATAAGAGATGCACTTCTGGTTTAAGGGGAAAGGGGTCGGCATGACAGGAAATGAGTGGTGTTTCTGGTGAGGGAAAGGAGGAGTAATATTGCTTACGTTCATTCAGAAACAGAGGAGAGAGAATCATAAGAGCATTATTATATTCAGTGTTATCCGACACATGAAATAAAAGAGCAGTCAGAGTTGCAAGAACTTTCCCACTGTTGCAGTATATCACCACTGGCACTTCTGATGCGGGACCCAAAGGAAGCTCTTGAGTGAATATAAGGCAACAAAGACTAGGTAGAGGCAATTAGCAGTTTCAGTTACTTTAAGACACACCCACTCACTCACCCACTTATTGAATCAAATCTCTGACTCTCTCACCTCAAAGTCTGTGGACACAGTGTTTAAAAACTCGAGTAGTGCTGCTTTGTCTGATCCACTCGTACCAGCATAACACTATGTCACTAACACTATGTCATTGTCACTGCAGCACTGAGAATGATCCACCACCCAAATCATATCTGCTCTGCGCTGGTCTTTTGTGGGGGTCCTGACCACTGAAAAACAGAGTGGAATTAGGCATATGAGGTATACAGAGCAAAAAAGAGGTTTCAGTCTGCAAATGTATTAGTGCTCCTGTATGGACAGTGAGTACAGAAACAAGGAAGTGGTGTAAATGTTATAATTGATCTGTGTATGTTAGTGAGCTGGACAGTATCCAGTATGATTAGATCCAGAACAAATCATCCAACAGTAATATTAGACGTCTCTGATGTTCTTACCTCTGAATGCTACCAAATCCAAGCAGCAATGTTTCCACTTTTAGTAAAAAGCCTTCACAGAAAAGCACTAACTTATCGAAATCAAGGGAGAACAGAGTGAGATACTAACGATTCTGTGCATGTGATTTAAAAGAAAAAAAAATCAGCCCAGGAGAACTTATGTAAAACACAGGGCATCACCCCCTATTCATAATGCACAGAGTGACCAGAGCTGGTCAGACCCCTGGCTTCTGTAACTTTGGTTTCATGCATGCAGGAGACGAGAGGAATCTCCCTGCTTTATGATGTACACTCCTCTATCAGAGGTGATTGGATCTGGAAAAGCCCAAAGGAATGTGTGAGGGTAGAGAGGCCACAAACGCAGAGTCATGAAGTGCCCTAGCTCCGGGGTCAATGCTGCCTGTGATGAGCACGGCTGCAGAGTGAAACTGTGAATATGAATGACAGAGGAGAAGACTGCGCAGACACACTGAAGACATTATTACAGAATCACAACACAGGTCACTAGAATATCACACTGCCCAGGCTTAGGCTGAGGTGTTACACTCCAAAGGCAATACAGCATTCTTTGGAGTGATGCCACAGAAGAATCACTTTCTTTTCTGTTAACGGCTCTTTAAAGACAAAATAGTGAGGTTCGAAATTCACCTCCAGAAGTGTACAGTCCCAGCTTAAACCTCATCAGAACCAGCTCTCACATCACTGTTTATGGCATTGTGACACCCAAGAATGTCGTTCTCTGTCCCTGGGTGATACAACAAAGCTGCTTTTAAAACAAAGGCAGCAAGTACAGCTAATTATACATGAGAGGTTGACAATGTGGCTTAACCTCCTATAAACGCTGGATAAAAAGCAGGCTTTAGCTAAAGCTCCACAGTTCAGCTCTACATTCCATTTGCATTTAATCCTTTCTAAATTAAAGAATTGTTTTTAATGTTGTGTGTTTGATTCCACTCCAATGCTCCAAAATAATAACACTTTCTGCACATCAAGATGCTTGGTTAAAATTAAAGTGAAAGGCACTGGACAGGACATGTGGTCACTAACACCAAGAGAAGACAAAGTCTCTTTTTAGATCATAACTTAAACCATAAAAAAATACACACACACGCATAAATATATATATATATATATATATATACCATCATAGTGTCTAAGGGTGCAAATAACTGCAGTGTGGTTTTGTTCAAATAATAAGTTATATTGCATTATTTTATATTTCTATATTTTTTATTTTATAAATAAATTTTACAAACAATTGCCAATAGCAATGGCACCATCAGTTATGAAGCCCTCTGCATGTCCGTTAATACATTTTATATTATTTATATCGCATTTTATTTTTACACAATAGCAATGGGTGGAGTAGGAGTTTGTACAAAATAAATGAAATACATCAATACATCATCATAAAATTCATTATATTATAATAGGGTTTCATTTATTTTGGGCGGATGAGGGTGGGAGGGAGGGTCACTAAATATAAACAATATACTTGAAAGTTGGGAAAAATTATATAGTAATATATAAAAAGATCACTCATTCAGTGCCAGAGCACATTTACTTGGTGAATAAGAGTAACCACTTATTTAGCCCCAAGACTTAGATAAGGAACTGGACAAGTCAAGGTGTGATCCAGCTAGTTGCAAGACAAAGGTGGGTTTTGCTGTTTTAAGGCACACTCCTAGAACCTAATGCTACCCAAGGATTTGTTGCAAAGGCTGGCTGGAGAAAAAGATTTTTCAACAGACATAATCACTGAAATCACAAAAAAACCCTTCTAATTTTGTTGCCATTTCTTTCTTCATTTAATGATTCATATACTGTAACTGCTTCCTTCTTATCTTTTTATGAGGGGTGCTGCTGGTCCGCAACCCTTCCAGAATCACTGGGTGCAACACAACTTGGACACACTCACCACATCACACGCACTCAACTTGACAACGTGATTTTGGATAGAGGGAGGAAACCACATAGGAAAAAACAAAGGTGAAGAACTTTTCACAAACAGTGATGTGAGACAAAGACTGAACCCAGGACCCCAAGACCCTGGAGCTGTGTGGCAGTGATGATACCTATTGCAGAAAAAAATGTGCTGCCAGTTTCTCTTTATTATTTGGGTTCAGAGAATATAAGCAATGCACTATAGATTTCTTTGAAAATTTTCACGATTTATTTTTGAGATTTGAAATTCTTGGTAAAATCTGTATAAAATATGTAAACTGTAAGTGACCCCAAAAAAAAAAAAAAACCTGTCATTTGAAATAACACATAGGCCTTACACATCCGTGGCCATGTAGCTCCATGACACGGAGTAGATAAGCATTAATGCTGGAGAGGGCCTAATTTATGAAGCTATTACATCTCAATTAGTGCAGCTTGGTGAGGCTTGGAGAGGCCGGCTGACAGCTCTCTCTGACTGCTCTCTGTTCCCACTGCTCCAGCTGCCAAGGGAACACCGTTCCCCTACACTCACAATGACATTTTCATTCTGCTCCTCTGCTTCAATCTCCCTTAAAAGGGTTAGCATGTGTCCTCCCAGCTCACAGAGCAGAAACACTTCCTTGCAAGACCTCATTATTTACTGTGTCAAAGGTCAAGGCCTGTAGACCATTCAATACCAATGCTGTTTTACTCTTGAGTCCCCACAAGTCAGCAGAAAATTCTTCTTTAAAATGTACTCTGTTTAAAAAATGCTTTTGGTTGTACCTTGAACTAGCAACTTGGCTTTTGTTGAGACTGAGTTAATGGAGATTCGTGTAATGAGCTGACAGAACATGCGTATATTTTAAAATGACAGTTTCAGAATCATGTGATGCTCCACTGATCTGTAACAGGGAGAAGAGGGCCCCTGCCCATGCTACTCTGGGTTTAACACTGCAGAAACTGCACTATACAAGATTTGAAGTAAGAAAGCACCCCGTTCCCTCCAAACTCCCCCTCAATTTTAGGACCGTGCTGTAAAAATGCACAGCTAGGATCAAAAATACATAATCTTACCTACTGTTCCTTTAAGGAAGTAAACCCATCTGAATGATTTACAGTACGACACATCAGTACTTTACATAATGTAAATTAAACAAAAATCCAGTTTAGGGTATTTTTTTATTATTATTTTGTAGCCACCTTCTTCAAGAAGAAGTTACAATTCTAATCATGTTACAGAGACAGGTAATAGTGTACACTGCACTCCACCCTACATACTGGGACTGAAAATAGGAGCTCAGTCACACTGTACCCACCAAGACTTTTCTCCCCACTCACATTTTCACAGTGCATTGGTCTTATTAAGTGCAATCTTATTCAATTATTATACGTAAATAACATGTGCACATGTATACATCTCATAGTTTACATACATATGTGTATATTTTATCAGTGCAGTTATGATTGTGTATTGTATATAAGTTATTGTTTGTTTATATTGTACTTGTATTCCTTGTGTATTTACTACAGAGAAGGACTCACCTTTATGACTGTGTTAATGCAATGTGACAATAACACCTCATGTTAAAAGATGTAATCTTTGATTAGATGTATTCCACAGTCAGTCGTGTGACTTAAAGGAATGTCTATGATTGTGAGGAAACTCTGTTCTCTGGTTTGTTTCCATTCAGAAGTATTTTAATGTGGAATTGTAACATATAAATGACTGTTCATACGTAGCTGATGTTTAACTTGTTTGTAAGTTTTTAATCACTCTTTGAATTACCACAGAATCTCCTGTTGCTAGAGTTGTTCCATTTTGCAGCACTTTCGGCCGGTGTTTACTTTCATGCAGTTGGTGCTTTCCCAAATTTAGTGTCAGTTCCATATACAGCCAAACTAAGTCAGTATTACCCCCATATGGAGCAGGAATATAGCAATATCCTCATCTCAGTTCAGCACTATATTGTGACTCAAGTCAAATTCCAGGAATAAGAGGATAATAATAATAAGACAACTTTCAGGAGTATAATAAAGACTACGGTACTCTCTATCATTCCTAATCTGAAGAATGACTGAGGGAGTCAGGGAGGAGATTTTTAATCATCAGTTTTCTCATATTAAGCCATTAAACATATTCAATTAATTGAGCAATATAACATTTAAGCTCCCCAATCATTTGATCCGATATTTCTGTATGCCTTTAACATTCATTGCCAGGAACAAAATATGAAATGTTAATCTACATGTGAATCTTAAAACTAATTCCTTTTCGGCATTTCTTTAGATATTTTATGCCCTAGTCAAAGCTGAGTAACAGCAGGGCGTCCGCCCGGAACAACTGAAGTTGAGATTTATTTCCACTATTTGGCCAAAGGACTGAGGACACCTGCACATTCAACAATTTTTCTGAAACTAATTATCATGTAAAGTAAGTGCACCTTAAATTAGCTTTATTTACTAACTACAGGAGATACTGTATATGTACTTATAGTTGAAAATAAATAAGATTAAAACGATATAATTATTTTATTCACATAATTCAAGATTCATGATTTTATTGTGACACTGGGGTTACACTGTAAAATGAAATTGTGCTTTGCTAGTACTCTACTAATACACCAGCTATTAAGACATAGGTATAATAAAACTTTTATAGCCTACATGCATAATTTTAATTAAGAAATATAATTTTAACTATAACTTAAGCAAAGTTTAGACAGGTAAGAGGTACAGTCATGGCCAAAAGTGTTGGCACCCCTGACGTATTATTATTTAAAGTATTTATCCCAGAAAATTATTGCAATTACACATGTTTTATTATAAACATTTATTTCCTTAGTGTGTAATGGAACAACACAATAAACAGAGAAAAAAAAAACATCATTTTAAAAAGGTGTCGGACAAAATTACTGGCACCCTCAACTTAATATTTGGTTGCTCAACCTTTGGAAAAATAACAGAAATGAATCGGTTTCTATAACAATCAACAAGCTTCTTACACCTCTCAACTGGAATTTTGGACCACTCTTATTCTGTAAACTGCTCCAGGTTTCTCATATTTGAAGGATGCCTTCTCCTTGCACACAGTCAAGGCACCCAGTGCCAGAGGCAACAAAACAACCTCAAAACATCTTTGAACCTCCACCATATTTGACTTTAGGTACTGTGTTCTTTCCTTTGTTGGACTCATTCTATTTTCTGTAAACAGTAGGATAATGTGCTTTACAAAATACGCTTTATCTTGATCTCATCTGTCCACAAGACATTTTCCCAGAAGGATATGGCTTACTCACATACATTTTGGCAAACTGCAGTCTAGATTTTTTTATGTCTCTGTGTCAGCAGTGGGGTCCTCCTGGGTCTCCTGCCATAGTGTTTCAGTTCATTCAAATGTCGACGGAGAGTTTGTGCTGACACTGATGCACTCTGAGCCTGTAGGACAGCTTGAATTTCTTTGGAACTTGTTTGGGGCTGCTTATCCACCATCTGGACTATCCTGCGTTGCAACCTTTTATCATTTTTTCTCTTCCATAAATGACCAGGGAGATTAGCTACAGTGACATGGGTTGTAAACATCTTGATAATGTTGCCCACCATGGACAAAGGAACATCAAGATCTCTGGAGATGGAATGGTAACCTTGAGATTGTTGATATTTTTCCACAATTTTGGTTTTCCAGTCCTCTCAAGTCCTTCATGTTCTCCACGATTAGTGTGGCACAGAAAGACAAACAATGCAAAGAATCAACTTCTCTCCTTTTTATCTGGATTTAAGTGTGATATTTATATTGCCCAAACCTGTTACTTGCCACAGGTGAGTTTAAACGAGCATCACAGGCTTGAAACAAAGTTAGTTACGCACAATTTTGAAAAGGTGCCAATAATTTTGTCCGGCCCACTTTTGGAGTTTTGCATGAAATTATATCAATTTTGGCTTTTTTCCCCTCTGTTTTTTGTGTTGTTTCAATACACACAAAGGAGATAAACATGTGTATAACAAAACATGTGCAATTGCAAACATTTTTGGGAGAAATACTTAATTTTCTAGAAAAATGTCAGGGGTGCCAACGTTTTTGGCCATGACTGTAAACATAATAGGCAACTTAATATTGGTATATTGCTGTGGTAGCAATTGTGCCAAAGAGCATGACAGTAAAATATATGTGTTAATATATATGTGAACACTGTGCAAATTGCATTGCAACAGTGCACTGTGCAATATTGCAAACAGTAGTATGACAGCAGCAAATAAAAGTAATAAATCAATTACAAGAGTGCAGGTGTATGCATAAGTGTGTATTATCAATAACGTTACGTGTATGTGTTGTGTGTGTGTTGGTCAGAGTCCTTATAGGCAAGTCAAGGTCTTGTATTTCTCTGAATAAAGGAGATAGATATTCACAGAGAGAGGATATTTGTACACAAACATGATTGCAAGAAACTGCACTGTGATAGATCGGATTGATTCATTCAGTCTTCAGCTGCACAAGAACTCCCTCTTCATAAATATGCAGAATTTATTTATAACTGGATCAATGGATTTTAAGATTATACAGCAGACTTGAAAATACTTGTGCAACCACCACACATTTAGCGAACCATTACTGCAAATGAAAAGCAGTGCTTCCAAATCAATGGTTCACAAAATACAATAAAATAAGAGTTAATCTGTACTAAAAAATGAAATCCACCATTTTTACAGGTAAACGTGTATGACCCTATCTCTAGCATTTACAGATTATACAATGTGCCCCAACTCCCAGCCCCCCTTTTTAATTATTACTATATTATGCAATGAATGAGCAATGCGCTATGATTTCTGCTGACTTTCAATCTGACATTACTGTCAAACGCAATGGGGAGACAGCTGGCATTTTTAGGCGAGCATTAGCATAATGGAATGTGTTAAGCAATGAGCAGGGAAAGTGAATTCAAGATACAATTTCTGGGTTAAAAAAAAAAAGAAAGAAATGCTGTAGCAGTTCCTACATACAGAGCAGGTCTGAATAGGTTATTTTTCATTGCATGTTGAATATGACTGGGGCAGCCAACATTTAATTACAGCATCAGTAAACCATGTTGAATTATTAGTTGACTAATAATGGAAGTCAATGCATGCAAAAGAATAGCGCTGGTGGCTAAACCGTCCATCAAAGCGCCGGTTCAGTCCAATTCACGCTAAATGATGGCACTGTCATTGCGTTTATGAACAGGGCCCTGCTTTCTTTGAGTACTGAAGAGTATAGAATGATTTAAAGTGTTAAATAGATCCGTAACAAACAGTAAAGACAAAAGCTATTGACTGGAATGTCTTTCCAGACATTCTTATTACTGGTGGAAACTTATTACTAGGACTGCAGTGCGGTGAAGGTCGACAGATTGATTTTTCTTAAATGGTTCTGTAATAACCCCTTGCTTTCTCTCTCTCTCTTTCCAGCTGTGGCTGAAAAACTACAGGGACAAAAGTCTTACATTTGTACGACCTGAATACTAAAAACTGAGTACTTGAAAACCAAAAAACCAAAAAAACAAAAAAGGATCATTTTGGGCTAATTCTTCCACTGTCATCCCCTTAAGCTAGTGTTTATAACACTTCCCTTTAGAGCAACTCTGATGCAATGCGAGTGTAACGTGCACCACTAACTACTAGTCCTTTAACGTCAGAGCAGCGTTTGGAAATACCACTGTTCCATTACAAATCTTTCAGTAACTACTGAGAAGAAACGCAAAATGAACTGGGCTCCAGTGATTCAGTGCACTTCCCTGGTAACAGCACGGAATGTACACTTTTTAAACTGATCAGATATGGACCAGGCATTACACTAATTCTGTACTGTGTTTTAATTGTGACAGATTTATATGCCTGCAAAGATGCACATCAAGGGGCTCATGAGCAATTAGCAGAAATCTCACAGCAGCTTGCAGAGGCTGTGTGTGTTGGGGGGGAAAATGTGTACCTGACCTATCCCTATGCCCTTATTAGTGCTGCAGTTTTTAGGGGAGAAATGTATGGTTTAAAAAAACAGCAGTAAAAGCATATCATCATTTGATTAAAAACATGTTTCTCCCAAAATAGTACTTTTACAGGAGAAAGCTTCCAAACTTTCAGCGGAAGAGTAAGTAAAAAGGTTAAGTAATTTTTAAGCCTTTCTATAGGTTCATTCATTAGAATCGCTTTACTGGCCACAGTGCTTGCACACAGAGGAATTGATTCTTCGCATTTAGCCCAATCCGTGCAGTGAAACACACTTTCACACACACTAGTGAACACTAGGGGGCTGTGAGCACACATGCCCAGAGCCATGGTGCCCAGGAAGCAGTTGGGGGATAGGTGCCTTGCTCAAGAGCACATCAGTCATTACCCGACGGATCTGGGGATCGAACCTGCAACCTTCCGGTTACAAGCCCAGTTCCGTAACCACCAGGCCACAGCTGCTGTGTTCAAATGATGTAGTAAAGTAAAAATCTGACAGAAAAAAAACAGAGCTGTGTGCAACTATATGAAACAAATACATTAAAGGAACACTAGGACTTGAAAGTTTAGCTCCTGTGCTCATGGAACCTTGGTGTTTTCCAACAGTTTAGATGGAAATCAAGAATACATCATTAGTATGTCTTCAGAACTTACTCTTCTTTGGTTCAAGCTGGAAATTAACTTTTATGTGGGTGAAGTTTATGTTAGTGGAATAGTGCCGAATGGTTCCAAATTAGGTTCGTGAATTGGAACCGAACCGGTTCTACATTGGTGGAAAAGGGCTAAAAGTGCAGTGTAGTTGCTACTTTCGGTGCTGAGCCCAAAGTAGCAACTACAGAGGCTCTTTTTTCCCTATTACAGGTCAGTGATAGTCCTTTGTCTAAACATCCTGTCTAGTTATCTCTGTTGGCTTCCTTTTGTGTCTCTGTTCATTGTCTTTTTGTCAATAAAGTCTATTGTGTTATTGCACTTGCGTCGGCCTCCGTCAGTCCACCCGGTCCTGACACTGAGTACGCTGAAAACCACCATTTCCTTTTTGTGGACATCTGGGAACAAAGTACAACCTCAGCACTGTCAAGAATCTCCTGAATGCCCCACTGTTCAGATTTTATAAAGAAGACAATAGCTCAGGCACCCACACACATTAGCCTTCAGCAGCAATCCAGAGCAGAGCTATTTCCACCATCGCTCTTCAGAGACTGAGACAAACCTGACACTCAGGGAGCTCGCAGGAGAAGGCTAAACCACTCATTTCCCTGTAGAGTGGGGCTTTCAGAGATTCTAAAGCTCCAGATTAGCTGAGTGACAGGCCGAGTCCTGCGCCTCTGAAGCTTTCCCAAGTCGTTCTTTTCATTAGCTGAGCTCCGACAAAGGAGCAATCACTTAGTGTAACTCCAGGAAAAGCTGAAGAGCCATGGGGCTCTGCTCAATATCCAATGGCCAATGTCAAATATTTTTAATGTCAAATTATTTTTTTCATGGTCGCTGCTACTATGCACCAGGAAATGATTATTTCTGTCATTATCGCTTGCCAGTCAGTGGGCGGGCCTAACTCTGATCTTTAAAGGTTGACTGGTTCAATAGCACAGTAAGCCATGACACAACAATCACACAGAAGCAGAAATAACCCCTAACACCATATTATTTGACTTGACTCTTGAGTTCGGTTCTACACGGCCTGATTCAATCCCCTCTGCTAGATATAAGATACTTCCCACCAGCTCCCGAGGAATGTCTTGTATGTCCATGAAAGGAGCCGGCGTGTTTTGAAAAACAATGACAACCAGTGGCGATTGCTCTAAGACTGCAAGGGAAACTCAGCTTCCCTTAAAATGTAAAAAAATATGTGATCAAATATATACTGTTGTGTTTACATGTCATTGAATAAATATGCACTACAATACGCTCAACAGTTGTTCAGATTCAGCTTCTTATCACTGGTAAAGACGCGGCTTTCCCGCAGCTTCACAGTGATTTAAACAGTGAGGACGCTCAGCGTCCAGAGAGTTCAATAGCGAAGCAGCGAAGTGCAGCGAAACAAGACGAGTCATTGGATAAATGCTGGGCTTTGCTCAGCATCTCTGGGGGTCTATGGGGCAGTTGGCTGGCCTCGGCTGGCCCGGATGCTTAGCTTCTGCATGATGATTGGATGATCTGTATGAGGCTGAATCCTTTTTTGATTGACAGCGAAATGCGCGATTCAGCGATCCTTTGGTGTAAAGCTCCGTGGGAGCACAGGCGGACACACTTCACATGGGCCAAGGCAGCCTAGCTCTGCTGGCCATTGAGAGGACACTAGTCAAGTCCCTGGAAAAGACGCCTTGTTGGTACGACAGGGTCACAGATCATTTTCTTAAAAAGGAACGGAGGGTAGAATTTACGTATAAATAAACCGACACATTTTATGATGTAGGCCGAAATTGAGCTTCCCCCTTTGAAAGACCAGCATCCGCCACTGATGAAAACAGGCCAAAGCTATCAAAATTTCATAATATATGTGTGTTAAATAAATACAATGAACTGGAATATTATTTAAGCTTATATTTCAAAATTAATTTATTTAAACCAACATTTAATGAATTGCAATGTTAATATTTTATTAGTATATGCATTAATTTATTTGACAATGTTACACACATCCCCCACAGTATTCATGTATCTTATCCAAGTTATTATCCAATGACAAATTCCTCTTCAAACCAAATTGTATTATATTATAATATATGTACATTCCTCAGAAATGTATGCACCATCACTGTGTATTTGCTGAGCTGATTATACTGCTAGGGGTTATGATGGGGATAAAAAAAAATCTGTAAAAAAATGTATTATTAAAATATTTCTGTATACATTTTTCACTGTTATATTTTAAAATAAAGTACAAAATGTGCCATATTTAGGTTTCCAGTACAGAAATTGCATTAATACTAATAGCAACCTCTTTCAACCAAAGGATCCCAAATTTTTGCATACTGCCTCTCTTTTCTTGGAGCTGCATGCACATTGCATCTGCTGCAGTAATAAGAATTACACAAGCCTGGCCGCAGGGTGAATGGAATCCTGAGCTTAGAGGTTTCCTTAATTGCACACAGGGAGACACAGAGAAGGCAATGATGTGTGTTACTGAACATGTGAGATCACTGCAGCCACAAAACCACAAACCAAACTGTAGCAGTCACACGGCTAACAACTGAACTACTACTAAATAATAAGCTGCCCTCAAGTTCCCCCAACACAAACATTCATCTACAATAAGTAAGGGTTCTTATTAAATAGTTCTCATTTCCATTGGGAACATGACCCTGAAGTGGACTAAGTGGAAAATATGATGATGATGATGATGATGATGATTTCCACTGGGTATCATTTCTTTGATATCTTCAAAGACATACCAACTGATGAAATCATAAAATACACTGAAGCATCTGGGCTATAAATCCCCTCAGCAATGGTCTATGGACCAGTGGAATTGTGTTCTCTGGAGTGATGACGCTCCATTCGAAATATTGGGATGTGATAGTGACATTTGCTATTCAGAGCCATCATCCAACTTTAGTTCCCAACACACTACATATTCATATCTTTAATTAATTGTATCTTAAATTTTAAAATGATGTTTATTCCAAACTGCCAATTTTATCTCCAGAACTTATGTTTATTTATTTTATACAGTTCTATAATAAAAGATTACAAATATTCACCTCTCCTTCTGGAGAAGAGAATATAATGTACTTTTAGGGAACACAACTGGACTTTAAAACCAATGTTGTACCTTTTAAGGTACATTTACACGGTTCATACCTTCAGTGACCAATACTGTACCTCTACCTTACATTTATTTCTGCTATTTTTGAGTGTTTTGAAGCTGATTCTGGAACAAAGATGAAAAAAACTTACAGAATAATGCACTTCATTTTCAAAAGAAATGTTGGATAAGCTGTTGTCCACATTCTTTTGGCCATATACTACTACTACTACTATTATTAATACTAATAATCTTTATTTGCTTTATTCTATTTATAGAAGGTATATAAATGTATAGATATCCCATTATAGAAGCTAACAAGGACACAAGGTAAGAATTTTTTTTCCCCTGGAGCCCCCTGAATCATGTCTATGAAGTGGTCTCTATCTCTGCCCACTAGAGGCTGTGGCCATCCTTAGGGTAGAGAACTGACCCCAGACAGAGGACTGAATGCTAACAGAATGGCATGTTTCTTGCCATGGCTTCATTGATTGCCAAGTCAGGAAGGGCTGGAACCCACTATACAAACAAACACGTGGATGCCTAGGTGTCTGCATGGGTGTACACATACACAGACCAAGAGAGACAGTATTTGTGTGTGTGTGTGTGTGTGTGGCTTTTGGACTTCTCTCTTAACCATTAAAACCATATTTCATAAAGTGTGTCCTACAGTTCCATATCTCCATCAAATCAATGACTTCTTGATGTACAAACTACATTAAGCCTCATATTTTCTAACTAAACAGATCTCCTTTTTAGAGTGTGAGATCACAGACAGATGATCCATTTGGAACTTCTATTTGGACTTTCAAATATCATTAAAATCACAGAGATTTACCTGTCGTCCATGCTCTAAGCAGCAAAGCAATTGCTGGACTACCTCCACCATGTTTCACAACAAATTTTAGCAGTTACTTATATTTTAGGAGACAGTCAGGCAATCCAATAAATATATAGATAATTTCATAACTTCTATACCTGACTCTTGAGTAGTTTCTGGTGTGTCTGTATGTATGATTGGGTTTTTGTTCCAAACATAGCACCAAAGCATCTCTTTTCTGCATAAAATGTTTCAGCAAATCTGATACAGGCCGGCAACAATATAGTTTAAAACTGTGGTAAAATTTGGGGTATTTTTCTGGAGGCATTTTCGCTTACTGACTGACTGACTCCTAATTTTGAAACAAGCACTGACCGAGTAGAAACTGTTAGTTCAGTCATATTTCACAGAAAGAACTTAACCACTACTACAATATGGTTGTTAGTTCTGCCATATTTCACATTCCAGTTCGTGAACTAAATTTGGAACCCTTCGGTGTGTTTCCACTGACATAAACTGGTTCGCAATCCAGTGTGTGTTTCTGAGGCTATGTTTGGCGCGACACCATGCGTCTTAGCCAAAAGCAGTCTCTCAATACATGTTCTTGTCTGTACATGTGTTCTCGTGTTCTTGAGAAACGTCATCAGTCTCAACCCAAGTACAGTTCCCTTTAAAAGTCCATATCTAGCCAAGTACAGTTTAAATACCTGGATGTGAGAGGGCAGCCCCTTACATAATGACCACCACGTCCTCGGGAGTTTATACTCATGAGTACAATTCGCAAAGTTTGTACTACCAGGTACGGCAGTTCGAAATTAACGTACTTTGTATTGAAAAACAGCCAGAGCCTCGGTTCAGCGTTGGTTACTTCACAAGCTCAGCACGACAGCTCGAATCTCTGCAACATTTACACACATATTATGTCTCACGGAGAGAGGAAGACTGCTGAACTCGTCTTATTTCATGTGAGTGTGTCTTTGCCTGAAATATGGTAAAGGAAACGGTGGGGAGACAATTTGTGGTGTTAGTGTGTTTATAAATAGCTGCGGACAGCCTCCTTAAACTTCACGAAAACACCCCTGTGACAATGGCTATATGGCTAATGGCGATCTGGCAAATCTTAGTAAAGAACACAGACGTTATCAAAGACAAGAGACATAAATATATATAGAATGGGGTGCCTGAATATCTCTGTGTCTATTACAATGGTAATAACTGACATAATTTGCTGTGAAGTTTGGTGAAGTTAGTGCCGTAGTGTAAAACTGCTTTTGCTATTATTATAGGCTATGTGCTAGTTGTTCATATAGCCTACGAATTAAATAACAATAATAATAATAGTAAAATAAAAATTATATCACTTTTCAGGATTTCCTGAAAATCCTCTGAAATTATTCAAAAATATATGAGATACTTCAAAATTAAGTAACATATAAGACTTGGTGGCAGTTGAAGGAATGTTCTAGAAGGCCTAGATAGACTATAACAAAACTATGTGGAAAAAAAAAACAAAGAGCATAGTTAAACACAGTTAATTAGAAAATAACGTTTTCTGTATCATCCCCGTTAGAAAATATTTATACCTCTAAAACTGTACAGTCATTTTACAGGGAATGCAAAATAACCTTCCTTTAACTTTCAGTGTGAATTAATGTAAGGAGATTTTATTCCAAGCACTTTTGGACCATTTCTGTTCCTCCATTCATCATGAAACTTTCACACAATGTCAAGGGCAGTGGACATTTTAATGAGATTAAAAAATGAAAAATGGATATATGGATATATGGTTTTGCTCTGACAGTGACTATACTAATTCTTACTGCAGGGGAAGAGCAAAAAACAAACTACTGACAGCTAATATTTATTTTTTTGGTGGAAAAGTGAGTAATGTTCAAAGCACATATTGCTAAGTCTGACCATCTGGTATCTGACAAATGCATTTTTAAATTTGTAGAATGCTTTGAGTGGGTGCACACGAGGGGTTAACATGCTACAGTCACAGTCTTAGCCATGCAGTTGTATGGTCTAAGTGGCATGTAACGTAATGTCATGTGAGCTGTATGATACTAGTCACGCCACAGCTAGAGGAGGAGGCAGTGTACCATGCCTTATTGCTCAAAACTAGGCCAGTGTGAAATAGAGTGAGAGTGTAAGAAAAAATATGTGAAAGGATATGAGAGAGAGAGAGAAAGAGAGAGTAACACTGATCTCGTTCTCCATTTCCTAGCGTCCTGTTCTGTCCTCTCAGTGACTCTCTCCTCTAATGTCTGCCTCTATTTGTCCCCCTGTGCAGGGGGGCTGGCTGAAATGGAATGCTGCACAAACAAACGTTTACTCTGGCCCCGCAAACCCGGGGGACGCTGAGGTGGAGGAGCTGGCCATGACTCTGTGTGTGAGTCACAGAGCGCAACTAAATGAGTCTGAAACTGAAACCCTGTACAGGAATCATGAATGTACGTCTGCACATAAAGACAACAGACAGATTCAAATATTTATCTGTGCTTGAATACATTAGTGACTGAGTGTCTCTGGGAAAACTGTCTGTGTGTGTGTGTGTGTAGCTGAAGGAAGAGAGCCAGGTTGGGTAGCAGCTGTCTGAAGCCTCCTCTCCCACCCGTGATTGCCTCCACTGGGAACATGTCCAGGGTAAATGGGGGAGGGGGCCCATGTGAGGAGGCACTGGGGTCAACACTGAAGATGGCTGTTGCTTTTCCACCTATTGTTTGATTGTCCTTCTTCCAGACTATCCTTTCTTTCTCTACGGCCAGTGCATGGTCTCATTTGCAGACATGGAGGCAACATTTCATTGACAAAGTTGTTTAGTTGTTAATGTGGATTTTTGAAAAAGGTCAATGTGCCAAAGTCTTGCCTATTTCAAAGTGAAATTGCTCCATAACGATCTATAATGTTCTAACGATCATTAATATACATCAAGTAATTTGCAGCAGCGATAAAGGACAGTGTTTCTCATTAATATATTGTCTTCTATTTGGGTCTTGTGGCTTCTCCCTCTGACAATTCCACTGAGTGCAGCCACCCATATGATTCGACTGCCTTTATTTACTCATTTATTTTGGACGTTTCCAGGCGTGTGTCTTTTATTCGATTTGGTGTAGTTTAGTGTGATTTGGTGTAGACGATTTTAATGTGGTGATTTGTTAATGCTATGTAACATTTATCATTTACCATGTTTGAAATTTGAATTACAATATGTTTCACAAAACCATATTAAAACTTATTTGTACATACCTTTGGATACAATATTATCCCTAAGAACAGAACAAACTGATGCGCATGCTTGTGCAGTGCTTTATCCTTGATGGGATTCTTCAATTCAGCGTCAGATTCTTCTCTTCTGCTATTTTCAAACCATACAACACAAAAATGCAGGAGAGGGTTTCCATTTTTTAAATTAATATTTAAAAAAAACTACAACTTATTGGCACACCTGAGAAAATGGATTTGTTCTATATATGTCTTTAAAGACAACATTTCAGTTTTTTAAGGGTTAATTTGAAGGTTGATTTGGTCACAGATCTATTTTTTGTGACCTCTAAAGTCTTCACCAACCCAATCCATATTTTTCCTGTTCAAACGTATTATTGCCCGGCTTCCACGTCCATTAAGGTGTCTAAAGTATGGACAAATTTTGTTTGACAGTTGTTGGGCTGAACACTGCTTGTAGGGACGCATCATTAAAAATTAAGATCTTTTCAAGTTAATTCCTTTTTCTACCAAGTGCCAGAGAATGTTTTGATTAGTTGACTGATTAAATAACAGTTAACTGACTGCAGAAATAACTGTTACTTGTAGAAATAGTAGCTTGGAAGATGGATAGATAGAAAGACAAGGAAGGAAAACAATAGAGAGTGGTGTGTGTGTGTGTCCAAGCTGGGGGTAGATGAGAGGTGTTGGTGGGATCTGATTAAAACTGCCAGCTCGTCAAATTTGTGGTATCCTGACAGAAGTGCTGTAATGAGGCCAGAGCCATGTTGTTTGCGTGTGTGTGTGTGTGACAGAGAGAGAGCTCTAACAGGCACTGGTCACAATTGGCACATGATTTATTCAGTGTGGTGGGAGGGAGTTTGTGGGGTGGGGGGTGGTATTAAGGATTAAGATTACGTTTGAAAGTGCCACCTGAACCAGAACGGAGCTCAGCTGGTATTTTGCCCTCCCACCAGCAGCCCCCTGCTCCCCCTGCAGTCCCGGGGGCCCCACAGTGCGTGACTTGAAGGGCCGTTAATTGTCTCCAAACACGGCTTTAATCACATTCCGGGTCCCCCCTGGGTCCTCTGGGGCGTGACTAAGCCCCGCCCTCTCCCTCGGGGCTGCTGGCGCGTGCCATCATTAACACTGGGTCCCATATGCTGCAGCCAACTCTGGGGGGGTCCCACAGGGCTCTGTCCTGGGCCCTCTGCAGAATCGATGCATGCAGGGATTACACGCAGCGCTCTAATGAATAACTAAGTGGACTAGCAGCCGGAGAGGGGCTGCCCTCTCCCTCTTCTACTCCCCTCACTCCCCCCACTTCATTAGTCTCCCTCCTCCCCACAAAGCAAAAGGTACCGCCTTTGGCACACTTTCGCCACGCTCCGCATATGGCAGTCACGCTCTGAGACAAATAAATAACCTTTCAACTTCCCTGTATGTCCCCTCCTCCTACTGTTTAACTCTCTCTCTCATTCATTCTCTCGCTCTGTCTCTCTGTCTCTCCTTCAGTCGTACCCCACCGGCATCCCAGCCGCTGCCTCCTATCCACGGAGCTCCTGCCACACGTTTAATTCTGTCTTGCTGGCAGCTTTTTATTGTCTCGCTGCTCTGAAGTGAGGTGTGTGTGTGTGTGTGTGTGTGTTGGTAAAAAGTGTGAGAGTGTGTGAAGGGGGTTGCGGAGGACTGAATGAGAAGTTGCCTTGGCAACGGAGCCACACTGCTCTGCCGCAGTGAAGAAAGGGAGGGAGAGTGAACGAGACAGGGAGAGGTGGAGGCAGTGAGAGAGGGAGCAAAAGAGAGATGGAGAATAGTGAGAGAAAGGGAAGCATGGGCAAAAGACAGAGAGAGACAGAATGAGTGAGAACGCAAAACAGAGGGAGAGATGGAAGTGAAAATAAGAATGGGAGATGGAGCAGTGTTTGTGAATGTGTGTATATTATAAATATATATATCTGTGTGTGTATATGTGTGTGTGTGTGTGTGTGTGTGTGTGTGTGAGAGAGAGAGAGAGAGAGAGAGAGAGAGACACTTGAAGAGAAGCAGAGAGGGAGGAAGTATGAGTGAGAAAATAGTGAGAGGCGACTCTGTCAGAAATCCTGCAGTGAGCTGGGTATAGGTGTATGCGCAGATGACGACAATGGACTGAGGAAAGGTCAGTTTGGTGTCACTTACGGGACGACACGTGGTGAGAAAAAAAAAACTCCAATGGTACACTAGCTATTTGCTAGAAGTCTGGGCCTCTCTCTCGTGGCCTAAATGGAAGCACATATTGAATAGAACGTCAGCACGGCGTCTGCTGCCTATCCGTCTCCCCGCGCTCTTCTGCAGGTGGAATGGAGGCAGGCTGCAGAGCAATAAAGGTCTTAATGGAGTATGAACGGAACCCTCAGGGGAAATGAACACTGCAGTGTTTAACACACACAGCACACCACATGCGGCCCTCAAGAGAACACGATGACAGCTATGCCTGTTATGTGGAAAATCTCAATTAACACCATCAGATATGCAAGAGTATGCAATCAAGCCTGTGTACAAGTCTTGCCAACACAAGGCCTGCCAATCAGAAACATCCCAACTCTGAAATCTTATCAGTTTGGTCACCATGACAACTTCAGCGAGGACCGAATTGAGGGCAATAGCCAGAGTAACCGTTTGGAAGTTCATTATCTGAAGAAAACCGTATTACACAACTATTCTAACTATATCAAATTTCCCCAACACTATCCTTACTTTAGCACAACCCCAAGGGTGTCCTAACATCTTGTACCCTGCTGTTTCTACCACTAGCTGTCCTACCATGCCATTTTAGGCAACTGTAATAGGCAGCACAACACATCCACAGCAACCAGCATAATGACATTTATTCACACTGCAAACGTGGTGGTGTTTTTATTTATTCCTTTTTTTTCTCTCCCCTAACACTGCAATTAATAACTTTGTGGACACTGTAGTTCATTTCCCTCTCATTACCTGTATGTGTTAATATCAATGCAAACTTGCCTAATATAATATAGCAGTGAATAAAGAGAAGACAGTATTGAATGTGTGGCTGTTTATTAAGAAGAATTATATTAGCGCAGCTCACAGGACAAAGACTTAGTAAAAGGAACGTGAAACTAGGGAGTGGTGTTGCACTTTTAAACTGCAGAAGGTGGCAACAAACTTGCAGTTTGCTGTATACGGAACACCTAATGTGATATAGTCATTGTTTTGAACTGAGGCATGGCCACAAAATAATATTCATTCATTCATTCATTCATTGTCTGTAAGCGTTTATCCAATTCAGGGTCGCGGTGGGTCCGGAACATACCCAGAATCACTGAGCGCAAGGCAGGAACACATCCTGGAGGGACGGGGAAATGCAACCTAACACTGTAATGAGTAATAATGATGATAACCCAATATACTTTGTAATAATTATCATATATCGTGACTGATTGAAGTGTAGAACATATTGTGCTTAAATTTGTGACCTTAAAGTGCTTATTACACACTCACACCTACGGACACTTTTGAGTCGCCAATCCACCTACCAACATGTGTTTTTGGACTGTGGGAGGAAACCGGAGCACCCGGAGGAAACCTACGCGGACACAGGGAGAACACTCCAAACTCCTCACTGACAGTCACCCGGAGGGGGACTCAAACCCACAACCTCCAGGTCTCTGACACAAATATTTTGAGGCCACAGAATAATATATTAAGGACATAGAAACATAAATTGAGGCTATGAAATAATATATCATGGCCACAATATAATATTTTGAGGCCACAAAATAAAATATCGAGAACACTAATTTACATATTGTGGTCATGAAATGTTATTTTATGGCCACAGCTTATTAAAATCAACCACCATGTCACTTTAGGGGCTCTGTTATAGCATTTTTTTTTTTACTTTTTCGACTAGAAGAGGCTTTTATTATTTAACCCTGACTGACTTGCTTTGTTGAAAAGCACATGAACAAGGAGACAACCTGGCCATAATGCCACTGTACAGCTGCAATCATCTAAAAATATCAATATAAAAATTAAGACTGTGTGAAATTGCTAAGCAAGTGCCAAAAGAGGTGTATGGTAGGTTACCTATGAACATGTGGAATATCTAATAACAGCAGACACATAACAAAAGCAGCCACCTTGAAGAGTGTCCATACATTTGCCAGCACATGTCCCACAGTGATAGAAAGCACATGATCAAGACTGCACAGTGCTAATGAGTGGTTATAAGCTTTCTTATATTTCAGCTCCTTTAGTATGCCTGTGTAAACCAAAAAATGCAATGTGTTTAATTAATAAATAAATAAATAACCCACCCAAAAAAAAAAATCAAAATTAATTGGATTCCGCTGTAAATGTGAAGTTTTAATTACTGTTTTCACACCAATGAACCCTCCTCATCAGAAGGTTCCCAGCATTAACATGAACAGTTATTAACAAGACCCTCCTGGATTTAGTGTGGTGTGGTGGTACTGCCCTTACATTTAACCTTCCTCCAGTCATCTTTGAAGCGATCTGGTTTTTAAGCCTGTTGAAATGAGGAGCTGCTGCAGGTTAGTGACCTCTCAAACACAAAGTGTCCGTCCGATTTGGCTCATTAAATATAATCACCACTTTTACAACGGACGACTGCGGCCATCGGCAAAGACTCCGACCACTGTCACACTGCTGCCCGTGTCAAGAGTTAACACCTTCACACACCTCAGCACCGGGGTCATAAACCCATCTAAATCTTAGTTTATTTCAGTGAGTGGCCAGGTTAACCTCATTCTGGCCAGGTTTCTGAGTATTGACTGAGACTCTATCCAGTGGGCTTGGTCAGAGATTCTCCCTCTAGTGGGTTTGGTTGGAGACTCTGTAGTCAGATTGGTCGGAGGCTCTCTCCAGTGGGTTTGGTTGGAAATTATTTCTCTCTAGTAGGCTTTGGTCAGAGGCTCAAGTGGGCTTGGTCAGAAGCTTTCTCTTTAGTGGGCTTGGTCGGAGGCTCTCAATTGGGATTGGTTGGAGGCTCTCTCTCTAGTGGGCTTGGTCAGAGGGACTTTCTTTAGTGGGCTTGGTCTGAGACCTTCTCTCTAGTGGGCTTGGTCAGAAACCCTCTCTCTATTTGGCTTGGTTAGAAACCCTCTCTTTCTAGTGGGCTTGGTTAGAAACCCTCTCTCTAGTGGTCTTGGTCAGAAGCTCTCTCTCTCTAGTGAGCTTGGTCGGAGGCTCTCAATTGGGATTGGTTGAAGGCTCTCTTTCTAGTGGGCTTGGTCAGAAACCCTCTCTCTAGTGGACTTGGTCAGAGGCTCTCTTTCTAGTGGGCTTGGTCAGAAACCCTCTCTCTAGTGGCCTTAGTCAGAAACCCTCTCTCTAGTGGCCTTAGTCAGAAACCCTCTCTCAGTGGGCTTGGAGGTTCTCAATTGGGATTGGTTGGAGGCTCTCTATCTAGTGGGCTTGGTCAGAGGGACTTTCTTTAGTGGGCTTGGTCTGAGACCTTCTCTCTACTGGGCTTGGTCAGATGTGTTCTCGGTCAGAGGCTCTCAACTGGGATTGGTTGGAGGCTCCCTCTCTAGTGGGCTTGGTCAGAAACCCTCTCTATAGTGGACTTTGTCAGAGGCTCTCTCTCTCTAGTGAGCTTGGTCGGAGGCTCTCATTTGGGATTGATTGAAGACTCTGTCACTAGTGGGCTTAGTCAGTAGACCTCTCTAGTGAGCTTGGTGAGAGGCTCTATAGTCAGACTGGTTTGGAGGTTCTTTCTAGTGGGCTTGGTTGGAGGCTCCCACTCTAGAGGGCTTAGTTGGAGGGACTCTCTGTAATGAACTTGGTCAGAGACCCTCTCTCTAGTGGACTTGGTCAGATACCCTCTTTCTAGTAGGCTTGATTGGAGGCTCTCACTAGTGGGCTTGGTTGGATATTATCTCTCACTAGTGGGCTTGGTTGGAGACTCTCAAGTGGGATTGGTTGGATGTACTTTCTTGAGTGAGCTTGGTCGGAGGCTTGCCCTGTAGTGGCTTGGTCTGAGGCTCTCTCTATTGAGCTTGGTTGGAGGCTGTCTATTCGGATCAGTCCAAGGCTCTCTCTCTAGTGGGCTTGATCGGAGGCTCTTGCTCTAACGGGCATGGTCGGAGGCTCTCTCTCTCTCTCTCTCTCTCTCTCTCTCTCTCTCTCTCTCTCTCTCTCTCTCTCTTTCTCTCTTTCTCTCTCTTTCCAATGGACTTGGTTGGAGACACTCTCTCTAGTGGGCTTGGTCAGAGGCACTCTCTAGTGGGCTTGATCGGAGGCTCTTGCTCTAACGGGCATGGTCGGAGGCTCTCTCTCTCTCTCTCTCTCTCTCTCTCTCTCTCTCTCTCCAATGGACTTGGTTGGAGACACTCTCTCTAGTGGGCTTGGTCAGAGGCACTCTCTAGTGGGCTTGGTCGTAGGCTCTCTTTAGTGAGCTCGATGGGGTGCTCACTTTACTGGGCTTGGCTGTAGGGAAGCTTGAGGCTGGGACTAAGGCCTGCTGACAGCTGTCTGGAGACATAAGGGCTTTGTTTACCCAGTTGTGAATATGCAGAGCCACTTCAGTGGGTGTACACAAGGATAAAGTGCTGATTGAATACATGCACAGGCAACAGCAACAGAGAGAACACAGCCCTTATCAGTATGCCCATCAGGCCACGAAGCACACACACATGCTCACTCTCACCCAAACTTCTGTTGAAGTTCTGTTAAACTAGGATTAAATATGAGCTTATGCGCTGAGATGGGATACAGCCCAATTCACAGACGTACAATGGATTGCAAATGTCACGACTCAGACCAGGATTTCAGACAGACTTGTAAACAGAAATGAGGCATTCATTTCAATACAGAGGCCGGTGCTTAGAATCTTAACTTAAAATGATAGTTGGGTGACAAAATCTAATTTACATAACAACACACAAAGTCGAGACATGTTTGGTGTCTGAAGTTTGCTTCTTACTGGTGTAGAAAAATGATTACAAGGCTAATGCTAACAAGAACTGCATACTTAAACCATCATAATCTTGTCTCAGGGTTAAGGAGTCTCAAGTAGACTTCATTATGTGCCATGTTTGACTTGTTTGACAAAACTATGTCACATATTTTTTAAAAAGTTGCGTCCGTTATCATATTTTTCTTCCTATAGTGGTAGGCAATGTGATACAATGTTCAGAATTATCATATCTATCATATTTATCTTTACAATGTTGTGAAATGCCCTGTGGGGGACCGGAGCCACCTCCAGGGTGTGTTCCTGCCTTGCACCCCGCTACAATTTCAGAAATATTGTGATGTGCCTTTGCTACTCCAGGCTCAACACTGCAGAAAATGCACTATGTAACCTCCTTACTAGATAACGGTAGGTAGCAAAAAAATAAATAAGTAACAATTGAAAAAAAAAAACTGATCTAATCACAGTTATACACAATCAATGCAAAAAAATATTATATATATAATAAACAAATACTAATGTTTGCTATATATTTGATATTGGCACTGGTGTACTGATCCACTGATGAACTCACCTCACCAGTTCCTATAGCCTGTGATCCAGCACTCTCTCTCATGTCTCACAGCAATTGCATCTTTCAATCTGTGTGCTTTAACTGGATATAGCACAGCACAGTATGTCAGCTGAAGAAAACTCACTGCATTCTGTTTTGTTATTGCATCTTTGTGGCACTATTGGTGCATTCTCTCAGTTTCAACTTGTCACACTTGAAAAATGAACAAGACATGAATGAATGATTCATGGTTACTGTATTTTCTCAATATCAACTTTTCATCCGCTGTTACAGTCACACCTTAAAGAATCTGACTCATCTAGGAAACTGCAAGAAGGACTAAGAGTTTTTTTTTCTGTCAAACAGAAAACAGGAATAAAGAATGCATCCTGAGGAAGAGTCAGAGCAGGAAAAGCATGGAGAGGCTAGTGAGATTGAGAAAGAGACTGAGGCCTCTTAAGGACCTGCCTTCAGATAGAAAAGCTTTCAATTATTGATATGCTCAAAACGGCAGAATGCACTAGAGCACCTTAAAATACAGAACTATAAAAAAGAACCCTCTGGGCCATTGGAACACTTTGTCAGGGCTAAGAGGATCCACACTGACATTTCAATGAAAATTGCTTCTATACGGAATTTCAGAGCTGATAATAATAACCACAACCAAAAGGTTAGATGAAACAGATAATAAATCATTTTACTTTTTTTTTTTTTACATTTTAGAATAAGTTCACTATAACAGTATGTACAAGAGCACAGTGAGTGGAAGACAGGCCTCAAATGTTTATATCACTGAAGACAGAACTGAGTATTCATCCGGTCCCACTTTATATTAAGTGTCTCTAATAACTGTGTAGTTACACATGAACAACATTGTAACTACTGATGAATTAGTATCCGTTACAGATGGATTACAGTAGTAAAACTTATGTAATTACATATGTGTATCAACTTCAGTTTTACCTTTTGTAATTATAAGTGGATCTTCATAGTTGTAAAAGCATATTCTCTCTCATGTAATTACACACGTAATAACATATGTATATTATAAAAATAATATTTGAAACAATTAAATAACATTAATAAACATTAAATAATTTCATAAATGTTACATTGTGAAATGATGGACATCCACTGTACTATCACATTACAGAATGGTTTAAAGCTGAAATGTCTCAACTATAACATAAATATTAGCTAAATGTTAGAAACTATGGCAAGCCCAGTTTAATGTCTTAATGTAATTTAATATATACCTGTCAGAAAAGACTTCTGGAACAAACAATCTTGTTCCAGTCTGATTACTAATGTAATTACATATATGCTATTATATGTGTGTAATTACATGAGAGAATATGCTGTTACAACTATGAAGATCCACTTATAATTACAAAAGGCAAAACTGAAGTTGATACACATGTGTAATTACATAAGCTTTACTACTGGAATCCATCTGTAACAGGTACTAATCCATCAGTAGTTACATTGTTGTTCATGTGTAACTACACAGCTATTAGAGAGACAATATAAAGTGGGACAGCTCATCCTACTGCAAAACTTGTCTTCCATCTGCTTATTTATTTATATTATTTATATTATTATACTTTCACTTTGTAGCATCAAAGTGTGGCCATATATGCATCAGCTTATTGGATATTATTAGCTGTAAATACAATATATATTAAGTGTACAAATACTTTTTTGTTTCTTTCTTTTGGGTTCGTGCGTAATTTTAATTTTGAAAAATGCAAACATTCTCACATTCTTTTGTCATTTATGGTATCTTTTGTGTTGTATTAAAAATAATCGTCTTTTAATTCAACAAAAGTAATCTAAAGATTAAGTAGTTTGAAAATGGCATGCGAGTAGAATTTATTCCATCAAGAGGAAAAAAGTGTTGCAGAAGCATTTGTATTAATTTGTTCTGTTCTTGGGCATAATATTTTTTGCAAAAATATGTTTATGTTTTGATTTAGATGATTTAAAGATGGTATTTTCAACATCAGTGATCATGAACCCAGCTTATTAACACTGGGTTCTGAATCACATTTATACATGACAAATATATGCTTTAATAAAACTTCTTTGTACACCTAATACAAAACTATATTTCATTTATTTAATCAGCCAACATGAGCTCATGTTATATTCAATCCTGTCGTTTATATATAGACATATATTGATGATTTAACTGTTGACAATTTAACTGTTGCATGTCCAGTGACCTGTACCGACTGCCCAGCTGTGAACTGTGGAGGCTAATGTGATGTTTAACATGGACAGACTCAGTGAGGAGTGGAGAGTAGACAGAAACGTGTTAAGTGGCAGGGAGGAGTGAGCACTAGGGGGAAGAGAGAAGGGGGCGGTCATCCTGAACTCATCCCCTGAGATAGAGACCCCGTGTCTGGGCAGCTGAGCGTGTCCTTCCTTCCGAGGGCTCTAAATCTGAATGGTCCCATCTGCAGCAGCAGGGCACTTGCATACAGAGCTGCACAACACTGCCATCTACTGGCAGAGGCAGGAAGGCTTAAATACTGGGCATGGGGGTTATTAAGGAGCTTGGGTAAAGAGACAAATCTGGGTCCTGACTCTTCAGTTTGAAAGCTGGGATTAAGGCTTTTAACAATAGGCTTCTGAGTTGTTTAAAAGGTTTATAATATTATGTTTGTTTCCTTAGTTTACAACCTCTGCTGGAGCTTTCATCTGGCTTGAAATTTTGAACTGAAATAAACAAGTAGCACTCCAACAAAACTGGTTTTATATCTGTGTATACGCAAAACCCAGACTCTGAAGCAAACCAAATTCTGTGCCTGATTGACAGAACCACACTGTAGTCTGTCAGTCTTCTCTTAACTCAAAAATAGCTTGACAAATGTCTGTAAAACTCAGACTTTAAACAGACAATTCCAGCTGTAGGCTGAGAACATTTTGTGTAGGGGGTTTGTAACCTAAAAAGCTCTGACTGAACCATGCAGTAGCTTAGGGCTGGGCAATTAATCGAAAATTAATTGACATTCAGAACTTTTAATCAACATAATCTTGTCTTTATTGATTATAACTTATTTTTTTATTATTATTATTATTATTATTATTCTGTTATGTCCTCACTGTGTGTTCATGTACCATCTCTTTTAAAACACATTGCAGTCACATGTTTCTGCTCCTAAATGCTGAGGCCGACTGAGTGACTCGAGCAGCTTGTACCGAAGAAAATCACAGCGTTTGTGGTTTGGATGTGTTGTGTTTTGAATGTAAGAAAAAAAGAGAACAAATGTAAACCATAGGGGAAAAACAAACAAACAAACAAAAAAGAAAATCACACATCAAATATAAACAGTGCTCAAAAAACAAGAGAGGAACTATACTGGAGCATGCTGGAGTCACTGAACTATAAGAGTAAAAAATACAAAAATAACAATTTATTTTATTGTGTATTTGTGGTAAAATTAATCATGATATTGATTTTCTCTCATATCACCCAGCACTACAGTAGCTCAAGGAAATGACTGTAGCACCACACAACTCTGCCTGAATCCAAATGTAACCTGACAACTCTGCCTCAACCCACCTGTATCAATGATGTCAACAAATAGGAGCAGAAAAAATCGTGCCCTTATCTAACTTCAGTCTGGTCAACTTCTACAGAATACGACTGCAGAGAAAATAAAAATCCTGTCGTAATCCAACTGTAGTGCAAATACAGGGTCAGAGTGGGTGAGTGCACAACTCAGAATCACTGTACGCAAGGCAGGAACACACCCTCAATGGGGTGCCAGGCTATCACAGGGCACCACACACTCTCACATTCACACCTATGAACACTTTTGCATGGTCAATTCAACTACCAACATGTGTTTTTGAACTGTGGGAGGAAACCAGGGCACCTGGAGAAAACACATGGGGTGAAAACATCTAACTCCCAACAGCTAGTCTCCCGAGCAAGGCTCCAACGCACAACCCCAGGACCCCGGAGCTGTGTGACAGTGACATAACCTGTTGCTCCAACAGAACATAAATACATACAATATAATTAAATAATTGTGTAAAACCTGTATCCAGGACTGTAGCCCTTTAGATTTAATAGGAATGACTTGAGTGTGCTGAATAAAACGTAATAAAAATAATAAGAAAGAGAAACATCGCCCAGTGTCTGCTAAAAGGTGGGAGATGGTCTACAGAAATCTGTACATGACATTTGAAACTGAACAAATCCTGACAATCATTTCAAGCTCTGGTCTTCGCCCAATCAATAGTTTTGATTCATCTAATCAGTAGCTGAATGCTGGAATAAGGGGCTCTAATGATTGTAATGATTTCTACAGGCAAACACACTGCTGACATCTCTGAGTACATATGAAGGACCCTTTTCAATCCATTCCTGCCTGTAGATCCTCCTCCTACCTATACTTCAGCTATAGCTGCCTGTATTTACTTTATATGAGTGTGTGTGTACCTGTGTGCTCGTGTATGTGTGCACCCACCTGAGAGTACCAGCTCCTGCTCCATCACACCACAGCCCAACACCTCCAGCCAGTCGCCCTGGAAACGCACCTCCATTTCAAAGGAGGGATGTGTGAAAGGGAAGTAACACTCCACCCAGCGGATCTCCAGCTCTAAAAAATGAAAGAAGTGAAACAGATGAACATAGAGGTGAAGGTACTTCTAAGGATAAAAGGAGAAACCATGACTTTTACTTGCTTTTACTCTTTTTTTTTACTCTTTTACTCATTTATACATTTCTGTCCATTTTCTCAGCTCCACAAATCTTATATAGCATGTGCACTTTGTAGTTCTACAATTACAGACTGTAGTCCATCCATTTATCCATATACATTGTAAGCTCCTTTTGTATTGATGAGAGTGGATCAGGCACAGCAAGTGCTGCTGGAGTTTTTAAACCCCTCAGTGTTGCTTTTGGAGTGAGAATAATCCACCAACCAATGAAGTGGACAGTGCCCTGTGACCACTGATAAAAGACCAGAAGGTGACCAACACAAAGTGTGCAGCAACAGATCTAGAGCTACTCTCTCTGGCTTTACAGCTACAAAGAAGGCCAATTGGAATAGGTGTGGACAGTGAGTGGGTACAGTTTTTAAAAATTCTAGCAGCACTTGTTATGTCAGATCCACTTACACCACTGCTAATACTTGGTTATATTTAGCTGTGTGAATGCAAACATTTATTAATTAACGTTGTAATTGTACTGGAAAATGTATCTGACACATGGCCATATAAACATAATGAGAAAGATGAAATGCCAGCACAGTGTTTGGAGTATTCTTCAAAGCAAAATTGTATTGTGAAACTGTCACACTCAGAGGAGTCTCAAAGTGGACAATGCAGGGTTTAGGAGTTCTGTTCAACAAGCAGGACAAGCCACAACATGAAAACAAACCACTATGTCATTTTGGCCAGAAAGATTTTGGATTCCTTCTGAAAGCTTTTAAACAGGCCCATAAGTGGCACAGCTGTCTAAGCCTTAGTCCAATCAGGAGACTGCAAGTTCGATCCCTGGTGATGCCTCAGTCATCCAAAGCTGGGGAGAAAGGACAATTGGCCTTGATTGCTCTGGATGGCTGGAACTGCCTTCCCTCTCCCAATCACTCAGTGTAGTGATAATCAATCTGGTTTTCTGTTAGCTAACATAACACAACTGGACAGCCCTCCTCCTAGCTGAGCATCCCTCAAATGTTATGTCAAGAAAAAGAAATGCAGTGGATGGCTGCTTTTTGCTTCGAAAACCATGACTGAAATAAGTAAAAATGGACTGTTTCTTGATTTTTGTTTCGTGGGTGGAAAAAATGAGAAATGGTTTTACAGTTTCACAAACTCATCATAACCTCAAATAACAAACAAACAGAAATGGAACTAATGGGTCATATTTTATTTAAGGAAAAATGTAATGCATATAAGCATGTAAGTCCTGCTCTGGGTGACTGTTTGTGAGGAGTTTGGTGTGTTCCCCCTGTGTCTGCGTGGGTTTCCTCAGGGGTCTCCGGTTTCCTCCCAGTCTAAAAACACACATTGGTAGGTGGATTGGCGACTCAAAAGTGTCCATAGGTGTGAGTGTGTGAGTGTGTGTCGCCCTGTGAAGGACTGGCGCCCTCCAGGGTGTGTTCCTGCCTTGCACCCAGTGATTTCGGGTAGGCTCCAGACCCACCGCGACCCTGAACTGGATAAGAAGTTACAGACAATGAATGAATGAATGAATGAATGAATGAATGAATGTAATGAATATTACTTCACTTGTCAAGAAAGCTGTAACCTTCTCAAGAGTGGACGTGGCAATCATTCAATTTGAACGGGGGGGGGGGGGGGGGGCATTGTTTAAACCACAAGCTTAAGCTTTGTAACATAAATCTAATCCATGCAGGACCTACCTTCTCCAAAGAGGTGCCTGATGAGGCGAGTGAGCGTCTGTTTGAGGTTGAACTCTACCAGTTTAACGGCCTCCAGGGTATGTGTCTCCTGCTTCTGTGGCGTTCGGCGACCACCAGCCTCAAACAGACACAGATCTGCACCATTCTCCACTTCGGCAAACAGCTGAGAAAGCATTAAGGGAGATGCATTAAAACATTTGCACGATACTCCCATTCACTTATACTACAGTAAAAAAAAAAGTACAGCAGTGGTTTCTTGAAAGAGAGGTGAATATTTTAATATTTCATTACAGAACTGTGTAGAATATGAGAGCATAACACCTGGAGATTAAATGGGGTGTATGAAAACAACACAATTTTAAAATCTACAACTGAGGTACAACTGCTCCCAAATTTTCCCTAAATTTAATATGTATCCAAGAGGGTACCACCACAGTGACAGCAAAAAGTACCACCACAGTGACAGTATTTTTTTACAGTGTAGGTGGGTGGGTGGATGGCAGACTGGAAGGAAGGAAGGCTGGAAGGAAGCAAATTGCTTTCAAATTTTTTGTTGGGATATTAGGGAGTCATCTCAACCACCACCAATTTGCAGCATCTGCCTGGATGATGCAACAGTACACTCAGCACATGTCAGCTACCATTGATAGAGTCTACTGTTAACAGTGCATTTTAATTATTTTTTGTTGTTGTTGCTTTTTAAAGCTGTGGACAGAAGTGGCCATAGTTGTAGTTTTAGCAGAACAACAGGACAGGGGTAATACCCCTATTTATTTATTTATTAATATTTTTAAAAAATGGCCTTAGCATCAGGGCCTTGGTTTTACGTTTCACCTGAAGGACAGTGCCATTTGTTCTGTACAACATCATCATAACTGTACTAGGGCACTAGGTGCAGAGCATAGGAATGGTGGCCACCTGATGAAGTAACTTGTTTGGGCATTTTGAATTTATAAAGCTTTACAACTGAGATATTAAATCCAGACCTTGGATCCAGGTTCCAGGCCAGGAATATAAAATAGAGCCATTATAGAGTCATCTGGACTTCTGCTAAATTTTTAGGTCCTATTGAAATCCTTACAGAGGTTTTTATAGTTCACTCATACCCAAAAGCAGTGATTAAGCACAGGTTTAAATGTACAGGGTGGGCCATTTATATGGATACAGCTTAATAAAATGGGAATGGTTGGAGATATTAACTTCCTGTTTGTGGCACATTAGTATATGGGAGGGGGGGGAACTTTTCAAGATGGGTGGTGACCATGGTGGCCATTTTGAAGTTGCAACTATTGTTTTTTTCAATGAGAAGAGGGTCATGTGACACATCAAACTTATTGTGAATTTCACAAGAAAAACAATGATGTGCTTGGTTTTAACGTAACTTTATTCTTTCATGAGTTATTTACAAGTTTCTGACCACTTATAAAATGTGTTCAAAGTGCTGCCCATTGTGTTGGATTGTCAATGCAACCCTCTTCTCCCACTCTTCACACACTGATAGCCACACCGCAGGAGAAATGCTAGAACAGGCTTCCAGTATCCGTAGTTTCAGGTGCTGCACATCTCGTATCTTCACAACATAGACAGTTGCCTTCAGATGACCCCAAAGATAAAAGTCTAAGGGGGTCAGATCGGAAGACCTTGGGGGCCATTCAACTGGCCCACGACGACCAATCCACTTTCCAGGAAATCGTTCATCTAGGAATGCTTGGCCTTGCCACCCATAATGTGGTGGTGCACCATCTTGCTGGAAAAACTCAGGGAACGTGCCAGCTTCAGTGCATAAAGAACACATCATTATGTAGCAATTTCGCATATCCAGTGGCCTTGAGGTTTCCATTGATGAAGATTGGCCCCACTATCTTTGTACCCCATATACCACACCATACCATCATGATGTGCAGCACCTGAAACTACGGATGTGCAACGGTGTTGCTATCAGTGTGTGAAGAGTGGGACAAGAGGGTTGCACACCATTGTTTTTCTTGTGAAATTCCCAATAAGTTTGATGTGTAACATGACCCTCTTCCCATTGAAAAACAAAAAACAAAAGTTGGATCCAAAATGGCCACCATGGTCACCACACATCTTCTATCCTCTCCCATATACTAATGTGCCACAAACAATAAGTTAATATCTCCAACCATTCCCATTTTATTAAGGTGTATCCATATAAATGGCCCACCCTGTAGACGAATTTAAATGTGAACAATTGCTGTAAATTCTCTTAAATGAAGAGAAAATAAAACATAAAAGTTACACATTATGTCCAACTATATCCAGACAATCATTTTAATGTGTGAATTCAGCTTTTTATGTTGCATCAAATTCTGGATGCATCTACTACACTTGGCAGTGTCTGCTAGTTTATAGGATTTGAAAAACAAATGATATTGCAATCATTTCTGGGAAAGTTGTGCTGCTAAATTCGATATTTCTGTTGACAGGCTCCTGCCTCTCCAAGGGCTTCTCAAACATAATTCATTGTATTTGAACTGCTCTAAAGATTCCTCCCAAGTGGAAATAAAGAATACCAGTTGAGGTCTTAAAAACAGCATAAAAACAGAGAGTCCTTGACCCAGTGGACACTGGAAAAAAAGGCTGACCTCGTGGTTGGAGAAAAGCCGAACTCCCTCCATTTGGTGAAATACGGGGTAGTGGCTGGAGTCGATTTCATCTCTCCTGTACACATCCCCAGCCAGGAGGAAGCAGTCAAGGCCAGAGCGGACCAGCTCCTTCTGATGTGCAGAGGTGTGGGCTCTCAGCATGTGAGTGCGGTTCAGGTAGTAGTTATCACCCTTCTTTCGGCTGGGGTGGTCTGCAGGGATGAGTAAACTGTCGAAGTTCTGTTCCACAGTGACCACAGGACTGAGGGTATCATGCACAGAGAAGAGAGGCGTGCCAGAGCGGCTAAAGTAGGAGCGGTAAAAATGGTCTTTAATGCGCTCCTTAATGAGCCAGAGTGGGTGGTGTGCTTGGTTGTGAAGGTTGCGGCCCACCATGGACAGGATTTTGGCCGTCACATTGGTTATATCATCCCGAGGGTGCACATGCCCAAGAACCTCCACAGAACTGTCATTAATCCGAGGCTGGGAAAAATGGCTGTGCATGGACTGCCTCCTATAGAGGTGAAGTTTCTGAGTCACTATAAAGCCACTGGACCCCAGACGGGTGATGGGCCTGTTGAAGGTGATGGGTTTTAACAGGTGCAGACATCTGTGCAGGGTTCTACAGTAGACGCCCATAGCTGGATCAAGGTCAACAACCTGTAACAATTAAAAAAATAATAATAATAATTAATTAAAGATTAAAGGGCAATAAAATACACAGTAGCTTTAAAGCAAATCCAGTAACACCACCCCCACAGTTTTTAAGCATGTTTCTCTAAAACAATCCATGTCAGAGAAAACATTATATTCCTTGCCTTTTTAAAAGAGAAAATAAAAAGTTTGATGCAGTTTCTAAAGTTTCTATACACCCACCATTCACTCTCAGTTCAGATACTGCACATCTCGATAACAATATTTACTCACTTAGGCCACCTACAGCACCTACACTCATTTGCTACTTTATAAAGGTATAAAGTGGACCATAATAAACCACTTAAAATAATATAATAAAAAATAAATAAAAAAATAATAAAAGCCAGTCAGAACAGAGGTCATTTACATACCATCAGTCTTAAAGTGACAAAAGAAAGCTGTGTGTCAACCTAGGGGTCATCTAAAACAAACCACAACACTGTCAGAACAGTGTTGCTGTTATGAAGGAGGAAATAAAAATCATATATAATGTACTCAGCCCATGAGTACACAAAACCACCCACTGTATCACTAGCTCTTCACAGGGGTCATCAGGTAGGCACCTCTTCTCGTTGGAGTTTCGCTGAAAGGCTCAACAGTGAAGTCTGGCGTGCCAGACCCACCCCACTCCAACCCAACTTTACAGTCCTTTCACCATCAACAACCGTAAATCCACACTGGCCTCCCTGGTGATTAAGCTCCTGTACCCACTGGCACCGTTAATGCATGCTCAGTACCACCAGTTCCATGTGATCTTTACGTGCTACATAACCAACAGTCACAATAGCATCTCTACAGTGCATTTCTTCAAATAATCCCTGAGTATTTATAATAATAAACAAACAAATAAATAAATAATCATGACTCTTTCTATATACATACATAGGTTATATACAGTCTTGCTTCAACAAGTTGCAGTAGACTACAAAGTATAAAGTGTTAGGCACGATATGACTTTCATTTCACTGCTCCATAAAATAAACAGATTTTGTGCTCAGGCAGAATGAGACTGACATTAAGTGAATAAGAAACAAGTTAGATTAGCTGATTTACTGCATAATCAGATGATGGTTCAGCTACAGAATGTTTAGTGACAGCCACCACTAAATAGATAAAAATATATTGTGCAAGGAAACCAAGGTTTAAAACCCAGGCATCAGTCCAGCCAGAAATCTAGTGAGTTTAGCTGGAGTTTGAGCTTCTAAAGCATCTGACTCATCAAACGGACAATTTCTGAGGTGCAGTGAGTGGAGCCATTAGCGCACTAACAGATACACAGCAGGGAAGCAATTCTGCAACTCTGGAACAGAGAAACTGGAGAAACGGCTAAAGAATAAAATAGAGTTGACTTTTTCCACAGAGGAAAATTACATTAAACCCTTTAGACTCCATTCCCAGTAGACGTAAGGATTAAGAATCATGACTTAAAGGAATACTTAAAATTGCTTCCCAAAACTGTGATATATATGTCCATGCCATTCATTCATTTTGGTTTTCAGTCTCATTTTCTCTCCATTTCTCCAGATCTCAGTCATTCAGCCCTTTGGTCTCTCATTTCATTTTTAAAAATAGATCTTCTGAACAATGCTAGAGAACAGAGATATTGAACTCCAGACCCTAAATCCAATTTACAGTCCAGGATTTTGTAGTTACTAGGAGGTCATTTATATAAGAGAAACTGGTCTCTGAACTCCAGCTGTGGAACCCACCTCTCTGTAAAAAAGTTTTCTCTACCTCAACACACATGATTCAACTCAGGAAAGAGTTAGGTATGACACTAGGTGGGCTCTGCCATATATGAACTGCTTTAATTTAAATTAACAGATCTGTATAGAGCCATCATTTGTGAGTGTGATGAGCGACTGTTGAAAACCACATAAACCACTCAACCACTCACTGTACAGCACAATCTGAAACCCATAACTCCAGCATGTCTAACTTGACTGATTTAACATTGCTTTGCTTTGTTAATAAGCATCTAAGTTGACAAAATCACACATCAAATTAGGATAAACAGGTGTTTCAAAAAATCCTACACGTAATTAAACACTAACACATTAAGGTATATTTTTATGGAATTGTTTATTGTTACCCTCAAGAATCAGTGGTCAGCCTTCTTTGATACAAAATGTACCAAGCTGAGGTGCCCTTGAGACTTACTTAACCAAGCACAAATTTCAGCAGGTAGTCTCGCAGTGACACAGCTCCAGGGACCTGGAGGTTGTGGGTTCATGTCCCACTCCGGGTGACTGTCTGTGAGAAGTTTGGTGTTTTCTCCCCATGTCCGCGTGGGTTTCCTCCGGGTGCTCTGGTTTCCTCCCAATGATTCTGGGTAGGCTGGATAAGTGTTTACAGACAATGAAGGAGTGACTGATTGAATTAATTATAAATTATTGATTGATTCTTTCATTGTCTGAAACCTCTTATCCAGTTCAGGGTCACGGTGGGTCCTTCACAGGACGACACACACATTCACTCACACACTCACACCGATAGACATTTTTGAGTCGCCAATCCACCTACCAACATGTGTTTTTGGACCGTGGGAGGAAACCGGAGCACCCGGAGGAAACCCACGCGGACACAGGGGAGAACACACCAAATTCCTCACAGACAGTCACCCGGAGCGGGACTCAAACCCACAACCTCCAGGTCCCTGGAGCTGTGTGACTGCGACACTACCTGCTGCACCACCGTGCCGCCCTAAAAAAACAAAACATCAAAAATCCTGAACCATGTTCAAAACACTATTTGTTAGGTCCTTACATTCTAGGCAGGAAGTAGACCTCTAGTGATATGGACAACACCACTATGTTCCACATGGTAGGTGGACATTGCATTCCTATACTAGGCAAGCAAACTTTAATTATGAATAAAATAGTATGGATATACTGCCAAATACATACATGAAAATGTAACTGTTAAACTGATCCAGCCAATCTGTGAGTACACACTATATTTAGTATTTATCTACTGTTCTATTAGCACATATCCTCTTCTCCTCTCAGTTCACAAGACAATAGGATTTGTCCAGACAGTAGGGACACTCAGGACAGTCAGACAATGCAGGCCACATTTATTACACCCCAACATTTCTTCTCTTGAAGCCTGGCACAAATATTTGCCTTTGCCTGGCAATATGTCACAAGCCTGAAAGAGTGATAGGTCGGGACACACTTCTATTCACGGTCGTCCTCTCCCGGTCCCGGGCACACGACACGAAACTGGAGTGAGTGACGCACGGCACAAACAGATGCACAGACACAGAGTGACAGAAGAGGGTGATGTGAGAGTGACGCGAAAAGTTTGCGACACAAAGGCAAAAAGAGTGTTGCATTGCAGTGGCATTGCAGCACAGTGCCTTATGGCTGGGCTCCTGCGAGTGCTGCTCCACTTCAGGCTCTTGTTTTACAGTTGCCCTACTGCTGCCGTGCTGCAAATCAAACCAAAAGCGCCAAGCTGACCTGCCCGATTTTATGCAAAGAGCATAAAAACCCAGGAAAGATGCTTGCACTCAAACTTAATGTGGAAAGCTCTTAACTATATATACACAGGGAGAAATCTGAAGTTCTCTGTTAAGCGTGCTCACACACACACACATACACACAGAGCAGGGTTTATGAGCTAGTGGTGATTGTTCATCTTCTGCCCTCGTGCTGTAATATGTGGAGAATACACTGCTTCATCCATGTCCATATATCAAGTCACGTCTCCACACACCCACCAGTCAAGGCCTGCCAGAAATTGCAGTAAATCCACAGGCCTGCTGCACCAGCATACGCTCAGAGCTGGCATATACATGTGTATGTTTCTGTGAAGGAGTGTATGTTGAAAAAACAGTGTATGGCATTTTGTGCACACATGGACTCATCATTGGTGATAAAGCCCCCTAAAGTAGTGTACCATATTCAATGGTAGTTATATTTTTGTAACTCGAAAATGTTCCATAACACAGCTCCAGGGTTCTGCCTTGGGTCACTGTTATTGTGAGTGTATTCTCCCTTGGTTTCCTTCCATTGTCCAAAAACAAATGTTGGTATATGGATTGGCTACCCAAACCTTTCATAAGTGTGAGTGTTTGAATGGGTGCGTATGTGATGCCCTGTGATGAACTGGCACCACGTCCATTCGGTGTTCCTGCCTTCTACCCAATGATTCAGGGTAAGCTCTGAACCCAACGTGACCCTTAACAGAATGCAGCGGTTACAGATAATGAATGAAGGAATACAATATTCCATTAGTGCTGTCCACATTAACATTTGATTTAGTGTGATTTATCAGGAAACTTTTTATTTTAAACACTAATAAATCATGTAAACAAATTTGTTCCCATAATTCACATCTTTTTTTATTTATTTAATTATTTTTTACAAAACCTAGTGATGTTTTACTTGTTTTATTAGGTGATTTATACACAACTTCACTACCTTTGAGTTCAGAAGGTAAATTACATTATTTTTACCTGAGTGGACCCTCAAGGAGTACATTTTCTGTACCATATTTAATAATAACTCTAGATTTTAAAGCTATTTTAAATAACTTTAAAATAAAGTTATTTTACACAGTTCTAAAATAATAGATTACAGATATTCAACTCTCCTCTTGGAGAAGGGAATGTAATATACCTTTAGGGAACAAAACTGGACTTTAACACCACTGTTGTACCTTTAAAAGTATATGTGCACTGCCACTATAGTGACAATAACACACCTCTACATTTTTTCCTGAGAGTGTACCTCTCTCTCCCAACCACCCCTATCCCCCCCACTACACACACACACACAGAAAAAGAGATTTTAATATCATAAAAATAAAATTTACACAGTCCCTTTTCAAAATAGTGGACATATTGGACTTGGTAGCTTCTGGAGAGCAAAATACACCTGTACAGTAAGTTTGTTTCAGGGAGTAAATATCAACCCTGTTTGTCCTTGAGAACATTTTTGGGAACACTGTGCCATCTCAAATGAGCCACAGAGTAATTTTAAACTGCACTGCAGTGAAATGAAGATGCAGTGACATCAATAAATAGTTAATGATGGATGGGTAGGGGAAGGGGATGAGCTAAACTTGCCAAATGGCATTAAGCTCTTTCTAATAAGCTGCTCTCAGGCGTCAGCCCTGATGGTGTCCTACACTCCTCACGGAGAAGGCTGGACCTCCCTGAGCCGTCACATATGAATGATGTAGACCAGAAGGACTCTGGCTTTTTATTCTGCCTCCACCTTTTCATGCTCTTTCTCCCTTTGGCCCTGTCTTTGCCTGTCTCCTTCTTTTAACTCCTCTACTTTCTTTCTCGCTTTTTCCTCTCACTGTCTTCTCTCTTTATCAGCTCATTCACAATGCTGTCACTTGCTCTCAAACACAACCTTTGTCAGCGCAGTGAACCATGTGCACACAAGGGGTTCAAGGCCACCACACAGAACAGCTATAATATATATTTACTATGTTCAAAAGCTGGTGGACACTCTTCACAATTAGAGAATAAAAATACTTGGAGGTGCACTCGGGTAGAACACACTATTCAAGTGTTAAATTTGTATGAGTTGTACATTTAAAATGTTTTTGTTTGTTTGTGTGTATGTAAAATGTATAATTGTAATTCAAAAGCCAAACATTCTCCCGCTGTTTTGTCATTTCATGGTAAATGTTGCACATAAAATTTTAATACTGTATTTATAGCTGAATTCTGTCAAAATGCTGAGTTCTGTCAAAGAACAAAGCACTACAAAAGCACGTAAATCGATTTGTTCTGTTCTTTGGGATAATAATGTATGTGATGTTTGGGTCAGGTAAAATGGCTTTGATGATACCATTTGGGAAAATAGTGTATTAATTTTAATTAATTATTTTTTGTTTTTTTCCCCCCATTTTTAAAGAAAATGAGAATTCACTCATTCATTCATTATCTGTAACCGCCTACCCGGAATCGTTGGGCGCAAGGCAGGAACACACCCTGGGGAGGGGGCTACAGTCTTTCGCAGGGTGACACACACTCATACATTCATTCACACAATCACACCTATGGACAATTTTGAGTCGCCAATCCACCTACCAACGTGTGTTTTTGGACTGTGGGAGGAAACCCACGCAGACACAGGGAGGACACACCAAACTCCTTACAGACAGTCACCCGGAACGGGACTAAAATGAAAATTGTAATTAATAACACTATGCATATGTTACAATAAAATTTAAAAAGAGTTGGAGAATTACAATTGCACATTCCACAAAAACACTCTCAATCTGAATGTACACCTGTTGTACACCTAACAATCTGAACACTCAAAAACCCTCCAGGTTACACCTTCAGTGCCATTACTTAGGAAACAAATTGTACTATATCCTATATTAAATGTAGATTTACATTATTAGTACCTTTAGTGACAATAATGTACCTGTATTGTACCTTTTTTTTGTGAGTGTATAAACAAACGTAAAACATATGGTATGCTATACACCATGCTAAATGTCAAGGGTCAGCCAAAAGGATGTAAATCCTGCCCTCCCCCACCCCCCAGCTGTGGAGGGGTGGAGAATTTAGACTGCATTTTCTGGTGTGATGGAGCACCATTTGAGAAAAAAAATGGGAGTGTCTAGTTTTATACTAGAGCTAATGCAAAAAAGAAAATATGAGAAATATACATAATATACATTATACATTATGACACAAATGACTGTTCATTGGTGTCATTATGTATAAGAAAGTCCTAGTTATGCACAATATGGGTATCTTGTTTTTTTTTGTTTTCTTGTTTCTGTTTGTACCTGTTGCAACTGTTAAATGCTGTTTTGGTTATGTAGTAGGCATATCCCAGGCAATTTTTTAGGGGCTTTGTAGGTGTTGCATTTTTGGACAGATCATCATTGATCACATGCTGAAGGTAGTTGTATCAGCTGAAATGCTGAGGCTCCAGGGCGTGTTTACCTCCAAGATATCTGGACTTTTCTACCTTTGTACAATTCAGAGACATGGAGACCCTCACGCAACAAACAAGGCAAATTTGAAAAACGAATAAATACCTTGTTAAAAAAGACAAAATCACAACCATGCACACAACCAAAATCTGATGCTCCGTCATCCTGTACTCTGTAGGCACCCTATGCCATCACATATTTGCCTTCTTTTATTACAGATTTTGGGCGGCACCGTGGCGCAGCAGGTAGTGTCACAGTCACACAGCTCCAGGGGCCTGGAGGTTGTGGGTTCGATTCCCGCTCCGGGTGACTGTCTGTGAGGAGTTGGTGTGTTCTCCCCGTGTCCGCGTGGGTTTCCTCCGGGTGCTCCGGTTTCCTCCCACAGTCCAAAAACACACGTTGGTAGGTGGATTGGTGACTCAAAAAGTGTGTGTGTGTCTGTGTTGCCCTGTGAAGGACTGGCGCCCCCTCCTTGCGCCCAATGATTCCAGGTAGGCTCTGGACCCACCATGACCCTGAACTGGATAAGCAGCTACAGATAATGAATGAATTATAGATTTTAATATCATTACATTACATTTTCATTATTACGTCTCCATTATTCTGCTCATTTTCACACTATTTTAAAAGAAGGATACTGATAGTGTCAGGAACGCAGAGCGGACTGACTGAGGGCGGACGCATTCGCTACAACACAATAAACGTTTATTAAAGGAAAATAACAAAACAGAGACTTTTAACATGAGGAAAACAGGCTAAACTGGACACTACGAAATACACAGGGCAAACGGGACAGACAGACAACAAAGCGAAACAACGACCAAGGAAATGAAACGACGACGGGGGAAACTTCGGAGACAGACAGATAACACGACCGACTTGACATATAACAAAGGTGAAATGTTCCACAAGAGGATGTGAGACAAGAGGGCTTAAATACTAGACATAAACGAGACACACCTGGACAGATAACGAGGGGACAGGTTAACAAATGACAGACGAGGAGGCGGGACAAAGGCGGGACTAGAATAATAACAAACATAGCCATGTGCTAAAAGAGCACATGACCGGGGAAAACAGACATGACGAGACGAGGGCGTGACAGATAGGTATTGTCAAGATCAGTTTCTGATATTGGATGTCTACTGGAAGCCACTCAAAGTAATCTCTAAGGGAGTGGGAAGTGCCCCACAAAGGGTGCATCTTAAAAGAACACTAGGTAAAATGCTGCGGACTCATGACAAAGACTGAGAATACTACTGGCACTTAACTAGTCTCATTTCTCAAACGTGTACTTGAACCTGATTCTCAAGTAACTGGCTGGTAACTATTCACTCCAGTACACAATCATAGAAAGTCATTAAGGAGGGGGAAATGATCAGAAACGAGTGCACTAAGCCAACATTCAGCGTTTGTGAGCATGTGGGGAGCTATAGTGTGTGAGAAGGACGTCTTTCAGCACAGCAGAAACGCTGCTTTGTTTAAATTAGCGCTGGTGATTGTTCAAAGGTTAATGGAGCCAGCCTTGTGTAAAGGTGTCTGTCCACTCTGCTGTGCATTGTGCACTGGAATGTCAAGGGTTGTGCTCCACCTGCCAGAGCTCAGCACGAATATGGCCAGACTTTACTATTTTTACCTTGGAGCCCAGCCGTCTTGGCGAGTCCTCAGAAGACATCAGCCTGCCTCAAAGTGGAGTTCTAAAGCGCAGAGATAAGGATACTCACAGCATAAGGATCAAGCTGAGGATTCTTCCCTCCAGATCTGCTCTACAGTTGTGTGGGAGCTATAAAGAAGCTGAGAGCCTTCAGAAGCTCTTCTGAATGATGCTGTGTATTCATGTAAAACTGCCTGCTGCTGTCCTCTCTCTCTTTCTCTCTCCCACTCTCTTTCTTTCTTTCTTTCTTTCTCACTCTCTCTCCCACAGGCTTAAACAACACAGACTCCTTTGGCGAAGCTGAGATGATGTCATTGCAGTACTGTACAACCCTGCGTAACTAATCTGTGCTGGGGCTTTATGTATGAGTTTGCTCACTGTAAAGCAGAGGTGTCCAGGTCGGGTCCTGGAGGGCTTCGGTTGAGTCATTATACTGATTTCCCTGCTCAAACACAGCTGATTGAATAGGAAGGCAGACTCTAAAGATTATTTCTGTAGCCTCAGCATCTATCAAGCACATAAAAACATTACGCCTCCTGTGATGGAGTTTCCTCCATCAACACTAAAATACGAACCAATAGAAGCCCCATCACCTTTAGTCTCTGCTTCAGTTGCTACACACAAAGAAGCACATCTGAAATCAACTGCACATTCAGGTAGCCACCAATAGAAGGGTCTTGCCAGTTTCCTACTGACGGACACTCTTCACGTCTAATGGTGCTTTTCCACTGCATGGGGTCTTCTCAACTTGACAATTTTAGATGGTCACTTTTCCAGCAGCACTGCTCCCCCACGAAACGAAGCCTGTGACATCCCATCTCTAACGCTTTGAAAATCACAACATAATGTTAAGCGCTGTTTACTTGTGATGCATTTTTTAGTTTTTTGGACTGAACACAACTCCACATTCCAGTAGTCATAGATCATTTTTCGTTGTTCAGCTTTCGCTGGAGATTTTTTCTTCTGCCACCAACTCAAGGAGCGTTTAAAACTCTTGAAAACACCTTGAAGTAATGTTATAAGTTGCCGCTGCAAGTCAGACAAAAAAAAAAACGTGGAAGCTGCTGGAACATTTACAAGCGGCTAGTTTGAGCTGGAGCACTGCATTTCATGGCGATTGACATTGGTCTCTCTGTCCAATCAGTGCTCTGCAAGGTTTACACGTCATGATTTAGTGCCTACTCTGCTCGTCTGGAACCGTAAGCAAGCAGGGACTAAAAACGTACCTGGTTCCAGGGACTAGGTACCAGATCTGATCAGTGGAAATACAAAACAGCTGATCTGAGTCCAGTTGTGTGGGTTCCATGCAGTGGAAATATGCCTTAAGTGGATTTTTACAAACGCCTCTGCCTGCATATGACTTTATTTACTGAGGATATGATTTGTCATCTTGTAAAATTATTTGTTTTTTCTGAGGTCCATTTTCTGCCAGAAAAAAATGCTTATTCATTGACAATATGTAAGCAAGTACGTATTATGTTTATTTATTATGTCGATAAATACCTTTTCTATTGTTTTTATTGAAACATATAAATGTAATTCAAACAATCTCCCATTCTTTGTAAGTTTATGGCAACTGCTGTGTAGTATTAAAAATGACATTTTATTGTCATTTTATTCAACCAAACTTAAGTGAAAAGTGAAAATTAAGTAAACTCTGAGTTTGACTTCCTCTTGTCCCACCCCTAGCTGAAATAGAGAATGTGATTGGTCCTGCCACTGAGCTTGACTATCGTGCAGTTTCAGAAGAGTGGATTTCTTTTAATAAGCCGCTAAACACAATTATACAATTGCCGTTATAAATGGTGCTGGATGCAGATAAATAGGAACACATGTACTTCAAATTTGAGAGGTGCTGGATGTGGTTCCGGCAGGATCTGTCTCAAATTAAGCACTGTGTATATATGATACACTTAAACTTTACATTTACAAAATGATGACTTTACAGGAGAACACACACAGAGAAATGTGCGCTCACACTCACACACACACACACACACACACACACACAGACACACACACACAGACACACACACACAGACACACACACACAGACACCAGCTCAGCCAGAGGCAGTGTCGGTCAGTGTCAACCCCTTCGAGAATACCATGGACGGCACACAATTAGTAATTAGTGAAGAAGAGGAGAGAGGCTCTGCAGCAGATTCCCACTTCTACTCCTCACACTCCTGTTCAGCTCACAGCTCCTGTTCCCAGCAGATACAGGCTGCCTCACTCTCCATTCCACATGCAGCAGAAGAGCCCTCACATCTGTACTTCAGAAAATAGAGACTACTTCTTTATATAGACCATAGAATTGGATTTTAACCCCTGAACGAAAGGCTCATTAAAATTTTTACCATATAATTACAGCTTCAAAAACATATTGACCCTTCACAGACCTGTGATAAGGACAATAGCACTTCTGTCATTGCTATGTCTAGGCACAGCATTGCAGAAAGTGCACTGTGTATCTTTGGAGGAGTGTAAGATCCAATCACTTAATCCAGTCACTATCTCGGTACTTTCTTACCTGTTTGATTTCATGGGGGTGGTTTCCCAGACAGGGATTAAGCCAATGGAGAGGAAAAAATATCAAGATTCAAAATGCTGCGTAGTCCAGGACTAGGCTTAATCCCTGTCTGGGAAACTACCCAGTGGTGATAAAAAGCCAGATGGCGACACTCCTTGCTGTCCTAACTGTGATGTATAGTGTTCATTACCCATACACAGACTGCAATGCATCATTACATAACACAAGCCAAACATTAGAGTTTTCCCATTAATAACTATAGCAATGTGACAAGATTATTAAAAGTAAACGGAACACTATTTGTACAGTTCATCTGAATGTGACATGATACTTAACTCTATATGACCTACGAATGGAAATTAAACACCAGTGTCTTTCTTTAAATAACTGCAGGAGCGTTTCTTAATATTCAATCTCATCAATTCTCACTATGCTTTACTGGATTATCTTTAATATTGCATTTTTCATAATCTATTAATCATAAAGAAGTACTATGTTGCTATAAAAACACAGGTTCACAGAAAACCCAGTAGTATTGCAGGGCAAAATAGAAGGGCACATATCCAAAAAAGCTAATCATGACATAGGAACAAGTCATAACCCTCTTTTGATGCTACACAGACCTCACCATGTCTAAAACCGTCCTTACAGTATACTCCACACAGCCATATTTCAAATACCAACATCACCACTGAGGACTTGCAATGAAGAACCAAATATAAGCCATTTTCATTTTTAGTACAAAAACTTACAGACAAGTTCATCTTTAGTAACATACAAACAACAGTCATTTTTCCCCCAACAAACATTAAAATCGTAGCTGTCCCTTTTAAATAGGGAGCATCAATCCATGTCAGCTTCCTAGCTGTTGAGTTGGTAGCTCACAACTGATTAGAGAAAATGTTTAGATCTATTAAACAAATATTACTCACATCTGCCCTCAACAGATTTAACAGCACCATGTGCACAGTTCCGCTCTTTTCATAAGTCTCATATGTCAAAATGTGATGTGTATTAATTCTTCCAGCTTCCTACACTAAAAAATATTAATAACTTGTAGCAAACCCATACATACATACATATATTTGTTTGAAATTTTTTTAAGTATGTAACATAACTACAGTAAAATGCATTTTTGAGGACTTATATATCAGGAGATATATCTCAGAAGATTGGATATAGGCTAATGAAAAAGGAGGGGGGAAATAAATATTAATACATGAGAGAGTAAAAATGTTTCTGAAACTGGAGACCACTGTGACTGCTGCCATAACATAAACAATGCTTAAATCCAACCATATTAAGCTCAGATCTGAAGGAATCCACACTTATTTCTGTCCATCCATCTACTCTATGGATGTAACAGAAAGGATGAGTAGTGGTCAAGAAGTCATGACTTAGACATGGACATAGACAACACAATAAATAAATAAATAAATATATCAAAACGTAAAAACTTTTGGAAATCAAATAAAGGACCACTGCCCAAAATATTTGGGATTATTTGGATCAATTAAAGGGCGGCACGGTGGTGCAGCAGGTAGTGTCGCAGTCACACAGCTCCAGGGACCTAGAGGTTGTGGGTTTAAGTCCCGCTCCAGGTGACTGTCTGTGAGGAGTGTGGTGTGTTCTCCCTGTGTCTGCGTGGGTTTCCTCCCACAGTCCAAAAACACACGTCGGTAGGTGGATTGGCGACTCAAAAGTGTCTGTAGGTGTGAGTGAATGTGTGTGTGTTGCCCTGTGAAGGACTGGCGCCCCCTCCAGGGTGTATTGCCACCTTGTGCCCAATGATTCCAGGTAGGCTCTGGACCCAGTGCGACCCTGAACTGAATAAGCATTTACAGATAGTGGATGGACGGATGGATCAAATAAAGGGCGGAACGGTGGTACAGCATGTAGTGTTGCAGTCACACAGCTCCAGGGACCTGGAGGTTGTGGGTTTAAGTCCCGCTCCGAGTGCCTGTCTGTGAGGATTTTGGTGTGTTCTCCCTGTGTCTGCGTGGGTTTCCTCCGGTTTCCTCCCACAGTCCAAAAACACACGTTGGTAGGTGGATTGGTGACTCAAAAGTGTGCATAGGTGAATGTGTGAGTGTATGTGGTACGTTGTGAAGAACCACTGCCCAAAATATTTGGGATTTTGGGAATATGAACTGTGGTAAATAAAAAATGTCCCTTAAGAATTTCTTAGACAGTAGCTTCCACAGCGTTGAAACAGCATTTTCAATAACATCAGTGAAGGAAAACGAGATATGTAAACAGATAGCCAGTGCGATAGCAGAACTCTGGGAAATAACTAAAGGTTCTGTAGAAGCCAGTGTTGAATTCCACACAGTGAAGTGAAGCTGTGGATCGTGCGGTCGGCTCTAAACACTCATTCACACCATTAAAGCAGCCCAGTATGCAGGAACATGTCAGAGCATGAAAACACCACGGCACTTCTTCCCTCTCTCTGGTCCCCTCCCTCTCTCCCTCTCTGTGCTATTTCCAGCCTGGCGTGGAGAATGGACCACAGCACCATGCCCAGGCATGATTGGCCGTTGTGTGTGTTCTCTCCCTCTGGGGGATGTGACTTTACGCTAAGCCAGGGCACCCTGGCACAGCCATGCTCTGCAGAGAGCTCCGGTGGGCATGGCGCTAAATTGGTGGCATGGATATAAACTGAACCAGGGTGGCTGTCCATGTGCCTTTACACATTGCAGTGTATTATTCTAAATGTTGAATAGTGCAGCCAATATGCCCGACTGCTGTAGGGCAACAGAAATATCCGCAGAAAATGATGAAAAACTAAAATCCATATAATACCCAAATTTATCACCATGTGAAATGATATGAGAGTTTGCTTTAATATATCATAGCTGTCCAATGAAAAACAAGCAAAAAAAAAAACAAATTTGCAACTTTACAGGAGTAGGAAAAAACCTTCTCAACTATCAATGAAAGTCAATGTAAAAAAAAGATTTTATTTCAAGTAATTTTGGAGCACTTATAATGGTCCATTCATCATGACATTCATCATTACACAAATGTGAAAGACAGATGCTGTGCTCAAATGATGTAGTAAACTAAAAAAATAAATTTGGATTGATTGATTAATCCTTATTACTGGAAATACAATTGTGTGTACAGAATATAGAATAAATACTGGTATATGTCATACACTGTCCAGTGCAGCCAGACACCAGTTCTAATTAGTGACTTTAATTAGGGACATTGCTGAGACAGGTATTGGCCAAATATTGTCTATAATGCCCTCCAGCATCTTGCTGTGGAATAGTGGAACCACGTTTTCTAGAGTGATATACCCACACATCATACCTTTTTGATTAATGGAGCATTGTTTTTTTAACCAGAACTAATCATCTGACATAATCATCACAACCATTATCTGTAACCGCTTATCCAATTCAGGGCTTATCCAATTCAGGGTCGCGGGCAATCATTGGGCACAAGGCGGGAATAAACCCTGGAGGGGGCGCCAGTCCTTCACAGGGCAACACAGACACACACACACACACACACACACATTCACACCTACGGACACTTTTGAGTCGCCAATCAACCTACCAACATGTGTTTTTGGACTGTGGGAGGAAACCGGAGCACCCGGAGGAAACCCACATGGAGAACACACCAACTCCTCACAGACAGTCACCTGGAGCGGGAATCGAACCCACAACCTCCAGGCCCCTGGAGCTGTGTGACTGCGACACTACCTGCTGCGCCACCGTGCCACCCTACCTAACATGCAACTCAATAATATATGAACAAAAAATAAATAAATAAATAAATAAATAAATAAAACAAAAACAAATAAGTTATAAAACTACATATATAAATATTGCCCATGTCAATACAGTAAGGTGTATATGTTGTAAAGGGGGAAAAAAATAGAAGAAAAAATAGAATAATCTGTATCAGCTCTGGCTGGAGTTATCATGGAACACATTTTTTTCTTTCCTGGAAGGTTATCAGCAGCAATAATAAGAGGAACTACTTGATGGAGTCCATCAGCAAGACATTACACCCCACATCTAATTATTGCACTCTGAGCTATCCCATAATGCACTTCAGATTCAGCTTGTTGCATTATTTATATGTACAATACATATGCAAATGAGAATGTGCTGTTATTTTATTGGTAATGTTTGTAATGACTATGCTCTGTATAATGACTTCAGGTGCAAAGCTCTCCATTTGTCCTGCTGACCATGAAGGAACCAAGACTTTCTAACGTACAAGACTGATCTACAGTAAACAAATTACAGCCAGTAATGCAACTGTTTGTAGAGCGTAGGCTGTGACAATAGCACAAATTAAGCTAAAAATGTCATTAGCATACTTAAAGGAACATCATGTAGTATGTCTACCTTAAAATTACAGCATCTAAATGATTGTAATGTTCCACACAACCGTTATAAGGAGAACAGAGCCACTGTGGTGGCTACGCTGGGTCCTCTTCTGGTTTACTGCACTAAGCATCTTCTGAATCACGGGGCAGAGGACTTTTGCGATAAATGGGTAACGCATAAAGACACATAGCTCACAGGTGGATGATTGCCTAGCTACAAGAAGAATCTAGTTCTGTATTCCTGATACAGACGTTATATGGCAGAGAGATCAAGGAGGAGAAAAAGAGAGAGAGAGAATGAGCGGCCGTACAAGAGATAACACAAGATTGAACACAGTAGCGTAAGTTGAAACAGACCTGAGGACACAAGTTGGAGCAGTAAGTATTTGTTGCCCTTTTTGATCATTTTTGAGAGTTACTGAGCTGTGAGCCAGGGTTTGCAGCTGCTAGCTTTAGCTGGATTAGCTCACCTTTTCGTGTTAGACATTGATTTTGGTAGTAAGTGCTTTACTCCGGTTGCTATGTAGATTAAATGACTGAAGTTACACTTTGTGTCTGTAGAACCAAAGCTTTGTTGAGGACAGTGTTATAATCCAGTTTTGAGAGTTACTGATGAATGAGGGTGAGTGGTAACATCTGCTTACTTTAGCCGGATTAGCTCAGTTTTTAGCGTTAGACATGGATTCACATTCCCTCGGCTCAGTATCAGCCGGAGCCCCAGAGCCGTTCACTACTTTTGCAAGCTTCACTTGATGAGTAAGTGAGTAAATGAGAGAGAGAGGTGTGTGTTTGTCTGTGAGAGAGAGATAGGGAGAGTGCGTTCAAGAGTCGATTGTGTTTAAGTGAGTGAGCGAGCAAGCAAGTGAGAGTGAGAGAGAGATAAGTGTGGGACTTGATTTCACGACAGTACCGTATTTTCCGCACTATAAGGCGCACCGGATTATAAGGCGCACCTTCATTGAATGACCTATTTTAAAACTTTGTCCATATATAAGGCGCACCGGATTATAAGGCGCATACAATAGACGCTACAGTAGAGGCTGGGGGTTACGTTATGCATCAATTAGATGGAGCTGCGCTAAAGGGAATGTCAACAAAACAGTCAGATAGGTCAGTTCAACTTTATTAATAGATTACAACCCAGCGTAGTTTAAGGTAAAACATGTAGTGCAATGTTAATATACCCCACATAGGGGGGGGGGGACTTTTCCTCGATTCAATAATAATAATAATCACAATATAGTAACACTCGAAATAGTGCAAAGCGATAACAATATATCAATAACTCAACGTTGCTCAAACGTTAAAATCACACAACACACAAAATAAACACGTAAAGCTCACTTTACTAAGTTATTCCTCCAAATGTAGCCATCTCGCTTTATTCCCTCGGAAACTCTGTTTAGTCTTCTTTACTTGGCGTAGGTCATCTTGTTGCTTCCTCCACTTTCGCACCATTGATTCGTTAATGTTAAATTCTCTTGCTGCTGCTCTATTCCCGTGTTCTTCTGCGTGACTGATCGCCTTGAGTTTAAACTCTGCGTCATATGCGTGTCTCTTAATAGGAGCCATTTTGGGGTCTTTACATAAAAAACAAATGGAAATGAAATATATATACAGGTATATATCCAGCATGCACCGCGCGGAAGAAAATGAAGTAGACGGCTGCTTACCGTAGTTGCGAGACCTGTTGTGGCTCAATATTGGTCCATATATAAGGCGCACCGGATTATAAGGCGCACTGTCGGCTTTTGAGATAATTTGAGTTTTTAGGTGCGCCTTATAGTGCGGAAAATACGGTACTGTAAACGTGAATTACACAAAGTAGCAGGTGGGGGGTACTCAGGAAACCAAAAAAAGCCAATTCTTACATTCTATTCCATTAAAGGTGACTGTCATATTTGCATATGTATAAAATTCAGATGATGTTTCCTTACCAGCCTGTTTTCGTGCTGGAAACTGATTTAATGTGTTTATGAAGCCCTTGGTGTCAGTAAATGAATAAATAAACAAAGTGGCTTGGTCACACAAGCTAGGCTTCCTCTCTCTCTGCACACGGCAGAAAAACATCAGAGACCGCCAAACGTTGAAAATCATGAAATGAGATGTATTCAGAAAAAGAGAAACATTGACTTATTTTTATGTCCATTCGCCTACCGTAAGTGGGCAACGTTCTGAGCAGAAGTGAGCAAAGGTCTCTTGCGTGCCACTCTGCTCCATATGTTCATGGTGTGCAGCTCCCTGCTGTGTTTTTTCAGAAATTGATTGTGAAGGACCTGTGTTGACTTCTAGAAGCAAATCTTGCCCGAAAGTGAAGTGATTTACATTCACAAGGCATGAAACATGCCAGCAGTCCCTGCCTGTCAGTTTCATTTTTCACCCATAATTCTAATGAGAATTTCTTGTAGTGTGAGATTTTTCCCCCTCCTGGTTGACCCTTGTGACAGTACACTTCCATAAACCAGCACATTCAGCTACATCTTTCACCTACAGCCTTGGCATGTCTAAACACAATCACTACGTATTTGCCAATCATTAATATCTGTTTATGACCCATTTTCCACACACTGAATGAGACATTCACTGCACCCTACCACCTCTTCTCAATCTATGGATCCTTAAAAAAATGGAGTACTTTTTTTTTCTGGGGTGGGGCTTATAAATAATAAGATTTCATATTTGAGTGCAAAATCAAGCTGTGAACATTTACTCTAGAAAGTAAAAATCATTGCTGTCATTATGAAATCCAACCAGGATTATAATAATACACATATATATATTATAATGCCGATTTGCATATAATATTCTTCAAATGGCTATGCCTTTATCAAAACAGATAAATGAAAAAAAAAAATTTGAATTTTTGAATTTAAATGAAAGAAAAAATTTACACGGGAACCTTTTTTTATGACAATTCATGTTCAACTTAAAATACTGACAGATTTTCACAATAGTGCGTCTTATAACAAACAAACACAAAGTTGCAGTGATGTAGCTGAACTACCAGGAAAACAAGAGTGTGGCTTTGAAACAAATCAGTCTATGTTCCCTTTATAGTACATTGAAGAGGCCTAGAAAGTAAAGCATCAATGCCCAAATAGTACCCAAAAGTTGCATACCGAGTCTTGCAGTGTATTGCTGAACAGAAATGTCTTTATATTAGACATATATACTGCAAGGCCTGGGTGGAGAAGCTGCTTTTTCATGACCTACATAGTGCACTACAGAGAAAGTAGAAAATCATTGGAGATTCAGTCTGTTTTGGAGAGGAATGCTGTCAAGATTTCAACAAGATATGTCCAAAAAAAGAGCACCAGCAGCTCTGTATGGAACAGAAACCTAACCTCGTGTAGAAGTGCTGATGGAAAAATAAATAATTGTAATAAATAAATAAAGCACATTTCTTTTGATTACGGGGGAAATCGGGGAAGCCGAACTAACACAAGATACAACAGATTAGAGATGGAAACCTGTCAAGCACCAGTTTCTTCTAAATAATTACAGTAGTTTTGATCAGGAAATGACACGATTATGTAAAGCCCTTGATTCCTACAAACCAGTTTGATGACAGCAAGCTGCTGGGAAGTATAAATGCAAATTACATTAATACATTTGCAATATGCAAAAATGAATGGAAAAAGCTTCTGAAACAAATGAACCAAGTGCAGGGATAGGATACTGTATTTGTACATTTGTAAAGGAGTAATGATTTCAACAGTGTAAAACATACATAATGTATTTCCATCATCTGCAAGTCTTCAGTAGAGCTCAGATATAATGAGGGAAGATTCTACTACATTTCTGAAGCAGGGACTGTAGCTGTGCTTGAACTTTTACATTTTAAAGTAATCAGTAGTTATGACCTGGATTTTATGGTGCGCGTAGGTAGAATTTAACAAGCAGTGTGTGAATACTGCTGGTGGTGGAAGTGCCTGCATCCTGCTGAGAGTAATTAGGAACATGACACCTAAGTATTACAATATGTTAACAGCTTATATACATACAGATTTCTAGATTTTTAATCATCTTGAGCATTACACACGTCTATGTGAGATCTGCATAGCTCATATGCACTGTCACAATAGCCATTTTTGTGGTTGATTTATTGTCCCAGAAATAATAGTGATAAACAATATTATTGTCAGTTTAAGACAATTTTATGCCACTGATATAATGATAATATAAGAGCAGTAGCATTAGCAATTACTCCCCTTTAAAGAGCAATGAACTTTTAGCAATAAATAAATAAATAAATAATGCTTTTTTTTTAATAATAAAAATAATTCCACTGTTTTCAAACAAACAGACATCACCACAGAACAGAGACCCCCAGAATAGAGGGCCCAGAGAAAACCAGAGAGCAGAAAATAATGAGCAGCTAAAATATTGTGACATTCATTCTTATGTAAACAACACACACACACACAAACAATGGGAGATATGTAAATATAATGTCCATAAGTAAAAAGTAAAATAATGTACGCAAGTAAAAATGTCCTTATATTGTACAATAAATTGATGATATAATTACTGTGACAAGCCAATATGCACTGTAGAAATTCATTCATTCATGCATTCATCTTCTGTATTATGGAGAGCCCGGAGCAGACCCAGAATCTTTGAACTCAAGACAGGAGCACACCCTGGACAGGGCACCAGTCCATCACAAGGCAACATACACTCACACCAGGGGACAATTTTACATCACCATCAACCTGTGATGTGTTGTTGGACTGTGGGAGGCAACTGCAGCACCCGGACAGAACCCACACTGACACGATCAGAATACACCAAACTTTCACACACAGTTACTAGAGGTGTGGATTAAAAACCTGGAGCCTAGGACCCTGAAGCAGTGTGGCAGAGACACAACCTATTGCCCAGAGTACCATCCCTATAGCAACTGGTGGCAATTAATCATTACTGTGTGCCATTGTCATGTTTGCATTTCTAACCAAAGCTGAAACTGGGCAGTGACTGCATTCAGTTAAACTTAAAAGTAAATGTACTGTATGTTCTAAAGTGTGCTGACACCTGCTCATCAGAAATTTCTTAATACAACAGAGGTGGCCATGAGTTGCCACCACATTAAGTTCTTAAGTTTTACTCAGAAACACCCAACTCAAATACAAACTGTGATGTTTACATTGTTTTCATTTTTTAATTTAAACCCTTCTCATTTAGATGTTAAAATGAATGAAGTGAGGAACCCTTATTTGTGTCACGTTTGCAAACAGAGCTCTGTTGCACCCGTATTAGTCAGTAGAGATGCTTTGGCTGCACCCCAAATAGGGCCATACTCCCTGCATAGTGCACATCACAGATCATAAAACTAAAATTACTGCAGCCAGATAGTGCATTTATCTGACTGGGAGAAATCTTATAGCTGTATAAATACTATTTCATCTATACATCTGATACAGTGCACTACACGAGTGCAGAAACCATTATATTATGACATACGTTGTGCCCTACATAGAGTGTATCACTCACAAGGAAAACTACTATTCGATTTTAAGATGAAAAAGAGAAGGAATGTATACAAAGCCACGATAAAACCTTTAAGCCCTAAGTATGTGGTGGGCTTTAGTGCTTTTTAAATTGTGAGACTCTCGCCAGTGCAGAGATAGGAACGGTGTATAAGATAATTATATCAATCTTCCACATTAGGTTTGGAACCAAGGCTCTACTCCAACTCATTCCAAAAGTACTGGAATTAATCCCAAGAACACCATACTATTGCTGCAAATTCTACTGTTTTGCTCTTTATTCCCATCTGGCAGACACTTGACCTTAATCATATTTACCTTAAGCTCATGCACAGCTGTTTAAAAACATTATTGTGTTAAATGCTTGTAGTTAACAAGCATGTCATTTAATCAGGGATGTTTCGTTTTTCCCTATGCATGAAACGTCTCATGGTGACCAGTCCAACATTGGACAAAACAAACCAAGAAAAACAATGCACTCCAAATCACTTCCCCAGCTCTATCTGCTCAAGATTATCACAGCAACTCTCCACCTCCTCTGAGACGTGGCCCTACTTCCCCCATGGCAAAGTAATGAACTGCCATTGACCTAAGAATTATCCCTGGGAAGATGAGCATAATACGTATGGCTGAATTCTCAGCCACGTCTAGGTGCAGTGGAATCTGTACACAGTCCATTAGAGGAACTGCTGAAGATGTCCTCAAGGACAGCAGGTCCACATAATCATTAACCTCTGATGCTAATGCCCCCTCACTGTGCCTTCTTTTTGACAGAGTATAGCTGTTCTTTCCACAGTAAGAAGGTCAGAGGAGTGCAAGAGAACAGGACAAGGACACTGCAGGGCGCCTGGAACTGACATTCCCCGGCTATAATGACTACATCAGTATGCCCCCTCGGCTTGTCCTGGATTACATGTATGTACAGAGTCCCTATGTCATAGAGGATCATATCATGTACAGTTTAATCTTCCATAATCCGACATGTTAAATCAGGATGTCTTGCAAACCTAGTCTATGATCCTACCTTAAAGGAACACTAGGTAGTATTTTTGCCTTATAAGTACAGCTTGAAAATCATTGTTATGTTTCACTGACCTGTATTATGGAGAACTGAACCTCTGTCATTCCTACTCCATGCTCAGAACTGAAGAAACTGCTCATGTAACTTTTGGAGGAAGGTAGAAAATCACTGCAAAAGTGTTGAACATTATTTTTCTTTTGGGTGGGGGGCAGGAGCAAAAGTACCAAACCATACCTAGTATTCTTTAAGAATTTAGGTTTAGGGACATCTGACAGTTGAGAACGTTCTTTCCATTAATCCATACCAAAATCAAGGGCTGGAATTACAAAAAAACCTGAATGCAGCATAAGTTTGGAATTGATGCTGTTGTAAACTGTTGAGTGAATAATGTGCCTGATTAATTTAGGTGTCAACATGGTGTAATCCTAGAAACCTGCTTCAAGTATGGTGTGTACAGTTTTGATGCAAAATACTGTTCATATAGTATTTGTGCTCCTGGGCTCCTCAAACAGTTGCAAAGTGTAGTTCATTGTATAGCACTGTCCTGAAATCAAGAAGTAGGCGTGTCTGGGTTCCTACCTTACTCCAAAGTTACATAGCACAATTTCTGCAGTGCTGAACCTGGATGAGTGCTGCTGAACCTGCAGTGCTGAACCAATGACTGAGACTCCATTCACCGTATTACAGGTGAGTAAAGCATCATGATGATGTAAGTAAGTTTACCTTGTTAGCTTGTTCCTGGTTAGCACTGTTAGTGATACCAGTAGGTAACAGTGCATTATGCAATGTTTTACTCATTTAAACTCCAAGGAAACTTGTTCACATACAGAAGTTGGACAGTACTGTGTGTAATAGATAGAGGAGCTAATAAACTGTATAACACTACTGCTTTTACACACTGCTGATATGCAGGTGCCATTTTGGATTATGAAATCTGGTGAGGCAAGTAGGAAATTCAACCTGTGGGGGCATTACAGTTTTACAAGCAAAATAAAAAATTATAAGCAAAAAATAAATAAATAAATAAATAAAAATAAACAAAACGAGAAGGAGAGTCTTCTGCACTGGAGACTGTCTGCACTCCATTCAATCTCACACATCCTCTGAGAGCATGCGGTTTGGGGGACACTATCAATAAATCAAGCATAGCAGCAGTTTGAGGAAGAGTGACAGAGTGTCACTCTCAAAGGAGCACAGAGCACAGATTAATAGCAAACCAAGACCTGGGTCAAGGTCAACGAGTCGATTATATAAAAGACAAGAAAAAAAGGGGAAAAAAAAGACAGTGGCTGAGGCTCTTTCCAGAGAGCCACACAGTCTAATTGCCTCGTGTCTTTTGTTCATTTTCACTGCAGCTTGGTTTTGAGTGAGGTTGCTGACAGATACTTTGCAGAACAAAGACCTCTATGAAAAACGGCTAAGAAAACACTGCATAAATCATTTGAATACATTTTAAGAAATACAGTTCCTGAAGGAGAATGTGACAATGACACAGGCGCTCTTTGCAGCTCCCAAAGTCCTTCATTATTTTAACACTGCAGTAAAAGGGAGTTCTGCTGTTGAGGAATTGATCTGAATGTGTTCCACCCACTTTGGGGAAGGGGCTGCATATTTCAGAGTCGAGTCATTTGATTTATTCTAGCAAACCAAATAAGTAATCGCAGGGCATGATGAGGCAGGATTTACTGCCATCAGTCAAAGCTGGGGATCCGGACATCTTCGCACATCTCAAGGCTGCAGAAATCAGGATTAAATCGATTGCAGCTCGGAGTAATTTGCCTATAATAAGAGCCATATCTGCTGAAGCATGCAGAAACAGCAATGGCAGCCTTGCGATCCTCCATCTTGTCTTCTGCAACTCTGTAAGGAGTGTGTGAGAGATACTTCCTTTTAGTAGGCACATGATGCAGCATGGCAGGACCTCATTACACTTGTGGTAGATTTACCTTAAAAAAAAAAAGGCCTGTATAATGATATACAGAATTTTATATAATATATATAAACAGACATTTTCACACATGTAAGTCCGGACCATGGTCAGTTTGTGCTATAACATCGTATATATCTTGTGCGATACGTTTTGTTTTACACTGCAAAAACATAGGCTTCGTCCCACAGCATTTATCATTGGACTGATACTAATAATTACTTGTTGCATAGCTATTTATTAATTAATTAAGACACTAACACATTCATTGCTTACTTCTGAAACGCTTGTTTAGCAGCTATTTAATCGCATATTTTGTGAACTCATTGTGCATTGTGATTAATGCTGCATCCCATATCCCAACCACATTCACTTTACTGTCTAGACTCTTGAGTGTCCTTCTAATAATGCTGCAGTATGTTTTTAGAACCTAGTGTGTGGTTTGATATAAAGCACAAATAATGCAGTGGGAATTGCAGTTAATTTAGTTTCTTTTATTTCTTTTTAACACCACATTAAACTAAGAGTAGGTGTGTGAAGTTGCAGAGAGGTGTTATACTCTGAACTTTAATACATGCAGGCCCACTGTGAAATTTTTATATCGAATAATGTTCTCTCCTTACTGATGATGCTGTTTTCACAGTCAGCATGGTATGGTCATGGTAACAGTTACAGCTGAATTAAAAGAAAAAAAATGTCAAATTTTTGGCCCATTGGTCTGGACCATTGTCTGAGGCACCTTTAACAAATGATATTTTATTTTGGACCAAACTAAAAAGTCCAAAATAAGGACCAAATATGAATGTGTGAAGTTAATAAACTACTTGTTTACATTTTTCCACCTACAGTTTAGCCCCATTCATTTACTCTGTTGTTTAAAGAATAGTCTCTGAGAACAGAACAATTAAGCAGAAGGGAGGTAATTTACATACTGTATATGTCCAAAATTTATTAGAGTCTCCTTGTAACCAGTAAAATCAGCTACCTCAGAGGGCACCAATTGTGGTTACACATGTTGTATAGTGCACACACAGCTTATATAATCTCCATAGTGTAAAACTGATACATAATAATGTGTTACAAAATAGTGATTTATCCAGTATTTCAGTTATTTAATCTACAACTAAAAGATAAAGTTAAATATTGATGTTTTCAATTTTTTCAATATTCCTGAAGACATTTAACTCTGGGGAAATACTAGAGCTTCTCAATGCAAACTAATCGAAAACAGCAAAGAGCCAGGGGACCCTTCAGCAGCTTACTCTCCACTTCACTTTTGATAGTTCTGAGTGTGTGTGAGAGAGAGAGAGAGAGAGAGAGAGAGAGAGAGAGAGAGAGATATGTGTTTCCCTCCATATTGCAACAATGCAGCATGGAACGATTTCTCGTGCACTCTCCCACTTCAGACAGTGATTCAGGCACGGGGTTAAACGGCCGGGGGAAGAGGAACACACTGTCCCATGCCGTCCCCCTGTCCACGCTCCAATACCTCACTCTCCACGCTGTCACCCTCGCCCACACACCAGCACGACACAGCCTCAGGAAGCAGAGCCCGAATGAAGCCTGGACTAAAGAAGACCAACATGGGCTTTGGTCCAAGGCAGACCTCAGCCCAGGCCAGGGACAGGTGCCACTGCTCACAGCTAGTGCCCTGTTTCCACGGCAACGCAGGGGAGTGCCACCAGCACCCACGCACTCAATGCCATCCCGGCCACCTCGGCCAACACTCTTCCATCCACCCACGCAGCAAATACCACTAACAGCAACGTCACTCAACACACACTCCTTATTCAGCTCTTTTTAAGCGTTGTGCATGCTTGAGCCAATTTTTAAAGTCGGAAGTCCATTGGCTAGATGCCAAGTTTTCCAAAACACAGTTGTAGGCTTGTTTGGAGTTTGGGTGGTCTCTTAAATAGTCAGCACTTTATTATTATGACAGTTTTACTATTGGCTCTTTTCCACTGCATGGAATCTACACGACTCAGCACGGCTCTTTTGCTTTTCCACTGGCACCTGGTCCCTGGAAACGGGTAGGTTTTCAGTCCCAGACAGCTTGAGGTTCCAGTCGTGCCGAGTAGGTACTAAAGGGTGACGTGTAAACCCTCCACAGCGCCATATCAAACACCACAAAATGCAGTGGTCATTCAAATCCAGCACAAACCCGCTTCTTGTAAAATCTCTTAAGTTACAGCAGCTTTCATGTTTATTTTTACTGGACTCACAACGGCATCTTGTAACTTTGCCTCAAGGTGTTTTGAAGAGGTTTATATGCTCCGTGGGCCAATGGGCAACGAAAATTTTCGGTGAAAGCTGAACATGCAACAAGTAAAACGGAATTGTGAGAACTGTTTGTATTATATTTTTATTTGTTTGTTTGTTTGTTTGAGGGGGGTTGTGGGGTATTTAATCTTACAGCACACTATATGCATTTCCCTGCCTACAGATCATGCTTTAGGCCAAAACCTCCTTCAAAATTAACAAAAGTATAAGGCATCAGGCCACACATTCATTACCAGTTCGGGTAATAACTTTTGATGATGTAGCATTTAGAGGCACAACTTCTGACGTCTGGTTACCATTTCCAACACTGTGAACAACTGACTGTACTTTCTATCTATATGTGTGCACACGCCTTGTTCGTGTTACTTGGTAACTGTACAGTGTCCCTTGAGTTTGAGAAAGGCACCATATAGATTCAACTCAATGCACAGAGCACAAAGATAATGCTGGTATCAACAGAAAAAGTGAAGGCTTTGCTTTAAAGCAGTAGTTCTGGGTCAGATGTGACTCAGACTGATGGAGCAGATGACATATGCTCTCATTTTTCTGTCTCAGAGTGTTACAGAGGAATACAAAAGTGGGCTTAATACTTTGAATGCCAGAGTAGCAAAGTGCTAAACACAGCTCAGCAGGAAGGTTTAAACAACAATATAAGCAAAGCCGTGGGGGTGGGAGAGATGGGGGGTGGGGGGCTTGACTGAGAGTGCATTTTAATTTTGTTTTTTGGTGAAACTGTGATGCTGAGCAAACCTTTGACATCCAACAGTGTCCTAAAGCTGCTCTTGCGGGGATGAAAACGCAATAAAAGGTGCTTTTCTGGAGCAGAAGCCCAGAGCAGCTGTCAAAACCCTGAGCAGGAGTTGTGAGCGACAGCATAAACAAGGTAAACTTTTATGAGTGTCCGGGAAATATGTGGAGGCTGCAGTCTCCTCCTCCACACCTCTGCTCACACACTTCATTTGTCTTTGCTGTATGCATGGAAAGGTGTGTGTGTGTGTGTGTGTGTGTGTGTGTGTGTGCGCGTGCGTGCGTGTGCTGTCCCTCTCCATCCCTGCAGAATCACAGCCAGTCACTCGCTGTGGCCCCCGGGGGCCAAACGTATTCTATTTGTCTAGCTGGCTCCATCTGTGCCATACAAACTGTCACATCTGATGCAATTGTAGGAACATGACAGCCAGGAGACTGCTGAATGCACTCGCTTGCTTACGGGACACATTTCAGTTGTGGTGGAACTTGGCCAGGGCATCGCTCTTGCATTCTCAGGCTAGGTCTGAAACATTTAGGAGCAAGATCTGCTCTAATAACTGCAGATTTTCTCGTTGATATTGCAGTAGCATGTTAAATTAGAATATTTTATATACAAGAAGCTTCACATGCCACTTGCACACAGCATCTTAAAGGTGACATTCCCAATCTTAACCACTTTTTATAAAATTCTTCAGCTTTGTTAGCTCTCCAGTTTGTTTGTGTGCTCAAAATCAGTCCAGTGTGTTTATAAATCCCCAGTTTCTGTAAATGAGCGACTTTTGGAAGGAGAAAAAAAAAAAAAAGGGGTCTCAGTCCGGTATGCTAGGCTTCATCAGTTATGTTCTGATGGTTTTTAAACAATGAAGATACATTGAAAAGCATGAACTTAGATGAGGATATTGCTCTATTGTTGCTCCATAGGTGGGTAATATTGACTGTAAATGGAACTGACTCTAAATTCGGGAGACTGTTAACTGCTATCCTGTCATAGGAAGAATAGAGCCTCTGCCATTGCTACTGACGCTTCAGCACTGCAGAAACTGCACTATGTAACTTGGATGAGGGCAGGAAACCATACCCCTAGCCCCTTGATTTCAGGAGTGTTTTAATATTAATTACATTGTGCAACTTTAGGGGGAGCCCAGAAGCAAAAATACCAAATCTTAGCTAGTGTTCCTTTAAGACAATGTTGAATAACACTGAAGTTAAGTAGCTGCAAATTAAGAATTACAATCTATAAAATTACAATTTGAAAATAAAGACAAATAATAGTTCATCAGGAACACTAGGTAAAATTTGCAGGTATTTTTTGTATAGTACATTATCTGCAGTGTTAAGTCCATTATATCAATGACAGTGGCTCTATTGTCCCCATAATAGGTAAGCAAAGCATCATAATGATTGTGAATCTGTCTTTTAAGATGGAATGGTATGTTTGAGGAAAAAAAAAGTTTGTTTATATGTAGCTGAAGTTTAACTTGTCTGTAAATTTTTATTCACTGTTTGAATTACCACAGAAACTCCTTTGTAACTCGAGTTGTTTAGTTGTGTTTCACTTTGGGTCTGTGTCCCTATGACAGGTTAGTAAAGCATCACAATGATTTTGAAGATGTAACTTTAAGGTATAAATACTACCTATTGTTCCTTTAAGGCCTACTCTCTATCTCACTCAACTGGGCTTCATTGTTTCTGCAGAGGTTTAGATGAAGGCGTAGGCTTGTAAACCAAGCAAGGCAATGTACAACACTGAGAAGAGACCACTGAGGTGACAAGCGAGCAGGAAGCAGACAGCAGACTTATTGACAGAATGTACAAACACACTCCATCTCCCAGGAGACAAACAGCTGAATTCAGAAGTAGGCCGTTTCTGAGAAATTCTCGCCATCAATTACAGACTGACTGTGTTGCTTCGCCTTTGGAGACTTCATTTAGCTTCTTTACAGGAGATCCTCTGAGATATTCGACTCCAGTCATTTCTGCCCGAGTGAAGATCAAACACACATTTCTGACGGTCTGCAAAGGTTCCCTCTTCTTTTCATGTGAAGATTCAAAGTCAAAACAGCAGGGGAGCGGGACACAGAACTTAAGCGTTTAGCCCATTAAGGAAGCTACCGATGCTGAAACCATGAAGTCCACTTCCACGCTAAGGCCTTGGGTCCTGCTTCCTGCTTACTAGCTGCTGCTGAAATGGCAAGAACTATGTGTTCCATTTAAGACTTTTCGGTTCAGGAGGATGAGGAGTGAAGCCACACAAAAATAGCAACACCTAAATCTTGGAACTGTGTGTGTTAGTTTCAGGATGTGTGTAGGCAGGATTGCACTGGCAAAGAATGGGCATGTTCATGGAGGCGTGTGATTGGAGGAGATGGCAGCCACAGGTCTTGGGATGGCTTTAGTAATAAAGGTGGTAGGGATGCCCTGCCCACTCATTCAAACCAGTCACGAAAGCATCATCTATGGTCCACACACTTCATTCAAACAATGGTAATACAGCTAATATATTGCAGGGAATTAATCTAATGTAATGAAGGTTAATGCTGACAGTAACAATGACTGAAAGCACACTGAACATAACATGCACCGGTAACTTGGTGGTTTGATTATACTAAGTGGCTCATAAGCCCTGTACAAAGGATAAGGGGTCCAAATAAGTTTAAAGTGTTTTTTGTGTCCTTTGCCATTTTATGGTAACTGTTGTATGATGTTAACAATGACACTTGTCCAACAAAAAATTCTCACGGCATTCGTTATGAGTTCCATTAAGAAAAAAGGACTGAAAAAGTATGTGCATCAATTTGTTAGAGTTTTGATTTAGACAATTGTGAATGTAGCATATGAATTCTTTTTATTTATTTATTTAATGCCATATGTCATATTTAATACTACACAACAGTTATTTTGAAAAGACAAAAGAGCTGGAGAATAATTTGAATTTTGAATTACAATGATACATTACAAAAAAAGCTTTTTTGTATACCTAATACACTACATCTTCTTGGGTTCTGGTTAGGGTTAGGGTTCTTTACAAGTACAAATCATTATTTCTATCATCTCTTATTTTCCAGACAAACTACATTTTCTACAGCTGGTACTTGTCATATTTAATATCTAGCTATTTGAGGATACCACCGAACTCACCTTTTCTGACAGTGTACAGACTGATTAATGGGCCAATTATAACAGTAGCTAAAAGTAGTCCCTTTCTAAAATCATATGATGCCATTATGATATCTGGGTTTGCAGAAAATACACTGATCTTCCAGAACCAATTTGTCCTGATTAGTGTCACAGTGGGTTCCAGGGTTTAGCTAGAATCACTGGGCACAAGGCAGACCGTACCCTGAATGGGTTGCCAGTCCATCACAGTGCATCACACACCTAAACCTGTGGACAATGTCACACAGCCAATCTACCTACATGTGTTTTTGGATAGCGGAAGAATCCTCATGTGTTTTTGGATAGCGGAAGAATCCTCAGTACTCCCCATGAAGACACCTGTAGAACCACCGTGCCACCCACCAAGTGTATGACCAACTAGAAGCTCTATACTTCATTGCCATCTGGTTTTGAGAGATTTCTCTCCAAAGAGTCACGTAACACCTGATACACACTTCCAAATTCAAAAAGGTTATACTGTTGAATAACATGTAAAATTAAGTTTAAGAGTCTCCACATACTTTATGGGTTCTGTATAAAAGATTTATCCCAGAATGGATAAAGGCTGATCTGAATTTTTATTTGAATTTATTTTTTAATATATTATTCAATTCAATCAATTTATATATATACAAAAATCAATCCATAGCATTTATTTGAATGAATTGAACAACTACTTTCTAAACACAATCAGTAGCTATGAAACTGTAGTTCTATGAAATTGTTTATATCTCTCTAGGTAATGACCCAAAGCTCACCTGCCCACCACACCAAGGAGATGCCCCACCTTTCCCTCTGGTGCACTTCTCCTCAGCTCTTGCCAGGTTTTGTGAATGTACAAACACACCAAACCCTGATCTCCCCAAGGCTCTGACTGCTGAAAATGCTATACATCCATCATGCGAATACCTTTTGCCCTACTCCCCCATCGCTGTGAGTAAGCTCCAGGCTCCAAGACACATTCTCACACTCGCAGACACACACACACACACACACCCAAAGCCCTCACACCATTCATCACGATGCACTCACCATCGAGATGCGGATCACAGTTGCCACCCGCGCCACCTCTCCTCCAGTTATCTATTATAATGGAGGGATTTGTCTTGCTTGGATCTTCTAGCTTCACAAATCTATGTGAATTTGATTCAAAGACTGACTCACCTTCATGATTTAGTTTTTAATAATAGACAAACTCTGAGGCCCTCCTGCACCTACAGTTCAGGTTCATCCTTTAAACACTTCTAACATTATCCTTCTCAAAGCCTACCTTACCAACATATTATACTGCTGGAGGAGACCCTTCTAACAATGCTTTACAGTTTTAATAAAAGCAAAAGCTGCAGCAGATTTTCCCCCTTAGCTTAAAGACACTGCTCATGAACCCCTCTGAATCTGGAGAGTCTGCAGACAGACAAGCTTCTTTTAAAACAGGCGAGGGCAGAGAGGGCCCTCTGAGTCCCAGAACTTATTCTTTTAATCAAACTCTACTTTATTCTGAGAAGAAGAGAGCTTCAAAATGAGCGGTATATTGCAAATAGTATCCTCAAATAAATTCTGACCACTCCACTGAGCATCAGCATGGAATGAAAAACAGCAATGGACTGTGAGGTAATAGTGCAGTGTCAGTTTGACTGGACGTTTCTGAAATATATACAGAGTGAATCATGTGGGAATTAAAAAGGTGTTCAAATGTGAAAAATTATATTGAAAAAAAATCCTAACTACCCCTCTGTCGCAAACCATTTGCAGTCAATGACTGCCTGAAGTCTGTGACCAGACACTGGATATATTCCCTGCTGAAACCTTGACGTATTTTCAGCCCCTGCTTGTTTTTGCCTTGAGTCTAGTCTCCAGTAAGTGAAATACATGCTCAGTGGAGTTCAGTTTGCATGATTGATTTGTACAGTCAAGACCATTCCACTGTTCTGCCCTGGGAAGGAGGGAAAAAAAATTGTCTGAAGCTCCAGAAGTTTTGAGGCACTTTGTCGGATCTGAGCAGCTGCAATGCTTCTGCGCACTTCAGAATTCATCTTACAACTGCTGTGTGGAGTCACATAATCAGTGCTTCACAGATGAGGTGGTATGCTCTGGATAATAAGAAATTTCTTTCTTTTCTTGACTTTCCTATTACTTTTTTTCCTGCTACCATGCACCCTTCATCTTATTAGCCCATAAACTTTATCCCAGAACTGTACAATATTTCTCAAGACATTTTTTACCCTCTACAACTGGCCCTTAATATTCCTGAAGCATATCAATAACGTGCACCTTGTAATAAAGCCTCTGAAATCATACTAGTGTATATTTGTTTTCATTATGGTCTTTGATACATCTGTGAATGGCCTGTACCATCAAATAAATTTTCTTTTCAGCACTTGTGCTGCCTCTTGACTTTATGGGCCATCATGCTTGCCTAGTAATATGCTATATTCAGAACTAAACTGTGTAAAGTGTTATTTACTTAAAGAAAAACTATGTAGCAGTTTTACCTTAAATTTGCAGCTCCAAAACCATTGTAACATCCACTGACCTGAAATAGGCAACGTCTACCATTCTGGGAAACTGCTGCTCTCTCTGATTTGCTTAAATTCAGAAGCTCCATGTCTTTAAACGTGGAACAGTATTTTTCACGGGGGGATGTTGTTTGTAAATGGCTACTTTTACTATTTTAGGGGTATTATTTATTACTAACTTTATTATATTAATAACTGTTATTTACATAAACAATAGCTTCAAAATGTTTAAAAACATGTTAACATCCAAAATTATGGAAGGGATATGGCCACTTTCATTCATTCATTCATTGTCTTTATCCAGTTCAAGGTCGCGGTGGGTGCGGAGCCTACCCGGAAACAGCAGGCGCAAGGCAGGAACACACCCTTTTGGGGGTGCCTGTCCTTCACACATTCACTCACACACACACTCCCATGGTCACTTTTTTTGAGTCAGCAATCTACCTACCAATGTGTATTTTTGGACCATGGGAGGAAACTGGAGCACCCAGAGAACGGAATCCCGGAGCGGGACTTGTCCCTGGAGCTGTGTGACTGTGACACTACCTGTTGCGCTACCTTGCCACCCTAATTGCCACTTGTTTTCTTCAAATACATGTTGCACTTATTTAACAATAACTTGTTGGTATTTGCAAACTGAGTCTGAATCAGTTTCAAGTGTTTTAACTCTACGAATCATTGTCCAGCAGCTGATGCCAGCGTCTCATAGGCTGTGTCTGAAATTGAAGGCAGAAACCTCAATGCCTCACAAGTCAATGACTTAAAAGCTAGAGTTTTAGAGACAGGCTGTAAAAGAAGAAATACTGTATGTATTTAGTATTTCGCACTCACATGGCACTAAACTGCTATCCACCAGCGTATCCACATATGGCAACCAACCACAGAGGGGCATTTAGTGCAATTTCCGCACTGAGTTCTCTCAGTATGAACGATGAATAGGTCTTATACAGAACCACACCCAACTCTAATCACGCTCCCACTCCTACGCCTGAAAGAGTGACTGTGAGAGGAAGTGAATGGGAGGGTTGGCAGGGGGCATTTCCCATGTTACATCAGAAACTAAGCTGGCATGGCGGCGTCTGAGCTGGGCACTGTTCTTGGGCACGGCCTGATGCAGAGGGCCCAGCGGGGCCAGGAAGAGCTTTAGCGAGCAGATGGAAGAACCCTGCGGAGCTACAAGCCTTCATAAACCTAGAGCACAGCGCACTCCACAGACACACTACTGCGCTAACAACCACCCAATTTATTAGCAAATGACAGCCATAACATATGGATGCAACAGCTTCTATGAACAGTATACCATGTGCACGCATGACTGCTTAATCTGACGATCTGCCTAGTGTTGAGGCACACACATCAGCAAACATCTGCTAAAGCTTTACAGTGCATGGTCTTTTGGGTAGAATTCAGAGAAGTAAGATCACTGATGGTCAAGACAGAAAAACATGCCAAAATATGGTGTATGTATGTGTGTGTGTGTGTGTGAGAGAGAGAAAGAGAGTTATATTGAATACATATTTCAGCATAAATTTAATCTACCCTCTGAGTATGGTTATAAATAAATAAAAAAAAGTTTTGGATTGCAATTAACAATACATGATTCAAATTTTTGACTACATAAACAGAACATGGCATCCAATGTGGCAGCTGTGGCCTAATTGGGGGTGGTGGGAGTGAAGGAACAGCACTGTCCTCCTCCCTCAAGCCATGTCTGAGCATCCTATGTCCATGTCTGAGCAAAGCAGCAAACCCACAAGATGTGTGTGTGTTCATCTTGCCACTGACCATGGTGAGCATTTACTGGCCGTCACCAAGACCCAAACAGGAATTGTCGCTGAAAATGAGCCCATGCCATTCTGAGTGACTCCATGACAGTCCGGCACGACACCATTAGAGTCTTTGGTGACACTGACTTAACTGGTCTTAAGGGCAGTCGCTGTAATGGTCTGTGTGTGGAGCCTTGTGTTATGTAGCTGTCTACCAATGGTGCTGGCAATAACAGGATGACTCATGGAGGGCATCACTTGACGTTAAATGTCTGCAATTATGGCCCTAAGGTCACTCCTCACATGTCTGACAATTCGCCGGGTCTCCCTCTTTGTGGTTTGCAGGTTTTCCAGATGTTTCATGTTGCTGGTGCATGCTATCTATCCAGTCACACCAACAGCATGCTGTGGTAATATCCACATGACTGGTAAGGCATGCTACTACATAATACAATGAGAAGAACATATGGCATGCAATACATTGATAACACCATCCCATTTAGAGAGCTCTACAATGTGAACCCTCTTGAACTCTCTTGCAAAGGGTGCTACCAATATATATATATATTGGGTATATACAAGGATATATATATATAAGGATATATATATGTATATCCTTCATCTCTATAATAAATAGCCACATTTCTAAATAAAGAAAGACCAACAATTTTAATAGCAGTTGTTTAAGAAGGAAGGTGTGTGTGTGTGTGTCTATTTCTGTTAGTCACTGTGAAAAATCTGAACTACTCAGAGGTGTGGGATTGGCATGATATTTTGGCATGATGTTATATATTTTTACAGCACCCCTAAAATAAACTCCAGTTGAATGGACTTATTACATAAGACTGTGAGGCATCTCAACTAAAGCATCAACTTTATACACATGAAAATGATAACAGTAATAGATGGTTCACATAGATCCTTGGAAGCAGTGCTTAATGTGAACTGTGTCCTGCTGGAACAGTGTGTGCTACTTATCCTCCTCCTACATCCTCAGAGAAACTGTCACTGTGGGGATGAACTTCTGCATATTCAGTAATTTTAGTTAGGGAACATAAACGTATCATATTTTGTATTAATTGTTGTTTTTTTAAGTTTTCATATGACAAATTTCAGATGCAGGACATATATTAGGGTATATAACTTCAAAATAGTTCTATAATTAAGGACTATAACAATTCATCTCTGCTTCTGGAGAAGATAATGATATGTATCCTGTAGGGACCACAACTGGATTGTTGTAAATTTCAAAAAGGTACACTATATTGACAAATGCATTCACTCAGCTGCCTTTGCAGGTGTATGACATTGAGAGACATCCCATTCTGAATCCATTATGATTAATATGATGTGGACCCACCCTTTACAGCTTCACCTCTTCTGGGAAGGCTTTCCACAAGGTTTACCATTGTTCCAGAAGCGCAGTTGTGAGGTCAGACAATTTCTTCCACACCAAACTGGAAGACTCATCCATGTCTTTATGGACCTTGCATTGTGCACTGGTGCACAGTCATGTTGGAACAGGAAGGGGCCATGCCCAAATTGTTCTCAGAAAGTTGGGAGCATAAAATTGTCCAAAATCTCTTGGTATACCACTGTAATTAAGGGGCCAAGCCCAACTCCTTAACAGTTTCCTACACAAAAATCCCCATTCCAGCAAACGTTACACATGGCACATTGCAGTCAGACAAGTGCTGTTCTCTTGGCAACCACGATACAGACTCCAAGTCCATGGGATTGCCAGATGGAGAAGCGTGGTTTGTCACTCCAGAGAACACGTCTCCTCCACTGGTCTAGATTCCAGTGGCAGCGTACTTTATTCACTTAGCATTACACTTGGTGATATAAGGCTTAAATGCAGCTGCTCTGCCATGGAAACCCATGAAGCTCTCTACCCTCTAATCTGAAGGCCACAGGAGGTTTGGAGGTCTGTAGTGAATGACTTAGCAGAAAGTTGGTGACCTCTGTGCACTATGCACCTGACTCATTTTACGTGGCTTGCCATTTCGTGGCGCGAGTTGCTGTCGTGTCCAATCACATCTAATTTGTTAAAATTCCACTGACAGTTGGAATGTTTAGTAGCAAGGAAATTTTATGAGTGGATAGGATGACATAGGTGGCATCCTATCACGATACCACTCTAGAATTCAGAGTTCCTGAGAATGACCCATTTTTTCAATTATTGCAGAAGCAGTCTGCATGACTAGATGCTTGGATTTATACACCTGTGGCCATGGAAGTGATTGGAACACCTAAATTCAAAGATTTGGATGGGTGAGTGAATACTTTTGGCAATATAATGTATATTATACTGTTTGTAATTTTACAATACTGTTTTTCTGAGAGTGTGAGGGTTTTTCTCTGGTGCATTACACAATATTAGGTTAGGTCATTATTTGCCTGAGTGTTCAAAAATGGTACATGTTGAATCAAATGAAAATCTATGTAATTATACACTTATAAATAGTACTCATAAAGAGATTTGGGCTATGAATATATCCTACATATATAGTTTCTGATATGCTACTTTTAGCCTATTGAAATATCTGTTTTATTATAGAAGTACAGATGTACTATGGTAGCACACTTTGACAATGCACATGCTACAAATTTTCATGTAGAAAAATCTTAAACCCACCACCACCTGGTCCATGAATAGGTATGGTCAGTTTGCAGCACGAACATCCAACCCCACCACAGCCCACTGTCTGTTCACCAAACATGACTGGAAACAAACACTACACTCTGCGTTTCCATATCTCATGATTTACAAATTGAATCCTGCTTGGAAGATAATTTTTTTACCAAGTTCTTTTAAGAAAGCTCTTCTAAACACAGCACAAACCACAAAATGTTCAGTTACACATTTCCACCAGAAGGGTCTCTAAACGCCCAAAAGACATAGTCTAGCCTTAAAGTTAGTGCAAACTACACTAGCAAAAGAAAAGTTCCCAACATTTTCCAGGCTGTACTCCAGAATGTAAACACTGCACATAATTTGCACTGTATTATCTATCCTAACTCGAAGTTCACAAGGGCCCAGGTTAAGTCCCACTGGCAAATCTCTAAGCTGCCTGATCTTTTGCCTTACCACAGGGCATCTCCAGCAATTTGGAACAATTATTGCAACAGCTAATTTGTCTCTGTGACAGCTAAACAAATGGTATGACTCTAAAACAAGGTCATTACCCAGGGACTGTTGGCTAATAAATTTACTAACATCTTGCTAAACCAACAAAAAAAAAAACTGATTAAGCCAGCTACACAGTTAGCCACTTGGGAGCAAGGCTGAATCCCCACTATGGAGTATAACACAGCAAATAATCACATCAAGTGTCCCTGGTCCAGAACACCTTGAAGAAAGATACAGGAGCAGGGGGGAAGTAAGGGAAGAAGGGGAAAAAACTGATATTAATTGGATGCCAGATGAAACACTACTGAATGTAACTGTTCAAATAGTTGTTTTAATAGTCTACAATCTCTTCAAAATGCTATTTATTAACTTGTGATTAGCTTAAAATTTCAAGCAAACATAAGTTAGAGGGGAACACACAATGCTTTTACTGCTGAGTAAAAACTTGTTGGACTGCTTTATTTTTTTTGCACTGAGAATCTGAGGTAAGATTCTCAGCTTTATTTGATCCAGTGCTTTATTTGCTAAGATCGTAGGCTGTTTTTTTTTTCCTTGTAATGTTGTTTGATTGTGCAACACTGGCTCAATTGTCAGCACCTAATAAATCCCAGTCTTAATTGGACAGATCACAGACAGTTTTCACTGCAGTATTTTTGCTCCCATATTATTGTCCTCACTTTTGTGGATTAAAAAAAGAATTAAGTAGAGTGTGAGCCTTGTTATCATTGCAAAATATATACACATCCTGACTATACATGGAAATTAAGCTTCAAAAGAGCAGGTGCAGGATTCACAAAAGCTTTCCTAAGAGAAGACTTTAGGATCTTTAGATAAACACTGGGAAGTTTACAAGGTTGTCCATAAATGCAATTCTACAAAACGTATTCAAAAAGTTTTTACAGTTATAACCAAAAAAAAAAAAAAAAAAAAAAAAAAAAAAAAACAGTATTCAGTTTAATTTATGCAGCTGATAGCAAAATGGACAAAAAGAAGAATAAAACCAAGCATTCAAAAATTTAAGTCAACAAACATTCAAAGTGTGAGTGGAGGAAATTATATTAAATATATATATATATATATATATTCTCTTCTTAAGAGAAAGGGTTATATATATATAAAAAAAAAAAAAAAAAGAGACTATTCTTAAAAGGGTGGCACGGTGGTGCAGCAGGTAGTGTCGCAGTCACACAGCTGCATGTAGCGGTGGAACCCTGCTTCGGGTGCCTGAGTTGGTGTGTTCTCCCTGTGTCTGCGTGGGTTTCCTCCGGGTGCTCCGATTTCCTCCCACAGTCCAAAAACACACGTTGGTAGGTGGATTGGTGTCTGTAGGTGTGAGTGTGTGTGTGTATGTGTGTGTGTGTGTCACCCTGTAAAGGACTGGCACCTCATCCAGGGTGTGTTCCTGCCTTGTGCCCAGTGATTTCGGGTAGGCTTCAGACCCACCGCGACCCTGAACTGCATAAGTGGTTACAGACAATGAATGAATGACTATTAATATTTCTTCTTCAAAAATGATCATAAATTAAATCATATATTATTATTATTATTATTATTATTAAGATTGATTAAGTTAAAATACAGTGTAAATCCAGAGGTCATCTCGTTGGGAAAAAGGAATTTCAAAAGCAGAGAGTATAATGATAATTGTGTGGATCTCCATCTCTCCAGAGAATGTAGATACACTGCTCCACAGTTCAATGCCAGGGGTTTTATATACATTTCGCCTACATTTGCCATTGAGCTTGGTAACCTTTGGCTCATGTGCAGCTACTGCAGAGCATGCTTTTCTATTCTTCAAAGCATTTCTTTGGTGATTATAAAAATGTGCGTGCCAGTGAATGTCTGTGTCAGCAATGAGTGCACCTTAAAATAGCTGAATTCCCTCATTTGGGATCTTCACTTTGACATATAGTGTATTTACTAGTCTACAAGGCACAGTAACAAAAGGTCCTGTTTAATCCTAAAGGGTTGGGAAATGGTCAGAATGAATTGCCCAGTTCATAAGAGGACTTCAGGGAAGTAATAAAATGAATGAAAAATGTAGTATATGGGCCCTTTAAGTAATTTGTTCACTGTTATATTAGAGTGTGGATTAAAGGGCATGTACCCATGAGCCATGACCATAGAGAAAGATGTTGGGAGAACACGGGGAGAGGCCCCACAACCCAAATCCATTTAGATGACCACACCTCGTGTACGTGCTGGCTAATGTCTGGAAGGGAATAGCTCTGTTCTGCTGAATGATGAACAGTCACAGGGCACGGTGAAGATGGACTGGTTTAATTTGAGCTAAGAAAGCAGGGTCTGCACTAATAACAGTGTTCCACTCCCCACTGTGCCTGCTGGATGCTTCCTGGAGCTGATCAGGAGGAGAGAGCACCTCTGCTGCTGACTCCATCATATAAAAACCAGCTCCCGACAAGACTCAGATACACACAGCTGCGTTTGAAGCTGACACTAATGGGTGACAGATTGACATCTCTCTCCAATCTAACGGTGCTTCCTATTTTCCCCCTCGAGGGCTTTCAGGGCGAGGCCTGGATTATCACGGAGCAACTTTCAGACACTTCTGCATTTTCCCGCACTAAATTTCCCTTTGAGTGAGCCACGTACAACATGTCGGAGACACAGAGAATATCAACAACACACAGAGATCAATACGATGTTCAACACGATGAGAGAAGATCACTTGAGGACACTGCGCTCCAGAGAAAGTCACAGCGGGGAGGAGGGATCAGGGGACCTCGTACAGCAAGTAAAACAAAGACAAGATGATGAGCCGTGGTGCTGACCACGGTCCATGCCTGGTCTGAACTCTTCCAGCTTCCTGCACATGAGAGACAGATCAATGAGATCAGACCTGAGTCATCCACACTATGCACAGCGCAATGACCAGGCACTCACCTCTCACAGGAGATAAGAGAAATGAGGAGGAGGACAGGGAAGATGGAGCATCACAGAGAGGTTGAGGTGCAGAATTACTCACACACCTGCAACTGAGGCAGAGACTGAAAGATCAAAACTTTTTAAAGCATGTGTGTGTGTGTAATGCAGAATTTTAATTACAAATTCAAACATTCATCTTCAGTGAATGTATGGTAATTGTTGCATACAATTCAAAATGATAATTTTCATGATACGACAAAAAAAAATGCAAACACCTAAATGGCAAGCAAAAAGAAATTATTCATCACTGTTTTCGTCATGAGTTCAATTAGTGAAAATGCACAGCAAACGCATGTGCATCAATTTGTTCTGTTCTTGGGAATAATATTGTACCCAAAACAATGGGAGTTTTGGTTTAGATGGTTTAAAGTTGGCGATTTTGATGATAGAATTTATGAACTTAGCACATAATCACTGTCTAATGTAAGACATGCATCTCTAAAATAGCAACTTTACAGGAGAAGGAAAAAACCTAATTAACATTCAATGGATGTTATGGAAATGTGGCGGCACGGTAGCGCAGCAAGTAGTGTGAGGAGTTTAGTGTGTTCTCCCCGTGTCCTCATGGGTTTCCTCCCCCGGTCCAAAAAAAGTCCTGTGAAGGACTGGTGCCCCCTCAAGGGTGTGTTCCTGCTTTGCGCCCAATGATTCTGGGTAGGCTCTGGACCCTGTGACCCTGATCTGGATAAGTGGTTACAGACAATGAATGAATGAAAGTCAATGTAAAAATTTATTTCCCAAACTTTGGAGCATTTTATTGGTCCATTGGTCATGAAACTTACACACAATTTGAAGGACTACTGCTGTAAATCCATGAAATCTGACCTGTTTTTAATTGGACACCGACAATATTAAAGTCAATGTTATTCCAATTTTAATCCAAAACATTATTTTTTAATAATAGATGGTTTCTGCACAGGTCTGTATTACGCATTGGAAAGGTCTGGTGTTTATACACAGCCCTGGCTTACTAAATGCGGGGAAAAAATGTCTGGGTTTAAAATGTCTCAGGAGTTCCCTCTCTGTGTGTCTTTGGCTCAGGCATGGCTGAGAAACAGCATCTGGAGGCATTTGGACACTGCAAAGACAACCAAACTTGTAAAAGCTTGAAAATGGTTGAGGATGTTGCTCTATTTCTGCTTCATATGTGGGTAGCACTGATTATTTTTCCTGGTTCATATGTATTACTTAAGGTGGAACTGACTCCAAATTCAGCAGTCTGTTACCAATTTGTCCTGCCAATGTCCAAGATTTTAATGAAAATACCATGTTTGCCAGCAAGTGTCATTTGGTTTCATCCTGTCTGCAAAGCATTTTACAGTCCATTTTGTGTGTGTTTATCTCTGGCTAATTGCTTTTTGTTATGTTGTGTCACCATCAGCTGCAGACAGAAGAGCTCAATTAGGGCAAAACAGGTCCTGAAATGACTGTAGTCCTGTTTTCACACATTGTATTTTAAATAATGCATGTAAACTGATTGGCTCAACGTTTGTGGACACCTGTTCATCCACATTCTCTTTTAAAATAAGGGGTGTCAATCTGTCAATGTGTTTCCTTTTGTAGCTTTCACTCTTCTGGGAAGGCTTTAAACTAGATGTTGGAACATTTATGTCAGGTGTTTTGTGGCTGTCAGCCATGAGCAAAATAGTCAAGTTAGTGCTGGGCAAATAGCACGATTAAGTGAACATTTTACCTCAATAACCATTAATGAAAAATTATTTAGTTTTTGTTTGTTGACATCATAGTTCACCGACAAGGCTTGTACTGTAAATATGCTAAAGTATTAAAGCTGGGTTTTTTTTACATGTTGCTTGGAGCTTTTCAGTCTTTCACACCGATTCTGTTCATAATTTTTATTGCTACTTTTTGCATATGGTGTAGTCCTGTTAGCTTCATCGAGCTGGAACCTCCAGCTCTTTCTTGTCTATTTTACAGCCAAGTGTGAGGTGGCTGAGATGAAAATCTCAGCACCTCCAAAGCTGAGACCATGGTACTCAGTTGGAAAACGGTGGAGTGCTCTCCAGGTTGGAGCGACCTCCTGCCTCAAGTGGAGTTGGGGATTTGTTCATGAGTTCTCTGTAATGGTCCATTGTGGTGAAGAGGGAGCGCAGCCAAAAAACAAGGCTCGGTTTACTGTTCAATCTACATCCCAGCGCTCATCTATGGTCATGAGCTTTGGGTAATGACCGAAAGAACAAGATCGCGGGTACAAGCGGCTGAAACGAATTTCCTCTGCAGGGTGTCTGGACTCTCCAACAGAAATAAGGTGAGGAGGATTTTTGACATCCAGGAGATACTCGCCATGTCGAGAGAAGCCAGTTGAGGTGGTTCAGCCATCTGGTCAGGAAGCCTCCTCGACGTGGTGTTTTGGGCATGTCCAATGTGTAGGAGAACCCAGAACACACTGGAGAGACTAGTGTCTCTACTGGCACGGGGACTCCTCTGTATCCCCCAAGAAAGGCAGGAAAAGGTGGCTGGGTAGAGGTCTGGGTTTGTTTGCTCTGACTGCTACTCCCACGACCTGGTTCCATGTAAGCGGTAGATAATGATTGAATGAATGGATGGAGTATGTGAACACAGTGTGGGATATATTAACAGAATTAATGAAAAATGGATAAATGGAATTCAAAGAAAAAAGGCAAGATTACATTCATTAGAATTCTAAATATGGATTTTGATAAATTTTCTATCAATTGTCCAGTCCCAAGTCAAATCAGGTACTGGTCTTGGAGGATTAGCTCAGGATCACAAACCTCACTCAAACTCATCTCAGAAGGTAATGGTGTAGCTTCATTTTTCCAGAAAACACAGTTCAGGACCCTTATCTTGGCAGCGCTATTCCTAAACAAATGCAGCAAAATTCAGACGTTACATCTTGGCTGATGAATTATTTTGGTTTGAATGTTTTCAAATGTTTTAGCAGAGCACATCTGTGTTATGGAACATATTCTTCTGTATTGTTCTTAACAAGCTGGCCTCTTCTTCTCACTCCCACACAGCTCATTGTCAGTGTCAAGATTGCAGCACCTTATTTTGGACTTAACGCCACACTAACCACAGGACAAATCACGCCTACTCGTAACAAGAGTCAGATTGGAAATCAATGGTGAGCCTCTTATCTTTAACTGCTCCTCCTCTCCTCCACCTACACACACCCTCACACACAAACACGCACTCAGAACCACAGCCCGTGCTGATACCACCCCTCAGTCAGTGGGCTGCAGTGAGTGGGCGCTGAGTGACTCTTCCTCACCCACTGTGACCGGTCCAGTCAGCTAACCGCCAATCCTCTCACCCCTGCACTCCCACTTGACACACTCCATGCTCTGCGGCACGTTCACCAAGAACCCAGAACCCATATTTCACCACTTCTGTCCTGATGCTCCAGCTTCAGCTTTACATGAAAACCACACTGTGGAATTTACTGGTTGTGAAATGGTCCAAGATACAGCTATGAAGCAGCCCATAATATTTATCATTATCATTTTGGTGCAGTGAAATAAGTCCAAATGCAGTGTGGCATGTAGTGAACACAGAAATATACAGAATAAGTGTCACAAATATTTTGTAAAATTATAAACTGTATAAAAGTATAATTAAATTACAATTATAAAGAAATATATATTACAATTTAGAAATGTTTGGACATTCAAATGTTAAATATAATAACATTTGTTAAATCTATGATCATTTATCTAAGTGGCAGAAGCACAGATATTAACAGAGATAAGCACAGATTTAGCAAATTTTCACAGACTTACTATATTTTGGAATTATAAATACGATACCTGCAATAGACTCTTAAGACAGAAGCATGTTTTGCACTGTGTTACATCACTTTCCTTTTAATACATTCATTTGTTCATTCATTCATTATATGTAACCATATGTTATCCAGTTCAGGGTCGTGGTGGGTCCAGAACCCCACATTGGGCTCAAGGTAAGAAACACACCCTAAAGGGGGCGCCAGTCCTTCACAGGGCAACACACACACTCTCACACATTCACACCTACGGACACTTTTGAGTTGCCAATCCACCTGCCAGCATGTGTTTTTGGACTGTGGGAGGAAACAAGAGCACCCGGAGGAAACTAAAGAGACACGTAAAGAAACTAAAGACACGTATAGAACAAACCAAACTCCTCACAGAGAGTCACCCGGGGCAGGACTAGAACCCACAACCTCCAGGTCCCTGGAGCAGCGTGACTGCGACACTATCTGGTTCTACAAATTCAATTAGTTTTCTGTTGTTATAAGTACATAATGAGGCCTGTCACTGACTTGCTGAAAAAACCCTAAACTCCCCAAGAAAGGATGTTGCCTTGATTGCAGCAAATATCTCACTGAAATCCCAATCAATGCCTCCACATCAGTGGTATTTTCTCAATTATGCAATTCATGCATTCCATAGGCATTGATGACCTGCCTACCTGGGCCTGCAGTAGACTATACATTTAGTCATTCTACATTTAGTAGGAATGCATTTATTTTGGTTTCAAATTTTTTTACACTCTTTTTTTTTTTTTTAGAAATAAATTATACCAGACTTTCATGATATGTGTTCTTTCCCTTTTCCAACAGGCAGCATCCATTTCCCTTGGAAAAGAAGTGAACTTGGAGTGGCACAAACTGTAAATAAACAGTATTAATGAAAACTAGTTTGCTAACATGCTATTTTTCAGTCATCTATATAAAAGGACAAGCTGATAGCTAAAAATGAACGATTTCAATTCAGTGCAGCAGTCAATTTTTACTATAACAGACTGTTTCTACTGTTTCAACCCAACAAACTGTAACAGGAATGGGTGGTTGGAGGACCCAAGGCTAGAGTGAACTAATGGAAAGTTGTTTGCTAAAAGAGTTCAAGTGGTAGAATAAACGTTCTGGCCAGGATTATAAAGTGGCTGGCCAAGTAGAGGCATACCCGCCGGCCACCCTGATTTTAAGACATCCGGAGCAAATAACTATCTTAAATTAATACTTAAAAACAGTGAAAAACAGCTGTTTATAAATAAATACTTTCAGGAGAATAATAATATTGGTGCCAATATGCATTATAAGACCTGCCCTATGTGTGTGTAATTGTCATTAATAAAAAAAAAAAATGACAATATTGGATATGGCAATGTGAACTAGATGTGAATTAAAATGAAAACAAATATGTGCAGGACTACACATTCTAAGATAGGAATCATTGAGCAAATCACATGAACACCCTGGACAAGGCACCATAACAGCATATCAAATTTGAATTTGGGCCTTATGTATTTAACATGGTTTTACTCATACAACCCACTTAAGCTTGCTTTAATACCACAGAGAGCAACATGTAAGTCTGCTTTGACGAATTAACATCAGTGCATGCAACAACAGAGTTGAAAAAGCGAGACAAACACCCAACCTGACAAACCAACGATCTGCAGGCTGCATTATCAATCATCATTTGGCAAGTGCGTAGTCTCACTGGTCTCTGACATCTTAACTGGGGAATTTTTATTGCCTTTGTTAATTGGGCCCCTGAATGAGAAATCAATTGGTTCTATTGACCTCTTTCACAGCTCGCTGCTCTGACCCACTGCTGCACATGACCTTTACACTCAAAGGCAGGACATCTGCAAACAGGAGCATCGGTGACCTTTCTGCAGCTAATGCTAAGAAGAGCGCACCCTTCACCCTCCACCCCAACGCCAAAACACTCTGCCCACCTCGCTGAGCACAACAACTCATCACAATCATGTATCAAGAACACAGCATCTATCTCCATGGGTCACAGCACAAATCCATTCTTTTCACAGCAGAGAAAAACAGGAAAGACATCATTGCTCAGAGAAAAGAAAAAGGAATGAACAGCAGGCAAGTAGTTTTCCTAAAGTTGATGAGAAAGGGGAGAGACCTGTTCTGGAAATGTACATACAGTATAGGTAAAACAAAGCTGTTTTATGCAAAGGCCTGCCAATTTGAATTATTTGAAAGAAAAAAAATAAAACACATTTTGCTTTATATAGTGACAACTCAAAATTTAAGGAAAAACAAGGTGATATTTTTACCCTAAAATTGCAACTTCAAAATCATTTTGATGTTGAACTGACATGGTTGGAATACAATCTAAGGTTGACTAGGCTGAATGTTAAATCAACCAAGTCTAGAAGTCTGTTGATTGTCGAAGGAAAACTTGTGCAAGCAAATGTTTTGATGGAAGGAGAAATTATCCCTACAGTACTGGAGAGACCAGTGAAGAGCTTAGGTAGATGGTATAGTGCAGCGCTAAATGATACAGAACAAGATGTGGGCCTAAAAGCTGAACTGGTGAAGACTGTTAAAAGCACTGATAGATCATTTTTGCCAGGGAAGTTGAATTGTAGTGTCTGGAGTTTGGCTTACTGCCTCGTATTAGGTGGCCACTGACATTTTATAATGTTTCAATCACAGAAGTAGTGAGGATGGAAATGATTATTAACAAGGCCATAAGGAAGTGGCTAAGGGTGCCGCAGTGCTTAATTGGTGTGGCATGGTATGGGAGAGGGGTACTGGAGTTACCACTCTCAAGTTAAGTTGATGAATTTAAATGTGCAAAGGTGAGTACTGAGATGATTTTGTTAGGGTCGAAAGATGCAGTGGTAAAAGCAGCAGCGCCAATCACTAAAAAAGGAAGGAAGTGGAATCCAAAAGTGGCCGTGCAGGTAGCTAGGAGCTCATTAGAACTAAGGGATGTGATTGGCCAAGTACAATGCGGAAGATCAGGCATTGGGTCAGGTTATTCCTGGAAAACTTTTAGTAAGGTCAAATCACCAGAGAGAAGGCAAATGATGACTAGTTTTATTCGCGAGCAGGAGGAGGAGGCACAGTGTGCAACAGCAATGTCACAGGCAAAACAAGGCCAGTGGCTTCGATAGTAGAATCTAGAGAAGGGGAAGATTTCCTGGCAAGAGATTCTTATGTCTTTCCAACACCGCAAAATTTTGGACAGTGGGTAGGTGAAGACCCTAATTGTGGATTATGTATAGGGATTGGCACGCTGAAGCATATTCTATCAGCTTGTAAAGTTAGTTTGTCACAGGGTTGGTATACATGGAGACATAATCAGGTGCTAAGTGTTTTAGCATGTTTGTTGGACAGCAAATGACTAGAGGTTAATGCATTGACAAGCAGCTGTAGTAATAAAATAGTTAACTTTGTGTGTGCGGGGAAATGTTTTTGAGAAAGTGTGCAGGCTACAAATATTGGTAGATGGTGAGAAGCATGAGACTGGAAATTGCTGGTGGATATAGGGAAAAAAAAGTGGCAGGTCCCAGATTGCATTGTGTTAACTACACTGAGGCCAGACATGGTGCTCTACCCTGAAAGTAAACATATATAGTTTATTTCATAGAGTTAACCATTCCATTTGAGTATGCAGTAGATGAAGCCTTCAAAAGGAAGAAGCTGAAGTATGCACCTCACTTGGCAGCTGAGGTGAGGGAACGTGGGTGACAGGCACATGTAAGACTGGTGGAGATAGGTGATTTGTAGCCAAGTCGACCACATCCCTGCTTGTGCAGTTTGGCATCAGGGTCCAGAAACTAAGGGCAGCGGTGAAGGAGTTATCAGAAACAGCTCATAGGTCTAGTCTGTGGTTGTGGATAAGGAGAGCATAGAGCACTTGGGAAAATGCACTGTAGAGGTACTAGTGGGATTGTTGGTGATGTAGCATGTAAAGTTCACATGGAACTGGGTGCACTGAGCATGCATTAACGGTGCCAGTGTGGCTAGGCACAGCCTTAGTCACCAGGGAGGCCATTGTGGATTTATGGTTGTTGATGGTAAAGGGTAAGACAGGACTGTAAAGCTGGCTTGGAGGGGGTGGGTCGAGCACGCCAGACTTCATTGTTGAGCCTTCTGGAGGTGTTGTGGGCTTAATTCAGCAAAACACCAACAAGAGGAGGTGCCTGTGTGAAGACCCCTGTGAAGAGCTAGTGATACAGTGGCTGGTTTGGGTACTCATGGGCTGGGTCCAATGAGTATCTGTAGTTGTTAGTGATAGCTGGTTGCTGATCGGACCATAAACGGCCACAGCAACCTTAGTGTTGAGTGATAGGATTCAAGAGAAATTTTGGTGGCTGCAGGTAGGAAGAGAGTGTGGTGGGCCCTATGTGAATCTCTAATGGATTGGCATAGGATATTCTACATTTTATCTTGTGTATGATAATTAATCTTGCTAAGGTTATTAAGATTTGAAAAAGCCTATTCCAAAATGTGTGCACTGCACATGGGACACAATTCCACAATGACATCTGACTCAGTCCAGTTTGACTATAGAACTGAAGCAATTGATTGTGCTCCATGTGTAAAGGAAAAAGGCATAAACTCCTGTCTTGTCACATCTCTACGGCAATTTGCACCGTGGGAAAACTACTGGGCCGTATCTGAAACTTCTCTTCCCTAAATAAGATGCCTGAGTCCATCTGCTGCTTGTCAGATGATATGGTTTTGGGCAAATCAAGCCTAGGACAGTCTACAGCAAAGATGAGGCAAACACAACAACATTAAAGCACAAAGCAGAATCTTCAGAACATATGTGATACATAACATATCTAAATGGCATTGGATACTGCTTACAATTAGTGAATTCTGCATCTGTTGCATCAAAACACTGTCTAAAATATATACAATTGGAATTAATATGATATCCACCCTGTCCAATTATTTGCACCTTTTTTTAGGCTCAACCTTAAATGAGTCATCTTGTGCCATAGGATTTGCAGCCAGCTATGCCTCAATCAGTATTCAAAGTTAATTTAGGTGCTAATTTAGGAAGAAAAAGAACAATATATTTTAAAAAATCCTATTTCAAACAAGGGTGATTGATATTCAAGGCCATCTGGGATATCAGATAAGAGTGCCCTCAATAGCAAACTGCTGTCCAGCACTCACGATGGAGAATCATGTGATATACAAGTGTAGGGCTGGACGATATTGCCCAAATTGATATAACAATATATTTCTTAATTTCTGTTGATCCAATATAATTCCGATATCGTTATTAGTATTAAAAAAAGCCATACAATAAACAGCCAAAAACAAACAAGAAACATGACTACCATCAAACATAAAACTCTGGGCTTTGTGGAGATAAATATACATACAACCCCAATTCCAATGAAGTTGGGAAGTTGTGTAAAACATAAATAAAAACAAAATACGATGATTTGCAAATCCTTTTCAATATATATATTCAATTGAATACACTACAAAGACAAGATATTAATGTTCAGATGGATATATTTTATTGTTTTTTTGCAAATATTCTGTGTTATATAAAATAAACTGTGTTACATCAACTTTCCTTTTAACAACAATCAGTAAGTGTTTGGAGACTGAGGACACTATTTGTTGAAGCTTTGTAAGTGAACTTCTGTCCCATTCTTGCTTGATGTACAACTTCAGTTGCTCAACAGTCCGGGGTCTCCATTGTCGCATTTTGCGATTCATAATGAGCCACACATTTTGAATGGGAGACAGATATGGACTGCAGACAGGCCATTACCCACACTCTTTTACTACGAAGCCACGCTGTTGTAACACTTGAGTGAGTGAATATTTGCAGAAAATCAATAAAGGGTATTTGTTTGAACGTGAAATATCTTTTTTGTTTGTGTTTGTGTGTTTGTAGTGTATTCAATTGAATATAGTTTAAAAAGAATTTACAAAATCATATTCTGTTTATTTACACAACTTCATTGGAATCAGGGTTGTGTATATATATATATATATATATATGTGTGTGTGTGTGTGTGTGTGTGTGTGTGTGTGTATGTATGTATGTGTTTGTTTACAGACTCTCTATCCAGAAACTGACACAGAGCTCACAAATAATATCTTATTCTAGAATATGACAAAATGACAAACTGTCCCACAGTCTTATCTGCTTACCAAGGAACTTCAATCCATACAAACAATACACCTAGCTTAACTCTTTGAAATCAAAGGGGAGGGGATTTTAAATGTTTTTCTTAATATTTAAATTATTCTGTAGGCCTCAATAAAATGATATCAAAAGTAACATGACACACAAATGCATATATTATCTTTAGAACTGTGTGCATATTTTCCAAAAGAAAGTTGTCACTCCAACTAAAATGCTTATAGAAATGTTTAACTTCTGGTCCTACTCTGGTGTTTATGTGACACTTGTGTAGAATGCAGGAGCATTTACCACTCTTACGGAAATAGGCCAAAATTAAAATTACATTTTAATATTTGAATCATTGTGAATCAGGTGCTCTTCTGAATTATATATTTTCCCTCCATTAGAAAGTCACTTTAGGAGCTATGCCTTCCTACTACTTAAATTTACTATTTCAGATTAAGCTGACAGTAAAGCATCTTATTTTTTGTCTTTAATTCTAACCCTAACATTTTATTAATTTCAGAATAAAATTTTGTTTACCTGATAAAGCCTGTTACAAATACCACCAGCCTTATCACCTTATTGTTTATTCTTCATAATAACATGTACATCAGTGTTGTTTGATGTGAAATAGTGCCCAGTTGAATATATACACAGAGATATATATGTGAAAGTGACTGGAACATATTAGTAAATATATATATATATATATATATATATATATATATATATATATATATATATATATATATATATATACCTCGTGGGATTTAATTATGAATTCTCCCTTTAATATACAACTTTCGCTTCCACGCTGCCTGCTAATCGACTCACTTAAAAGTGACTCTTTCAGTGAATCGACTGAACGATTCATTAATACATCGACTCATTCGTGAATTATCCATCATTACTCGCCTCTAAGTGCACACATAGCTCCAAAGTAAGACGTTACCAAGGCTAGTCTGCAACACTAAAAGCGTGCCTAAGATAAATAAGTGCAGCAAATAAATGTTCTCAGTGACAACGACAGCCTGCTAATGTTAATGATGAGTGAATCAAAATAGAGTGTATCTTGTTTAGAGAGTGGGTCAACTCCGTGTCTAGACAACAGACACATAGAGTAAAATACCAAAGGAAGTTGCTCGGTTATAAACACAGAAAAAGTTTGCGAGGTGTATAAAATGTTTGTTTTAAAGCTCTGCTGGAGAAACAGCCATGCAACTGTCACACTCACCTCTCACAGGGTCGAGCAGGATGAACACTGTTAGTCCTGAGCAGATGCCGTATGAAAATAAAGAATGTATTAGTCCTATGATTCAGGGGCTCTTGATTTTACGAACGCACTTTATTTTCTGTAATTATAAAATCTTGAAATGTCCTGCACCAGCCTACTATTATGAATGTAACGGAGGGAACGTCCATAATTTAGCGCAGGCAAGATTTCGGTCTCCTTCTCCTTGTGTTTTTAGTCTGTATACAGAGGGAAGATGGCTGCGTCCAGCAGGTCTCAGGTGCTTTCTCTTTATCGGAGACTTTTGAAGGAGAGCAGTAATTTCCCCTCGTATAACTACAGGTAAACATACACACAAGCTTTCTGAATACAGACAGTGTAGTTTTGGCCTGTAGTTTAAAGCCGCAAACCTGCAGATCGTTGTTGTTACGAAGCCGACTTTGACTACTTATAGAACTGTCCGTTCCACCTTAAATGGTAACTTACAACAGTGACATACTGGTGCCCGCTGCAATATTTGAATCTGAGCGGATGTTCAGAGGTCTCTTCACTGACAGTACCTAGAATATCCTGGATCACTGTTGTAGTTGTAACAGTTTGCAGTAGCAAAGTAATATAACGTACTACCCATACTTTTATATACAAGCCTTGAGTATTGTGTAGTCCTCTTAAAGCATCTATATTTTTATAGTATATAAGTTTCAGCCTAAAGCATCTCAGAACAACGATAATGTGCCTGAATGTAACTTGCATCTGGGCATGTCCCAATAGCCATTTTTTTTTTCAGGTCGATTATTTTGTCCCAGAAATCGCAATAAACAATAATGTTGTGTTTTGGGCCACTATAATCGTTTAAATGCAGCAAAGTACAGTGGAATTCTAATTATTAATCATTTCAGACATTGGAATATATATATATATATATATATATATATATATATATATATATATATATATATATATATATATATATATATATATTAAATAAAACAATTAAAATTACACCACTGTTTTTAAACAAAGCAACATAATGGTTTTCATGGAAATGAGAGAAAATAAATTGCAGGAATGAATAATATATCGGTGGCAATCATTATAATGCAAATAGAATGCAAAAATTGTGTTAATTATTAAAAGGGACGTCTACGATTGTGGGTAGTCACAGTTCTGCCTGGTTTGTTTATGTTCAGAAGTTCTGCATAAGGTGGAATGGTAAAAACAACTGTTTATGTGGCTGACAATTAACTCCTCTGTAAGTTTTTATTCACTGTTTAAATTACCACATAAACTCATTTTTTACTTGTTAGCCATCTCCTAAATTTGGAGACATTTCCATCTGTGATCCGAAACAGCAAAAAATCTGTGGAGCGGGAATAGAGTGATATTTAAATTCATGCTTGTCAACGTTTGGAGTTCTCTCTGTTGTCTAAGAACCTCCAGATGACTTTGCCATGAGCAGAGAGAGATAGAGAGAGCCTAGCATACCGGCCCGAGAATGTTTGTATTTTGAACTCATTTACTGACATATTAGACTGGTTTCCAGCATGAAAAGTTCCCCTCCAGACACCAATTAGTTCCCAAAAACTCCCTTTATATTTAGAAGTTATTTACAAGAAGAAAAATCCCTAATGCATTAAAATTAGATTAAAAGATTAAAAGAATCATTCAGTATTAATGAATATATGAATATACAATTAGTTTCAGCATCTATCTCCTCTTACCCCTCCAACACTATCCTGAAGCTTGAAAAGTCACTGACCCCACAAGTTGATAGGATTGTTTCCTCTGGTTTATGACATAAGAAACCTTCACTGACTGAATTTGCCCAGTGTTCTTCAGAACACTGCTGTTTCAGTTTGAAAATGCTCAGCCATAGTGCTACAGGCATTCTGGTGCTTCTCAGATCCTCCCCTATGAAGGCTTTCTCTGGTACCCCAGAAACATAACATTCTCTGCATTAAACAATCTCAGAATGAATTGATAAAACAATAGTGAACAACTAGGCATGTAATACCCCCATGAAAACTAGATGTCAGCAAAATAACAAAATTAAACAAGTGATCATTTAAAAAAAAAAAAGAACCAGCAGCCTGACGGGCAAACAAAAAGGCAAAAAAACCTTCTAATTCATAAAGATTAATTATTGCACTAATAAAAGAGCAAATGATGTTTGAAAACTTCACTGGTAAATTATTCTCATTCAGCCCTTTAAGTAAAACAAAATGTCCAAAGCACAGTTCTCAAGTACAGATATTCAATTGCTTGAGTCAAATCCCTAAGCTCAGGCCGATTCTATGCAATAAAAAGTCAAATATAACAATGCATTGTTGTTTATATGGACATTTTTCAGTATTCAAATTGCCAAACTTGTGCCATTGTAATTCTAGCCTACATTAACATAAACCATTTGTAATGTATTTTAATGGGGGCTTTTAGCGTATATATAATGACCAATCTGAGACAACCATACTCTGTGGTGTGTGCATAACAACCACAAAAAATGACTACTGCTCAACATTTAACACTCTAATTTCTGTCTGTGTTGCATCACAGTGGCTTAGTCAGTCAGTCTTCTCTTTCTAAAACTGTCCCATTAAAACTTTCTGAAAATGAGTCCAAGCCAAATAGGATTTGTACTCAAGGCACCTATGAGCATTGTAGAGGTGTTGCTCTCACTTGTGAACTATTAAATATAGCCACAATAGAAGTTCTGTGTTTGAACTTTCGCTGTAGGCCCAGCAACCAGATTTGCATAAAAGTGCATTATGTTCCAAAAATCCATAATGATTTTTTTTTAAAGTGACCTCTTCTTTGCAAATGATACTTCTGAGCCACATAATTGTTTAATTATTTTTTTAAATATATATTTTTTAAAACCATATACACCCTAAGATCTGCATGTACACTCACTTCCATTCCATGCTTTCCTATCGATATGACTTAGTATTTGTTTCATAGTAATCACCAGATAATTAAAAGTAGTTATTGAATTCAGTTTACGGGTTAAAATGGAAAAGGAGTGAGCTTTTGAAGAGTGTTTTAGAGCACATGACACCTGCTCATCCAATATTTATTCAGGGTTTTAGTAGTGACTTTGTTGCTCATTTGCTGCAGTTTTAGCTTATAATCATCTGAATATTGCTTAACACGTGATATTGGAACATGGCTGTGAGATTTTGGGTTGCATTACGCCACAAGACCATTAGTAAGGTCCAGTATTGTTACTGGACCTTAGATGTTAGATGATAAGTTCTGAATTTTAAACACCACTTCAGCAAATGCCAAAGAGCTCTATCACTCAAGAGGACACTAATGGTCTACAGCCAAACTGTTGGAAGCTTTATGCCCTCAGCTCAGCATGGAGACCATGGGGCAGCAGCAGTTTCAGAGTATTCCACTTAATTTCACACTGTTGTAAGAACATTCATTCTGTATGCTTGTAGTTGAATATCTCTGTCAGAACTGGGTACGCCGTAAAATATATTAATTACAACCGTTGTTCATAAACTTGTGGACATCTGGTGTGACAGTGCAGTCAGGATCACAACTTAAGAGTGGACTCATACATAATGCAAGAGTTAATTCACTATTCATGTTGTATGATGGTGGGAAAATGTTCTTGTTACAGCTGTGTACGTGGTTAAGCTTGACACAGTGGCTAAGCCTTTCTTAGCCAAATGTCTGTGGTCCCAAAAGCAGTGTAGCAAGAGTCATTTGATGTAGAGATGGAAGCACTCTGAATACCCAGTCAATAAAATCATGTGGTCCTCAGCTATGAATTAATTTCTAAACGATTTTAGAAATTACAGAGACAAAAATGTTTTACATAGGACTTTATAGTAAGGATAGAAGGATTAGAACTTGTTAGGCATTGCCCTCTCCAGCTTATTATTATTATTATTATTATTATTATTATTATTATTATTATTGTTTAATATTGAGTAGCATCTGACAGACGTTTATCCTAGGCATGAAGGGTGTGTGCCACAGTTTGATGTTTGGGTGGTCTCGCATATATTGCAAATGTGTAAACTAACTGATTATTCTGAATAAAATTTCACCAAATTTGTGTGGAATTCTGGACTTGAAAGATCCACCCTTGTTGTAGAGACAGACACAAATTTGGGTGGTTAAAAACATGAAATACTCCAGTACTGGTGTTTAAAAAAAGAAAAAAAAATTACAGCCTCAGTGTGAACTTTGCTTCAGTGTAAGAATTCTCACTTGCTTCTTTTCTTAGAGATCCTCATGGAGAAGGCAGATAATAAGTGCTGTACTGGGAGAAGAGTTTAATATGCCAAGCAGAGAAGCGTCAGTACAGTCTGTTGCTTATAAAATAGCCTGTTGGAGTTGGTGATTAGGCTTTATTATTGTGAGTGGTGTTGTTGTGTTTGGGCATGACCTTGTTTCGGTCAGTTGACAGAAACTGAAATAGACTATTGTGGCTGGCGGGTAGAGAATAGCTTTAAACAAAGTGCTGGTCATATTTAAAACCACGGGGATTAAATTCCTTTGAGTGGACTATAGTATGCATAACAAATTGTGAGAATAACCAGGACATCGACAATGTGAGCACACTCTGAAATTGCATTGCCATGTTTTTATAATAAGGCAGTTGATTCGTGCTAAGTCCAGGTTGGCTGCTCGAGGCTGTCATGCGGAAACAAAGTCAGATTCTTTTCTTTGCAAATAATAGGGTTATTCTGGGGTGCTGTAAACCGGGTGAAAATGCTGCTTCTAAAAATGGATATAAAAACAGATTTATATAATAAAAACACACATGTATAACAGAAGTAAACTTGTTATGTATCTTATTGAGATATTTTTTAATGAGACTGGGCCCTAAAGGGTGAAAGACAAGACAGGAATGACTGCAGTATTTACTGTCCTTAGACACAGGCTAAAAACACATTAAGATAACTTAAATTAGTCAGAAATTATAATCTTTAGACAACTTTAGACATTGTTAATTCAAAAATGCCCCAGTCACATTAAAGGAACACTAGGTAGGCTCCTGGGTTCCCTCTACAGTTGCAGAGTGTAATTTACTTTTACTCTGAAATCAAAGGGGAGTGCAGTGCTGAGCCCAGAGTAGCCAAGGTAGAGGCTCTATTCTCCCTTTTACAGGTCTGTAAAGCATCACAATGATTTTGGAGTGGCAAATTCAAGGTAAAAATACTGCCTAGCGTTACTTTAATTATTGTTTATCACATCACACACAGCCCTATCTGGATGGGATAAAATTTCCATGGCATCCTGGGGTAATTGTCTCTTTTTTGGGGTGGACTTCTGTAATTTTATTTTTACCATGTCTGTGTTTTTCACTGACATACTGAGAGAAAAATACAGGCTGAATTACCTACTGTTTTTCACTGAACTCAGCAGTTGTCTGGTCATTTTAATCCTGTCCAGATGCAAATCTCTGAATTTTAATAGGCAGATCTCACTTTAAGTTGGATATAGTAGGAGTTTGAGCACTGCTGCACACCATATTTAGCCTCTGAGCATGCATTTACATAGATGTTCCCAGGAAATGCTTTCAGAGCAGCAGAAAAATAAAGTAGAACTAGAACCTCACACGTGACCATGTGATATCGCAGCATAATGTGCGAACAAGAGACGTTTTTCATTTCCGCTTAGATGCAAGTGTTTTATCACAGAGAAGGCATTTAAAATAACTATTACAGATAACCCATGAAAAACAAATGATTTCCAAATGGGACTTTAAAAGTGCCAAAGAGGTGCTGTGTTGTGCTGAACAATTATAAGTACCTTAGATTTCAGTGGGTAGTTCAGTGGGCAGACCTTTATAAATGACATGTAAAGGAACTCATAAATGAATGAACAAATAATGTACCAAGGTGAATCGACATTTATCACAGTAATCACACTTATATACCAAACCAACTGAGAATTTCAGTTTATTTTCAGTAAATTTGACAAGATTTAATTTCATGGACAGTTTCCAAGCACCCACAGCTATCTTCGCCCACTGTTGTTTATAGTGTACTGAGAGGTTACTGCATTAGTGTACATTAGGCTAATAACAGAAGCTCTTTTCAGAGGAACTGAAGTTTTTAATTTGGCACTCAAAGTATATCTTGGCACGCATGCAGTTAAAGGGTTAGGGTTAGTTTTCTTACTCCGATTGCAGTGTCATAGAATATTACTTGATGTTCTTAATCTCCCAAAAAAGAAAAAAAACAACACAGTGTATAATTCAGAATAATTCACATCAGACATAATTTTATTTTTCTCATGAATCCTAATGTCTTATTTTAATGTCACAAAATTGCTTTGCTTAATTTTACTCATGTGAGTTAATGTATTTTGTTTGGATGGAGCTTTTTTACTACTATACTCCAGAAGATTAAACCTGTTCTGCTTGGGTAAGCTGCATGTGCTGTGCTCAATGCTATTTCATTGTGTGGTATAATCTGTTAAATAATTCAGCGCTCAAGAAAGCAGTTTGTTCCACTGGGGGAAAGTAACTAGGGTTCCACAGAGCCATTGCAGAGTGTAATATACCTTCAAATGGGCTGTTTAGCTTCATGGCTAGAGCCGCAAGCAAGCGCTGACAGCGTATGTGATCAGAATTGCTTTAGTTTTCTAAGGAAGGTGAGGCGCTTCAAACAATGAGCGAGATGACTACATTGTGGTGGTGGCGTAAAAGGGAGAAAGGGAGTGAATGGGATGCGGGAGGGGATGTGTAAATGAATAAAACGCAGCCGGAGGGAAAGACAGTTGCATAGTGAGGGTGGGTAATGTAGAGACAGAGAAAAAGAGTGAGGGAGTGTTATTTGAAGTTGTTTCAGGTTAAGAAAATGACTGATCTGCAGAGAGTGATATATATGTGAACGTAAACAGAGATGGAGACACTCTGGGGAGTAGGACGTGCTTTATTGACGGTATGTATAACTGCAAAATCACGGCAGCAGTGGCAGCATTAGCAGACGGCTGGAAGTAGGACAGCTCTTGCGTAAAAGCACCTCCCTGTTAAATATAACCCTCCCCTGTGGCTCTGTACTCCAGCTCTACGTTCGCACAGTCTGTGACGACTCATGTACACTCGATCATAGTCATAAAGCTGTCAGGAATTAAATCTTTAAAAGCCTCAGATAAATAAGTGATCAGGGAGAAGCTCTCCCCACATCACACGCTGTTTTCCCCTCTGAAATCGCCCAGCCCTCCTCTGAAAATAGGCTATTCCGAGCCAAGTCTGTTTGTTTGATCACTTCAGAGAGGTGCCCAAGCATCACATGGTGCCAGAATGAGAGTATGCCTCTCTGTAACAATGAGAGCATGTCTGTCTGCAACGATCTACTGTTCACCCAACTGCTTGTACTCCCATTTACACATTAAGTAGTGTCTGAGCATCAACATCTCACTGACTCGGGTGTGGTTTTGTATTGATATGAAGAAAACCACAGATACAAACTCCTCACGCTTGATATGGACAGTTGTTGTTCACCTGACATGACCTGGAGGGACATTCAGCACAGTTTGGTGTCTGAGTTACCTGCCCAAACACACCTACAAAATCTAGCAATGATTCAGCTGAATCAAAAGTGTTCAAGGTGCTAGAGGTTATTTTACTTTGTGTAAAGGGTACAGGGAACAGATGGTCCAGATGATTGAGCACTGGCCCAAAAACAGAAAACAAAAAAGGCATTGGTATTGGCCAGAAGATTGAGAAGGACATCAGCATTCACCTAAAGGTAGACAAGGGTGTAAGAACTTGCAGTTCTCTGAAGGTAAGCTTGGAGGTCTTCATGATAAACATGTATTCCATTATAGAAGCAGACCTCTATTTCTTTTAATTCTTCTCTACTTCTGGGCTACCACGTGGCACAATGATTCTGCCTCATCACTGCCAGTGGTACTGACCAGCACATACAGCTGATATGACAGATGTGAGATATAGTATGTGTGTAAATGTTTTGGAGTTCTGAGCTGTCCTGCTGAGCTTGTAAACAGCGGAGAAATGTAACCAAGACTCCAGGGGTCTGCCCAACATGCATGGTGTTGCACCAAACACAGTTGCAGAAACACACACAAATGGAGTGTGTTCCAGTTTTATTTCTTATTATTTGTTTGTATGAATTATTGTAAGTGACCCCGTCCAGCTCCACTTGGCAATAACGCTGTATTTGAGCCTCTGAGGTCTTCTTTGAGTTACTGAACCTCGGCTCGCCCACGGATGGCATCACTCTTGTTTGGTTCCAGCTGGGAACGTTTGCAGAACTGTTCCATATTTAGCTCGCAAACTGGAACTGTTCCAGTTCCTCTATGAGCTATTTGTCCAGTGTGAGCAAGCTTAAAACCAATGCTTTATGGTGAATTTAACCAACATTACCTGGGTCAGTTGTAGGGCTGGACAATAGTTCAATATCAGTATATATCGCAATATAAAGTGTTTCAATAACCATGATATGATTTTTTATATTTCAATATATACAATTTACAGCATCTGTCACTGACTGATGGTCATTACAGGGCACTGCCATCAGTTCATTCTACTCAATTTAGTTACTTTAAAAATATTAATATTGGCAAAGCCACGAGGTTTGATTGTGATGTCTTGTTGTTTTCAGTTCTTAACAGTTATTCTGTGGCTTTACTGTTCATATTGATAACAGAATTATATAGTATTGACCAAAATTAAGAAATATATTGTGATATAAATTTTAGCCATATCGTCCAGCTCTAGTCTGCAGTCTCGAAAATGATTAAATAACATAGGCATTTATACTTGCCACTTAACGTTGTTGCAGTATTCTCCGAAAGGGCAGGTGGCAGTACACTACATAAACAGTGAAAATAGATGGAGCGCAGAACTTGCAGTGAGCGCTAAGTAACGAAAAAGTTGGAGGTGTACCACCACGTGTTCCGACACCGCATGGGGCCAGCGCACAGGTGCAGGGGCGCCACAATTGCGTCACTGTTGACGTGTGCAACCTTGCACCATGTTTGATGCATCAGGTATAAACCAAGTTTAAGAGTGAGTTTTACAGAGTGAATAAAATGAAAGTAAACTCTACATTTACTTTTTCCAACTTGTTAAATTGCACACACAAACAAATGTAAGCCATTTGTAATTTAATAAGTATTCCTTCAATTATTTTGATTCAACCTGTTCTATCATTTCAAAATTTTTGTGTGTAAGATACTTCCATACAGTCTGTTCTGGCCTGCTAAACTGTTTGGTAGCATTGATTTTAACACATTTGCCTCCACCCACCCAAGGCTGGTGGCAGTGTGTGTGAGCAGGGGAGGACCAGGGGAAATGGTGGCATTGGAGACAAATTGGAGACAAGTACTTTAATTTATGTAAAACCTTCCCTATTCCATACGTCCTGTTGACTCTACATTTGTTGTTTTTCCCTATAAATATTGAAAATATTCTACAAATATTTGAATCATGGACTAATACTGACACCAAATATATGTACATATCTGCCTATGACATTTAACACAGAATGATCACCAGCTGCACTTGATTAGCATCAGACTTTAATTATCCTTGATAAACTTTAATTGATTTTAAACTCCTCTCTTTTGCCCTCTGATTTCCTTCAGGTTTACCGTCTGCTCGTTTACTTGGGTCCAAGGCTCAATGTGTTTGGCCTGCACTCCATACTGAAAAAGTGGCTCAGGCTTGATCCTCCTGTTTAGCAGAGAGCAGCAAAGAGCTATAAACTTCTGTAGGCTGAGTCCTAGCCTAACTCACTGCATATGTGGGCTCAGCCTCCGTGCCCTTGCTCATGCACACCAGCAAAACCTCTGATGTGACTACACTGTGCCTTCTCCATGTTTAAAAATAAGGCAGCACTCCTCTCCTCTCCTCCTGCCTCTGTTTTTATGAAGCTATATGGCACCATAACTTTGCGCCTACTATCGCACTTTTGACCACGCTCAGCTGATTTTCTGGTTGAAACCCAGTTCAAGGGAAGGATGTTTCTAATTAATAATATATGAAGCATGTGTTTCTAACCGAAGGTCTCATTAAATATTTAGGCTCTTTAATTGGTATCACTTTATAGAGCTATGAAACATTGTTGGTGTGAGTTCTTGGTGGTACTCACCAATGTTCATGTTCTTCGGTGGCACTGCCATGTGGGTGAAGTGAATTAATTGGGTGTGCAACTGCCCACGGCTTCACTAATTGTCGGGCACTGCAGAAGGGCGGTTTGAAACAAGCTAATGTCAAAAGGCCTCAACTGTGTGTGTGTGTGTGTGATGGGAAATTTAATTCAGTTACAGGGGTGGGAAACACAGGGCATCTTACGATACGATATTTTCATGATGCATTGTTCACTGTATAAGATATAAGATCTGTATAAATGTTGTGGTAATTTGTGGTAGTCTGGCGTCATCACGTCTCCTCTTCCTGTATTCATCGTTCCAAATTACAAGCCCTCTGCAGAGTTTTCATAAAAGTCTGAAGCAGCAGCAGTAACTCTGCTGGACTGAGCAGAACTGTAGTATTTGTTTCTTGTGAATGTGAATATTAAGCTACTCCAGCACTTCAAAATGGTATTGGGATTATATTACTCGTTCTGAAATGTTCTAGTTACTACTGCAATGCTTCACTAGGTGGATTTTATATTAGCTGTTTGTAAAGACACCTTTTGTTTACTTTGTTATTAAAAAGCAACTTGGATGAAGGCAATTTCTTTCTTAATGCGATATATTCAGTTTAAGCAGATACACTGCGCTGATTTTAATAACTGCAATGTACTTGGTGTGCACTGTGTATCAGTACTATCTAGGAGATTATAAGTATCATATCAGGACTTGGATAGGGATTGGGCCAAAAAAACTTGATCGGAACATAACTATTGTTACACAGAATACTGATACTAGAAAAGTATCTCAATACTTTGACATTAAATAATGGTACAATACCCCATATAATGAGTACCGGTATTTTAAGAAGGAGTGTTTTAAAATAAGAGCGGTATTTCCAATAATTGACATGGGGGGCAGTGTGCACCCGCAGTGCTTTGCCTCATTGATGATCTGCTAGTTTTAGTGACTTTTCAAACCTTCTAGTGAGTGATTTAAAAAAAAAAAAAACACTAAGCTACTTTTTATAAAAGAGAATCGCCGGTAGCACTTGTTAGAACACCGGGACTGACTGTGAGCGGGAGAGACAGCTCTCTCTTTCCACGCCTTCTCTGCTCTTGGAGACGGAGCTTTGGGAGACACAGCTCCCTTGACAGCACAGTCTGTCCACGTGGCAGCTCACACAGATCGAATTTACAAAAAGTGCTCCCAAAGACTTTCATGTAGAATGTATTCCTTTTTTTGAACTCCTGAACTGAGATCACATAATTGATTGAGGCATTAAGCTTTATTCAAACAAGTAAACAAGTCTTTTGAAAGTATAACACGGGACCGAAAGCACGATTGGAAACAGAAATGGCAAAACATCAAGTGTGGCGTCACACTTAACCATCAGGTACCAGTGATTTTGCCGACCGCCCTCGGAGAAAGTACATTACTTTTTCTGATGTTTTAGATTTTTGCAATGGTATGGTTTCAGTATCGGTATCAAGATATTTAGGCAGGTATCGTATCGAAAGTCATTCTTCAAAGTCATTGGTATCGTGACAAGACTAGACATAACTAGTTTTTTGTTATGCTGTATTTTACCGCCATTTTATAAAAGCATTATAATAGGTCATGAGGTCTTTTAAAATGGATCAGGAAAAACGGAAATATTACCATAACATACATATTACTTACAGCTAATTGTATTGGCAAATGTTCCACTGTTGATATTTCTGAGCATGGTACAATTACATTAGAAATCAACATATACACAATCAAACCTGTCAGTGATATATTCAGGGACTTCATTCCCTTTTCCCAGCTCTTTAAATCATCTGCCAGAGGAGTTACTGTCTGTGCTTATCCTCCTTAGTCTCTGTGAAATGGATTGGCATGTGGAAGCTGAGCTTTGTGTGCTAAAGTGTTTTCTGTCACTATTTAAAGAAGCTCACAAGCTTATTTAAATCATAATTTGTGTGTGTCTGTGTGCGTGGCGTGCCTGCACATGCTTTTGTGTGATTCCAGTTGTTTTCAAGGTACTGTTTAATTTTGCTGCATCAAAAAAAATAGGATGTTCACTCCAGACCCCACTCTAATTGTACTGATGCATTTTGTGAATGGTCACGTCCCAACAACTGCTCTGTTTGTCTGCGTTCAACTGTATCAGATGCCCATTGTGTGAGGGAAATGACAGACTTGTGTGAGCAACGCATTTCTTAGCATAATAAATCTAATTTGGTAACATGACTAATAAGCATGTGCGTGATTTTGAAAGGACAGAGGAAGGAGTGCTTTTTCCTCCCCTTCTCTCTCTCTCTCTTTTTCTCTGCCCAACATGTTGCCTCTCCTAAAGCCAGGCTGTTTGACAGACTGTGTCTCTGAGGATGAGAGCTACTCACCACTGCATGCGATGAATCAGGAATTTTCTACACTGATGACAAAGACCAACTGTGCGATGGTCTTTTGGCCACCGGCAGCTCTCGTCACGTGGCTCTTGTTGGACCCCCGTCATCTTCTTAGTCACTGAAGGCCAGTGTGCTGGGTTATAAACTGATCACACTCGCCAGATTGGATCTTAAATCTCATGCCTGTTATGTCCATGGTGAAGTAGAGCTCCATAAATTCTGAATATGACAGGACGCTCCTATGCACAATTTGCAAAGCTGTTCATGATATAAGCTGCTTAAATGTAGCAGCAAGCAGGGTGCACTGATATGGGAATTCTGGGCCCATGTCGATACCCGATATTATATATATATCTGCCAGTACTGATGCCAATATTCACATTTATATAATAAAAAGATAAGACCCTGCATAAACCTTATAGACAGATTTAATAATTATTTGCATAACATTTTACCTTTCAACAAAGTGTATGTAAACAATAAAATCACAGATGTCTCTTGTGAGAAAATTTTGTTAGCTAATTGGTCCTTACATAGACAGGTCAAAGAATTAAATACATTCATTAAATCTGTAACCACTTAATTCGGTGTCACGGTGGGTCTGGAGCCTACCCGGAATCACTGGGAGCAAGGCAGGAACACACCCTGGAGGGGGAGGCCAGTCCTTCGCAGGGCAACACACACTCACACATTCACTCACACCTATGGACACTTTGGGTAGCTAATACACCTACCAACGTGTGTTTTTGGACCGTGGGAGGAAACCGGAGCACTCGGAGGAAACCCACGCAGACACAGGGATAACACACCAAACTCCTCACAGACAGTCACCCGGAGTGGGGCTTGAACCCACAACTTCCAGGTCCCTGGAGCTGTGTAATAGCAACACTGCTTGTGGTGCCACTGTGCCTTTTAAACTGACAAGTTAAATAAAATTAATATATCTACTCAAACTAATAAAAACAAGTGAATACTTTTTATAGCAAACAATATGATATTAAATTAATACAAAGAAATATCAGTGTAAATATACCAGTATAACCAGTATAACACCTTTGTGCTTCTCCACACTGTCAGATGTGGAAAAATCTTAGCCATATTATTTTTTTTCAAGTTCATTTTTGTTTTCCAGCAATTATCTGATTGAAATTTTGAAAAATTAGAGAATCTAGCCGATACCAATAATGCAATGCCAATAAGCCGATATATGCCTATTCCGGTATAATTCGGATATCTTCATGCATCACTAGCAGTTTTGGTTTAAATTTGTATACATTATTAAATAAATATTTACATGCGTCAATCCAGTCTGTTAAACCTGAACTCTTGGATGCCTAGAGTCATATTATTACAATGTTTAAAGGAACACTAGTTAAGATTTGTGTTTATTTATTTATTTTATTGTTTTACAGTGAGTCTGTCTGTGAGATATGAAGTGTAGTCTTGGGAGTTTCCCTTCTTTTTTTGACAGCAGCATCCTCTACTCTTCTGTTAAAGCTTTACACTAGATATTTGACCATTACAATTTCATGGCTTTCAGCCACAAAAGGATTAGTCGGGTCAGGTATGGCTTGTCGACGGTGGTGCATCAGTCTAGAGAACACAGATGCACTGCTCTAATGCAGCAGGGGCATTATACCTTTCCAGCTGATGCTTGTCCTTGAGCACTGTACCTGTTTCTTCCCTTTTATCTCATTTGAACAGTCTTAGCACTTTAGAATGATTGTCTACAACAGATAGAATATGACAGAATCTCTACTCGTTTTAAAGCGCTACAAAGATGAAATAATTAGAATAAAATTGCAGCATGATTTTGTCATTTATATTGCCATGGTTGTCAGGACTGTTACATTTAAGAGTTAGCTTAAGCTTTGCTGTTAGGTCAAGGCTACAGATTGAAATGAAAGGTTCTAGGTGCAAGAGATTTTGTCCCCTGTATTTTGTGCCTGTATTAGTGTAGAAGTTGAGTTTCATGTTGATACATGTCTTTTCTTACACATTCCTTTATTTACTTTAAAGGCAGTTGATACAGATGGTTAGGTCTGTATGCCTGTGGTCTGAAGTCCATTCGTCTTGTAATTGGCCATGACACAGACCTATCATGCATTAACAATGACACTGGATGAACGGCAGAACCGTCAAACGCGCATGACTCCTGCTTCAAAGTGCCGGGCTTATTTTAGACTGCTTTGAACTGCTTGTCAGTCAGAGCATTCTGAGGATGAGTCGGTCTTCATCTGACAAGTGCTCCTCTTTATTTATTTATTTTATTATTTATTTTTCTTTGTCCCTCTTCCCCCCCCACCGCCTCAAATCACAGTTTTGCATCTGTCAACTGCTCTGTTTTTTCAGCAGATGATCTGAGGTTTGCACTCGTGTGTGGTATTGTGTGTGGGCAGTTTTGCTTTCTCTGCTGTTAACCTATTAGCCTACTTGCTCACTTTCTCATCTGCTTCCTTTCATGTCCATACCATAATACCACATTCTCTCATAGTCTCTCTCTTTGTATTGGGGTGTGCATTGTGGCCAATTTACGTCACAATTAGTCATTTTCACCATGTAGGATTTGTTTCATATTTAGATTTTTTTCAGCTGTTTTGAAAGTTGGAACAGATGTATGGTGTCAAAATAGGTTCTAAAGTTCTGAGAACCAAAGAACAGAATCCATAACCAATAAATGTCATTTTGTAATTGAGAAAACTGTCATTAATATTGAGAGTTATAAAACAATGTTGGTAAACAGAATATTTATGTGTATAATTGTCTATTGTAAGTTTAATATTCTTGAAAAATCCATTTTTGTTTTCATTTCGCCTTTTCTCGTTTGCGCTTCTCTCAGTCTTACTTTCGCCTCCAGATGTTTTTCGTTTTTTACTGACGGTGTGGGGATCTAGACAGTCATTGGCTGCTAAAGTTAAGCCCCGCCCACCCAGCAGATTCTGCACACCCTAACCCTGATTACAAAATGATTCTAAGCCTCTATGAGGAACTGTGCGTTACTAAAAGACATAATCGTTAATAAATATTTGATATGTCTTACCAGTGTTTACCGGACGGTCTTTTTCCAATCAGGGTAAGATTGCCACGCTCTCGCTGACGTAACCGGGTGTGCAGAATCAGCTGGGTAGGCGGGGCTTAATGTAACAGCCAATGACTGTCTAGATCCCGACCCTTGCCAAAAATGAGAATCTTCTGGAGGCGAACGTGAGACTGCGAGAAACGCAACCGAGAAAAGGCAGAATGAAAATGAAGACGTATTCTTCAAGAATATTAAACTCAAAATAGATGATTATATACAGAAATATTTGGTTTACAAACCTGTTTTTATATCTCTGAATATTAATGACAGTTTTCTCAAAAACAAAATTACATGTATTGCTTATGGATTCTGTTTTTTGGTTCTCAGAAATTTAGAACCTATTTTGACGCCATACAGATACAATGCACTGGTAAAGCAGCACCTGAAAAAAATGCCATCAAAGACAAACCTATGACCCTGAGAGCAAATCAACCAATCTAATGGAGAGTACAACATAGCATGGATATCACCGACATTAAGAATTTAAATCTGAATTTTGAATATTTAAATACAATTTCGGTATATTTTTTTATATTCCTGAAATTCTGTATTTGAATTTGAATATGAATCTGGCCTAGATATGCATTTTTGAGACCTTAGTTTTTAATATTTTAATCTTATTAATACTATGATTAATATTCAAATATGCAAATAATAATATTATTGTTGAAATATAAATAAATATTGTAAGAACTTTCAAAACCTTAATATTTCACAACCTCATGCCATTCACTGCGTGAAGCCAGATAAAAAGGAGAGAGAGAGAGAGAGAGAGAGAGAGAGAGAGAGAGAGAGAGAGAGAGAGAGAGAGAGAGAGAGAGAGAGAGAGAGAGAGAGAGAGAGAGAGAGAGAGAGAGAGAGAGATAAAACTCTCTCCATTACTCACTATTTCACTTTCTTGTAAATGAGTGGCATTAGTGTTTTGCAAATAATTGAAAATTAATTAAATCGACATTCAGAACTTCTAATCAACATAATCTTGTCTATATCAACAAGTTTTTTAACTGTTTATTTATTAATTAATTTTTTTATTCTGTTATGTCCCCACTGTGTCTTGTCTGTTCTGTTATGTCCACACTTGTCCCTTTTGAAACCATAGCACCAAGCTGTAGTCACCTGATTCTTCCCCATCTGCTACATAGAAGCAACCTAAACTCAGAGGCCAACCAACGACTCGAACAGCTCGTACCAAACAAAAACACAGTGTCTATGGTTTGGATGTACTGTGTTTTGACTGTAATTAAGACAACAATGAACAAAAAGAAGTCAAATGTAAACGCTGTGAAAAAAACACTTTCAGCGAACAAAGCACAATCACACACTCAATACATATAGTGCTCAAAAAACGAGAGGATCAAGCTCCCAGCAACATTAGAAAAAATAATCCCCTATTTAATACTGGAGCATATTCACAGGGTCAAAAATACAAAATTGTTAATTAATCATTATCGTGGTAAAATGTACAATTAATTGTGATATTGATTTGAGCTCATAACGCTCAGCACTAAGTGCCATTGTCACTTTCCATCTTTGCAAGTTGCCACCTTATGACTACTTGCTTATTTACTTATAGATTTACTTAGGTACTAAGTAAAACTGCTGCTAATAAAGCATGGCAGTCACCAAGAAGAGAACATGATCGATTTATCTTCCAGCATCTTCTGGCTTGCCGCCTTTTTGACACACGGAGGTGGTGGGCTGAGCCCCTTCTGCCCATGGTGAAGAACCTCCTGCTTACAGCATCTGGAGTCAGTTCAGTCACTGTGAGCTGAGGCCCACAGTGACTAACAATATTTATCACTATCCTGATAGATTATATCACAATTTATCACATGCTGTTTTGAGTAAAATGTGGGGATTGTCATTTATTTCTAGATCATAGTCCAACTGGAGGTTTCATTACAGAGTTCATAATCGGCCCTGCTTAATGTGACTTGGTGCATGCATTATGTGTTATTTATTAATCCCACAAGGGAGAAGGGAAACGTCCAGCTCCAGTTGCTGCCTAACATTTACTTTCACTTAATAATGTCGTACTCTTTGATATTTTGGTCTGTCATGCTATTTCTAAAATAGTTTGATAATATCCTTTTCTTGTCGCCCACTCATATTCCGTGCATTCAAAAAGAGCAGAGCTTCTCTCCAGCTCACTAATGGGAGGAGATTGTCATGCTTGTCCCATGCTGAGTTGAAAGGCCCAGAGGTTTCATCTGCAGCATCAGCTCTGAGAAGATTTCTCTTCTGATTTCGTGTTAACTGTTGTTGGGATTTTTTTTTTATTAAAAAGAAATGAGATTTTTTTATTCAGCTTTTAATTCTTGAAGGAGTACTTCAAGGAAAAAAAAGCATGTTACTAATAATGAAAGATACTTGGTTGTGTTATAGCTGACTGGTGTGGGGGTATAAAATGTAACATTTTTAAAGTCCAGTTTTGTTCCCTAAAGATGCATTGCGTTCTCTTCTTAAGAAGGAGAGGTGAATATTTGTAATTTGTTTCATTATAGAACTGTGTAAAATAAAAGAACATAATAGTAGATTTGTAGAGCCTTTGTCGTTGCTACTCAGCATTGCAGAAACTGCACTATGCACAAATATGTTGCTAATAATGAAAGATACTTGGTTGACAACCTTGTGTAATCTTGGTTGTGTTAGTCCCCAATGTTTCTCCTTCACCCTGTGCTATTGTAACATTTTTGAACTTCAACTTCTTGCTTCACTAACCAGAGTCAGATAATGTTCGTTTGTTATGTCACAGACTATAAATTAATTAAACATTAATAACTGGTTACAGATAATGGATGAATAAATAAATAATAATATTAATAAAAATAAAAGTTTCATTTATATAGCACCTTTATAATACCCGAGGTCACTTTACACAGGAAAATAAAAGAGGGATGACACTTATGCCTGTGGAGGAGTTATTGACAAAGGAAGTAGGTTTTAAGCTGAGATTTTAAAAAAGAAAATGAAGCAGAGGCCAAGACTTTGTGGTAAACAGTTTCAGAGCTTTGGTGCCATAACACTGAATGAGCTGCCAGAACTAACTAGTCTGAATGTAGGTGCTGACAGGAGACCACTATTGGAGGACCTCAGTGATCATGCAGGGCAGTAGGGATGTGTAAATGTTCAGAAAGTTATGCTGGTGGTATACCATTCAGTATGTGAGCAGAGGAACTTCAAACTGAATATGGAGCTGGACAGGTAGATGATGAAGAACTGGGGTTATTTGAGGTGTATTTTTAGAATAAGAGATAACTCTAGCAGCAGAGTTCTGAACATACTGAAGAAAGTGTATGTTTTTTGGAAGGCTAACGAAGAGGGAGTTGTAGTAGTCTACATGAAGAGATGAATGCATGAGCCAAAATGACAGCAAAACGCTGGAGGTAAACGTCTTTGGAGCAGAATTTCCTTTTTGCTTTGCAAACGGTACCAGTATTTTTGGTGGCATGAATGGCTCAGGTGGCTTAGTCACGAACGTGCATAAGGTACAATAACTGGAGATTAAAGCACTGAAATGTGTGACCCTAGGATCATATGTGTTTGTGTAGATAAGGCTGGCCATTTTCAGTTTCCAGTTTTCACAAAAGCTCCTTAGGGACAATCTCGCTCCTGGTTTTCTTTATCTTCTGACCTTTATGAATATTTTGTATGGACCTGGCTGGTGATGAGCAGAGATTTGCAGCTTGTGTGTGTTCTCTGTCCACAGGACATATGCCCTGCGCAGGGTGCGTGATGCATTCAGAGAGAACCGGAATGTGGAAGACCCCAGAGCTCTGGAGCAGCTCCTGAGCAAAGCCTGCGAGAGCCTGGCCATTATCCAGAGACAGGTACCGCTCACCCCTGCAAAACACAAACAGCAGCAGGAATATATGTGCTGTCATAAAATACAGCACAGCTTTCTCTCTCTCTCTCTCTCTCTCTCTCTCTCTCATTCTCATTCTGTATCTCTAAATCTCCCTATCCTCTGAAGAGAGCTTGCCTAGCTGCTGCTGCCGCTCCAGAAGCATATTGATGAGCATCTGGTGGGCTCCCACCTGTCCACTGGTATGAAGGTGGCATCACCCGCATGCCACTAATGACCACTGATATCCTGCTGTCTCAAGCTTTGTTCCCATATTACTGTTCAGCACTGAGGCCACATCCCCGGGGATGTGGCTTTCTGTTGGCCTTTTTGTCCTTTTTAAGCAGCCCAAGCAGGGAAACCAGTTGCCTTAGAACTTTTTTGCTTCCCTCACATTATTTGCTGACCTACTTCTGAATAAAAAACTATATATATATCTGCACTATATTGTCAAAGTATTCATTTGTTTTCGCACGCATTTCAACTTCAGTGACATACCATTCTTAATCCGTAGGGTTCAATATGGTGTCAGCCCACCCTTTGCACTTATAACAGCTTCAGCTGTTCAGGGAAGGTTTTCCACAAGGTTTAGGAGTGTGCTTTTATGGGAATTTTTGACCATTCTTTCAGATACGCATTAGTGAGGTCAGGCACTGATGTTGGACGCGAAGGCCTGGCTCACGGTCTCCACTCTAATTCATCCCAAAGGTGTTCTGTCGGTTTGAGGTCAGGCCAGTCATGGTCTTCAACACCAAACCCCTGCAAAACACAAACACATCAGCAGGAAAATACATGCTTGCCCTGGGATGTCACTCAAATTCATATGTGTGTGAAGGCAGATGAGTGAATACTTTTTTGCTTTATATATATATATATATATATATATATATATATATATATATATATATATATATATATATATATATATATATATATGTGTGTGTGTGTGTGATCCCTTCAAACCATGAAAGCTCTCTAAAACATTCAAAGTTTTTAAACCATGACGGAGATTATAATCTGATCTGCAACAAAGAATTTAAACCCTATTAATGACATGTCTGATTAGTCTTAATCAAATAACGCCCTGGAACTTTTGGAAAACTACTAACACAGCACTTCAAAGGCAGGTTGTTAATTTGTTTGTCTATTGATAATGTTAATGCAGACTCAGGCCAACATTTATGCAGATGCTGAATATCATGTCTTTATCTATTAGCTTCTATATCACTGTCTATGGTAGCAGTCGGGATATCTTTATTTCACTATGGGGATTCTCAGGGGTTGTTTGATGCATTCTAGGTATTTAGTGACAGCTTATTGATGACAAAACCACAAAAGGAAACAAGAATGTGAACTCTGTAAAAACCCTGAGGCTGGGAAATGGAATGCTGTGCTACAGAATAAAAATGCTTAACAATAATAATGATCTAATTGAAGCCAAAACCTTTCAAATAAAGCAGTGCTGTGACGGGGTAAAATGAGAAGAAACTTGATGATGTTCATTAAGTGATGCTTCTGAGCTCTAAAGTTGCATTCTCAGTGAAACTGCTTAATTTGCCAAAAATTATCAAAAGGTCCTGAAAGTTCATAAAATTGTCCTTGGGTCATGGAAACTTTTCGTTCCTTGATTGAGGCACTCAGCAAATTATAAATTTGCAGATATCTGCTGATCCTGAATTAGACGTCACCCTTGGCTGAACCTCGGCAAGATGACCCTGGCATAGACTGCAGTGGAGAGGTACTACAGCGTTCAGTGGCTGAATAGTTTATTTTTTAAATTTTTTTAAGAGCTGGCATTAAGGCTTAGAGGGCTCAATTTGTTTGAAAGAGGAAATCTAAAAGAATTAGACACCGATCTTATTGATCATTTTCATTATATTATGTTAGCAACAGATACACTTCGTCCTAGTCAGTGTTTTGCATATGGGTCATATTTATCACTTACTGGAGGAGCTTCAGATTGTGTGTTTAAGTTGGTAGTAACCAGGCTCAGCCAAGGATGATTTGGCTTTAAAATGTAAGTATAAATGTCTTTATTATCATTAACAGGAGATGTGATTGACTTTTTGTCTGTGGAAAAAGGTAATGAAAAAGAAAGAAACAAAAGGATAGTAAAAACACACAAAGGCTGTAGAATGGCAATACAACATTGGTTGCTGTACCAGCTTTGTGTCCCTATTTAGCTTCTGTCCCCTTGTACAGAGGATGGCTATGATCTCTAACTCCAGAATCAAAGAGCAGCTTTCCAGTCTCTATAGGAACAGAGCCTGTATTAGCACTTTAGCCCCTTTCTCACTCTCTGTGTAGGTGAGCGCTGTTTTACTGGAGTTTAGATGAAAAGCTCCTTTTTTAAAATTCAGGTGAAATGTGATTTGGATCCAGTGTACACTTAATCACTCTCAAACGTCCTGAAGTCAGGGGATGCATATGCTACTTGGCTAAAATATCAACTAGTGGTGGGTGCTGTGGTCAGTGTCAAATATGACATTTCATTCTCAGGTGAAGTAATATTCAAGCATTTAGAATCTTAATTATATGTTATGTTTCTTTTTATTTAGTTTTCTCTGTCTTTATGAAATCATTTACAACAAACTGAACAACTTCTATTAACTTGTATATCGGGCATGTGTGTGTTTGTGTGTGAGTAAGCATGGAACCTCAGCCCTGTGTCTCTCTCTCTCTGGTCTTTGTGAGCACGTGTGGAATCACAAGTCGCGGTGACTAAGTGGGCTGACTTTGCCAGTGACTGATTTGCTGAATGTTGTGTGTGTGTTTCTGTCATCTGTCATGGTGTGTGTACGTGCCCATTTGTGTGCACAGATGTGTGTTTGTGTGAATAAAGACAGTTTGTGTAGTTGGCTCCCACTCCACCAGTGACAGTGCAGCCATACACCCACAAGCGCGCACACTCATGCACAGACACACACACACACACACACAGCATGGATGTGCTACGTAGTGTTGGAGGAAGCAAGACCCACTGCCACACCTCTCCAAGCTCAAAATACAGAAAAATAGTCTCTCTCACACACACACACACACACACACACACACAAACCCATGTAATGTCCTGCTGTGTGTCGTGACGCTGGCAATGTACACCCATACTCTGCTTCAAAAGGGCATGGGAAAGCATAACTCTCCAAAATGTGTGCCTGTGTAAATGTGTTTCTTTCTCCTGTAAAGTTGCTGTTCGTGGAGATACATGTTTTTTCATTGGACAGCAATGAGATTTAATCTCGCTGAGAAGAGAGAGTCCATTAGGCCTAGGTAATCAGTAATCTCAGTTTAAGCAAAAAATGTATACATTGCGTAGATGCTTATTGCTGCACATTGGCTTCTTCTCTAAGTGTGATTTGAGTGAAATGATTTCCATGGTGATCAACAATATACTTCAGATGTGGCAGCTCAGCTTGGAGAAAGCTGCAGTATTCATGGAGCGAAATCACTTGCAAAAATATTTGAACCTTTTATTTATATTTATCTACATTTTTCAGAACAAACTTGCATTTGCAAAACATTTTTGTATTTTATTTATAATATATATAATATACATGAATATGGAAATATGTCCCCAAACTTTTGACACTAACTGAAGCAAAGTATTTGCACAATTTGCCACATGCCTCTTGAATTTTATGCATGTATGTATGTATGTATGTATGTACGTCCATTCACATTTTTACAGCACATATATTAGCATGCATGAAAAGTTGCAATAGAAAAAGAAAAAGACCTAAGGGTTTTGCATTTAATATTGCCCATGTGTACTGCCCCATACTGTTCTCTCTTGTTGTTTTGCTCAGCTCAGAAACATTTTAAAATTTATGACCGGAACCCCATCCCACTCCAAACAAAACCCGTTCCCATTCCTTTGAAATGCGCCCTTATGCCCTTTTTACGGGGGAGGCCTGAGGATATTAAAGTAAATGTGTAGTATGCAATATTGATGTGCCCCCTATCTCAAAATGCACTTAAGTTAGTGTAACAAGTCTGAAAATCTGTGGCTCCCGGTGGAAGCCCATGGCAAAGTGCAGGAATCTCCACAGGAAGCTGCCTCCCTGCCTTTGTTGCTCCAAATAGAATTTTGATGAGACTCCTAATGGATTTCACATTGGTTTTTCTATCTGGCTCCCTGATATTTTCATCTGACCACTCTAAAATTAATTATTATTTTTTTCTAATGCCAGGTTTACCAGCACTGACTTAGTGCTGAGTGATATGAACACAAATAATGTATTAATTTCCCAGCCATACTGAGCTATTATTAACACTGATTCCAATTAGAGATGTCATGTTATTACCAGCTGAAAGTTCTAGTCAGTGTTTGTGGATAAGGAGAGCACAGACTAGTTGGGGAAATGCACTGTAGAGGTGGTTGGTGATATAGCATGTAAAGATCATATGGAATTGGTGGCACTGAACATGCATTAACGGTGCCAGTGGGGCTAGGTACAGCCTTAGTCACCATGGAACCCAGTGTGGATTTCTGGTTGTTGATGGTTAAAGGTAAGGACTGACTGTAAAGCTTGGAGTGGGGTGGGTCTGGGACGTCAGACTTCACTGTTGAGACTTCTGGAGGTATTGTGGGCTTAATTCAGTGAAACACAGATGAGGGGAGGTGCCTACCTTATGACCCCTGTGAAGAGCTAATGACGCAGTGGGTGGTTTGTGTACTCATGTGATGGGCTCAATGTGTAACCGTAGATGTAAAGGGTAGCTAGTTGCTAATCAGATCATAAACGGCCACAGCAACCTTAGGGTGTAACTATAGGATTGGAACAATAGTAATTGTGTGGCTGTTAGTAGGAAGAGAGAGGGGTGAGCCCTGTATGAAGCTCTAATAGATTGGCATAGGATATTTTACATTTTATCTTGTGTAAGATGATAATAAATTGTCTTGCTAAAAGCTTACAATGATATTTTTTTCCTTTCTGATTTCTTGATCATTATTTTCTGCTTGTATTGACACATTTGTCTGAAAGGAATCTCACACTATTTTAAAATGGTAATTTTAGTGTCTTCAGTATTTGGTCATTGAAAATACAAGCCTTACACTTCTGTAGAGATGTGGGTAAATCTATACCCACATCCCTATGCTTCTATTCTACATCTCTACATCTATTTCTGTGAAAAAGAATTGCAGTGTAATGAGGTTCTCTGGTGCCAAACATCAACATGCCTAATACTGAGTGTGGGGTAGTGAAGTACTGAGAAGCCCCTCAGCACTAAGCTGTAAATCACTGGAACTATGTTCACTCTGTGCTTACTCTAATGCCTATGCGATAAATTGGAGTGCTACTGGAGATCCAGAATTGATCATTCATCATCAATACCTAACTTCAACAATACTCCAGTGGCTGTATTCTATGAATTCCTATGCATATAGGTGGTAGCCTATGCTGTGCAAGGGAGTAGCCTTCCAAGAAGTGCATAGGCTTCTTCTTGGAATGTAACAAAAGAGGAACAAACTCCCAATTTACAAGTTTTATTTACTATGGAAGAAACACAGATAAGCAAGTGTGTACAATCATCAGGGCACACAGAATCGATGAAAAGGAAGTTAGAGAGATGGACATGGTTTATGACAAAATCATGAGTTATAAATTTATGCCATTGTATGCCCGAGGAAAAAAAACATGTTCTTGGTTCTTTTGCCGGAGTATTCCCTGGGCCTAAACAGAGAATTGGATTTCCGTTGCTGTGTAGGGTTTGATCACCTGTGACCATAACTCACTGTGTGGAAAGCACGCAATACACAGGAGCTGATCGGAGCTGTCGGCACTGAGCCAGGGCAAATTGGTTCAGAACTCCCTCCCCTCCGTTTCTGATTCATATTTATGCTGCTCATTCTCACTGGAGCAGTGGCGGTATATTTTCACGAAGCCAAAATGAGTTTGACTGCATGTGGCAGCGCCTGTAATTCTGGCCATGGAGAGTTGAAGGACCATAGCAGCCCGCTTAACAGGGCACAGCCCCACAGTGAAAGCTGTGCAAGAGTGAGTCATGGAGAGGGGAAGACAGGTTTTTATGTAAAAGCCATTTCTCTTTTTGGATCTTGTGGTACAGCAAGTCCACTCTGCAACCAATAACAAGATCCAACTACGTTGGATTATTGACCCATATTCTTAGTCCTAATAAGGCCTGTTTTTTGTGATATTTTATGATTCAGTTAAATTCTTTAAGAAGTTTTAAAAGAGCACTATGTTTTTACCTTAAAATTTAAGCTTCAAATTAGTAGATGTTTTGCTGACCTATAATATGGAAAATTGAGCCTCCGTGATTGCTACTCCGGGGCTCAGCAGTACAGAAATTGCACTATGTAACTTTTGCACTATAGTTTTCTGCTAAAAAAAAATTGCAAATAGTTAAAATTGGTCAAAATGTAATAAGTTTAATGTGAGCCACTGTGTACTTGAAGAGAAATGCCTGTAGGATTTTGGTAATAAATATTAGTGAAGCTAATTTTCCATATTACTCATACATGTATGCTGACATATAGATATGTTTATACATCATCTCTCTGTCTAGCTATCCATCTGTCCATCCATCCGTATTCTATTATGGTTTATATTGTATTATTTATTGTCTGCTTCTGTGAATCAGAATTCATTATTTAATTGAACGCTCCTCCTCTGAGGAGAAATTTAGGAAGGTAAACAAGTCTGTTTGCATTCTTGTTCCTTTCCAAAGCCACACCTGATTCTGCCTTGTTACTGAGGCTTGCTTGTTAATTGCAATTATAATGTACATTTGGCTACAAATCCCAGTTTTGTTTTTTTTTTGGCCAGTGCAAAAGCAAACCTGTCCTTTCCTGAGGAAATGTCATATTGGTATATCTTTCTTGCTTTGACCCTTAGTAGCAAGATGTAAAGAAGTATCCAGTTTGTCTCCACTTTGTCTCAGCTTTGGCTGAAGTGCTTTGCTGTTCCGTGCAGTTTTCCTGTGAGTTTCTGTGCTCTGTGTGAACTCTTAAAGCCCGTCCCGTGGGGCAGCAGCTCACACTCTTCAGCTCTGTGTTTAGATTTGAGCTGATGTGTGCAGGTTTAGAAGAGCAGCAGGTTTTTGGCAGTTATATTCTCTTTTCTTCCATAGTCTACAGTTTCTAAAATATAATATGTCACATTATTTTTGGTATAATATAATTTCACTTTCTTTCCATTTTCTTTCCATTTTTTCCCTCACACTCCTAATACTAAATTTTCTCCTAGATATGAATACCCCAAGGCAAATTAGGTCATATTTCTGCAAAGCTTGGTGAATAATTACAGCTGTTTTTTGACTCCTATATCAAAATGCAACAATGAGTATAACATAACTGGCAAAGACCACATTATATGTATGGAGAGGAATTAGTGCCAAATTTGAAAAAGCAATCACTGCAATAGGACAATGTATAATGCAATCCACACACCTCATTGCTTTTCCAAAATTTAAAGCAAAACTGCTATTACATAGTTTTCACGTTGCTTGACCTCTTTACAGAAAAACAATACATGAGCATTTGAATTTTAAAAATTACATTCTGAATTAGTGTTAAAATTGAATACAGTCACTTCAAAATGTAATCAGTACACAATTGTATTGCTTTTAAAGCTGTGCCATATCATATAATTTGCGATAATATTGTCATAATTGTTAAAACGATAGTAAAAATCTATATTGTGATAATAGTGATATTCTGATTTAGCCACAGTGAAGTACAGTTGAAAGTGGCTTCTAAAAAAGGGAGGTAGTTTGGTTACAAAATAACCATGGTATTGTGTAAAAATGTATTTTATTTCATATAATTAATAGTAATATAGCATTTATTTTGTTGAAGTAGTGTGCTTTTGAACTTAATAAACATACCCTTAAATATCGTGATATCATATGGCAACATCGCCCAACCCTAATTGCTTTACTTTGTAAGGCACTTTAAAAGTAATCTCACGTGTATTGCATTGCAATATTATTTTTGAACACAGACGTGTGGAAAACGTGCCATAACGCAAAAGAAATATTCATTACATTGATTTAATGTCGCTCTGTCTCTTACCAGAAAAAACAATACATGTTGATTTCCGTTTAAAAAATAAAATGCTGAATTCCGGTCAGAACTGAACACAGACCGCTTAAAAATGCAATCAGCTCCACAGTATTGTGTACCACTATGTGGCGCTCTGAACGTACAAAAACGCAAAACAGGGATTGCATTTCAGCTGAGAGCAGTGCTATATTCGTGCCACAATAAAAAGCGATCACCATCTAGTCACAGTCTTCTTCTGAATTTGAGCGTGGCCATTTTGCCATTTTCAGACTACTTTTTTGAATAAAGGAGAATGTTTGATTTTTGAATTACAGTTATATGTTACACGAAAAACACTTTTGTTTCGTTGTTTTACACCTAATATTAAATGTATGCTTTTCATTTGTATTAAATTAACTAATATATTAAATGTGTGAAACCTGTCAACCTTTGGCATATGAACATATGAACAAATCTCTGTCCTTCACACAAATGCATGTGTCCTGTATGGCCATGGACTGACTCTAATAGAATTTGAGGATGTGAATGAGAATAGTGACATAGACTGAGTGACAGTACATGACATTGACTCTCATTCCACTAGTTTATACTGTTAGAAATAACATATTGATCAGATTTACCTCTACAGTTCCCTCCCTGTATTGTCTGCAGCCAAGCAATCGATCCCCCATAACAGCAACTGAAGGTGCTTCACATCAAGACCTCGCAGCATGTCCTTTGTAACAGAAATTAAATCTGAGTTCAGCAGCTTCTAGACAGTAAAAGCTTTCTGACATACTCTGAACCGCACAGTACTCAGGAGACAAGTACAAATGCATGTATATTTTTATTACAAGTAAGTGTCTTGTTCGGTCTAGTTCTGCTTGTTATCACAGCAGGAAGTCTCTTCTCAGTGAGGTGGAACCAACTACTTACTTTGTCTCATTTGTTCCTGTACAGTAAAGTATTTCAAAAGAGATGGTAGTTTAAAATAATACATTTTTAACATTTGGTCATAAGTTCAGGAAGAACCACCCGTACAGGTCAGTTGAGGCTATTCTCATCTCTGGTACCACGCTGGTGGAACGAGCTTCCAAGCACTATCAGAGCAACAGAAACCCTCTCTGCATTCAAGAAATCCTTGAAAACCCAGCTCTTCCGAGAGTATCTTTTGCACTGAATGTCTTTCTTTAATGCACTTATTACTTCCTGGCATATTGCACTTAATGTAAAGTATTTTGTATAGTTTGTGCTGTAGTTCGAATGTTAGATCCTCTTTTGTAAGTCGCTTTGGATAAAAGCGTCTGCCAAATGCATAAATGTAAATGTAACATTCAGATCTGAGATTTAGAAAAGCAACCACTCTAAATCATTAGATCATCACCAGATTGATTCTCTGAGACTTTTGTTCAAAAGGCCTTGCTCTGCCATATAAGATGGCCTTCACCTCATTACGATTACAATGCAAGCATTACAGATCTGATAGTTGGTGTTCTTTAAGCGTGTTGAGTCACCCAGGTTCAAAAAGAAGTTGTAAGTGGCTTCACATTTCTAGAGGAATCATGTACTCCTCCTCATACTCTCAAGTTCTTGACATGGTGTGTGCCTTGGTGGGTCCTAAAATAGAGTGTGGGATTAGTAGCGATCAAATGATGGAATTATACAATTAAGTAAATTATATAAATTAACACTTAGAACTCTTTTTGTACACTTCTAATTTTGTCTTTATATGCCACATTGAACAATGCACGGGCATTTGTAGCTACGAATAACATGTTTTGGAAATTAACTGCATAACAAACTGCCAACTGTCAGTTCTCTTACACTGTTATTTTATCACGAAGCAAAGAGAAAACAAAATAAAAAAACATGCCATGGTTAGTGTGTGGTGGGGGGGGGGGGGGGGGTAGATATATAGGGCCCCACCAATGAATCTGGAGCTTTTTTAAAATTTATTTTTTCCTTTGTCACCCGTCCCTCTCCTTTGTGTTCTCTCTCTTCAAGCACGTTAACCCCTCCCCACCTTCTTCTGTATTCAGCTGGTAGTAAAGTGTCAGTAGACTCCAAACTTTTTTTTGTTTCTTTATAAGACAAAAAATGAAGATATAAAAATGAATGCAGGTCATGTCACATCCCATTTTGCACACTTTAGCCACATAGGAGCATGACATTTTAACACACACAATTCAAACATAACATCACAGTTTCTACTTTGTCTATCCTCGTAAAGCAAAATATATAAGTAAAATGATCACAGAGCCTGTACTTTTGATAGAAATTGGCAGCAATGCTCTGTGTGACACTTCTTTTCTTGAACATTCAGGAGGATTGATCACAACTGATGATCAGCGACTCTTAAAGGTCAAGGTTGTTTTTAAAGGGGGATATCAGTCAATCAAGATTTATTTGTATAGTGCATTTTTCAACTGATGCTGTTGAAAAGCAGCTTTACAGAAATCCAGTAGTCAGAAAAAAAGATCAACCACCTGCAAAACAAAAAAGCCCCAGGGGAGTAAGACAGGCGACAGTGGCAAAAGTCCCTAGAGCCTAGAGGAAGAACCCTTGGGAGGAACCAAGATTCAAAAGGGAGATCCATCCTCCTCTGATCAAACCAAAGATAGAAGTCAACAGTTTTGCCACAGCCTGTAATTATGCTCAGGTGTACTGATATAATCATAGTAGTTATGTAAACATAATGGAAGAATGATGGCAATAGTGGCAATGCCATCAATGTGAAATTATGATAATATTATAATAACAACAATAGCGTAAATGTGAGGGTTACTAATTAGAGTCCTGGGCGGCATGGTGGCGCAGCAGGTAGTGTCGTATTCACACAGCTCCTGGGTGACTGTCTGTAAGCAGGTGTGTTCTCCCAGTGTTCGCTTGGGTTTCCTCCGGGTGCTCTGGCTTCCTACCACAGTCCAGAAACATACATTGCTGGTGTGTGAGTGTGTGTCACCCTGCGAAGGACTGGTGCCCCCTCCAGGGTGTGTTCCCACTTTGCGCGAAGTGATTCTGGGTAGGCTACAGACCCACCGCGACCCTGAACTGAATAAGCGCTTACAGACAACGAATGAATGAATAAATCTGTCTAATACCTGATGAAAAATTATTTCCATAACATTAGTTTAAGGTAATAGACTGATTTGATTTAAGGTAATAAATTGGTAGAATGACCAGTCAGGTATAATATGGCCAAATGGTTGTGCACTGGATACCTGTTTGTCTCCCTGTTTTGTGGCTGTGATTGGATTGAAGGTATTGATCCCTCAAAATGAAGTAGGACTGATTTCACTTGGGTTTTTTTTTTTTTTTTTTTTTCAATTCAAGCAGTACAGTATTAGTTAAGCCTGGGCGACAGGGACAAACATTCATTCATTTATTGTCTGTAACCCCTTATCCAGTTCAGGGTCCCGGTAAAGACAAACATGTTATCACAAAAAATATATGTTTATATCTCTATTAATGATGATAAATGATTGATAATTATTGTAGTATTATTACATTTAATAACCTTGTCAGAGTTTTAAAAGACAGTCCTTCTGAAAATTGCAGAGTGAATATATCAAATGTCATATATACATGTGTGCATGTATTGTCATTGTCACACAGTTCAAAGTGACTATCTGTGAGGAGCTCTCCCTGTGTCCATGTGGGTTTCCTCCAGGTGCTCCGGTTTCTTCCCATGGTCCATAAACACACGTTGCTAAGTGCTTTGGCTATTTAAATGTGTCCCTAGGTGTGTGTGAGTGTGTGTTACCCAGCGAAGGGCTGGCATCCACTCCAGGGTGTGTTTCCAGCTTGCATTCAGGTACTCTGTGTGGGCTCAGGACCCACACGACCCTGAACTGGATAATAAAATAATCTGTAATCCATGAGTAAAGATTTGACGTGACCTATATACATTTTATTCTGCCCAGATATTTATCCCATTTCATTGAAACTATACATTTTTTTTTTCTTATCATTTTATTGCCCAGGCCTATCTAGAATATGAGCTGCTAGGTCATAGACCTTGTCACGTTTTAGCCAATGGTTGTGCCCTTGTTATTTAAATGACATTATTTTTATAAACTGCTTCCTTATCTTGTCATAGACATAGTATATACTGCAATTACAGTCAGTTGTCCATATGTGGCGCAGAACACACATTGTTAGAACCTTTTACTACTTTACCTTTTATTCAGTGCCCAGGATCACCAGTGAGTAGGTTTTTTTTTTTTTTTTTTTTTTTTACTTTTGTATCATTTTCAGCATTCCAGTTACATTGAAATAATGATGGTGTTGCTCTGTTATGAGTGGAGCAGACACAGCAGTGCTGGTGGAGTTTTTAAACACTCTATAAGACACACATCTCTTGTTGTCCACTTTGTAGATATAAGGTCAGAGACAGCAGCTCACCTCTTGCTGCACAGTTGATGTTGGTCCCCCTCTAATGGGTCATCAGTGGGCACAGGAGATCAATGCCTGGATATTTTGGGTTAGTGGACTAATATTAGTCCAGCACTGGGACTGAAGGGTTTAGCCAACAATTTATGCAGAGCAACTTAAGGACTACACTCTGTAATTGTAAAACTACAAAGTGCAGTGTTATGGTAAATGGAGCTGATAAATTGGAAAATGAGTCTAGAAACAAGGAGATGGTTTTAAGGATATGAGCATATTGTCTAAGCAGTGCTGCGTTTTCTGTATTACCGTCATCTTTGTGTCTAAGTGACTATGTAAATTAAGCTGTAGCCATTTGTTTTTCCATGGTTTAGTCACACAGTGTCTTATTTATTTATATTAGTCCAAACCACCAATCTGGCGTCAACAGTTCAATCATCACATGGCACATTGTCAGCCCATGAGCAGTCTCTTCCTAAAACAAAGGAAGTATGGTGAGTGTGTAAGGCTTAAAAATTACCGCCATCACCCCAAAAATAGCCTCCTTGATCCTGTGACAAATGTTTTCACAAACAGACAAACAGCTCTGGGAACTGTTGTTTCCAGCTTAATTGCATCTTGCATCCTGATGAAAGCGGAATAGGCCAGGTGCATTAGCGTGACAGTGGGAGGTAAAGTGGGTTGAAGATTACTAAAGGATGAAGCAATGACGGAGAAATTACTCATTAATCTGATCTGGCCAAATAGATGACGGGGCAGGAAGAGAGCTGGGACGTGATGCCGATGGAACGGTGAACTGTTTCCAGGCTCATCTAATGCTGTTTCAGAGGACTAGTGCAAGCCGTCTGTTTAAGTTTGGAGAGATTGTGTCAGTGGACTGCTGCCTCGTGTTCCAGTCTGGAGAAACAGCCAGGAATGGCAGCTTTTCATTGTACACAAATACGTGGGAGCTAAATCTGGGCACCAAACCTCACTGACAGACAATGGTTCAGAGTGGGCTTGGGTAAGAAAAAAAACCTACAGCGGGGTTGGGACAAATCCAGCTCTGTTCTCATCAAAATGTCAGCTGTTATGACGACCATGGTATTTTACAATTGCCCAATTAACTATTAGGTGTTACACATAAGATTAAAAACAAAGTAAAGAAAGTGTAATTATTTTGGTGTAATTAAAAATGTAAAAATTATTAGCCCCATTTGCTACAAGACACGCTGTTCTCCCTGGTTTGCCTACTTTCAGAATCTCTGCACCTTATAAGGCAGAACTGTATGTCTGAGAAATAAAAACAAATGTTTGTACATGGCTGAAGTATAACTTCTCTGAAAATGTTTATTCAGTGTTTGAATTAAGTCAGAAACACGTTTGTATCTCTAGATTTTTAGTTGGAATTTGGACAGTTTTTCACCTTAACTGTTAACAGCAAAAATAAGCCAATGTTACCCATTTTTAGGTGGAATTTGGTAGGGCTGGCCCTGAATATTCAGGTATTCAGTTTATAATTTTGAGATTCGGATATTCGTTTATTTATTTATTTATTTTTGAATGAAGCCTAAAACAGGTAAACACACTACAGCAACCTACTTACAACCAAACATTGCAAACCTACAGTTCATTTTTGTCAGCGTCATACCTCAAAGAAGCTCTGGTTTATTTGTGCACAATCCATGTTCTTAGTGGTACCGCGTAGTACACGAGTTAGTATTTGATCGGAGCCAAAGTGTGACTAATTTTACAGCGGGTGCTGAGAGCTGATTTTCTGAACAATAGGGCTGGCCCCAAATATTGGGGTATTCAGATATTTGTTCATTGGGTATACATTTGGTTTCTAATTTTGTGATTCGGATATGTTTGGATAAATGTGGTTATCGATAAAGGCAGCGCTCCAGCAGTAAACACAGTGCTCTCCCTACTCCACCCATATTCAGGCTCAAGTCTTTGTAGCCTAAAACTCAGCCATATAAAACAGCCTAACATACTACAACAACACACTTACAATGAAGCAAGGTGACGCCACAGTTCATTTTGTCAGCTTTGTGCCTGAAATTAGAGCACCTCCACTCAAACTGGTTAAATTGTGTATACTCTGTGCCCTTAGTTAGCAAGCTAGTTAGCAGGTTAGCGAGCGGAGGTAGCGAGCGAAGCTGTGCTTTGAGCCACGATGCAGCCTGGAGAGAGGGATTTTAAAGCAGGGGTCGGAAGTGGATTTTGTTAATGGCAACAATATACACCACCGCACTCCCCGAGTATTCAAAAATTCGCCAAATGTCCCGACCGAAGTTCCGAAGCCTAAAATTGTATTCGGAACAGCCCTAGAATTTAGAGGCCCACTTATGGAGCAGGAATAGACCACTATCCTTATCTCATAGTTTTCAAAGGTTGGAGTTCGCTCTGTTGTCTAAAAAAAAATAATTAAAAAAAATCCATATATCTTTGCTCTGAGAAACATTTTTCATGTTTTTGTTTTTTGTTACCCATTTACAGACACCGGGGTATTGTAAAAACATTAGACCCATTTCAAGCACACACAGAAACCTGAGAGCTGGCAAATGGCGAGGAAACATCCTCAGAATTTTATATAAACGTTTTGTTTTTTTGTTTTTTTTTAATTATTATTGAGAACATTGCCTTTGTGGTTTTTGGTTTCCAATTTGTGAATTTGTAGGAGTATACTTTTGACCAGAAGCAGTATCTGATTCTTCATTGCAACGTGACTCCAAAAAAGTCTTTGTGCATGATGGAGGAGTTACAGCATATCTCCCTCCCTGCCATTTTGCCAGATCTTAATAAGTGGTGCCCACAACATACCAAGTTAAATTCATGCCATTCTACATGGTTCTCATGGCTTAATAAGTGGAAAGCCCAAGATTTTTTTTCCTAAAAATAAAATCCACACCACTTCCCTTCAGAGGCTCCATAACTGTAAAATGACAAAAAAGATAATGACCAACACGAGTAAAGTTGTAAAATGTGGTCTAAAAGTGTGTGCCTCTCAGTTCTGTTCCGACCAGACCTCATTCTGGACCTCAGTCTGACACTATTCATACTTCATTCTGTAACCAGATTGCTCAATAAATTTTCATTACATCCAGATGCGTCTCTTCATTTCAACACTACCAGAAGACAAACATACAACAACGACAAAACCTTCAGATCGGAGGCAAATGACATTCGCTCGGCGCTGGCTCAGTCGCTGTGTAAAACTGCAGAAAGACACAATACAAAAGCTCCCTGAGTGATGGCCTGTGTCTTGTAAAAACTTGACAAATATCTCTCAGGTTTGATATTTGCACCTGTCTGTGAATCCAAACTCAGTAGTGTGAAAAGTACTGTGACTGGCAGTGAGTGCATAGACAAGCTACAGCCAATGAGAACACAAGACATGAGCTGAGGTGAAAGCTGATGGAGGAGATATACATTATCTGTTGGTTCTGTTCTGTATTTATTATAAGTCCTTCGTAATTATTGCACTGTAGGCTATTATCTGCACTCATGGTCTTGGAGGAATCTTGCTTCATTTCAATGTGTACATACCTGTAAGAACAATAAAGCCTCTTGAACTTGAACTGTAATATAGTTTATATCAAAATACACACGCATATCTGCCATGTTTTCATGATGAAATGTATTTTAGGAGACCTGACAGACTTGTTGAGGGTTCCTCCTGTAATTCATGATCCAGATTCTCCAATCAGTCATAGTTTGCAAACCAAAAAACGCTTACTCCCAATTATAAGAAAACAAGTTTAGGTTGGGTTCTGGCAAACCCTTCAAAGCTAGTGCATATTTCATTTGGAAATAGACTAAGGATATTGTTTTGGGAAACTATTGCTTTGCTAATGGCTTTAGCCTTTTAGTTATCTGTCATGACTGACATTCATTACAGGGCACTGCTGCCATTTCAATGTACTCAATTTGAAATTGAAGGCAAAAGCGTGTAAATAAATAAAAATAATAATAATAAATAAATTAAAAAAGCCACAGAATACCACACTTACTGGAATAATGTATACACACACACACACTATGGATTTATTAATTTATTTATAATTTCTCTTGTGAATGATTCACATATTCCCAGTTTTTGTATTACAGTGTGTGTGTGTTTATGTGTGTGTGTGTTGTACCAGCCATTCCTAAAAATAAATGTCAGCCCACTGTATTGTGGAATGGAGTTCCTAATAAGCAGGAGTGAAATTTCTATTACAAGGAGCTACAGGGCAGGGCATGTTCATTATGGAGGTTGCCCAATGACTCACCCTTTCAAAGGTTTATTAATGGGTGACCCCCCTGTTTCCAGGAGTGGGTGGGTAATACTGGGGGTCAAACCTGTCTCCTCATAGTTGTTCAGACATGACTTGAGTCATTGCCACTGTTCACAGGGTTCCATGGGTCACTTAGTTCATCCACAATTACAGCTCTCAATTACTAGTTCTAGGTCAAGCATGTTGCTGCCAAATCAAAATGTCACCATGATAGGTTTTACCCAATGGATCTGTGAAAGGAAAGGTGTGTGTGTGTGTGTGTGTGTGTGTGTGTGTGTGTGTGTGTGTGTGTATATATATATATATATATATATATATATATATATATATATATATATATATATATATATATATATTCACACACCATACCTTATAATTTTTTTCCTTAAGTATTGTGTTATAACATTTATCATAACATTTTCTTTTTGAATCTCTCGTCTGTCTTTCTTTGTTTTCCCTGCACATTATTTTTCCTGCTACTGTTGTAGCAAGTATAATTTTTTTTTTGCAGTGACAAATATCATGTTGGATGTGACCAATGTGTGTATAGTATTTTGAATTTAATGAAACGTTTTTGTTTTTTTTTTCTGCTGCTTCTCAGAACATCAGTCTTACTCACTCATCGGGTCATATCGTGCCGCAGAGTTATATTGCTTTGGGCCGAACTGAACAAGACTCTGCTGGAGGTGTATCAACAAAAACAAATACAGTGTGCAAAAACAGCAAGGGTCTGCCAAAATTTGTTGTCTTCATTATTGTTTCACATTTGGACATATTTGTAGAACTAAATTCAGCAGATGAACTGCTGTGATGCCGACATTTTGGCCTTGATACTAACGTATGGTATTGTGATGTTCAGGACAAAGTGATGTCTACAACCGAAAATTAAAAACAGGTCTTTGACAAAACCATTTTGAAAAATTGTGAAAAAAAGGGAAAAAAATTCCTACAGCAAAGATGAAATCTTTAATATGGAAGCCATTTCTGCCACTTGAATTTGAGATATTTTAGAATTTTAAAGATAATAAGTAATAATTTTGAGATCATAATAAAGAGATACTTAGTCATAGTAAATCGACAAGAGTTTTCAATATGACTGACTTCTTAAGATACTTGGACTTGGTGTTGAATGACCAAATTGTTCAATAGTATCACTGAAGTCATTCAGTCGATTCCATAAGATGGTTGAATTTGTAAGTTTCACAGTGATCAAAGCTGAGCACCTGAGATGGGTTTTTCTGATAAATTGGCCAGTAAACCGAATGACAGACAGCAGAGTCGGGCTGCGAAAATGAGCTGCCTTTGGTTTTTTTTTTTTTTCCCCATCTCCCCATCTTCCCGCTTCTCTCCCTCCCTTCTGGAGGAAATACCTCTCGTGCATTTTCTCCCCTGGGACCAGAGCCCCTCTTGCATTTGTCCCTGTTTGCTTTCTAGTTCACAGAGGAGAGAGCGCTGGAAACAAAGGCCACATGGAGGTGAGGCTGAAGCAGCTAATTGCTGTTGCTGAATCATGCTGAATCACCCCGTCCATGGTGCTGAATTTTAAAATTCTCTCTCCTACCCCATATAAATGGAAAACATACGCTTTTGCGGCTGCAGGCCACTTATTTGAAGCATTTAGCTCCCTAAGCCGACTGCTTACCTTTCTTCATCTTACATTGTTTGTACCTGCCTTACTCATGAGACGTGGAAACGTGTAGTGCTGTGGCAGGTGAAAATAAGGTGCTGAATTATGTATTTGTTACTGATCCAGGGCCATGAACCAGCAGCTCCTGCAGTAGTTCTTGCTTCATTCTTTTTATAGAGACTGTCGACTTGCAATGACTCCCACAGGATTTAAAAAAAGAATAAAAAAGCTGTGGTGGATGGACGCAGAACCCTCTAGGGAGAAATCCACAGAGAAATCTGACAGGTTTAACATCTAAATGCAGTTGAGGTAGTGCTAGCCAATACATCGTCACACAATGATACAGATTGAATGGAAAAAAATAAATTAATTAACATTATTTGAACCATTCTGTTGTTGCAGAATGGTTCAATATCCATAAACTAATGTCCTCTATCTTTTTATAAAGAAATATGTTACCTCACAGACCTGTAAATAGTAATCAGACTGCTGCTTTCCCAGAGCTGTGGGACTCATGAACCACAGTGTACACTCTGCAGTTTAATAGACCTGTAAATCCCCCTTTACTGGGGTTCCACAACCCCACCGGTGCATATTTGCAAATTGCATGAATATTCATGTAAAACAATAATGTATGGCAACTTAATACATTGCCTACAACTCAGTTTCATTTAATTTGTTTTTTTAAATTAATTAATTAATTATGTAGTTTTATTTTCCACCCATGTACATATCTCACTGTAATTAAGGGGCATATAATACTGTAATTAGTCTCACGTGGCACCTTTTGCCACTTAACAAGGCCAAGGACCGCCTACTACACAAGGATAAACAGTGTGTACACTGATGTACAGTCAGCCAATCGGAATGCATCTGGCAGAATCCTGACAGCGAGGCCAGTTTAATCCACTGAAGCTATGGGACTCTCCATCTACTTGTGGGTGGAGCATCTGAGACTATCAGTAATAGTTTGTTTTCTATGTTGCACAGACCCTTCTCTTTAAATTATCTCTAATTTGTTATTGGGCGGCACAGTGGTGCAGCAGGTAGTGTCGCAGTCACACAGCTCCAGGGACTTGGAGGTTGTGGGTTCGAGTCCTGCTCCGGGTGATTGTCTGTGAGGAGTTTGGTGTGTTCTCCTTGTGTCCACGTCGGTTTCCTCCAGGTGCTCCGCATTGGCGACTCAAAAGTGTCCGTAGGTGTGAGTGAGTGTGTGTGTTGCCCAGTGAAGGACTGGCGCCCCCTGCAGGGTGTATTCCCGCCTTGCGCCCAATGATTCCAGGTAGGCCCTGGACCCACCGCAACCCTGAACTGGATAAGCGCTTACAGATAATGAATGATTAATTTGTTAATAAATTTCTGTTTGCTTTGAAGTAGTTTATAAATATGTCCAGCTCCCGTGGTCGTAGGGTTCAATCCTTGTCTCAGCTATATGAAATAAGAAAGAAATTAATAAAATTACAACATTAGTCTGCAAATTCTCTAGTTGCCCATTATGCAGTTGGACCAGCAAGATCTAGTCCTTCTGCCCACAAATTGCAACCAGCATTTACAGTAATTGGCATTGTTGGATTTAATCCCGCTCTTCTCCTCAGAGCTGTAATCACAATACTGATCCAAAAAAGTTGACTTTGTAGGTTTTCAGTCCTCCTGTAACCTCCTGTACGTATACAGTATCTTATGTGTGGAGAAACTCTACTTATATTTATTATTGAGCAGAGGTTAAATCAGTTAAAGGAACACTAGGTAGCATTTTTGCCTTAAAATTACAGCTTTGTGATTCTTCACTAACTTCTAAAAGCCTCTGCCATTGCTATTTCAAGCTACAGAAACTGCACTCTGTAACTTTAGATTTAAGGGCAGTGCTGTAAAAAACTATTACATTCTGACTGTAGAGGGAGCCCAGGAGCAAAAAAAAAGGCTAATCTTGCCTAGTGTTCCTTTAACACTTAAATTTGCTACATTTGTTAATTATTTTCCTAAGGGAAATGGAAATTAATAAAAACTGTAATGCCTTATATGTGTGGCCTAGTGATACTGCCCAAATCTGGAGCAAAACCCAAAAAAAAAAATATATATATATATATATATATATATATATATATATATATATATATATATATATATATATATATATATACAGCATCAGCATAGGCAATGTCACATCATGTAATGAAGCAAATTGATTATAATCCAGATTAAAATGTGCATTTTAGTGCAGCTTTTAATATATTACAAAGGAATACAGGATTGTGTTGAATGTAGCTAATGAAAAAAACAGATGATCTGAATTGGGTTAAGTAATGCATCCACATGGAGCACTTTTCTCTCGCTCTCTCTCTCTCTCTTTCTTGTAGTGATGGTGAGGTAGATGAGGGTGAAATCTTCGACAGATGGGGCCGACACTGACTCTGCGCTTTAGTGCCAGGAGCAAAGCCCTCTATTTTCATATTCATTACATTTTTCGTATTCTCCTACCCCCCACCTCCCTGCTTACCTCGACCGCTGCTGTGCCACCCTTGAAGGCTTTCCCTTCTCTCAGCACTTTTCCAGCTCAACTGCAGCATATTGATCTCTCTCTCTCTCTCTTTCTTTCTCTCCCTCTCATTCTCTTTTTCCCCCTCCCTCTACATCTCCCTGTTATTCTGTTTTCTCTGCCTTTTTAAACTCACTCTCCTCTTAACACCATTCAGCTATTCTGAGGTCTTTGTCTCACCTACCCAGCGGGTGTAGATTTTGATTGTGAGAGAAAAATAGGGGGAAAAAAAACACAGAGCTGCAAACACAGGTAAATATTTGCATTTCTTCTGACAGAGAGACTGAAAATGCTTTATGGACACAAATGAGGAATAGAAAGGTTCATAGGAAAGAGTAACTCATACATTCAGCTGAATCACTGAAGGCTTCAGTGTTCTTCTGTTCCAAGCTTTATGAGCAGACGGAAACTCAATAATAACTTCATTTCACGCACTAAATTGCTCAGATGTGAACTGCACTATCCAGGTTTATCAGCTCTGATCAGCGATTGCTACATTTTAAGGTGTTCCTTATGCAATTTGTCATAACATACAGTGCAGACAATATTGTACCTTGTGTCTATGAACGTGAACGCCAGGAAATGGTGCTGGAGGAACAAAAAGTTCCAAACTAAGTGAAAAAGACACTGGAATTTGTGCTTTAGCAAAAACAATGCTAAACAGACATTTGAGCTTTAGCACACCACAGCGCAGACCGTGTTCCATTTAAATGAGCCTAGAATCGCACTCATTTAGAGGATAAAGCCTCATATCTGTCTGTCTTCATCTTCCTTCCTCTCCTGTTTAATTCAAACTCTTAAGTCAAACAGTGGTGGGCTACTGGACTTGTTTTTTATTTCCCCACCTGTTTTCATGGTATGGTATGGTATTACTGTCCTGATCCGATCTCAAAGCTCAGGGCTATCAGAGCATTATTTTACTGATCTGTATCGGCTTTTTTCAACGTTATCTTAAGTCTAATCCTCCATTATCCTCTAGGCAGCAATCGCACATCCTCCTCCACCTTGAGTCAGTCATGACCGGTGCGAATATTCCCTCCAGCAACAGTGCTGTTCCTTTACCCCCACCGCCCCCAATTTTCCTGCCGGTCGTGGGAATTGAACCAACAACCTTTCAGTCCTAAGCCCTCTGTATACGACTGCCCTGCTTTATTGGCACATGCTCAATATTAGATATAAAAGACTCGAATTGGGATCAGGGGCCAAAATAGTTCCAAATAAAACCATCCAAGGTTTGTACAGAAAAACAGATTGATATGTGTCTCGTAATAAAACTTTATTGCGGTTAATTAGACCCTACCATTCAGGTGTAAATATAAGAGCGGAAGACAGCCAGGTACATTATACGGGCAAATATTTATGTACATTCCTTCTAACTGATGATTTCTGCTATTTTCCAATATTTATATCTTCTATAATCTCAGGTTAAAGACCAGTGTTGATAGAATGGGACAATCTGAAGGTGGCTACACATAAGCCTTATTCTCAAGTATGGGATGGTGATCTATCCATCCACAGAACAGAGTTCCCCTGATGCACAGCCCAGTACTAAGGCACTTTAAGCCTCTTTAGCCCATGCTAAACTGTGGTGATGGTTTTTTATGGAGATGTGTGGCTGATTTTTGCAGATATTATACAAAGTCATGCACAACAGAATGTCACTCAGTTGAATGATATTCATTCATTCATTCATTATCTGTAACCGCTTATCCAATTCAGGGTCGCGGTGGGTCCAGAGCCTACCTGGAATCATTGGGCGCAAGAAGGGAATACACCCTGGAGGGGGCGCCAGTCCTTCACAGGGCAACACACACTCACACATACACATTCACTCACACACAAACACCTACGGACACTTTTTTTGAGTTGCACAGACATGGGGAGAACACACCAACTCCTCACAGACAATCACACGGAGCGGGAATCGAACCCTGGAGCTGTGTGACTGCGACACTATCTGCTGCGCCACTGTGCCGAGCAATAAATCTAATAAAAACAAAATGTCTGATAAATCAATCTTCTATTCCCTCACAAAGCTTTTTTTGCTTAGTACTAAGGCTATAATGGACCTATTACCCATGCTCTGTACTGGGCTGATGAGACTGATGCTTGCTCCTGTACTGTGGTGTAAACGAAAGCTGAGTGCGAGCGAGCCCTGGGTCCTTACAGTGAGGCAGCATGTGCATGAAATTGTGTTTGTGCAATCTGCCTCATATGATATAGTGCATAATTGATGCTGCTGTAGTGAAAAGGGATTTACAGAGTGATTAAATTAGAGACAAGCGCAGCCGTAGCGATGTACAGTGTGTGTAAGGGTGGGACATTGTTTACACACACACACTGTAAATGCTGGCGTACCTGTTAATCACGAAGAAGTGTGAAGTTTCAAGAAGATCTGATGGTGGCAACAGTCCTTGGCACGTCCTGGTGGAGGAAGCTGATCTCTTATTTGGTCACGTTTGTTCAGAGAAATGCTACCTGCTCAGGACATCTGCTTGCTTATGCAGTGGAAGGTGGAGTCGGTGTTTCCTCCTCTGAGGATTTGGACTTTTTTTTTTTTTTTTTGACATAATTGCTTCACAATCTGGCCTTGACCCTCCCAGTTTGGTGAAGCTGTTGCGTGATGGCTGTGAAGGCTACCACAGCAGGATTCAGCTCTGGGGAAGCGGCAGGGGAAATTCAGGCAAGGCACAACCTGAATCAATTAAGCGAAGGTTTGGCAGGAAATCAAATCTCTCTCCAGTGGAAGTTGATCAGCTAAGGCATGCTTGCTGCTTTACTTTTGCACTGTAGACTAAGCGACCCACACGTAAGTGAAGCGCATAGTCTGAACCTAGAGTTTATGCAAATTAAATGCGTAAATCATTACTTATTGAGTTTGTCTTAACTTTTCCAAAAAAGTACCACAACCTTTCTTCATTTTTTGCTTTCTCTCTCTTTCTCTCTCTCTCTCTCTCTCACACACAAACACAATTGTTCTCCTCTCTCACTGTTACTTTCTCTTTCTCTCTGCCTTTCCCTACCAGCCCCCTCGTTTGCTCTGTCACTGTCATTTTCAGTCTCTCTTCTCTATTTCTCTTACTCTTCTTATTCTTTCTCTTTCTCTGTCCCTTTCCTGGGATTTTTCTCCCCCCCTTTTTTTGTGAAGCTCTCTTTCTTATTCTAAATCTTACTTACTCTCTCCCTCTTCCTTCTCATCTCTCTTTTTTCTTAGCAACAACACTGCCCAGTAGAATACACAGACGGGACTAGGCCACATCTGAGCAATCCAGTGCAGGTTGTTTTTAGTGTAGTGTAGAACAGGCTTCTCTCTCTCTGTATGTGTGTGTGCGCTCCTGCCAACCACAGGAAGTTTACCCACTTCTCCATCAGAGCGTGGTCCAGGCTGGGCGTTTGGGGCAGGGAGAGATGATTGTGTTTGTTTGCTGCCGAGGTGGTGTTGTTTTTCTTTCACATGCAGAGAGCCAAGTATTTTTTCTCTTTTTCACTGTTTTCTAACATTGGCTGCCCTGAGGACCACAAGCAAAATACAACCCTTTATTCTCTGTCCTCACCACATGGCTCACTCATTTTCTCTCTCTCTCTCTCTCTCTCTCTCTCTCTCTCTCTCTCTCTGTGTCTGTCTCTGTCCCTTTCCTGTATGTCTTATAGGTTGAAGAATGTTTATATTACATATTTATTGCAGTCCAAACTGCTGATGTGCAGCATGGTCACAGGGCTGGGCAATATGCCGCTGTTCATCATGATTTTGATCAATTATGTTAAGCTACATTCAGTATTACATTCATATCATGGGGCTCATCAGTTTTGGAACATTTCAGAGAAGGCAGAAAAAGACCCGTTTAACTGGTTGAAGATTAAAATAAACAATAGTAATAATAATAATAATTTGTCATTGAGACATAAGTATATGTAATAATATGTAATTAAATTCTGCAGTTGGTATATTTACCAATGTAAATATATTTAGATTTGGTCTTTTTATATGTGATGAGGGGGTAGAATATTATACCCTGCTGAGACTCTTCACTTCACTACATGGACGACGCAAGCTCTTTCAATCAGTGTCTTTATACCCCCAACCCCACCCCTCATCTGCAGCTCTTCCAGTCATTTTTGAAAAACATCAGTATGAAATCTGTAATGTCCTGGTAAAATCACAGTCAGTCATGGCATTTTAATGTTGTGACATAGTTTTCTTTAATTCCAGGACTCCAGAGCCATGGCACCTGCTGTACTCTCTCACAGTTGTATCTTGGTGGAACTAGTAGTCTACTAGTCAGGGCTGCAAAAAACAAACCAGTCATGTAACATGTCAGGTTACTGAGGCTCCAGCTAATTTTTTTTTCCCCTGCATTAACTGACACTGTGAAATAACTGACAGGCCCTGTGTTTGAGACTAGCTGTGTAGTTTGTTGTTTTCAAGTTACTTTTCTTTCTACAACACTCTAATTCTGCCTCATTTTCTCTTACTTGTATACATCACTCTCTCTCTCTCTCTCTCTCTTATATTTATATATATATATATCTTATATCTTATATTATATCTTATATTTATATTTATATATATATATATATATATATATATATATATATATAATATATATATTATTTCTTTGTCTCTCGCGTTCTCTCTCTCTATTTCTCTCTCTCTCTCTGTCACTCTCTCTCTTTAATTTTGAGGCTATAAGGAACGATTTTCATTTAATTAATTACTCATGCAGCAGCTGTTGGAGGCTTTAGAGCGTCTGCGTCGTGTCACAAGCTCGTTTGGAAGCGTCTGCTGTATTTTCCCATAGCCCCACCCTGCCATCCTCATCTCTCTTACTCTTTCTGCCTTTTTTTCATTCGCTCGTCTCTCTCTCTCTCACCCTCACTCACACGCTTATTAACTCATATTCTCATTCATTCTCACTGTCTTTAAGCAGCTCTTTTTCTGTCTTTGCTGTTGCTCTAATATTCTGTTTGTCTTTCTCACTCTGTAGCTGTCTATATTTTATATCTCTCCATCACTCACTCTAGATGTCTTTTCAGTTCTTCGCTCATTGTTTCTCTCAATCACTTTTGCTCATATTCTCTCTCTCTCTCTCTCTCTCTCTCTCTCTCTCTCGGCATGTAAGGTCAGATGGCCTTTTAGCTCTGTTGAATGAAGCAGTCACCACTCAGTGTCCACTGGGGATTCAGTAATGTCTGCTGGGGGAGCATGTGCCGGTGCGTATTGATTAGAGACACTTGAGAAGATGGGGCTTGAACAGTGTGTGTGTGTTACATCTTTAACTGAGACACTTCAGCCTCAGCCACTACAGAAGTTCAGTTTCTGAGAGGGAGGCAGAAGAGGAGGAAAAAGTGGAGAAGATGACGAGTGAGAATAACGTGAAGCGAACAGACCGTTATCTGGGGCTGGATATTTATAGCTCCACAACACAAGCAGCAGCTCACCAAGCATTCCTCTTTCTCTCTCTCTCTCTCTCTCTCTCTCTCTCTCTCTCTCTCTCTGTCTCTCTCTCTCTCTCTCTCTCTCTCTCTCTCTCTGTCTCTCTGTCTCTCTCTCTCTCTCTCTCTCACTGTCTCTCTCTCTGTCTCTCTCTCTCACTGTCTCTCTCTCTCTCTCACTGTCTCTCTCTCTCTCTCTCACTGTCTCTCTCTCTGTCTCTCTCTCTCACTGTCTCTCTCTCTCTCTCACTGTCTCTCTCTCTCTCTTTCTCACTGTCTTTCTCTCTCTCTCTCTTTCTCACTGTCTCTCTCTCTCATTCTCAGTCTCTCTCTCTCTCTCTCTCGCTCCCTCTCTCACTCTCACTCTCTCTCTCTCTCTATCATCATATTGTGGAAATCAGTTACTCTACAGTCGCTGATAATCTTGACTTTTTTTTTTTTTTTTTTAATAAGTGGTGTGGTGGTGGGCTTGGATTTGTTCTGTGAACTTGATGGAGTCAGTGGGTTTGTGCTGAACCTGTGAGCTGATCTCCTTCATCTCGTGTTCTTTACTCTCCTTTTTCTAGTCAGCTGTGTTCATGTTGTTAGTTTAAATCTTGATACAGCCTCTACTTTGATGTGACTAATGTTTGATTAAAGTTGTTGAAAAGTTAAAAGAGAAAAGTCTCTCTCTCTCTCTCTCTCTCTCTCTCTCTCTCACTGTCTGTCTTCCTCTAATTCTCTCACCCTACCTCATTCTCATTCTCTTCATTTTTCTCCCTTTTCTCTGTTTCTGTCCTTCCTCTACTGCGCTCTCTCTCTCTCTGTCTCTCTCTCTCTCTCTCTCTCTCTCTCTCTCTCTCTCTCTCTCTCTCTCTCTCTCTCTCTCTCTCACATACTCACTACACATGCTCAGCTGGCGTCTTTGGCTCCAATTAAAGGGAGAGCATCGAGAGTGAGTGCAGACTCTACCACTTTCTCTCTGTGTTTTCTTTACCACCACCCCCCCTCTCTGTTTTCTCTCTCTGTGTGCAGTAGAATAGCTGTCCTCATTAGTCTCATAGCATCTGAGAGTGGGTGCGCCTGCTCTTTTGATTGCTCCTGGTACCGCTCATAATAAGTGAATACATGTTAAGTCATAAGTGAACGTAGTAGGTCTGGCTGAGACTGCAGTTTGTGATAAAGAGACTGAACCCACTGACTTTTGTAGTGTCATTCACTGCTACATCACCTACAGTAACTGCGCCTGCCTCGGCGTCTAAATATAATTTGGATGATCGCCAGTTTATAATACTGTCTTTATGCATTGTACACATGCAAACTGGAGCATATTTGTCATTAAGTACATATAAGGGCTTATAAATAAACATTTCATTTTTGGAGGGTGTAGAAGGAGCTGCATTTGTTGGAGTCTGTTACCACACGGTGTGTTTTAACAAAGAACAACTACTGTGCGGTTTGTTTGTTTTGCACGGCAAAAGCAGCCTGGATCTTTCTTACACTGATTACAAAGACGAAGAAGAAAAAGCAGCCCACGCTGTTTCCATAACAACCCTGTCACCACTGAGTGTCAAAATTCAGGTTATTATCTTTAATAATAAAGATTAGAATAGATTTACTTCTCAACTCTGTGCAGAAGAGTAAAGATGCTTACACTTCTAAAGGAACATTAGGTAAGATTTTATCATTTTTCTTTAGCGCTTCTGGGGCTCCCCATGTAATTCATTATTATAGCACTGTACTGAAAACAATGTGGAGAGGCAGGGGGGTTCCCAACCCTCCACCAAAAGTTACACAGTGTAGTTTCTGCAGTGCTGAACCCAGAGGAGCATCAACAGAGGCTCTGTTCTGTTACAGGTCAGTGTAGCATCACAGTGATTTAAGGTAAAAATACTATCTTTACCATTTTTAGCTGCTTTCTTGTAGGTGGTATATGATTAATCTGGTAGAGTTAACACTGCTAACCTCCAAAAACAGTGAGTGTACTAGAAATTACACAACACAGAATGTAACCTTTATTTTCATTCTCAAACAGAATAGGTTCTTTTACCCTTTTTAGATGTGGATAGGAAAAAACGAGAAGTAGGGAATCAATAGGCCTGTTCTTTCACCCCCTAAACATTCCTTATTTCTTCAAAATTAAGGTTATTTATTAATTTACAGGGTGTACAGGCTGTGCAGCAATGTCGATGTCACACAGCTCCAGGATCCTAGGGTTGTGGGTTCGAGACCCTCTCCGGTTGACAGTTTGTGATATGTTTTCCCCGTGTCTGCTTGGGTGTCCTCCGGGTTTCCTCACATGGTCCAAAAACACACATTCATCGGTGGATTGCCTTCTCAGACGTGTCCATAGGTGTGAGTGAATTTGAGAGTGTGTGTCACTCTGTGAAGGAGTGGCGCCCTCTCCAGGGTGTGTTCCTGCCTTGCGCCCAGTGATTCCAGGCTCCGGGCGTACCGCGACCCTGAACTGGATAAATACTTACAGACAATGACTGTGTGTATTAATTTACATCAACAATAGCTTCTCTCAATGACTACTCCTTATTCATTTGTACCATCGTGTATCCAAATTCACAGTAAGATATAGGGCAGATACTAGGACCCGGGGGAGGCACTGGACTGCAGCTGAATGATACCACTGCCTACCATTAAGAGCTACATTCAACTCTAAACAGACTCCAAAAAATGAAAGAAAGTATGGTACTTTAGCAGCTGTTAGCATTATTTATCCAAAATTAATTCTCATTAAGATTGTAAAGAATAATCATTATTTGACCATGAAAGGACAACTAAAGCAAAGAACAGTCCTTATAAAGAACGTTAAATGTGGCTTCTGCATTTAACACTGCAAATGAAGATTATCATTAAGCCAGTAGAACAAACCTGATGAACAGATATTCTTTGATGATCTCATTCACAAAATAGTCACAGCCTTTTTTCTTAGCACTAAAAAAAGCAAACAAATGTATTCCTTAAAACTAATAAGTCTTATTAAGTGATTGGTAAAAATATAATTATTAAGTGACTGGTCACTGTGTCGCAGCTCCAGGGTCCTGTGGCTGTGGGTTCAAACTCCACCTTGGGTCACTGTCTGTGAGGAGTTTGGTGTGTTCTCCCAGTGTCTGCGTGGGTTTCCTCCAGGTGCTCCCGTCCTAGACTGTGCAAGTGAAAAACATATTTAGGACCTTGCTGCTACTTGAATTACCTCACATTAGTACATTTGGTGGTCCATTTAGGAACATTCTATTTCAAAAAGACACATCATGCACCAGAATGTTCAAATTCTAATAGTTGGACATACCCCAAGACCCACCAGTAAAGGCTTAGCTTCCTATTCATAAATCACAACAGTGTGTGAGGGTAACACAGAGGAGTATGAGAGCATGTGAGTGTGTGTATGTGCTCAGATTTAAGGTCATTGTAAGGGCGAAGCCATCACTTAGGTAGACCGTTTTCTTCCCCTCGCACTTCAGCATGATGCAGGTTAGCTCATCTACAGAAGACCTCCCCCAGTCCCACCCAGTCCTGCCTAATGCTGCCTGTCAGTTTGAGCCTACGCTCTCAGGCCTGATTTACTGTCTTTGTGCATCACAGCTCTGAGCATGGCCCTGCAGCCCCCGGCAAAGCACCCAGACACACCAACCAAGGCAAAGCACAGCAATGCACAGACAAGAAGGGGATGCAGCCTCAAAGCGAGTAACACAGGCAAGCTCTCGAATCTGCCCAAAGGCTTTAGAGCAGTGATTAGTATAACACAGAGGCAGGGTGAGTGATCCTACAACAGATCTACTTTTCACCTTAGAGTCAGAACAACGGCACTGACTGCATGGCTCTGAATGACAACTGAACTATTTGCTCAGGATGTGGGAGTGTGTACTAGTGCCGGGGGTTAAAACAATCTTGATTTGTGATAAATCTTTGCTCTATAACGATTATAAGCATTGGCCCGTGTCTAGACCCCTCTCAGCACTCAGAAGTAATCGTTTTACATGCTGGAGCTACACTTCTGTCCATTTTTTAGGCAAAAGTAGCCCATAAACTCATACAGGAACTCATGTAAATTAATTTTTAGGATGTAATAGCATTCCCAGTCCATTCTGAGAACTTTAGGTCTGAAATAAGCAACCCTCAAAGTTCCAAATTTGCAGGCATGCTTGGAGGTGGCAAATTTATTAAAACAAAATCAGCTCTAGATTGCAGCTGTTTTTATGTTACTAAATGCAATTATTTTTGTGATATTATTTGTGACAATAACTGAATAATTGCTATGAACATCGGTTGTAGTATAACCATTTGCTTTACACTGCCAGGCTTCTCATAATAATTGCATTAAAAACTACTCATAGAGTATATGGACATTTCCTCAATAATGAGATCTAAAAATTGCCTATGGTGTTTATTTATGTGCTTGTTTACATGTATTTTAGCCAGCCGTGCTGTTCAGTTCTTTGGTTTTCTCTGGTCTTTGCATTCCGGGGAGATGTGTGTGTGTGTGTGTATATGTATATATGTATGTATATATATATATATATTTCCAAGATGATTTTTAATACAGAAATGTTGGCGTATTGAAAAGTATGTATAGTATATGCACTCAATACTTGGTCGGGGCTTAGTTTGCATGAATTACTGCATCAATGAAGCGTGGCATGGATGTGATCAACCTGTGCCACTGCTGATGTGTTATGGAAGCCCAAGTTGCTTTTATAGCAGCCTTCAACTCGTCTGCATTGTTGGGTCTGGTTTATCTCATCTTCCTCTTGACAATACCCCATAGATTCTCTATGGGGTTCAGGTCAGGTGAGTTTGCTGGCCAATCAAGCACAGTGACACTGTGGTTATTTATCCAGGTATTTGTACTTTTGGCAGTGTGGAAAGGTGCCAATCCTGCTGGAAAATGAAATCCACATCTCCATAAAGCTTGTCAGCAGAGGGATGCCTGAAGTGCTCTAAAATGTCCCGGTAGATGGCTGCACGGATTTTGGACTTAATGTAACACAGTGGACCAACACCAGCAGATGACATGGCTCTCCAAACCATCACTGATTGTGGAAACTTCACACTAGACTCAAGCAGCTTGGACTGTGTGCGTCTCCACTGTTCCTCCAGACTCTGGGACCTTGATTTACAAATGAAACGCAACATTTTCTTTCATCTGAAAACAAGACTTTGGACACTGAGCAACAGTCCAGTCCTTTTTCTCCTTGGCCCAGGTAAGATGCTTCTGGTGTTGTCTGGGTCATGAGTGGCTTGACACAAGGAATGCGACAGATGTAGCCCACGTCCTGGATACGTCTGTGTGTGGTGGCTCTAATCCACGCCTGAATCTCCCCCAAATTTTTGAAAGGTCTTTTCTTGACAGTACTTTCAAGGCTGCTGTTAACTCTGTTGCTTGTGCACCTTTTACTACCGCACTTTTTCATTCCACTCAACTTGCAATTAATATGCTTGGATAAGGCAGGAGGGTGTCAATGATTGCCTTCGGGACATCTGTCAAGTCCGCACTCCTCCCTCATGATTGTGTAGCCTACAGAACCAGACTAAGAGACCATTTTAAAGGCTTAGGGAACATTTATTTTGATTATTCTAATTTTCTGAGATAGGGATTTTTGGGTTTTCACTGGCTGTAAGCCATAATCATCAACATTAAAAGAAATAAACACATGAAATAGATCACTCTGTTTGTAATGCATCTATATAATGAGTTTCACTTTTGAATTGAATTACTGAAATAAATTAACTTTTGATGATATTCTAATTTATGGACATGGACCTGTGTGTGTGTGTGTGTGTCAAGATTTTATATTCCAGTCCCAATGTCTGAATATTCTTAATTAACTTAAATATGTTTTTGCTAAATGTTCATTGCTCTTTAAAGGGGTGTATTATACTGTACAATTGTCATTATATCAGTGACATAAAATAGGCTTAAATTGACAATAGTGTTGTTATTGCAGTTATTTCTGGGACAATATATTGACCACAATAAAATAAATAAATAAGACTATTGTGACAAACCTATACACTGCATCTATCTATTTAACCAAGCTTTTAATCCAAGCATATATAAAACTAGAAAATAGACACATAACTGAATACACACTAACAACATCAAATCCAAAAAGCAAGCTTTTCAGTTGGCAGCTGTGATAACAGAACAACTAAACAAACTGGATTTAGCCAGAAACAAACAGAACACTATTCAGCAAACAAGATGGCCTGTGTAATGCTTTGCAGAAGGGATGCCACAAAATGACATTCAGATTTAATCTGGCAGGCACTGAAAAGTCCCAGCAGAACTTGAAGCTCATGGCGCTGTTCATATGTTTTGACTATGTGTGTATAACTTTAACATGGGCCCCCCCCAAACACACACCAATCTACCAGCCACCAGCCAGTGAGAATAAGGTGCACGTGATTCCTCAGAGACATGAAGTCAAATTTCCACTTTTTTTGAAAAACTGTTGCTAAGAGAACCCCACTGGACAGCTCAACACGCTCGGAGGACAACTATGCAGATCTGCAAGGCCAGCTAGCCCTCAGACACCTGCGGAAACACACTTGTTGTTTGTTATTGCTCTGAAGCCTGCGAAGCACTGACAGCTGAGTAAATATGTTCATTTGTCTAAGTTCCACCTTGAAACAAAGGTGTGTTTTCTATTCCTTCCCCAATCTAAAGATTTTATTTTGCTCTGTTAATATCTACTGGGGATACAGCAGCTGCTGATAAAGAAATAGCTCTTTTGGCATCTGACAGTAATGAATCAGAGAAAAGGGATCAGGGGCTCCACAGGCCAAGCTTCAGACCGTTTTACCAAATTTCCCCATCTGTTTCCAAGTAGAGAATAATAAGAATGCTCATTAGCCAACACATCTGCATGCAGTCGGTAAACTAGAAGCAAGACATATCAGAGGACGGCTCGTCTGGTATTGTTTGCCTGTATGTGGGCTTTTTATTTATTATATTTTTTGTAGGTACTCTGGCATGAAGTCACGCTCATGCGCCCACACTGCATTATTGTGTCCATGCTGTTCTAAAAAAAAAGTTAGAACACACAATATTAGAAATCAACAGGCAAATTCAGCTTGGCACTGCTGGTACTTGGAGAGATGGTTATTATTTCAGGATGCTTTTAAAAAGAGGGGAACATTTTCAGAAGTTGAAAAAAGCTCTACGTTTCAGAAAATACACTCTGTTGATTAACTATGGGGTCCGAGCTCAGAGGGTTAGTCACAACAAAGACACAGTGTCATTGATGCAAAAGGAACTGAATAGTGCCCTTATTGGAGCATTCAGTTAAGAGTATGTGAGAGTGTGAGTGAGTGAATGAGTCTATGAATGTATTTGTGAGTGAGAACATGAGCAGGTGAGTGTCTGAATGTTTGCATGTAGGAGTAAATGTGTGAATAAGTGAGTTAGCATGAGTGTGTGAGAGTATTATCTGTGAGTGAGTGTCTGAGTGAGTACAGATGAAACTGAGGGGAGTGTATGACTTGGTGAATGAGTGAGAGAGGGAATTAATGTGTGGGAGAGAATATGAGTGAATAAACACGTATAAGTAAGAGTGTGTGAGTTACAAGTGAGTTTGTGTTGAGTAAGTGTTTGTGTGTGAAAGTATGAATGAGTTTGGGAGCATGAGTGTATAAGCAAATCATTGTGTGAGTGAGTGAGTACGGAAGTGATTGTATGATTAAACGAACACTACATAATATATTTACCTTAAAATTACTACTTCAAAATCATTTGATATTTCACTGGCCTCTAATAGGGAGAATACAGGGTCTGTCATTGCTATTCTGGGCTTAGCACCCTAGAACCTGCACTATGTAACATTTGGAGGATGGCAAGAAACTATTCCCCTCCCCCTTGATTTCAGCACATTGCTGAATTACACTCTACTACTGTAAGGGGAGCTCAGGAGCATAAATGAGCCAGTTCCATCATCAGCAAAAATGAATCAATATTATTCACAGGAATAGAGCCATATCCTCAACTCTGTTCATGTTTTTTCAATATTTGGAGGTCTCTTTTTCGTCTAAAACCAAATGTTTTTTTCTGCTGTGAGTAGAAATAGAACGAAAGCCTAGCATACCGGACTGAGACACTTTTTTTTTTTTTTTTTAAATACTGATTTACAGACACTGGGGCATTGTAAACACATTAGACTGGGTTCAAGCAATCAAACAGAATTTTCTAAAATTTTATTTTTATTTAAAATGTCCATGTCAGTGAAGCCCTGTAGCGTCAGTACACTTGAAAATGTCCATTGTCTCAGTGTATTGCTTGACCTCATACAGCATTGTAGTATTTTGTCCATCCCTGCAGGGCCGTGGGTTTTATGTTTTTGTATTTCTTTTGGCTGGAAGTTGGTTACAAACCAGCTCTGGTGTCTTGGCCCTGATTCGGGTATTAATTCTAATTCTCCAGCACATTCTCAGCTGTGTCAACTTGAGCAGTCAAAGCCATTCAAAACTCTACAAGGCCTAGCAGAGATCAGCTCTAATCTGGAGACACCAGGACAAGAGCTGTATGACATGAGACAGAATTACCAGAGCCCTGACCTTCCGCTGGCCTCCCTCTGCTTGTGTATGTGAATGTTTACACATGTTTCTTTTTGTACAGGGCATGCATTTTGAATCATAGCTTCTGTGTTATTGATGAGAATGAAGCTGTCTGGACTACCATGTTTGTCAGTGTGTTTTGCTTTATGTATTTCTAAGGAAGTATGTGCATGCACGTGAGTGAATATTTTGGCATACATGTATTTGTGGGTGTTTCTCGCATATGTGTGTGTAGGTGGCTCTCGTCCCACACACAGCTTTGTAGCCTGTGGGCTTTTTGCATGGCTTCCACTAAATCCCATTTTCCTGTCGTTTTCCACTGGAGATGGTGAGAGGAGCTGTTAGAGCAGGCTGCTGCTAACACATCATTAAACTGTAATGAATGCCATGGGTGACTGCTGGAAAGAGCTAGTGTGCATAAAGAGCCTCGGGTCCTTACAGCAGCCACCGCGCTTCCAGAGGGCCCAGCACAGCATGGAAAAGGCAATGGCTAAATGAGGGGTGTGTGTACCCTTGTTCTGTGGAGAATGATTGGCTGTTTTGTAAAACTGTGTGACACTGTGTGTAAGCGTGTTATGTCGTTTCAGCCCCATTTATTTGGACACACCTGACCACTAGACCTACTAAGACACGGTGACTGGGTTGTCAGTGGTTCACAGTGAATCTTTCACTCTCTTTCTCTATGAAATCTATAATTTGGAAGAAAAACAAATCATTAACAGCCTGTCAGTCCTTTTCTGCAAATTTTATTGATGTACAAATTGGCTATATGTGTTTGCATGTTTTATTTCTTCTTAAATCTAGTAAAAAATAGTACTAGTTCCAGTAATCATTTGGTGACCATTTAGTTCTGTATAGACAGAGTAAGAAAACTGCTGTGTTTGATCCTTGTGGTATTTGGACCAAGGCAACTTGTGGGAAAGGAGTATAGTATGTCCCCTTTTCACTGTTAATGAAGAAATATCACACTGCATGGAGTTTTAAAGGGGAGCTCTACGGCATCAGCAGATATTGTGGTCTTAGGGCAGGTTTAAATTGTTATTCAAATAAATGTATGGGATACAAATAGCTGACCTGTGGTAACCTAGACCTACACAAAGTAAAATCTATATGTGTTCCTTGGCAACAATCCAGTCCTGCTCGAGTTAAGGAACAATTTTTGTTGACCGAGGCAAATAAATAATGAAATCATTGAAAAAAACGACAAATCATAATCTGTTGTTGGTTATTACTGTTATTTCTGTTACTCATTAATGGAGTTTGAAGGAATGTTGTATGAAAGCAACAGCTCTCTCTGTGCTGTGCTGTTATACTGAACATCAGAATGGTGTTGATAATGACTAAACCTAGCCAGGCTGGTATTCAATATAACTGCACTGTCTCTTGTTTATATTGTCCAATTAATATTTTGTCTGATACACATGTAGGTTTTTGTAATACTTTGCCAATAGTTAGTGTATTTGTCTTATATATTTGTACATATAATTAATATAAGTGACAGAAAAATGGCACACAAGTGTAGAATCATATTTGTAATGGGATAGTTAATGTGGCTAATGATGAAATCATTGCACACTTATTGTGTGATTTGAAATGAAAAAAAATGACAAACCACTCTGACTTCCAGGTAGCTGCTATTACTATATAACTATATTGCAGTATGTCTTCGTGTTACAAAATGATGCTGCTGCCCAACTTCCAGCCCTGATTCTTGAAGGCAGGGATGGATCTGTAGAAAGATGTTGATTTATATGATTATAAATAGACCTCACGGTTAACTGAACATTTTACCTTGATTACAATAAGTGAATTTTTTTTTGTCCTCATACTTCACTAACAAGGCTTGTACTGTAAATATGGTCAAGTTATGTAGCTGGTATATTTTGTTCTAATATTGCTCAGAGCTCGTTTTTCAGCCATTCACTGTTCGTATTTGGTGATTTGATTGTGCTTCAAGTGTTGACACAGACACGTTGGGGTTAACTTTGGTTTCATGTTGCTCAGTCAGCTTCTGTGTTTAGGTTCTCCTACATTTGGCTTCCATGTGGCATGTGAATCAAATTCTGTTTTTCACAATCAATATTATCAGTATAGGTAAGATTATATCAATTACTATATCACGTTCTGAATGTCTAGTTGCCTATCCCTACTTAAAGGAACACTAGGTAGTTGTTATTTATTTATTTTTATTATTATTTTTCATTTCTTAAAACTTTCTTAGAGTAAAAGCCAAACTGTGATATTTCACTGACCTGTAATAGGGAGAATAGAGCCCCTGTTGCTACTTCTGGTTCAGCACTGCAGAAACTGCACTATGTAACTTTGGGAGGAGGGTAGGTAATCAAATCCCTCTCCCGTTTAATATCATGGCAGTGCTGTAAAAGGGAATTAAACTCTGAAACTCTAGGGGGAACCCGTGAGCTAAAATACCAAATATTATGTAGAGATCGTTAAACTTAATATTTATTCTCTGGGTTTAAGGTTGTCAAATGTTTTCACAGTCAAAATATCAGCATCCAAGAGTTAGATTTTAGTGGCAGGTCTCCAGGAACAAAGTTGTCGACCACTTATTGAAAGAATTTATGCGGTTTGATATTCATTCCTCAGAAGCTTCTCTCTGTCTGGCAGTTAGCAATAATATTTCACAAAATCTGGGCAAAGTTCCATGTCAGAGATGTGTTTCCGAAGTGTGGCATTTCCACTTCTACAGCTCCGGTAGATTAAATCTAAACACCGCACTGCAGTGGATCCAGGTATTACTATGGTCTGAAAGTGCAGTCTCCTAGGCCTGGAATGGGACGCAGCAGGAGAGATGCTTTCTCCGTCTCGTCTGCCTTTCTCTCTTTCAAGGTCACGTCCTCCTCTGGTTCTCTGCTGCTGTAACAGAAGATTCGGGCAGTAATCAGAGCGCCTTGAGGACCCCCAGAGCACTGATGGCCAAGAGTGCGTGTTAGCCATGTTCTTCTCTCGTTTCTCTCCAATACCTTCTGTTGTCTTTCTCCTGGGCCTTCTCAGAGCAAGGGGAGGGGTCTTGTTACAGCACCATTTACGGTAGGGAGGCTTGTGTTCCTATGTGGTAGTGTGTGTGTTGGGGTGGGGGTGGGCTGTGAGACGGCGCTAGAATGTGGTCAGCGATAGCGTGGCTAGGGCATCTGTGAGCGAGAACCAGGTAAATATCTGACATGGGACACTCCCCGACCTGCAGGCCAGACTCAATTTCTAAGCAGAATCAATTTCTGGCTTGGTAGAGTGGTGGAATGACCTCTGTCATATTTCATGTGTACACTAACGGCAGCTGAGCTGATTACAGCAGAAAACAACACTCTGCAGTCTGGCAGTCTAGTGTGTGGGGGAACCGTTCCAGAAATGCAAAAGATCTCGCTTGAAGAAAGGCAGGAGCGATTCAAAGAGACATGTAAATATCTTTGTTTTTTTTTCTCTCCCTAACACTCACTCTCTTTCTCTCTCACTTTCGGTAGGTCCAACTTCTGTAGTCTGTTTAGACGGCTTTAAAATTTCAGCAGGGGGCACACAACTCGTCTTAATTGACTCAAGCTCCTTGATTTCCTCTACCGCTAGACGCCCTCCCCTCAACGTCTGTCATCTCGTAATTTCCCTCTCCCTCACGGCTGCAGCCCAGGCTTTCATTAATAGCTAATATTGCATAACACAGGTTTGAGCGGCGGCTGATCGGGGAAAGCCCCGCGGCGAAATCTGACACCCGCGATGAAGAGATTGAGGAATCGTGCCGTCCAAGCTGGCGGATTCGCTCCAAATCCGCACATTTCTGCCTTCACACTTCTTCTTTTTTTTTTTTTCTTCTTTTTTTTCTTCTTCTTCTAGGCTGCCGGAGTGCCGTTGCCACAGTAACCCATACCTGCGAAGCATCAGAGATAGAGAACTGCTTCTCTTGCCTGGTGGTAAATGTTAAGTATCTGATTAAAAATAGTCGCACCCTTGGAGAGATGATGAAGAAGGAAAAAAAAGAGAAGCCAGTCCTATGCTGTGAATTATGCGAATTATGCATACCACAAGGGTCCTCCTAAGCTTAACGGCATTGATTTGGGAGAAAAGCAGTGCTTTCCACATCCACCAGCCCTATGCAATTTATTAGGAAAAAAACCCCAATACCCAACCCAGACACATTTGCATGCAGTAGTGCCTTTCAATCTGTCATTATTATTTAGCATTCAGATGCAGATATTCCTCAACTCCCCCCCTCCTCCTTCAGCGTAGTGCTTTGACTACCATGCATATAAAAAGCCTATTCCCTCTGTGCTGCCAAGGATGTGCACACAAACCAGGAAAGGTTATTTCTATTTTATTACAGGTTTTTTTTCTTCTTCTTTTTTTTCCTCCACACCAGTAGTTGTATCTCTTTTAACCTGGCTCCCAAATCTCTGCAGTGCCCCCCTCCTCCATCCTGTCTCCTCTGTGAGATTTGGAAGGCTCTCAGCTGGGCTCTCTGCTGCTGTGCCAGCTCAAAGGGCACACAGAGCATTTCTTGAAGGTTGCAGCAAATTGCAGAAAATCTGATGGTTTTTTTTTTTTGTTTTTTTTTTTTTTTTATAAAGAGGAAGAAAGCATGAGGTGAGCGTTGGCTTAGAACAACGCCCCGTCACGACGACTTTTCTTCTTCCACTTTTGTCTGGAGCCCATTTTAACCTTCTGCTCTAAGACTTTGTACAAGTCTTTCTCCTCTGCTAAGTCTGAACATTGTATTCTGGTCACATAGCCACATTCACCCACAGCAGTCCCCCACACGTCTGAATGTTTCTCTGCGACACGCAGCGACTATTTTTTCTTGTTTTCTCTGTTTTTTTTTCCTTTCTTGCAGTCTGCAGATGTCTGTGTGCGGGGGGAAAAAAGGAAGCTGTAATACTTTTGTGATCTTGTTCTATTCTAGCTTGTGTGCCAGGGGGGGATCTGCAGTGTGACACAGGGAGCCTGCTGCAGCCGCAACAATTAACATGAGAGTGTGCCTGCTGCATACTGATTGGCTGACTAAGCCGCCACCTCCCTCGGCTGACCCCGCCCCTTCCACTAGTGGAGAAGCATGGTCAGTGTGATCGGAGCCACACCCACTACAGCGACCACCTGGGTCCAAGCATGTGCATGTGTGAGAGAGAGTTAGAATGAGACATTGCTGCCCCCTAGTGGAGCTACCGTGAGAGGTCTACACACATTCACTGTAGTACACTCGCATTTGCTTCATTCATGCTTATCTCCACCTGCATGGTTGGACAACAAGGCAGGTGTAAGGATGGGTGAAGATACTTACATGATGAATGATATATGTTCTAAGTTGGGACCAAAAAAATGAGCCACTTTAAAAAATAATAATAATAAAACAAATAAATAAATAACCTGCAAATTTCACAATGAAACAATGAAATATTTAAAAGATTATTATTAGGAGCAGTCAGAGGCAGGCACCCTCTACACCCTCACCCCATGAGACCTACCGTGCAGCATGCCTTTTTGTGTATAGTGTATTGTCATTGTCCCTTGGCCAACCACAAACGTTGTACTTTGGCCCCCCCCAAAGAAAAAATTTCAGGCACCCTTATTATTTGCTTAAGGCAGTGGTTCCCAAAGTGGGGGGCTATTGCAAAGGGGGGCACAGCAAGACAAATAAATGAGATACGGTAGGCATGTGACTTGTAATAATCCACTGTATAGATGATTTGAACATTTTATTTTGTTTTGTCCGATAAAACATAGCAGTTTTTTATAAATTACTTTGTTTAAAAAATTCAGGTGGAGTCTGGAAGCAAAAGACGTGTGTGTGTGTGTTTGTCAGTGTTAGACATAGGGGCACTGCAGGCCAGTTTGGAACCACTGGCTTAAGGAATAAATTTAAATGTACTTTTAAATTTCTTTCACTTCTCACTTTAATGTTTTCCTGAAGACATTTTACACTGTTCACAAAATGTTTATAAAGAGCTACAGAGCTAATAATCCTGCTTCTAAACACTGTACCTGAAGGCCTTCATTACCTGGATCAGGAGCATTACATTAGACTCGGCCTTAACGGTCTATTCTAGACTTCCAAAATACAGAATTAACACAACGTAAGTGAGCACAATCTTTAAAAAATATCTGTTGATCTTGTTGTACACGTTAACCATTGTAGAAAACAATACACATTTGTATGGCCAGATAAGCTTTGGCAGTTCTTAAAAACCCAGAGACAGAGAGAAATTAGAGGGAAGGGGAAGGGCTGAGGCTGAGCAAAGAATAGACAGATTTGGTGCACGGAAGACAGAGTGTGAGTCACATCCACACTTTTCTTTGTGTGGAGTGTGTCTCCTTCGTTAGGAAAATTCCAGCACTGGCTCGTGACACCCTTCGGCAACCTCCCCCCCAGTTTCAGGCTCTTCCTGCTTTGACGTGCGGCCAGCTGTTGTGCTGTCTTTACAATGCTGCACTAAACATCTGTCTGCACTCCAGCTGGGAGAGAGAATATAGAGGCTGCGTTGCTGTCTAAGGACTAACGGCTATGCTCGTGAAACTGTCCAGATACCGGGTCTAATGTTAACTGGCATCTCTACCTTACTAACTTGTAGTGGAATTGGTATAAATATAAGATAGCAACAGAAGCAGCAAATTAATACTTGAGCGATTTTCATCCTATTCTAGTTGCCACATCTGAGGTGTATGATCATTCAGATGTTGCTTCAGAGCCGGATTCAAGTGTTAAGGAAGGATTTTTGTGGACTGCACAAAAGTATTTGCAGCAAATGTGGTGTTCACAGGACAAATGCTAAACAACCCGCAGGGTAAGGACTGTTCCTGTCATTGGGAGATGATTCCAGTTTCATCAACAGTGCTGTCATCAGCCATCCGAGGCTGGGAGTCCAAGATTCTCTGCATTTTTGGTTTTCCGTTTGGTATTTGGCAACTGGAACCGGGTGCTTTTTAGTAGCTGCTCGCTTGTATAGTGTTATCCACTACATACACCACTACACACACACACACACAAAAAAACAGCATAAGACCAGCTTTAGGTGGTAGCTGGTTGTAGATGTCTTGAGCTGGTCTTTGATAGTCAAGGTGGTAGGAAAGCTGGTCATTTAGGCAAAGCATACCATATACTGGTAAGCTAGCTGTTTAACCAGCTTTTGACCAGCATGGTGTATGTAAAATTGGATTATGGTGATGCTTGGTGGTCATGCTGGTCAACCACAATCTGGTCATGGAGGTCAATCAGCAGCTTGGTCATACTGGTTGTCTAGCTTGGTCATGCTTTTAGTCCAGCTAAACTATCAAATTTAAATGAAAACATACCCTAAGCTGGTCAAGATTTAAACCAGCATGACTAGCTTGAGCTGGTAATGCTGGTTTATTTTTTTTAGCAGGTTAGGGACTAAACCATGACTTGCAACAGGCGTTAGAATGGAACTGCTTCACCATTTTGGGTGGAACTGGAAATTCCCAGACATTGGTATACCATTGAAGATGTTTTATGCTTGTTATGAAGTAAAGGGATGTAATGAGGCAAAAATACATTAAACTTCATTCATTCGTTCATTGTCTGTCCAGAGCCTACCCGAAATCACAGGGCGCATGGCAGGAACACATCCTGGAGGGGGCGCCAGTCCTTGACAGGGCAACACGTACACTCACACCTATGGACACTTTAGAGTCACCAATCCACCTACCAACATGTGTTTTTTTTTTCCACCTACCACCCGGAGGAAACCCATGCAGACACAGGGAGAACACACCAAACTCCTCACAGACAGTCACCCGGAGCGGGACTCGAACCCACAACCTCCAGGACCCTGGATCAGTGTGACTGCGACACTACCTGCTGCACCACTGTGTTTCTCATAGATTTTAATGGAGACAATACTAATATTTGTGGCTTTGTATTCAAGTGGCCACCTTGCCGTTGAATCAAAAGACGATCATAGCCCTTCATTCAAGTGTACCCCCAAAAAAGCTGTTTCAAGGTCTATATAGCCCTACCTCTTATAGCCCACTAGGCAACATTGAGGGATAGGACTAAAGGATGAAATGGGATTTGCAGGAAGCATGTGCTGTTCACCCTCCCATGTCAGGGTCATTGTGTGCGATAGCAGGAGACCTAGCTAACTATGGGACTTGCCAATGACTAAATTTGGTAACAATAATGAAAAGTAAAATATTGCATAGAAGCTATTATAGTTCGCTTGCACATTAACGAATCTGGCAGAAGTTTAAGTACTGAATTTCACATAGCTTCTGTGCTCATACCTTCTTTGAAATTTGCATGCTACACTTCAAGTTTTTTCCTAGTTATCTTTATATTCTCAATATTCCAAAATGTCTTGAACCTGATTCCTCTAGATCCTGCTGCACAGCAGCATTGCAGTCATGACACACATTAAGCAATGATATTAATATTCTCCTTTAAATTCAACGAATTTTAGCTGGAGACAGATGTAGTCAGTAGAGATTAGGCTGAAAAGCACATCCTTCTTTAGGGAGGAAATGTGCAGAAGGAAATGTCCTATTTTATTTATTTATTTTACTATTCAATTTTCTGAGATCGCATGCCTCTGAAACCTCACTACTGCCCTCTGCCAGTTTTGTTGTGTAGTGTAGTTTAGATTTGTAGTAGATTGTTTTTCAGACAAAGGTGATCTGTAGGACTTCAACTGCAGTGTCTAGTGTTTTTGAGTGAGGTCCACTATTATGTTTTGTTTTGTTTTTTTTTTGTTGTTGTTTTTTTCCTGCTGTGTGCACAGGTGCCTCCCGGGGGTGCCGTGTACTCTGCATGCCCGCTGATGCCAGGAAAAAAAAACAGCTAAGGTGGCAGTGTCCAAGCTAACTGAGCAAAGCAGAGAGCAGTTCGCAGCTTGGCCACAGACTGTTGACGCTATGTACTTTTCTCTCTGCGGTGGCATTGAGATCATCCTGAGAGGCCGGAATGTAAGCAGAGTTTTAGCGCCACCTCAGGTTAAGCACAGAATTGAGTGTAATCAAAAAGGCAGCCTTTTCTGACACTTGGTGAGACCCCCTCCAGGTGCTTGTCTGGCAGCAGAGAGCACGAGATCTTGTAAAGCTGGGTTCACTGTCAAATTTTAAGGAAGCTAAAAATATAGTGTTATCATCCTCTACACAGTCACAGTAGATAAAAAATGTATTGCTAAGTGTTTATCCTTTAGACTTTAGCCTGTTTTAAGATGAAGAGTCTGGGTTGTATCTAATCTTAACACTGTTGTTGCATTCTTAATATGAAATATATATAAAAATTTCCTTCCTCCTTAATCCAAGACAACCTCAAATCCAGACCTCAAAATCATTTGGAGAAAAAGAAAATGCAATCAACTTCATATATGTTAAAATAATAATAATAAATAAAAACTAAACATATTGGATATTATGAAAAATAGACATATTTAATTGTTTGGTTTTAAATTTAATAATCGAATGATGGTCTCTGAATTGTGCACAGTACTGTAACGCTATCCCTGCTGCAGTCTACCTGGTGGACCTCCTAACTCTGTGTGTGTGCGCGCACACATGTAGGGCAGAGAACTGGAGGGGGAGGTGGGGGTTATAATGGTGTACGTGCTCAAACTCAACACTTGACCATCAGGCACATGGGCAGCAAAGCAGTGTTGTGTTGGAAAGTGTCATGTTTGTGTGTGTGTGTGTGTGTGTGTGTGTGTGTGTGTGTGTCATAGAGAGAGATTTTTTTTGCCAGGTTTAAGGTAGTGTTTGACTGTTGAAGTGGGTGAAATAGTCTTGATCAAATAATAGTGTAAATAGTCTAAGACTAAATAACTAAATATTCATGTCATGTAATGCAAAACAGCCCACTATTATTCTTTCTTTTTTTTTTATTGATAGTATTGGAAAACCATCCAGCCTCTTTCTCTCTCTCCTCTCTCTCTCTCTCTCTCTCTCTCTCTGCACAGTCCTCATGTGATTAAAGCATGGTCAGCTCATGGTCAGGTATTAGCTTATAGTACACTCTCGTGAGTAGATAGTGACCATATCATGAGATGAGCAAACATACCTTACGCCCTTATGTACCATAAAAATGGCACATATCCCACAGAAAAAAAACTTGGAAAATCCATATAGTGGGAAAGTGTCATTGATAAGGAGGGGCAGCAGCTAATTTTTTTTTTTTTTTTAGTTTTTAATTTTTTACATAATTTGTCTACAATTGTAAATAAAATAGCTCCGTTTGCATTGTACTTATTAAAAGCATTGGGAGGTCTGGTTCCTTTCTCCCCACTATGAAGACGTTTCTCTACAACAATTTAATAAGAATTTTATAGACATTACATTTATGGTGCTTGGCACATGCTCTTAGTCCAGCTCAGCTCTATTGTGTATTGTGGTATGATCGTTTTTTGACTGCCCAGCCCTAAGATTTAATATTTGTCCAGGTGTCTGTTCCATCCAGGGGGCGGTCCAGCTGGTCTATGCTGCCCTCTCTCTGCTTCACTCTGCCCCGTCAGCCTCTGTTCAGAGCCCTCATGGTCCAGTGCACACTGCCCATCCCACCGCAGCTCCTCTAAAGCGAGGTTATGGGCCGGAGTCACACCGAGCCTCTGGAGCTGACAGATGGTCCGTGTCACCGGGACGCGGAGCGTATTTACAGAGGCTCAGCCCTGCTCCCGAACCGCTGCTCTACGCTCCTCTTTGCTGAAGCATCACTTTGAAAAATGAAAGCGTGCATCCCCTTAGCCGACCTTGCGTCTTTCCCCCCACCCCACGCTCGTGTCCCCCGCGGGGCAGCAATTTGCCGCACGTTACAGCATGTCTTCATAACGGATGGGCTCCTTGACTCCTTCTGAGGCATCTCTTAATAGAGTGGCCAAGTGTTGCATTTATACGGAGCATCACTTAGCTGTGAAATGGAGTTTTTCTGAAGACTCTGGTTATGTTTATCCAGCAGATTGAGCTGAGTCAGTGCTGCTCTACTGAGCTCTGACCACAGGCTTTACTCTGACTCACTCTGCACACTGCCCAGAGGGTCCACACAGAGGAGGATTAAAAGAGAAACCAAACAGTCCTGCAAATAAATCACACCTCTCTATGCGAGGACACAGTGCATTCTGCTGCTGCTGCTGCTGCTGCTTCTGCCTACACAGCGGTGACAATTAGAGAGGATAAACTTTTAACTTTTGCATTCTCAGTAAAATTTATTTCAAGCTGAAATCTGCAGGTTGTATTTTTTAGAACACCCTTTGTATATAGTAGTGCTTAAACCACAACTGGAAAATAGTGGCATGGGCTTCACCACACATTTTTGTGTTGAGGTGAATTTAAAATATAATAATAATAATAAAAAATAAGGGGCGCAAGATATCCCCTAAAGTGGTTTATATCAAATAGAATCTGGTACTCTAGGTGCTCTGGTGTACTCTGTACTAGGTGTGAGTATGGATGGATGTAAAATATGAATTGGTAAACAATTCATTTCAAAAGCCTTACTGACCTGCAACTCATTTATAACTCTACAGAAACTGGTGCGTTTTCAATTGCAAATTTAATTTAATTAAATTTAAATTAATGTAATTGCATCGTTTCATGTCATTTGTTACTAATCTTGGTATATTTTTGTCATTTATTTATTTATTTATTTTAATAAAATATAGATTAGTTTATCTGTGGTTTTACATAAAATATACAAATATATGAATACTGTGTTGAGAGGTGGGGCGTGGCCTGAGAGCATGACCAAATGGGCATCCAGTTATTCACTACACACACCAGTAGCTTGAGCATCTTAAAAGCTAAGCACCACTTAATGGACCTCCATGAATATTTCACATTATTTTAGTTACTGACATATATAAGTATGAATAAAAATGAAAATAGCTGCTTAATTTGCTTTAAAACTGACAATTGTATTAAATTGAGCTTGCTACGGAAATTCTTGAACGCAACCGTGATGTCACTGGTGGACAACAGCTGAACAACACCGCGGTGAAACACCGTTTTGACTGACTGTTATGACAGTATCGAGCTGGCTAAATAACCAACATTATTCATGACAATATAAAGTTAGAAGTACCATTATTCTTGTAAATGTGATCTAAGTCGAAGTCGAATTCATCTGACACTATAAACCTCCGTAATGCAGCTACGTAGCCGAGTATAATCTGAGCCACCGAGTTTAGCAAGTCAAGCTAATGTTAACTAACACCAACTAAAACAGGCGAAGTAAGTGTCCTTACCCTGTTTACCTCCTTGTATACAGAGGCTCTTGAACACCTTTCGTTGGTTTCCTTACATGTCCATATTGTTGGAAAAGCGCCAGTGAAATGAGCTACAGATAACAGAGTGAGTGGATGGTCCTTTCCAAAGTGCCTGTTTAAAATTTAGTCCATTGTCTGGATATTTTGGGATCTTTGGGCCATTTGTGCACAGATGTCCCACTGTACATTGAATTACTGCAGCCAAAAACAACACACCTTTTTGTCGTTTTGCATTAAATTAAGTGCAACTTCTAGAGTTGTTGTCCACCATCTACGTCACATGCAAGACGCCTTTTAGAGTTTCTGAACACCGTTGGGTGGGGGGAGGGGGGGACGACTAACGGTCTTTTAAACCTTATTCCTTATTATTATTATTATTGAATTATTAAGAAATAACATGTTTTCTGACTATCAATAAACACAAGTTAGGAACTCAAATTCCACTGTATTTATTTGTTTGACACTTTCATAGAGCTGGTGCTTAGCCTTTAAATACAGTAAGTCATAAATTTACACACACCTTAGCCACATTCTTTAATACTAAATTTTATACAATTTCTCACCTTTAATCCTAGTACACATTCCCTCTCTTTGGCCTGTTAGGATCCCTATTAAGTTATAGAGAAATGACTCATGTTCAAATAATACTACAGACAGTGATATATTGATATATATTACTCCTTTCATCACATTTAAATTAGCTCTGAATTTTACATACACCTGTATAGTATTTGGTAGCATTGCCTTCAAATGGTGTAACTTGAGGCAGACTTTTCAGGCAGACTTTCACAAGCTTCTCACAATAAGTTGCTTTAGTTGGCCCATTTCTTCTGACAGTTGCTGTAACCTGACTCAGATTTGTTGTACATGCTTTTTCAGTTCTGCCCGTAAATTTTCTATGGGATTGAGGTCAGGGCTTTGTGTGATGACCAGTTTGGAAGTGCGCTTGAAGACACTGTCCATTTTGAAGACTTACGTCCAAGCTTTAACTTCTTGTCTGATGTTTTGAAATTTTGCTCCAATATTGCCTCATAATTTTCCTTTCTCATAATGCCATCTATTCTTAGAAGTGCACCAGTCTCTCCTGCTGCAAAGTGCCCCAACAACATGCTGCTGCCACCCCCGATTTTCACGGTTGGAATGGTGTTGTTTAGTTTGCAAGCCTCCCCCTATTTCTTCCATACTTAACGATTGTCAGCATGACCAAACAGTTCCATTTTTGTTTCATGTGCAGTTGTGAACTGGCTTTTTTTTAATGGCTGTTTTGTAGCAGAGGCTTATTTCTTGTTGACATTGTTCAGGTCATGTCGATTATAGGACATTGTTTACTGTTGTTATATAAGTGTCTCTAGAGCTACTGTTCTTGGATTGTTTTTTATTTTTCACAATTACATTATTATAATTGATAGGGCAGCCGTTTGGAAATAGTTCCTAAGGGTGCACCAGAATTTTGCACCACAGAGGTCCACAGTGGTTTTCCTGGCAAATTGGCTAATTTCCCATGATGTCAAGTGAAGAAGTAGGTAGGCTTTAAAGGGACGCTATGTAAGATTACCTTTTTGTTTGTTTGTTTTGTTCCTGTGGCTCCTCCTAGTTGATTCTGGGCCCCTGGATAAGCAGTTACAGACTATGAATGAATGAATGATAACTTCTAAAGTCATGATGTCATTTAGAATCACATGGAATTTTCTCAGCTGTTTGAAAGCACCAATATCTTACTTTTTTCTTTGTTACTAGTGTCATTCATTCATTCATTCATATCACAGTTCAAGGCTTATCCAGTTCAGAGTCATGGTGGGTCCAGAGTCTACCTGGCATCATTGGGCGCAAGGTGGGAATACACCCTGGAGGGGGCGCCAGTCCTTCACAGGCCAACACACACACACATTCACACCTACGGACACTTTTGAGTCGCCAATCCATCTACCAACGTGTGTTTTTGGACTGTGGGAGGAAACCGGAGCACCCGGAGGAAACCCACGCGGACACGGGGAGAACACACCAACTCCTCACAGACAGTCACCCGGAGCGAGAATCAAACCCACAACCTCCAGGTCCCTGGAGCTGTGTGATTGCGACACTACCTGCTGCGCCACCGTGCCGCCCTTGCTAGTGTCATGTACAAAGTAAATATTCTAGAAACTTGATAGAACTACCGTTTGTTGGTAAATGAAATTCAATCTAAGTGTATGTAATGTTCAGTGTACTTCAAGTGTATTATACCATTGTAGTTGATTGCATTCAAAGCTGGTCTTCCAGAATAAATGGCGCTGAATTTTAATAATCTTAGTATCAAACATGGCCTGAAACATTTTGAATAGTAGCTTTGTGTGTGTGTGTGTGTGTGTGTGTGTGTGTGTGTGTGTGTGTGTGTATTGGTGTATTTCCTCTGCTGTCAAGTCCCAGACCACAATGTTCCAGCAGTGTGCTTCCCTGCACTCGCTCCAGAGTTTAGTGTGTGTGTCAATGTTTGTCCCTCTCTGCAGGTGTGTGGAACACAGAGTTGTCCTGCTTCGTACTGCTGTGTTTTCCCCCCTCACTCATCCTGAAGGCCTAACCTGTTTGGCCTGGCTGCCCGTTGTCTATTGATTTAGCCTGCAGTCTGCCTCCAACACAGCTTAACCTCTGCTGTTTAATGCTGAACCCACACCATCAAATGGAGATTACAACACATCCCTGGACTTGACTGCTGTGTGCTCCCATAAGCACGCACACATAGACAGAAAGAAATACACACACACAAACACACTCATCGTTCTTGCGGTCTTCAGGAAGGTGCAGTTTTATGGTTTGTTTACTCAGGCTCATAAAGGCTTGGGAAACAGGGGAAAAGCCTTGGGAAAGCAGCTCACTCTCAAATATTTGGATAGTGTTGTGTAAAAGATATGTAATTAGAGTTTGAAGCCTGTACCTCAGAATTACTCCACAGACCGGTGTTGATTTAGTTGATATTGGTTTAGATTCTGTCTCTGTCTAAAAATCTCATACATGTCTGTGTGAAATGTAGTGTGCATCAGACAGTCTGGGCCGGCTGAAAACGGTTGTGTAGTTCCCAGACAAAAGTGATATGCGATGAAAGCCATCATATTATCACACTAATGTTCCAACATCTATTATAAAGCCTTCCTAGTACAGTAAAAGCTGTCACTACAAATGGGGTCAAACTAAGCGTGAATACGATTGATTTACGAAGAAATGTTGAAGATGAAGTGCTGTCTATTAACTTTATATCATCCAATTAACCCTCAAGTTCAATCAAAGGCAAACTGGGTCGTCTGCAAACTGCTGTGTTTAAAAGCAGAGGAAAATGCAGAATTATTTAATTTGTATTTATTTATTTATTTATTCATTCATTCAACAACCCCCCCTTACTCTAGCTTATATTGTCTATTTATCTAGTCACTTTTTTCCCCTGTATATTTTTTTTTTAATCATTTTTTGAAATCCACATTTGGGCTACGTTTACACTGCAGGTAAAAGTGTGGCATAATCTGATTCACATTGTCTATATAATGTCACCTATATCTGACATCAGTCTGAACAGATCACGCTCCATGCACAAAGGACGATGCTTCAGGTGCTGACCAGAAGGAAATGTGCATCTGTATCATAAAAAGCTCTTCCATTTTTGAAATGAAGTAATGGGACCGGAGTGTGCAGCGCTGTATCACAAAACCTCTCTTTTTTTTATTCCATATGAGCTCTATGTTAAAAACAAAGCATTAATTAAGGACTGTAGAGAATATTAAAACATGAACAGATGTTTTTTTCACTCCAAGCGCATATTTCCCAGGTCTCTTATGAACAAGAGGTCTCCAAAAAAAAGTAGACAAGTGCTGATGTAATGAGTTTAATATTCATACTGAAAATAACTATAAAACTGATTTAGAACTACTAAAAAAAATAAGCTCTTATCCTGTATGTTTTATAAAGAACCTTTTATACAAATTGTTTGTCCATGTTTTTATTTTCTCATAAATGAAAGGCAGGAACCTGGATTCACATGTTTCACGTTTTTCGTTTCCCAATATATTTTTTTTTACAAAATGAAAATGCTTCTACTTGGCCGTTTCCACGTCTTCAACACCTCAAATTAAAATGAAAAATGCTTTGGACCGTTGTCCGGAGATCATTCTCAGTGCCGGAGTGAAGTAATGTTCACATGAATTCCGATCTGACCGTTCAGACCGAGTCACATTGCCACAGATCGGATATGAAACAGATCTCAATACCACATATGGAAGACTTTAAAAATTCAGATTCAGTGCAATTTGTGCTTTTCACACAACCACACAAACAACATGTGTGTCACATGACAAAACAGATCAGATTTGGGCCACTTTTACCTGCTGTGTGAACGTACAAACTGCATTTTGCAAGTGGGGAAAACCACTTTTGTTCAGAAAAATCACCCAGACTTGTGGTTAATGACATTTTTCACTAGAGACTGAAGAAATGAATGATTTATGGCCACTGCAATGTACTTTCTATTTACTGAGCTTCAAAATGGTAGACATCTCTTAATAATTAGTGAATATATCTATTTTAAAGTGCTCCCATGGTTGACACAGATGGTCAGCTGTGCAGGCAGAGCTTGGAGAAGAAGAAAGGCAGGCAGAGCTCTGCAGAATAATATGAAAAGAAATGGGGCACTGGAGAAGATGCTCACGAGCCTAAGGTCACCGTGCCAAGCATCAGCTAGAGATGGGAAAAGAAAAATAAACAACTTCAGAGCAGTGGAAATGTTTTCTCTGAAGTGATTGAACCTTACGCGTTTCCTGTGAGATGAGCTGAAGTGGTTATTATGCAGAAATAATCATCCAACATCGCTTCCTGGGCTCACTAATGTTCCCTTCAATGAATGCCATCAAATTCTCATCTTCATTTTGTGTTATCAAATGTAAAGCCTTTTCAGAAGAGGAGAATCTCATTGTGCAGCCAGAGGCACAAACTGCGAATTAAATCCCTTGATTTCGGAAATAAAGCTTTGATGCGCAGATGTCCACATACTATTTCTTGTATTATTATATTGTATTAAATTATTTTTTAACCATTTGTTTCCCTCTTTCACAGGTGTCCATAGGAAGGATGTATGAAACTCAGCGCATCGTAGTGGAACATGAACCAAAGAAGCTGGTTTGACTGGGCATGGAGGAAGCATATGGAGTGAGATGTGAAGGAGGAGGTTTAAAGCTTTGGAGACTCGGGAACCCACCTTGAACATGTACATTTCATCTCTTCAACACGGCTCCAACATAGTGACCGGCGAGTGGTTCACAGTTGGGGTCAGTTGTGACACATTCCTCAGGTTTCTAGATTCTCTATTCCCTAATGACCTCCTACCCCACTAGCTCTAAAAAATCACTGCAATGTGCTGATAAGCAAACTCCAGTGAGCGGAACTGGAGCTTAGTAAACACACTGCACCACCCACCATTATAAACCACTGCCCACTGTTACAACTGTGTCCTTTAAAAGCCTGTGAAATTGTAGATATAAATATATATATGTATTATTTTCGATTCATTAAAGGTATGATAATTTCACTCATTGCTGTGCAGTTATTTATTTCGTCCATCAACTGAGTTGCCACTAATGCTTCATACATGTGTAAAAAGTAGCATAAACTGCAGGCATGGTCTTCATGGGTTAAAGGTATCCCACAAGGCCGAGGGACTAAAAATAAACCACTGTGTTAGTTTTCAGGTAGTGATGACCTAGTAAACAAGAGGTACAAGTGTAAAGATCAGGTTACACAATGTCACCACTATGGGTCAGAGATAGGGGAGAAGCCTTCTATGTTCCAGTTCTCTTCATATCTACAGACGAAGGGGCTTTAAAAAACACGAACTGTTCAAAATCCAAAGACCTACAAGTTCATACATATATGTGTGTGTGTGTATATATATATATATATATATATATATATATATATATATATATATACACACATACAGAGGTTGGACAATGAAACTGAAACACCTGGTTTTAGACCACCAATAATTTATTAGTATGGTGTAGGGCCTCCTTTTGCAGCCAATACAGCATCAATTCATCTTGAGAATGACATATACAAGTCCTGCACAGTGGTCAGAGGGATTTTAAGCCATTCTTCTTGCAGGATATTGCCCAGGTCACTACGTGCTGCTGGTGGAGGAAAATGTTTCCTGATTGCTTCTCCAAAACACCCCAAAGCGGCTCAATAATATTTAGATCTGGTGACTGTGCAGGCCATGGGAGATGTTCAACTTCACTTTCATGGTCATCAAACCGATCTTTCACCAGTCTTGCTGTGTGTATTGGTGCATTGTTGTCCCGATACATGGCACCGCCTTCAGGATACAATGTTTGAACCATTGGATGCACATGGTCCTCCAGAATAGTTTGGTAGTCATGATATGGCAGCCAAAACCATCACTGATCCATCTCCATGCTTCACTCTGGGCATGCAACAGTCTGGGTGGTACGCTTCTTTGGGGCTTCTCCACACCGTATGTGGGGTTCTCTCCCGGATGTGGGGAAAACAGTAAAGGTGGACTCATCAGAGAACAATACATGTTTTACATTGTCCACAACCTAACATTTGCGCTCCTTGCACCATTTAAACAGATGTTTGGCATTGGCATGAGTGACCAAAGGTTTGCCTATAGCAGCCCGGCAGTGTATATTGACCCTGTGGAGCTCCCGACCGACAGTTCTGGTGGAAACAGGAGAGTTCAGGTGCACATTTAATTCTGCCGTGATTTGGGCAGTCGTGGTTTTATGTTTTTTGGATACAATCTGGGTCAGCACCCGAACATCCCTTTCAGACAGCTTCCTCTTGCGTCCACAGTTAATCCTGTTGGATGTGTTTCGTCCTTCTTGGTGGTATGGTGACATTACCCTGGATACCGTGGCTCTTGATACATCACAAAGACTTGCTGTCTTGGTTACAGATGCGCCAGCAAGACGTACACCAACAATTTGTCCTCTTTTGAATTCTGGTATGTCACTCATAATGTTGTGTGCATTGCAATATTTTGAGCAAAATTGTGCTCTTACCAGGGCGGCACGGTGGCGCAGCAGCTAGTATCACAGTCACACAGCTCCAGGGACCTGGAGGTTGTGGGTTCGATTCACGCCCCGGGTGACTGTCTGTGAGGAGTTAGTGTGTTTCCCCGTGTCCGCGTGGGTTTCCTCCGGGTGCTCCGGTTTCCTCCCACAGTCCAAAAACACACGTTGGTAGGTAGATTGGCAACTCAAAAATAAGTGTCCGTAGATGTGAATGTGTGTGTGTGTGTCTGTGTTGCCCTGTGAAGGACTGGCGCCCCCTCCAGGGTGTGTTCCCGCCTTGCGCCCAATGATTCCAGGTAGGCTCTGGACCCACCGTGACCCTGAATTGGATAAGGGTTACAGATAATGAATGAATGAATGTGCTCTTACCCTCTGCTAATTGAACCTTCACACTCTGCTCTTACTGGTGCAATGTGTAATTAATGAAGATTGGCCACCAGGCTGCTCCAATTTAGCCATGAAACCTCCCACACTAAAATGACAGGTGTTTCAGTTTCCTGGAATCATTGGGCGCAAGGCAGGAATTCACCCTGGAGGGAGCGCCAGTCTTTCACAGGGCAACACATTCACAGACACTTTTGAGTCGCCAATCCACCTACTAACGTGTGTTTTTGGACTGTGGGAGGAAACCCATGCAGACACGGGAAGAACACACCAAACTCCTCACAGACAGTCACCCGAAGCGGGCCCCCACAACCTCCAGGACCCTGGGGCTGTGTGACTGTGACACTACCTGCTGCACCACCGTGCCGCTCTTTAAAAATCATACATGCAGATAAACTTGTGCTCAGTGTAGGAGTCCTAGTGTATAAATCACTTCAAGCTTAAATATAAACCTTCTCTATTCATAGTGTTTGGCAGTGTGGATGGAAGACACATCTTGAGTGTACTCAATTAGAAGAGAACAGAGGAACAGACTGCACATGGGTTTTTGGAGTTTATGATGGGTAATGAAATTGTCAGATTTAACACGAAGTAGCACAGCTTCAAGGACTACATCATGTACAATCCACTCAGCAGGAAAGAACTCTTAATAGGCCTTCATGTTTCTTACACATTAACAAAGGCTGCTCTGAGCTTATGAGCATCAAAGTTGCCACAATGAATTACAGTGATGTGATGGACAGCTCAGCTCAAAAAAGATAAGCTAAGCTCAGGGCTTCTGTGGGTGAGGCTGGAGAGTACTCTGCACACATACTGTATGTTAAAAGCCAATACAGCTGATGTGTGTGCACAAAAAGAACATCAAACTACCTGGGTTGCTATATCCTAACTTTCCCACAGTCGCGTAATGATGCTGAGCCTCGCTAAAATCACAGCGGTAAAAAGTAAATTTTATCCTTGGTAGCTGAGCAGAACTACAGGCAGGTTTATATATATATATAGGCGGCACAGTGCTGCAGCAGGTAGTGTCGCAGTCACACAGCTCCAGGGGCCTGGAGGTTGTGGGTTTCATTCCCGCTCCGGGTGACTATCTGTGAGGAGTTGGTGTGTTCTCCCCTTGTCCGCGTGGGTTTCCTCCCACAGTCCAAAAACACACGTTGGTAGGTGGATTGGTGAGTCCAAAGTGTCCGTAGGTGTGAGTGTGTGTGTCTGTGTTGCCCTGTGAAGGACTGGCGCCCCCTCCAGGGTGTATTCCCCGCCTTGCGCCCAATGATTCCAGGTAGGCTCTGGACCCACCGCAACCCTGAATTGGATAAGTAGTTACAGATAATGAATGAATATATATATATATATATATATATATATATATATATATATATATATATATATATATATAAAACAACCAGAGGATGTTTCCTCACCGTTTGCAAGCCCCAGTGTCTGTAAATGACTAAAAAAATAAAAAATGTAAAAAATTTTAAAGATCTAACTTGTCTCAGCCCAGTATGCTATTAAACTCAAAATAGACGATTATATACAGAAATATTCTGTTTACAAACCTGTTTTTATAACTCTCAATATTAATGACAGTTTTGTCAATTACAAAAAAAACATTTATTGGTTATGGATTCTGTGTTTTGGTTCTCAGAACTTTAGAACATATTTTGATGCCATAATTTACCACATAAATATTTGTGCCCCTACAACTGAATGGCAAGCAGAAGGGTACATCTGTGGCTCCCTAAATCTGTGTGCCCCAGTACAAGTAGTCTAGAAACACCCCTGCATTAATAATAATAAAAATAATAACAGTACATTTTAAAAACCTTCAAAGTGTGTCTATAATAGGTGAATGTGGCTAATGTGTAGCTACAGTGGACTGGCCAGTCCATGAATGTGTGCCATGAAAGTAGAATAAACCTACATTTAATGGGAGTGCCATTGTTTTAGCTACTGAAATTTACTGCATGATTAATTTATATATAAAATGTAAAATAAGTCATACAGGGTGGTCTGATGTGAAATGAATTGTAGAAATCAATTGAGGGACGAGTGGCGTAGTGATGCTACAGGTAATGTCACTACTACACAGCTCTGGGTGTTGGGTCTTGGGTTCAGTCCTCACGCCGAGATACAGTTTGTGAGGAGTTTGATGTGACCATGTTGGACTGGTCACAGATGTTAGTGAATGTGTGAGTTAATGGTGCCCTGATGAACTGGAGGCTTGTCCATGGTGTGTTCCTGCCTTGCACCAAATGACCAGGTTGAGAATGGAGCACTTACAGAAGATGAATGAACTTAACCATATTTGTATTATTTTTAAATATTTTCAAGCATTTGTACAAATTCACATAGACCTGCAACAAAACTGGATCCAGTTTTAAAAGCTAGTGATCAGACCTCAGTGTAATGTGAGAGAGAGAGAGAACAGCAGTAGGCAAAGACCACCTGAGCCCCCTCTCCAGGTTTTGCTAAAACTTTTTCCACTTTTACAAGCAAGCCATATCAATGGAACAAGCTTGTTGCGGTGTTGGACTTTTCCCGAAAAACAACTCCGCTGATATTGCGCCACAGTTTGTTTCTCTCTCCAGAGCCTTTAACATTTACCTCTGAACCACATCAATAAGGTCTCGAAGCTTTGGATCAGTTGGGAAGTTTCTGCTTAAAACTTTAAGGCGGCATGCATCGCAATCCACAGTTCTCTCAAGAGACCAGTTCCTTTATTTAAACACATTTTATTTGTTAGGTAAAAAAATATATATATGATGCAATCCCCCACCCCCCCATTCCTTGTTGTTTCAGCCTCAGTTTCACTATCTGCTCCATGTGTAAAGCTGTATCATACTTGTTATTATAATTCATATTTGTATATAGATTACACACTGTTTCAGGTTTGGAATAGAGAAGTGCTGTTTGTAAGCTGCACTTTACTGCTCTCATTGCAGCCAGAGCTGTGTTTAAGGTGTACAACACTATGTGGTCTGATTTTACAGTCAGAGACACAAGGACATCAGGCAAGTGGGGACACTCCAATTTGTCCAATCTGGACAATCTTTCTCCAGCAAGAATGTGGATATGTCTTGCTGAAATGTTCATAGGAGTCTCTGGAAAAGTAATTTGCATTTAGCATTAATAATGCTAAATGCAAAAAATAATAATAATTGCATTAATAATGCATTTAGCATTAACGCTAAAGTCACAGAAGTTTAACGTACCTTTGACACAATTTCATATTATGACAGACACTGGCTTTTGGACTTGTTGATAGTAATTCTGGATGCTCCTGTTATTTGATCTGGATCCTTTGGGCTTATTTGTTGGCATTTACACACTGAAAGTGTCTTTGCAATCCAAGAATCTTATAATTTCATAATCCACAATTATATCCAAATTCCCTCACCCTTTTTTCAGGATACTTGCTATTCAAGATATCAGCAAACTCTCATGTATCTGTTGGCCAGTTTGTGATCCTCTGCCATTTTTTCTACCCCTTAAACACGACTATAAATGTTTATATCACCTGCTTTCAAATTACATCATGAATAAATATTTTTACCACAATACTGACCCCTAAACTGCCCCCATCCCAACTTTCTGAAATATGTTGCAAATCACTCCATTCTGTTTTTTATTTGAGTACTTCATATCCTCCCATGTTTTTCAAATTTTTTCCTCTTTATGCTCTGAAGCTGGCAGGTTCCCTAAGTTTTTCCAGCAAGATGGTGCACCACCACATTATGGGTGGCAGGTCAGAGCATTCCTAGATGAATGGTTTCCTGGAAAGTGGATTGGTCGTCAGGGGGCCGTTGAATGGCCCTCAAGGTCTTCCGATCTGACCCCCTTAGACTTTTATCTTTGGGGTCATCTGAAGGCAACTGTCTATGCTGTGAAGATACGAGATGTGCAGCAGCTGAAACTACGGATACTGGAAGTCTGTGCTAGCATTTCTCCTGCGGTGTTTCTATCAGTGTGTGAAGAGTGTGAGAAGAGGGTTGCATTGACAATCCAACACAATGGGCAGCACTTTGAACACATTTTATAAGTGGTCAGAAACGTGTAAATAACTCATGAAAGAATTAAGTTTTCCTGTGAAATTACCAATAAATTTGATGTGTCACATGACCCTCTTCCCACTGAAAAAACAAAAGTTGCATCCAAAATGGCCACCATGGTCACCACCCATCTTGAAAACTTTCCCCTCTCCCATATACTAATGTGCCACAAACAGGAAGTTAATATCACCAACCATTCCCATTTTATTAAGGTGTATCCATATAAATGGCCCACCCTGCATATTAGTTTTGGTAGTATCACTACATAACATTGTGTTTCCAGATTAAAATGCCAATGAGGTTGGACTATGTTTCTTATAGGACAAGGTCCTCCAAACATGTCTCAGGACCTTGCAGGCAGTCTCTTGTTTTACAAATAGAGTCACAATGGACACAGATTATATCCAACTTTGGTATTTATCTCCTGTGAGTGACATGCAATAAAATTGTATTTAATAATTAATCATTCATGAATAAACATTAGGCTAATATTCATCACAGAACCATGTTTTACCAAATTTTGGGAATTCTTGCTGGAGTTACCCCTGCCGGAGTTAATCTGAAGGAGGCAGGTTGGAATTGACAATATTGATGTGATTCGGGAAACCTTCAGCTAAATTTATTAATGAATTGTACATTCTATTAAGTTATTCAGTGCAGTATTGTATTACATTTAATGGAAATATTATGTAAGAAATAACATACTTTAGAGATTAACATGGAAAGGTTAATTCGATAAAAATCTGATAGTGTGTTCCACAAATTTCTGTGTGGCAGACAGTGTTGTGTGACCACAAACGGAAGTACCTGAATTTGCTGATATTCAAATCACTGCCATTCCGTCTGTGAAAAAAACTTATATTCCCATATTTCCTATATCCTATATTTTCTCTTTCATACAACCTGCCTCCATCTGGAATCTGTTAAAACACATGTTTCATGGCCATTTGTGCTGTTTGTCAGATGTGTGATGCTACTTATTCAGCCTCACTGTAATCTAAGTGTTTTTGGGTCCTTGAAAAATCTTTTCCTAATGTCAGAGAGTGCTTTTATGTCTAGATTTAACGTTCTTAAATAAGATTATGACAAACAACAAAAACAACCATTTTATAACAAGTCTTTTTTGTTCTTTTTTACATTCAGTTGCAAACAGCATTCTGTGTGATTACAGATCAACACTGAACTGATCATGATCAACAGAATATGTTTCGATACCTTACATTTTAACAAACAAATGAAAAAACATGCTTCTATTACAACACCCTTTTGTTCAAAGTGTTCACAGTTCTGTCTGACACCACACACGTCACCCGAATGAATGAATGAAAAAAGTAGAGATCAATGCAGTAACCTTCACCTTTATATGAGTTCAAAATACCCTGGAATACACAAAGCGAGGAGGAAAATATAAGGTCTTTGACATCAAGGAGAAACAACACAGAGCTGAATTTTACCAGTATAATTAGCTGTTGCATCTCAAAAATAAGCCTTTTTTCAAAGCAGTTTTTGTTGTTGTTTTTATTGGAAATAAATAATAAAATAAAAGGGAAAACAGGAAAAAGAAAAAAAAAATTTAAAAACCTAAAATGCACTACCTTCACTTGCCCAGGGTAAACCTACATTCATTGCCTGTTAATATTTTAATAGAAAATTCGTTCAAAAGCCAAGAGTTAATACAGTGAGATGTATTTGGTTCGATTGAAGACATGCGAGATATTCCACAAAGCAGGATTTCTCAACTTAGCCAAACAAATTAAATGTGTGTCCTATGTGAAAAGCTCTGAGATTGCCATTCCTATTGGATATACCTCCACTCTGGACTTAAGCTGTGTAGCTAACTCATAAATCCGGCTTTGTGAAGCAGCCCCGCTCAATAACTTCATGGCAGGTGTAGTCCATGAGCTCAAATCCAGGACAGGCCTGGTTGTGCCCTTGGGGGAGGGCACTGAAAACCCCACTACCACAGGTGGTGCTGGTATAGACATCAGAAATTTCCCTTGTAGGGTCAACAGAGTCTAATCTAATCTAACATGTGAGCCATATATTTAATAGCTTTCCGTTTCTGAGAGCATTGTCTCAGTAGGGTCCATAACATCACAAGTAAAGAGGAAAGTCTTCTTCCTGTTAAGAACATCATTCAACAGGTTTCCAGTCATATACAAGACACAGTTATGCATTCCCAAGCTTTGTTAGGTGTTCATTTCTATTAGGTGTACAAGTGAGTTGTAAAGAGGTTTTTGAGTGTGTATTTGTGTGTGTAACATAATTGTTATTCAATATTCAAACATACTCCTCTTCTTTTGACAACTTATAGTAAATGTTGTATAGCATTAAAATGGTAATAATATAAAACATTAAAACAAAGAGTTTGAAAATTGCAAGCAAGAGGAATTTATTCATCACTGCTTTTGACATCAGTTCCGTCAAGGAACATGCATTTTTCCTGTTCTTTGTTATAATATTGTAATTGTAAACATAATAATAATAATTTTTAAATCATTTATTCATTCAATTTTATTTACTGTAAATAAAATCATAACTGTCATTTTTAATACTATACAACAGTGACCATAAAATGACAAAAGGGTGGGAAAATGTTTGAAAATCTTTAAGAACCGTGGTTATGTGTACTCAGTCAGTACTCAGTATCTGACTAGTGTTCTACAGACACACCCAAGTCCACACGTGAGGAGCGTTCTTGCTGTGAAGGGCCCCTGGTTTTAAGAACTGTTTACACAGGCAAAGACACACGGAGGCATTCAAATGGTATGCTTTCGGTGTCCACAGTTCTGTAGAAACATTGTCTGTATAAAGAACCGGTTTCTGACCACACTGTCCCAAAAGCGTTCTACAACAAGAGCTCTGAAAGGTCCGTTTCTGCTGTTTGTTTTTTTCGAATCACATGTAGTTGTTGCTGCTGCTGCTGTTGTTGTTGAGCTGTCCTGCCCTCAGTGTATAGTTCTGTCCGTCGTTGTTGTCCCACAGTTCCGTTCCCTCTGTTTTCAGATATAAAGCGAAGTGCACGGCGGCGCTGGGGTCGGGGCGCGGGGGCGCGCACACCGTGAACGCGAAACTTTCTCCGCCGGGCGCCTGCACGAGCGAGGGAACGAGCACGGCGAGTGTATCCACGTACGTGCGCCACTCGTCCAGCGTGTACCGCACGCCCACCTCTCGCGCTCGCGCCGCCGCCGTCGCTGAGACCCGGATGATGCCGTGCACGCGCCCGCAGCTGACGCTGACCGTCTCCAGCGCGAGCCCGCATCGCCGCACGCGCGCCTCCAACTCCACCTCGTGTGTCCTGAGCGTGGGCACGCGCACCGGTGGCGCGGGCACGTGATACACGGGCACGCGCGGCTCTTCAGCGGCGCTGAAGTGCTTCACGCGCGCCAGGCTGAGGCCCAAAGCGTCCGCGAAACGCACGCGTTTACCACAGCCGTGCGCGAGCGCGCGCAGCAAGAGCGCGCTCTCATGCTCGTGCTCTGGGTACGCGGGCAGGGATTTTGCGCGTCGCCGGTCCCGGGCCTGCGCGAGCTCGAGTTCCGCGGCGGAAAGCTCGTCTTCCTCCTCATCCTCGTGCGTGGAAAGCGCGCCGTTCTGCTGTGGGAACGACATCACAGAGAGGAAGAGAGAGAAGGTTTACTGTAGGAACATTGAGAGAGAGAGAAAATCCCCAGAAATCCACAGAGTTTAGAGATTGGAGCGGAGTGTGGAGTTTGACTTGTAAGGGTCAGACTCTGTAGTGGACACGCCCCCCTACCATAATTAACCCCCAAACGGCACAGTTGAAGAGGTAAACTCTGGCCAAACGACAAGCTTTGTTTATTTTCCAAGTGAAAGTAAACCACTAACAGAAACCTTATTGAAACCGAGAAATCTTAACGAAATTAGGAATATTAAATAGTGGGTCACCTCCTCTTAAAAATGGACCTTACTCAGCTTTTTTTTCTCTTCCATTAGGCAAATTTGGTACTTAGTCCCTTGCACCAGGTACTTTTTAGTCCCTCCTCACAAGCGCAGATTATGGACTAAACGAGGCATGTAATCATTGTGGAACGCTGTTTGACCAGAAAGACTTTTCTACACTGCGAAATGCAAACCTCCATCACAAACAAGCCACTTGTAGATTCTCCAAGCTACAGCAGCGACCAGGATTGTTTTTATCTCATTCAGAGCGGCAGCTTGTAATATTGCGCCGTTTTCTTATTTTTATTTTCTCGTGTGCATCTGTAGAGCCAGGGGCGGGCACTATTCAGAAATCAGCGATCCCTTCTGACCAATCAGAGGATTCGTTAGGCACGTGTCGAATGCTATTGGCTGAGGTCTCCTGGTTCTGTGACTGAGCGCCTCCTACGAAAAGCCTTCTCCAGAAAACAAACACGGAGGACCGAGGGTCCTTGAAACGGGGAAAACGGGAAATTACTCATCAACTTTTTGATGGAAAACGTAATAAAATCTGTAAAGTTCTCTGTATGTTTCCGGGGCCGTGCTCTGGATGACTCAAGCCGCGTCTACTGTGTTGTTTATAGGTTTTAAACAGCACAAAGCCAGGGATAAACTGATAGAGTCATAACTAATTCACTGTTTACAGCAGTTCAGAGTGATATGATACATATTTGGAAAGAGTGTTGAGTTGGGTCTGTTTTCATATTCAAATTCATCATTCATTGTCTGTAACCGCTTATCCAGATCAGTCGAGTTCAGTTCAGTTGAATCGCCAATCCACCTAACAATGTGTGTTTTTGGACCGTGGGAGGAAACCCCCACAGACACCGGGAAAACACACCACACTCCTCACAGAGTCACCCGGAGCGGGACTTGAACCCACAATCTGTGACTGCGACACTACCTTCTGCGTCACCGTGCCGCCTCATATTCAAATTGCGCAGCAGAATGTGCTCGCAAACCGAGACCGAGTCTACTCAGGGTTTTTGATTCTCTGAATCATTGGCGAGTTCATCCCATTTACAGTCTATGGTTGATTCGATTCATCCCGAATGCCTGATGCTCAGAATAGATTCACTGAAGACTCCTCGTCAGTAAATACGTTTAGACATATTTAGCGAGACGGCTTTGGGCCTATACTGTGAATATTGCATATTTCACATATCTGCCACGTGTCACAGGAATGTGAGGAAGACAGAGTAATTATTAAGATTAAAAAAAGCATTTCAAGCCAAAATATCCTCAAACTCCTTAAGGCAAACACGCTTTCTTCCCCATATTCATGCTACATAGTAACATATACTCCCGGCTTTATCTCTATGCCACCTTCTTCATCAGAAATCGGATAAAGAGTAATTTCCCGTTTTCTATTCCATTTTCTGGACCCTCGGTCCTCCGTGTTTGTTTTCTGGAGAAGGCTTAGGAGGCGCTCAGTCACAGAACGAGGAGAAATCAGCCAATAGCATTCGACCTGTGCCTAACGAGTCCTCTGACTGGTCAGAAGCTTTCGCTGACCTCTGAACAGTGCCTGCCCCTAAAATTAGTTTTGCACCACACTGACTGAGATATTTGGTGCAAAACTGAGAGCATGCGGAAATTGTCACGTGTAAGCGAAAAAGACAGCATTTGAGACTCGTAGCCGCAGATTTGAGCAGGTGTAGTCATTGACTTGTGTTTGTGCAGGACAAATATTCCCTTTAAAAAACTAATTCATATATATTTATACACACGCACACAGGTGATTAACTCACAAATATACCTCCATACAGCACTGCCCAGTGGCACAGTGTATTCATTCAAGTGTTATTGCTTAAACGTATTTCCCTTCATGCTCTGTATCCCCAGGAAAGATTTAATTGTGATCTGTCTTGTTGATATTTGTTCTAGTTAATAATATAATGTGTACAATGCTTTTGTAGTCCTTTTGTTAAATGGATAGTTCAATTTTTTAAAAAAAGAAAGCCATACGTGATGCTTTCAACTTCTGCAAAGTTTGGCACAATGGTGTCAGAAGAGTTCAGATCAATCCTCTGTGAATGGAAAGGCGTTGATGAACAAATGAAATCACCATCTTGCCTGCTCACAATGTGATGGCTTTGAACTGTGAACTGCCATGATGGCACTGAACCGCTTGATGACATAAGCTGGGCCATCAACATGGATTATATCTGTCCTGCACCATCATGGGCATCTGACTCAACACACTGTTGGATACTGGCTCTAGTCTGCGGTGTCAGTGCTGCAGCCAGACACACTGCTTTGCACAGTAGGTGACACACTGGAGACCAACGTAGCAGTTATAGTCAGTCATCAGAGGACAGTAATATATCAAGGTGCATATGGGGAATTAATCCTATGAGCATGAGTTGTACCTAGTGCCTATTCAAAATTACTCAATTTTGGGTGCTGTAATTCCAAGCAGCAATGTAGGCCAACCTCATTGTTTTTAGGACTGTGCTTTGTCTGGAAGGTTAATGCATTTCTGAGCTCATGGGCAAACATGATTTTGGGTACAAATCACCAATAACTACATTCCCCTGAAGGAAAAGCTCAACTCCAAGGAGTAGCCAAACATGCAGCACCTTAGAGACGTCTTTAACCCAGGTGTGCAGTGCAACACAACAGCAGCAGCAGATCCAGCAACGGAGTGGAGGCAGATTCTACTGCACTGCCAGCAATTTCAGGTCAAAGTGGCAGTAGCAAATTGTGAGAAACAAAGTGTTTTTTAATTACTTTCAAAAAGGTGACATTCACATTTTAATTTAAAAAAAACTTTTTTAAAAATACGATTCTGAGGATGTTTTCTCAACATATTCTAGCTGTCCAGTCTGTCTGCATGCTCAAAACCGTTTTAATGTTTTTATGAATCTCTGGTGTCTGTACAAAAAAAAAAAAAAAATCCTGTCTTGGTGTGGTATGCTAGGCTTTCTCTCTCTCTCTCTGTATTTGGCAGAGCAAAGGCATTTGGACTTTTTAACAGCAAAGAGAACTCCAAATGTTGAAATGCATGAACTGAGATGAGGATATTGCTCTATTCCTGCTCCATAGGTGTGTAGTATTGACTTACTTTTGGATTTCTAAATTAGATTATTTGGATTACTCAAGGTGGAATGTCTCCAAATTCAGAAGATGGCTAACTGCATTACATAAAGTGCTACAGTGTTACAAATTGTATGTGGTAAATGATTTTTTTCCCCCTCGAACATACAGTTCCACCTTAAACGCTTTAGCAACACTGCTGTGTCTGATCCACTTTTACCAGCAAAACACATACACAGCCACCACCACCACATCAGTGTGACTGTAATGTTGACACCCAAATAATAAAGACTGGAGCAGAAATAATACGTTTGGATCACTGTAAAACACTAAGTTGAGCCTTTTATTGTTAAATGTCTCTGATGAATCGTGTTTCCTGTATATCAACCCTGTTCTGCCAAGAAAGTTCCAAAGATCTGTCAGGTTGAAGGCCTTACTTTAATTTTTCTCTTGGCTACACCCAAGGCAAAAGAGGACATTTCAAGGAGTATAGAGGTGTTTTTTTTTCTGTTGCCAATTTGGAAGAGATTTGGAAGAGCACACAGCAGTGACCCACTTTGGAAACTTTGGAAAGTTGAAAATGTAGTTAACTGCATTTCTCCTTTTCGTCCACTGGGCTGTGCTACAACTCTGAAACCTCTAGCTCTCTGGGGACTCTTAATACTAAACAGGCACCAATTTTTATTTTTCATTAATATGCAATTTGCTATCTCAATATATTGAAATACTATCTCATTATTTTGAGATAAGTCAATATACTGAGATAGCATCTCATTATTCTGATCTACTAAATCAATATATTGAGATTGTATACTCTATTATACAATAATATATTGACTTATCTAAAACAATGAGATACTGTCTCAATATATTGAGATAGCAACTTTTATTAATGAAAAATTAATGATAGCAATTTTTATTAATGAAAAATAAAAATTGCTGGCTTGATTTTATGTGGCGGAAACGGGCTTCCATACAAAAAGGAAGAGTGACATCACTTCCATTCTGTCCAGTTTGAGATCAGTGTTATTTATAGAGAGATTTTTACAACTGGAGTTGTTCAGAGCTGTTAGGAAAGATTTAGTAATTTTGTTCTTGGGCTCCCAATACAGTTGTATATACATTTTGATACATCATATACATTTTGAATGCATTATATTTAGGCATTTAACAATATATTTTTTTCTTTAATTGGTCTTTCATTTAGTTCACTGCATCAGTTAAAACTGTTCTTTAGACTTCTTTTAATTTTGATTTATTTGATTTAAACAAAGAAAAGCAAATGATTGTCTGTTCTTCAGAACTTATCAGCAAAATGTAACATTGAGCCGATGAGAAACACTGCTCCAGAGTTCCTTGACCTAGAAGTACTCTGTTCTTCATTATGACATTTTTACATTTCTTATACGGGTGGTAATAAAAACACCAAAACCACAAAGGCTCTTTTTGTTGATCTGCACAACCGTGTTTCCATATTTACAGGATCTACAGTTGTTTCTGTTACTGTCTGAACCTTGGCTTGAGGTATGAGGTTATTCACCAGACCTCCCACACTCATCTGTATCATCATCATCTTCCTCTGAATCTGTCTCACAAACTCGTTGTCGAGAACTGAGCTAACACATTTGGCACACAAAGGCTTTTGGAAAACTAAAAATACATTTTTGTTTCATAAAAATACTTAGTAAAATTGTCTAAATGTGTTTTGCTGCTGTAAAGAACAGATTGAATTTTCTGAATATTTATTATAATTAATTAGTATTTGACGGGTATAATACACTACATCAATGAAATGGAACAAACTTAGTTAAACTACAAGTGACATCGTACAAATCATATCTGGAATTGCTTCAGTTTAACACAAAAGTGGTCTTGAGGTTTTCTCCTGTGTTTTCATGATGATATCAACAATTTTGAAATGGTTTGGTAAAGGCATGGAAATGCTTCCACTTCATTCACAGTTCAGTAGAAAACTCAGAACACTTGCCTCAAAAGAATGGAAGTTTGTTTCTGTATTTCTCTTCATTAGATGATGAAAGAGCCACCTCCAAAGATCATGAATCATATTTCATATAATTGGCTTTAAAGGGTTAAACTGCCCCACCGGACTTGGTTTAAGTCCACAGAGAACCTGCAGAGTTGGTAAGATTCTCAGCACTAAAGTTAGAAGCATGGCTGCCCAGTGTTTAGTATAAATGACTGGAAACAACACTTTAAATAAGTTCTAGGCTGAGAAACAGTGAACGTGTGTTTTAGCATTGCCCAGCCTGAGCAGACTGATCTGCCAGTGTTGTTATTAACAGCTGGTCAAATATGTGCTCTCTTATGTAAGAGCTGGAACCTTACCTGTGTGTTTTAGCTGAACTTCACGTCTTTATTTTTTACTACATCACTGGCACATGAAGAGGATCACACAGTAACTATGATATACCTATATTTCAGTTTATTTAGAAAACTAGTGGAAGCAACCAAAGTGGGTCTGGCACTACCAGGAAGTGTAGTGAAATTCATTTTAAAATTAATAATCGTTTTTGTTTAATTAATAGGAATGGTATATTTAGCCCCTATCACTATATGACTTCAGTTATCATTAGTAATCAACAATAGATAATACAAATTGAATCAAATATAGTGTTTGTCTTCTTCTTTTGCCTGTATTTCACTGAAAACAATGCAGCAGCATGATAGTTGATGTTTTACCTCGTGAATTCATTCATTATCTGTAACAGCTTCATCCTGTTCTGGGTCACGGTTTGTCTGGAGCCTACCTGGAATCACTGGACAGTCCATCACAGGAAAACAAACACTCACTCCTATGGATGCTTTTGTACTGTCAGGCCACCTACCAGCACGTGCTTTTGGACTGTGGGAGTAAACCGGAAAACCCAAAGGAAACCCCCACAGACACAGGAAGTACTCCTCACAGAAAGTGACCCGAGGTGGGGTTTGAACACAACCCCAGAAACCTAGAGCTACCTGTTGCTCCACTGTGCAGCATAGTTTGTGCAGTTATTGTATTGTGCAGTTATTTTAACCCCACCACCATCGTTTTAAATCGTTAGTCGAAATTAGCTTTAATTCAATCCAATGACTGTTCCATTGAAATGTCAGGAGGATTCTTTCTAGTAAAAAGTGCATCTTTACTACTAATAAACTTATATTAACTATTTTACACATTGTAGTCCTCTTCTTCTTTTTTTTATTTTACTTCAAAATTTTTTATTCAAATTTCATTTGTTGCTTTCAAGAAACTGGATGGAAAGCTAAAACGAGCTGCGTTGTGTATAAGGAAGGTTTAGAAGTCTGTTTAATGGATAATCCAGCAGATGGCAGTGATAAACCACTTCTAAGAAAACGAACTCGCTCCATGGCTGTATGTTATTACGCTTTGAAAAAGATCTGATTGAATGAAACCAAAGAAAGGAATGGTTGAGGGGAAGACGGGTGTTACAGAGATTTTCGATATACAATTATTATTTTTTTGGAAAAATGTTTCTACTCTGTTAGGTCCCAGATAAAACAGTGGGTTTCTGTAGGCCCAACTCAGTGCATGATTAAAGATATATAACAGGTTTTACTGATCAATGACATTAGGGGCAGATTGATCCAAACTGAAACAAACGCAGTTTTGCAGAAGTCATAATGCTGCGGGAACCTTGCAGTTTGGGGCAGTATTTCTGCAGATAATGTTGCTGATTTTTTTTTTTTTTTTATCAAAATGTATGTTCCCCTCACTGCTGAGAAATAGAGGCAGATTCTTATCCATCATGGAATTCCATCAGGGAAGGGTTTTTCTTTTTTTCTTCTTCTTCTCCTGCAGCATGACAATGACCCTGAACACATGGCCAAAGGCATAAAGAACTTCAGGAAAAAAGAACAAGGACTACTGCAGCAGATGATGTACCCCCATGCACACACACACACACACACACACACACACACACACACACACAAACACACAAAGCCTTGATCTCAACATCATACATCACTGAGTAAGTTTGGGATCTGAGATTAAATGCCTTCAGTTTACTTCTACAAGCGTGTGTGTGTGTGTGTATATATACATATATATATATATATATATATATATATATAGTCTGTGACCACTTTATTATATGTATCTACACATATCTAATATAAGGTAATCTATACATATACTTAGGTGTATCTACATATATTTTTCATTTCATCAGCTTCACTGACCATACAGGAGCACTTTGTATTTCTACAATTACATACCGTAGGCCATCTGTTTCTCTGCATACTTTGTTAACCCCCTTTTAACCCTATTAGTTCCCCTTGTATGATTATCAGCACAGCAGTGAAACGTTGGTGCTAGTGGATCAGACACGGTAGTGCTACTGGAGATTTTAAACCCCACATCACTGCTGGCCAACAGCAGCCTGTGACAACTGAAACACTACAGGTTGACCAACAACCTGCAACAGATGAGCCACTGCCTCTGAATTTACATCTACAAGTTGGTCCAACAAGATAGGGGAGTCCAACAGTGGACAGTGAGTGGACACAGTGCTCAAAAACTCCAGCAGCACTGTTGTGTGTGATCTACACACCAGCTTAACACGTTAACATACCACCACCACATCAGTGTCAGCTAAATTATACCCGCTGTGTGGTGGTTCTATGGGGATCTTGACCACTGAAATATATGGTGAAATGATTGAACAAGTTGTGTACCTAAATATTAGACTTGTGGATGTTTATGGATACCTTAGGTTTTTTCAGGCCCGTATTTCATGGTGGCAAATGCAAGGTCAATAAGTTTGTTTTTGCTTCGGTTGGGATGTAACAGCATATGTGCATTTGATTATTCTGCAAACCGCTCAGCAGTTTGGTGTTAATGGGTTAAATTTCCCAGTTTCTTCTTATGCAAATTTTCATATGAAAGTTTAACATTTCAGATATTTTCATTGTTATGCTTTAAGTTTGTGAGTGGACAGGGTTTCAAGTTACAGGGTTACAAGGTTGTACACGATTCACTTTTTTAATGTGATTAAACAAAGATATACACAAAAACATGTTATACATATTATATTAACATGTTATACACTGTAATCCAACAAGACCTTAAGTCATTAAAATTATTAAGGCATCAGTCTCCAGTCTGGAATCATTTTGATGATCAGTTTCTAAAAAGCCACTACAACATGTAAAAGGCATTCAACACGCGAATAACCCATGAAACCATAAAATATGTGTGCTAATTTCACGAGAAAGCCATGGTTTTATTCTTGACTGAGCACTAATATGAGAAAATGTAATAATGGATTACATAAACATCAACAATCTTGTCTGTAATGTGCAATTACATTCAGTCCTAGTGTGTGTATCTTACTATCACTTTTCAGTGGGCAAAAGCAAAATACATTACTTACATTCAGTGGTATAAAATGGAATGTTTTAGCACCAAATATACAGAGACAGCTGTTGTTCTTCTGGATGCCTCAAGCAAGTTTTTGTTCTCTATGATTCAAATTAGCAAACATTTATCACGTCCTCTTGAAGCAGGTGGAAAACAAAAAACCCAAAAACATGCAGTGTATGCGCTGCCTTGTACTAGAAATTAAACCACGGTATATTGCCGATATATGTTACTATAGTACGTCAAAATAAGACATTCACCTGCTGTATTATAGTATGTCAGTGATAAAGGACGACTGCACCATAATCCAAGGAACTGCTGTTTAAGTCAGTGAGAATTTGCATAATGCTGATGTAATATTAAGGTAATGTTAATAACACAGTGAACAAGGCCACACTACTTTGACAAGTGCTGTGTGATCATGACTGCAATATAATATACCTTATATTGTAATATAATTAAAATATATTTATGAATATAATTATTTATGAACATATTTTAATGTGACATACTTTAATGCCTGCATTACTTGACAAAATAGCCTTTTAAAGGGAATTCTACACATTTCAAAAACTCTATATACTCAACAGTTATGATGTAACAAAGTTATTCACAGTGGTTTGACATGAAATAATTAATTATAGAAAATTTACAGACTCTGGTTTCTTTACAGCGGTGCTGATGGTAACCAGGTGTTGCAAATTTTACCCCTGTTTTAGCCTGATGGCTCAACTAAAACTATTATAAAATAAAGTAATTCGATGTCAAGACTTCATTAACATCTTAATGATTGGAGTTGTGTAAAATTCTGAAGCATATGTTGAATTCGTCTTTAAAAGAACTGTCTATGATTTTTCTGTATTGTTTCTCAAATAAATTGTCATGATTCATGCTCTTCAAAAGCTACTTCATTTAGTGATAACAACGTATAGTGGCAAATTGAAGTCTCTGCATATTATTACATTAAAAACTAAAATAGCTATTACATATTCAATGTTGAACAAAATCATACAGTAGTCTATATATAGCAGTTTTACATATAACATTGAGAGTACATCTAAAAATACATGTCTTAGGTGAATTTTCATCTTTCAAATGTTCTGGGATACATGGGAGACACACACAATGACAGTTACCAAAAGAGCCTTCATTTGTCATAGCTGTGAAAACAGGTGATGAAAAAAAAAACCCTGAAATATATTATTGGCGTCATGGTTCAGCATTCATACTGTGAAAATGGGACAAACAAATGCTAGCAAATGCCAACAGTCCACTGGAGAGGTCTGAGGGTCCATCATGCCTCCTCTGCTGTATAAATGCGGTACATCAACGTGACGATCGCTGCAGCCAAGGCAGGTATCAACCAGTTGGACCACCAGCTTAATCAAGAGACAAAACACAAATCACACAACTGTCAAATTAACTTGAATGTACGGGTGGGCGATATGGCCCTAAAATAATATCATGATATTTCAGGGTATTTTGGCGATATTCTTAGCGATATGAAAAAACACTGAAATATACTTTTATTAATTTCAAGAACACACTGTTGAAACAAAATCAATGCTATACCAATATTAATTATAGTAAATTAAATATATACCAATAGTATTACATGGTTATACCAAGATTCTGATTTTGTATAAAACACTAATGTAGCATATAAATCTACCACCCAACCAAAGTGCCGAATGTGTGTGTATATAAACAGCAAATGTAAACAGTTATACAAAAAGCAACCTTAAAACTTCAAAGTAAATAACAAAACAAAAAGAATAGTTGCTGTGGTGAGTCATTATGTAAACAAGTCATAATATCACAATATTTTTTTATACCGTTTTAAAAATTATGACATATCGTGAAATATATGATATGGCACATCCCTACTAGAAAGAATACAATCTTTTTGAAGAACATTTGAACAAACCAATAATAAATGTAAAAAAACAAAAAACAAAAACAAAACAAAACAAAAAAACAATAATAATTTGAAACAAAAAAAATGTTTCCCCCTCAGTCCTTGTCTCAGAAGCTCACTTCACTGGTAATATTCCAGCAATAATTATGTCTTAGTCTATTTGCTTATTTTCACCACTGTACACTTCAGCAGCATGAGCCACACCACAACTAATTACTTAGTTACTAATCCCCTGTGCAGAGTCAGTGTTTGTGATGTTAATATGAAAAACTTCTACTGACAGCTCTGACTCTTGACTGAAAATTTAAAGATTCACAGTGTGACTCACAGTATCAGAAGTACACTATATTATAGCAGACATTGTTCCTTTTGATTCAGTGAAGTGGCTTCAGTTTAAATAAAGTTGTTACTTGATACACTCTTACAAACAAGTGTTCCTTTATATGAAAATTTTCTTTCAGACATTTTACTTCTTGGTTTTGCTATAATAATTTTACAAGGTTGTAATTAATCTTTTTAATGTGATTAAACAATAGCAACTTAACTTGTGATTTTCTTAAGTTCTTAAGTTATTTCAGTTATCAAGGCATCAGTCTCCAGTCTGAAATCAACCCCTGGAACCCAAACTAGGATTTGAGGTGTGATGTTAATATGCAAATGCCTCTAATATTGCCTGAAAAACCACTGCCAAATCTGACTTTTGGTTGAATATTTCTGATAACCTGTAACATGCAAGATAACTTTAAGCTTTAATGTAAACACTGATATTCTGCCTGTCTACAGTGGATCACCTTTTGTGTTATACTGTGTGCCACTGAAATGCATAAGGCACAAATAACAAACATGTGAATTTAAGCATTTAGATTATAAATTCTGTTTAAATGAGAAAATGGATATCAAATATATATTCATTTTAACTATGCTGATAGCTGCTATATATAGCTACTACTATAAATGCTTAAATTATTATAGTCACTGTCTATATATAAACATGCATCTCCATTCATGTTGATTTTCAGTCTACTACATCATTTGAACACCACCGAAGTCCTTCACATGTCCTTGACATTTGTGGCATCATTATATCCAAATCCACCAACATTATCCAGACCTGTATTGAAGGCTTTTCTGAACTCTACAAACCAACTGAGAAATAACTAAGGAACTTTTAGTTGTAGAGGTGTAACTATGGTCATATCTAGCAGCCTCAAGTGAAACTGAGAGAAACCACATATTGCAAATGCTCAAGATTTGCCAGTGTAGCAATGACTAATCCTGGCCTTTCATGAAAGGAGGATATACACAGAATGAACTGCACTTTTGGGTAAAGGTTACTATTATCATAAATCCTCAAAAATGCAGCATTTATTCTTAATCAGAGGTGAAGAATATGACTTATTTTATTTCAAATCTGATGCTAACATAACTTTTAGCCTACCTTGTTTGTTCATGAACTGTTGTTACAAGTGACTCCTAAAAACAGAGGAAAACAGAAAGAAAATATAGATGAGCAAAATATTATTAATGGCTAAAGAATACAAGCCTGGTTCTAGAATCAATACAATATGGCTTGTCACTTAGGAGTCGATTCAGACTGAGAGCAAACATTATTAATTGCTCTAACTTTTCACTATTGAAAATGTAACCATATCTAGATATTTTTTCTACTATATGACATACTCCCTCCCGGTGACTGTCTGTGAGGAGTTGGTGTGTTCTCCCCGTGTCCGCGTGGGTTTCCTCCGGGTGCTCCGGTTTCCTCCCACAGTCCAAAAACACACGTTGCAGGTGGATTGGTGACTCGAAAGTGTCCGTAGGTGTGAGTGTGTGAGTGAATGTGTGAGTGTGTCTGTGTTGCCCTGTGAAGGACTGGCGTCCCCTCCAGGGTGTATTCCCGCCTTGCGCCCGATGATTCCAGGTAGGCTCTGGACCCCCCGTGACCCTAAATTGGATAAGCGGTTACAGATAATGGATGGATGGATGGATGGATGACATACTCCCCTGCTGGACATGATTATACCTGCATGTATGAATAATGCAACTGTATATTGTACATACCGTTATATAAATATATAATGTACGTGGTTCTCTAGTGCCACAACTGGTAAATAATTATTTGATATGTAAATAAATAAATAATTATTCAGTGACAAAGATGTTATGACAAAAATATTTATAAAGATAATTTACAGACCGGTGGTTTGGCAATCTTGTGTCTGTCATCCTAGAGAGAGAGAGAGAGAGAGAGAGAGAGAAATATTTAAGCCGAGTGCTCTTGTATATGTTGCAAAGACACAAATCTGGCCAGTATGTGAAAATGATGACAAATTTCTCATCCATATTGCAGTGAGCGTGGTCCCATAAGACAAGAGCACACAAACAGAAATGTCCCTTTTTTTTGGCTGATAGTAAAACAGGAAGGCCTACAGCACCAATGTTGTATCTGCACTGCCTGTTGATATCACATGCTGAAAAAGGCTTGCAAAATGTTGTCAGTAAGATTGAACTTTACAGTACCTGCTCCTCGAGCTATTGTGGGACAATTAAAACTTGCTGTACCTGCTCTTTAAACTACATCCCCCACACCTAGTGGAAAAGTGTAACATGAGCTAAAATTGAGTTAATCCTTCAGATTATTTATCAGCATAAAGAATGTCTTGTTATCTGGGTCAAAGGAGAAACGGACTCTTACTTTCAGCTATAAATGACCTCATTCTGCATGTTACAGCAGTCCACAACTGCCTTCAATTGAAAATGGTGAAAATAAAACACTGAAAGGTGAATGTGGTTGTGCGGCTTGTGTAAGACGTATAAAAGGCGGAAAAAGTAGGCATTGGATTTCAAGGAAAAATGGACTTATGGATACCACAGAAAGCTATTCCTCTCTCCACACCCAGATGTTTGTCTAGAGTGGCAACACCAAGCATTATCTCGAGCACAGAGAAGAGTGAGGCTCATTCCTAGATTACATAAGGAGAAGGAAGAAATGCCCTGGCTGAGTGAATTTCATTTATGCCTTCATGATTCACTATGTTTGCAGTATGGTTGTGTACTACGTGTTATCGTTACTTTTCTGAGTGTACAATGTTATCGTCTATATTTTAAGAAAATGAACAACTATTTTGACCATTTAATGAGACATTTTCAGCAACACCACCCTGTATGCGATTACAGGGTAAACAGCATAAAAATGAGATTTGGGATATATGCTCGTTATTTTATCATCTAATTGTATTTTTGGTAAAAATACTTGTACTTGTGCATGATGTCCAATGCAAGCCTTGGAACAACCAAATATTGTAACATATGGTGCATCATGACAATGTCAATCATTTTATATGATCTGCTGTAACAGTAACCCATAGTTTGCCAAATGCTAAATGTAAGTTTAGAGTAAAGCAAAGAAAGGGAAGTAACTCACTGGATGCAGCTCTCCTATAAGCATGGAGTTGGCCAACTCTCTAGCGTCTGTAGAGTGTCCTACATCCTCAAAGCTCTCAGTGGCATCCCCTCCTGCCTGCTCCCGCAGCACCTCCTCTCCTCCTGGGTGCTAGAAGAGCACCACACACCCAGTCAGCCAAAAACAGACAAAACTTCTAAATAAATATTGTCACCTACAAAAATAATATTGGCTTATAATGATTAATTCATAATAATACATTTAAATAATAGTTCAATTATACAAATTAATGTGAAGGGGAAGAAACATAAATATAAATAATAATATGGATTAAGAACTACTGGATATACCAGTTTCAACATTAGAAATCATGTCCAAAATATTAGGGTTTAAAACAAATTTATACTCAGACTGGATTCTGTCCAACTTAAGAAATAATGGTGGAAAGGAAACCACATGAACTGTTTTAAAAGGAATAATAATCTTAAGCCAGATGCATGTGCAGAAACATTTTTAGTGCACCCTTGGGAACTTAGGACTGTACAACACACATCTTATATTTCTTTAATTAAATGTGGCATCTTTTTGTGAGACTGTGTAATAGGCACAGGCACATTGGTTTAGTTTTGAGGCCGTTTTTGCATCTTGAACAGAATGCAGACACTGGAGGACTGTGCTCAGCTGGGTATGATACGTGCTTTAATGCACGCAAAAGCACAGGGATATTCACCTCGAGTGAACTTTGCCACAAAAAAGACATGAGGCTAAACATGTCCTAGTACTCTGAGAAACAATGTCAGAAATTTTGGCTCCAACAGGGTCAGCTACAGTCCAGAGCAAAATAACACCTTATTTCAAATAAGAGGTTGAACTAAATGACCAATAGTCTACAGGGAACATGCTGAAATTTTCTTTTCTGAAAAAAATGGATAAAAAAAAAACTTTCTGAGCACAGATTTCAGCATACTGGAGCGTAAATGTGAGAAACATTTGAACAATTTTGTGTGCATCTTTATTAAGCAAAAAAAAAACGATATTTTTGTATTCCAATAAATACAGACTAGACGTGAGATCCACATAACATTTCTCAGTTTAGCCAGATAAGTTGCGTCCAAATTCAGTCCTGTCCAATAAGAAAAGAGCAGAGACACGTTCCTATTGGACCATACTCAACTTTGGAATTTATCTGGCTCACCGAGAAATACTGCTTTAGGGAATACCCTCAAGAGTATCCAAACCCTTGCATATGACTGACTATATGACAATAGCTCTAGGCCTCATTAATACTCCACCATCCCCAGGCACATAAACCGTACAAACACAGACGGACTGTTACCGGACGTGACAACGCACATGTTCTGGTTAATGATCCTTTACAGAGAAGCGGGAAAAGGTTTCTTAGTGGAATTAAAGGTCACAAACCTCCTCTAGAAACTTGGTGACATCGTACACTTTGTGGTTGACGATAATCCATGTACTTTTGAAAGAGTTGCGCTCCTCCACTTCGGACAAACGATAATATTTCACCGTTTTCTCGTCGGATCCCTTTGCTTCCATTGGTTTCCCTTTGTTTCTAGTGTTCTTTGTGGATTCTAGCTTTTCCGCGAATCAAGTCAAGTTAACGTTAAAGAGGCTCAAAGTTACACAACTCCCCGCAGCCACACAACTCACCCACTCCCCCAGCTCCAGTTTTACAATTGTAGTTCCTGACATCGCCAAACCCCGCCCATCCCCGCCTTTTCACGATCTGATTGAACAGTTCAACTCGTACGCGTTCCACTTCTGCGCTCCGATTGGACGTCATTCCCGTCTGTCAACGCGTCAAGGGAAAGACCGCAGAGAATGGCTGGGAAAAAGTTCACTACAGTTCATCTCCCAATGTCGAGATAAAAAACAAAGTAACTGAACCTGGTTCTCACGCACAGCGGAATTATAGTGGTGTCCCGCAGACACGCACGTAATCAACGCAGATTTTAGATACTATAATCCTGACTATTTTTAACCCAAGTATCACTTTTTCAAATTGTTGATGAACACCTTTATTATTATTATTATTATTATTATTATTATTATTATTATTATTTATGGCTGGGGCTTCGCCGAGTTCATATTACTGCATTGTACAGAAATTAATTGGGAGGGGGAGAGGCGCGTTTTTACCCGTCTCCACAAGTTACACAGTGCAGTTTCTGCAGTACTAAGCCCAGAGTAGCAACATTTATTTAAAAGTACATATCAATGGTTCCAATGCCACCCTCAGAAAAATATAAAGTCTTAAAATCACAACTGCAAAAACTTTTTTTCCAGTAAATGTTTACTAAAAGTAGATTGCAACAGCAGGTAACATATGGGTCATGAATTTATAGCACTGTGAAAAACACCCAGCCCCCTCCAGGGTGTATTCCTGCCTTGTGCCCAATGATTCCAGGTAGGCTCTGGACCCACCGCACCCTGAACTGGATAAGAGCTTACAGATAATGAATGAATGAATGAATGAAAAACACCCACTGAACCTATAGTTTTGCTCTGCCCATTACTGTGAAGTTATAAGGAGTGTTTCGATATGTACTAGAGAATTTATAATAAGAAAGGAGAACATTTATGTTTATATGCATTAAATTCACTGAAAGAAAAAACCGCGACCCTGAATTGGATAAGCGGTTACAGAGAATGAATGAATGAATGAATGAAAGAAAAAAAGTTTGTTTTGTTTTGTTTTTGAAGTTGTTTTTCACCATTGGCTCGCATCACCAATATTTAAGCAATTAAAATGAAAATAGCAGTTCTCGTTTGTATGAAAATCCTGTGATAAATGAATTATTTTGTGAGAAAAGATCATATATTTATTTTAAAATAATGTTATATGACATATTAGCACAAAATGTTGCTACAGCTCCAGGGTTCTATGGTTCAAAGCTTACTTTAGGTCACTAACTTCTGGTGTGAGATCCCCATGTTTGCTCCAGGTGCTCCTCCCACTGTCCAAGCGCGATCTGCCCGATTTGAAAGGTTTTTTTTTTGTATTTAAGCTGAAATTTTATATGAAACTAAATTGCAGCTGAAATGATTTTGACAACTTCAAATAGTCATCTAAACACAATAACCTTAGAGCATATGCTGCCTGTATTTTTGTAAACTTCTTTTACTTATTTTTGAAGATAAATTTTAAGCTGTTTACATTTTAAATAGTTATATAGCATATACTTATAAATGGCATTTTATATGTGGTTTAATTTTCAAGCACTATTTTATATTTATTTATTTGGCGTTAGTGCCTTTTTGCATGATTTTCGATAGGAAGTTGGGAGAGTCAGTGAAACTAGTAGCTATCACTAGGCAGTTTAACACCCTGTAGCAGCTCAGTTAAAATTTAAACCAGCTGATATATCGCTAGCTATTGCTACCATTAAACGTTCAACGCATCGTTAGTTTAGTCCGTTTAACATTTTCGAGTTAAGTGAGTAATTTTAGCCATATTTGGAAGTCGCATCTTTGTTTTTAGCACTTTGTTCTTATTGTTAGCTAGCATTAGCTACGCAGTTTCTTCATGAGGTAAAAACACACATACCTTATAAGTGGACTACAAGGAAACAGCTAGATAGTTAAGGGCTTTTTTTTTTTTTTACAATTTTGAGTTAAAAATATTTATTGAATGTGGGCTAACAACAAAGTGATTTTAGCATGTAAAACAAGCAGCTCTTCTTTGTTAATTAGAAATGCTCCAAAATACTTGGGATTATATTAGATATCATAATATTTAACTGATTAATAAAATGTCTGTTGTGTGCAGCTTTGGTGTGCTTAAGTTACTTAAAAGTCATATGACAATAGTTCTGTCTAAGGCTCAATCAAAGCAGCTTTAATGAATATTTTGATTGATTTGAGTGAAATATTCTGTATGCATTCTCTTTTTAGTATGAATGTACAAAAGGAGCAGTGTCTGTTCTTCCTCTCTTTACCAAATCTGAGGGAACTCTGTCGGGTTTTTCTGTCTTTTCCGAACTGCTCTGATGAAGGAGAACTCAGGAATAAACAGTTATATACCTGCAGGTGAGCCTTGATTCTGAGGTTGATTTCAACACTTCTTCCAAAACTACTGCATAATTCAACTGTGAATTCTGGCAAAGGTCTGTGTGGTCCTCTGGTGGTCTGACTAACAGGTGGTTGGTAGCAAATAGTCGCTGTCCAGTTACACGAATGTCCATTTGTATCGATTTTTATTTTACTACATCATTTGAACATAACAACTGTCCCTTACATTGGATGAAAATGTCATGGGTAGACTAATAAAATTGCTCCAAATTGCTTGGAGTTAAATTTTAATGAGCCTCTTTTACATTCACTTATATTGAAAGTTAAGAAAGTCTTCTCATGTGAAATTACTATATTGGGAGATGTTTTTAATTGGACAGCAACAAAATGTTTTGTAAATTTAGAAACTTTTACACAGTACAAGTTATCCTCCATAAATTTACGTACAGCAGCTGTGTAAATTATATTCATCACCAATGGTTTAAAGTGTATATATGTTGTGAGCAAATTTCACCACAGTCTTACAGAACACCACCTTGAATACACAGGGTTTTATTTTCGTGTTTTTTTTTTTCTGTAGTAATAGCAATGTAAAATCATAGAAAATGCTGATTTCAAATGCCATAAAAAGATTACATCAAATCTTTGGTCAGGTTTCACTGTTGTTTTACAAAAGGACATTTCTCAAAGTTAGATGAATGTAGAGGCGAAAAAAATAGACAAAATCTGGAAAATCCTGTAGGGTATGGATAGAGAGCTCAGCAATTGTATGAATACGTGAATGAGAGGGGGCTTCTTCAGAAAACTGTTGTTTTGCAACTTTAAACCATTATGCAAGGAGAAGGCCTTACATCAGTTCTATGAAGAAATATCTCAAAGTTCTGTGGGCTCTGTCTCATCTCAGATGATCCAAAATTGGTGCTGTGGTCAGATGAGTCAACATTTCAGATTGATGTGATGGAAAATGGACAACTTGTTATGTGTGCCAAAGACAAAATGGACTGCCCAGATTGTTATCAGTGAAAGTGCAAATGTCAACATGTTTCATGGTTTGGGGGTGCAGCAGTACACATGGCATGGACTATTTGCACGTGTGAGATGATCTGGAAGCAAAAATTCAACTTACAAAACTGCAAAAATTTGTTATCCTCAGATAAATGATAAAAAAAACCTTAGAAAATAGGTATTGGAACATAGTACTAAAAACGTCCCAACTTTTTAGGTGTGTTATGCTGGTGTCAAATACTAATTTTGTTTGTATTTACAAAATGCTATAAAGTTGGTCAATGGATAGATTTTAAATGTTTTATTTTCATTGCATTCATTAAATACATGTCAAAGAGAATTTCCAAAACACATATTCATGATTTTAGAAAATAAATAATAGGATTTTAACTTGAATACAATAATAATGCTATTTTTGGAAAAGGTCACTTTTTTATTTTGTCATAAAGTTCATTCATTCATTATCTGTAACCGCTTATGCAGTTCAGGTGGGTCCAGAGCCTACCTGGAATCATTGGGCACAAGGCAGGGATACACCCTGGAAGGGGCTTGTAATAAAGTCACAATGTTAATTGTAGAAGTGTTTGTTAAATATAAGACTAACTGATGCTCATTAGTAAGGTGCTATAAATATTATTTTGTAGATAAATACAAACCGTATATCCAATTGTATCTAGACAATGCCAATAAAATGTGAATTCAGTGGCTTTACACTGCAGCTTTGGCTGATACATAAATGCAGCTTCCACACTCATGAAACGAATAAAGTATAGTAAATGTTTGCTGACAAGTAGCTGCATATGAGTATAAGGCTTAAATGTCAAATGCTAAGTATTGGCTAGAAGGGGTTATAAAACAGTGCAGCAGGTAGTAAAACTGGGGTGATAGACCACCAACATTAGTACCTACCCTTATCAAATCCTTATTTTCCAGTGTAAACATTTCTTAGAAGACGTTACTGCATGAATTGTGTAAAAAAGTGCCTACAAACACCCTTTATTTGAAAAATTTAGAGGGTGAGAGAGAGAGATTTGTTTTTTTCTTGCTATAAAGATGCTTGAAAATGATGTTAATTTTTCACTTCTTTCAGAGAAATTTTGCATTTGCATCCTGATGTTATTGCCTCTCCTGTTTTGGGCTCCTATGGAGGGATCAACGTTATAATGGCTGTAAGTATGATATTAAACTTGTGTTCTGGCTTGATGGTATACTTTACCATAGTACAGTTACCACAAGCGATACTGTGATAAGAGAGTCAACACAGGAAATGTCTCTGTTTCCTTGCAATTGTGATTTGCACCCAGGTTTAGCTTATTGGTGCAATCATTTCATGTTTTTGTGTGTACATGTTTGAACATTATATTCACCACACTTTGCTAAATGCCTTTATCACATCATGTCTCGAAAAACGTATTGAATTTTTTTTGTACCTGACAGGGTTCATTCATTCATTCATTCATTGTCTATTACCGCTTATCCAGTTCAGGGTCACGGTGGGTCCGGATCATTGGGATCAAGGCAGGAACACACTCTGGAGGGGGCACCAGTCCTTCACAGGGCGACACACATTCACACACACATTCACTCACACACTCACACCAAAGGACACTTTTGAGTCGCCAATTCACCTACCAACATTCCAACCATGTTTTTGGACCGTGGAAAATCTGAATATGTCACTGTGGGATAATTGGAAGAAATAAAGTAGGGGGAGGGCTAATTTAGGCATTAGATTTAGCTTCTTGTGTTAATTTTTCCTTCACTCAGTAGCTTGTCTGTATTTAACATAAATTAAGGAAGGGTTTCCACACCTTTCTTTTATATTTGATAGTTTGATTATGAGTTTAGTCAGAAATTCACATTGTTTAGCTAGTTTATAGTAGAAAGCTTATATCTTCTTTCTAGTAGTTCATTTTTAGAAATTACATTCCTATATGAATATGACTTGTTTTTCCTGTTTTGTTTGATTTGTTTTGGTATTTTTTGAGTGTGTGTGCGTGTGCGCTTGCGCAACATGTCCCTGCGGTGTCTGTGCGTGACAGTGTGTGTTTGCGTGCCTACACAACCCGTGCTCAGGCACGCTCCGTGAGAAGCCAAATGGCTGGTACGCATTCCAAACATTCTGTCAGTTTTTTCCTCTGCTGGATTTTGGCCAACATAAAGCAAGGGCACAGAAAGGAAGTATTAAACTAAGCTAATGAGCTGCCTATCCATTTAAACCTGATGAGTGTGTCACAAGGTTTTCATTCATGTTGTGCATACAGACACAGACTGTGTCACTGCTGTTGCAGGGACTTCTGTGCACAGCTTCTGTGACATTTGGAAATACTAGTAAATAATTGACAATGTTGTGGTTATGTAAATGTCTTTTGTGCGTGTGGATCAAAAAAGAAAAAAGGCAACATGAAATCAAAAGAGAATGCTCATAGGGTTATTTAGGATTTTAATGTATTATTTATTCTGTTTATTCAAATGTTTCTGACTTATTGGTTGCCTGTCATGCCGGCTCTGTATATCAAGATTTTAACCTGTTGTAAACCCTTCATTCACCGTCCAATCTGTTTGTCTTTGTCACTATGAACTCTTACTTAGATAACATTTCTCAAGAGAGGCTTCATCCAAGTTTATGCACAGAAGCATGGTCTACAGGTAAGTAAAGAGAGAGATTTTTGTGAACAACCCTTTTATCTGATTTCAATTTGTTTGTGAGTTGTAGCTATTTGTTTCAGTCTGTATGCAAGTTGATAGCACATTCCAAAGTATCCAGACACACCTTAGAATAAGTGAATTGAGCATTCATTAATAACACAGGTTTAGAATTAGATGCGCATAGCTTAAGTAATCACAGTATAAAAGCTGTACCAAAACCATGATATGCTTTGGAGACACAGCACACAATCCAATGCACAGGCATCTTCTAAAAGTGTAAAAAGCTCCCAGCACTGAGCCGTCAAGTGTCAAGAACTGTTCTCTGGGCTTCATCCAGTACAATTAAGGTGCATTGAGTTGGTACTTGTGATTCAAAACTAATTGTCCAGCATCAGTGCCTGCCTTCACTAATAGTCTTGTGGTTTGTGTTAACAGATCCATCCTCACAGTGATATTCCAACCTCTAGTGTAAAGCCTTTCCAAATGAGTATAGAGACCAGAATTGAAGCAAAATTATCCATTACTGCACTAAATTTCAAATTGTTGGATAAGCAGGTTTCTAAAACTTTGGCATGTTTTATTTTATTTTATTTTATTTTATTTTATTTTATTTTATTTTTTATTTTTTGGCAATGTAGCTTGCTTTTAGAATAAAATCGTTAAGCCTTTTTTATTATGTACAAGAGGTGTTATTACTACCAACATGTAAAATACAAAGGTATTCTTTTGAATTACGTAAGAATTACATAAAAAATGACATGAAAAATTCCAAGCTTGGGGTCGTTGAACATAGACTACAATTTAACACTATACAATTTTGCAGTAGTTTTTTGCATGTGGTATAACGGCTAAAATGTTGAACTCCCTATTTATCGAGGCACTGTCACTTGTCCCATTGACCCTTGTGTTTAAAGTCTATAAACATGGTTATGCTCTCGGATAATGAGTAAGCAGGTATGTGTATATGGAGTATTACATAACACAGACTGACCCTAATAAAATAGGCAATGAAGGGCATATTTTGGGCAAATCGCTGTAGTGACTTTGCTGTAACTTTGAATATAATATACCTTGAGTGTGTAGAAAGTTTTATAATAATACTTAGAACCTTTTTGTGGCATGTATTAATTCCTAATGCTAAGAATATATGTCAGAAGTGTCTAAAGGACTATTTTAACTACACACTTGACAAAGAATAGTTAAAATATGCAGGCTCAATGAACATGGAATTGCTGTATTTATTTTGAGACTATTTTAATTTGAGAACAAAGAGCAAAACATAAAAGCTTTTATGTGTGCTTCAACCTTGGAGAATGGAATGTGGTCTTTGATAGGAATAGGGTCTGAAACCAGTCGTTCTATACAGGGCTTTTTAGAGAGGGTTAAATAATGCTATGTTTCCATGTGGTATTTTGACCTAAACATGTCACAGACATTTTACAAACACTACAGGGAACTGTGATAACCTGTGGAAAGTGCGTATAATATGTTACCTTTAATGAACAGTACAGAGCTGATATTTTTCTTCCTCTGGATTTCAGTTAGGTGCTCCTCAGAGGGTTCTGCCAGACCATCTGCAGACATCTGTGTCTTATTCCATTACAGCTAGACTGGCCCCTAACTGGAACAGAGTAGGCCAGTACCTAATTGCAGGTAAGACACAGTAAAAAGAGATAAAATATGTATAAAACAGACTGAAATTACTTGTTTTAATGAATTTTTATATACACTGTATATAACTGAAATCATTTTAGAGGCGAAAAAAAATCTCAGATTTGCAGTTTTACATAATGCCACATGTATTCTTCAGCCAAGACATGTTGGATGTCCACAGATTGCTTTTATTTTCTTTGAACAAGTAATATAGCTGACATGTAAAGAAAAATCTGTTATCGCACCATTGCTATATATGTACATGGTCATTGTATAGATATCAGTATGATACACAGTGCTAAAACGCATAAGCTAATCTGCCTGAAATTAATCAACAACTTAAACCAGTTTAAGTATGTGATGTGTGATGATGTATGCCTGAATGTGGAATCTGAATTTTAGATGCCAGAAACATCTAGGCTGACTAAATACCTTTGAAACAATTAATTTTCCTTTTAATATTGGTGTGCAATTGACTATACATGAGAACGTTTGCAGGCTTGTTTCAGTTTAATATGTATCAAATGTGGTTTCTCACATGTAAACTCCAGTCAATTTCACAGTACAAGCCAAAATTTGGAGTGGCATACATAACAGATATTGGATTTTGTAAATGGATTGTTGTTTTCTGCTTAAACAAAACATGGAGAAATATAATGAGGAAAAACAGTCAGTCTTAATAAAGATTAGTCAGCTAGTGAACTGTAAATTCCTTTCTTTATTTTCTTTGTGTATTGTCCCCCTTTTTCATGCCCTGGTGTCTTATAGTATGTTACAAACACAGATTAAAGGTCAATGTCAGCAGTCTTCTCTGTGATTGTGCTGTTAACCTTTAATGCAAGCTAACTTTGAGTTCACTTTGAACCTGCTGTCTGGTGACTGATATACTTAATGTTAGGCCCAACAAAATCCCTCCCAGTCTCCACTGAGCTGCATATTTATACTTGATATATAATCTGTGTAAAGCAATAGGGTATAAGTGTTTTCATTAAATTCCAGTATAATGTGTATAATGTGTTTCAATATAGTTACCATAAAATGTAAAGATTTATTTATTCATTCATTCATTATCTGTAAATATCCAGTTCAGGGTCACAGTGTGTCCAGAGCCTACCTGGAAGCTAAATTAAACAGTGATATCTATTGATGCATGACATTTGTACATTTGTGTCAGCAAGTTACACTTTACTATTCAATATTTATTCTACCCCAAATATATTTCAAAGTGCTTAAAATTCAGTGTGGCATTCATTAATTTAGGTTGATAAAAAAAAAAAATCCATTAAAGTGTATTCAGACTTGAGAGTATACAGTACTGTGCAGAAGTCTTAGGAACCTAAGATAGTTATATATATTTAAACTAATGCCTTCTCAGTAAGTGTGGTGCTTGCATAAAGTTATATATAATCACAGTAAATACAAAAAATAATACTATATATTGTTAATATAATTATTTATAATTATTATATACATACGTATATAATTATTTATAATTAATTATATATTTAATAATTAATTATAATTACTTGTACATAATATAAAACAAATAAGAAATATACGATTTTTTTTCTATAAAGTAGTAGGTGTGAGTGAGTTTGAAGAACAATGTTTTTTTCAGAATCTCTGGTGCCTATAACTTTTGTACATTACTGTATGTTGTGTCTTATGGGGACAGAGATGTGCTACGTGATAAAAATTGCCTGAGTGTTGGTATGCCCTTGTGCTGGAGGACGTTGTGTGGTGTAACTACCCCTAATTGGCCTTGAGCCTTGTTGAAACTTTAACTTCCTCCCCCAGTTTTGATTACTTCAGAGATAATCATAATTTCTTCAGCAGGGGTTTGAAGTACTGTCTAGAGCGTGTGAATTTTAAAGATCAATTGAAGCAAAATGTGTAACAAAACATTGATTGTTTTTTTTTTTTCTTATACTAAATGATTCTTTTAGTATGTGATGAATTGAGAAATGTTAAATAATATGTTATTTCATCTGAGGTTATTGAAATGTTATTTCATTAAAACTTTTCTCTTGCTAACAGTATGCATTTTTCAGTAGGATGCTGGCTTTACAGACCTTCATGGAATTAGGTTTTCATTATATCATCACAACAAGGGGTATTTCCTTGCATTCATGTAATGTAATGTGTTCCCCAGGAAAAGACTTCCTGTCTGATGCTGGAAAGCTGATAGCAGTTGGTGGGTTCAAGTTAACTCTCTTGGCTAAAGAGTAAAGAACAGTTCTCTCACTCTTAGTTGCTTTTAGTAGTTTTCCTCCAGTTCAGTGTTCCTTCACTTAGTCCGTATATGTATGTGAAATCTGTAACACAGTGAGAAAATGATTGATTTTGTTCCAACAAAATTAAGCCAAAAATGTTTAAAAGTTTGTAAAACTCTAGCCTTAAGTCCAAGGGAATTCCACTGATTTTGTTTTACAAATTAACTATCATTCATGGTCTTTTAATGTGAAGTACTCTTGTTTAGAGGAATTAGTCAAATTAACTCACTTAGACAAAATGGTATGATAGAGGTATATAATTGGCTACCAAAGGTACAAATTTTAAATGTACCTTTAAAGATACAACAGTCATGTTAAAGTCCAGTTTTGTTCCCTAAATGTGCATTACATTTTCTTCTTTAGAAGGAGAGGTGAATATTTGTAAGTCATTAAAGGACTGTGTAAAATAAAACAACACAAATCCTGGAGATGAAATGGGGCATTTTTTTCCCTTTATTACCCGTACACCATTAAACATAAAACTCAGTAGACACATGCAGATTCACTGGTCTCTTTTTGGATGGCCAATATTACATCTAGTTGAATATAGTTCACAACATGAGTTCCGGTCCTCATCACTTCAGACATAAAGAAACCACTAAAAATGACATGTCAACAACTGAATTCTGCTGAATTGTTGAACAGTCAGAGTAATTCCCACCAGCAATTGTGTAGCTATATAAAATTTTTCAAACATTACAAGTACATTTTCATAAGCACACTTTAGTGCAGAGCTCAATTTTTGGAGCCAATATTCCAGATAAAATATTTTAAAACCCTTGCTGCATAATATCTCCTCAGTGTTTGTGAGCTCAGTGAGTTCTACATTTCGTTGCATCCATTGCAGTGGATGTTATTGATTCTGATGTTTTTTTTTGACAGTCATGGAGTTGAATGCGAATGAAACTGAGCTGTGTGTCAGTGTGGAGGTGAACACTGTAAGGCTTCCTCCAGCTACAGTAAGGAACAACCCTTTTGCACAACAATATAAAATAAAACAATCAAACGTTAGCACTGGAGACAGGGTTGGAGATAGAAAACAATATTAGGTAGTGTCGCAGTCACACAGCTCCAGGGACCTGGAGGTTGTGGGTTCGATTCCCGCTCCGGGTGACTGTCTGTGAGGAGTTGGTGTGTTCTCCCTGTGTCTGTGTGGGTTTCCTCCAGGTGCTCCGGTTTCCTCCCACAGTCCAAAAACACACGTTGGTAGGTGGATTGGCCACTCAAAAAAAAAGTGTCCGTAGGTGTGAGTGTGTGAGTGAATGTGTGTGTGTGTGTGTCTGTGTTGCCCTGTGAAGGACTGGCATTCCCGCCTTGCGCCCAATGATTCCAGGTAGGCTCTGGACCCACCGCGACCCTGAATTGGATAAGCGGTTACAGATAATGAATGAATGAATGAATGAATATATATATATATATATATATATATATATATATATATATATATATAGTTTTCTTCAAATGTTGGTTTATTTACAAAATGGTCATTATGTACACATTGTTAAATTAAAAATATATATATATTCTTGATACTTATACTCCATTTTGCTTCTGGTATAAAAAACATCATCAGATATTTTGTCCATTCTTAGAAGACAGCTCAGCTCACATGTCAAGTACTTTTTTAGGAAGTGCACAGAAATGCTGTTATTTTCTAAACTAAATAAATGTATTTGCAGTTTCAGAGCCCAGATCTCAATATTATTATTACAAGATTTTTGCACTTGGTACTTGGTAAGATTTGGTACTTGTGAATAGCAAAATTCATCCCACATCTAAGACTGAACTTTGGAAGTGTGAATTAAATCCCTCAAACCAAGAGTAATGAAGACAGTAGGTTGGCACATTATATACAGAGAATATCTATATTATAGTTTGCTGTTGTAGAATCTGTGTATACAAATATATACTATTAGCTAAAACAAATAGTATGTACTTTGTAAGCAATAGCCATTTTGACTGAATATTAAATATATTAAAGATATCTCTGATATTTGCACAGTATTTGTCAATGTACTGTACCTGACACAATAGAATGAGAATGTAGGAATTGTGTGCTTTCTAAATATTAGTCAGCTGTTTTTCATTCGGGAGACAAAGTTCACAATATATGCTAAAGTTAAAAAAAGGGTGTACCTTTCCTTTAACACCTTTGACATATATAAACACATGACCTTAGGCCCAGCTACAGTGCTCAGCACAGCTGAACTTTTGCTACTTGATCACAGCTGGATGAACCAGTTTCACAGTTATAGTCTGAATACCTAAAGCGTCAGGCTCCCTCCAGTGTTGTAGGTGCACAAGCTTCTTGTATGGGCTTGCTCTTCACACAGATTAGATTTTCATAATGCACTGACTTTACTTTCTGTATGCTCACATAAACGCAGTATTAAATTTATTGCTTAACATTGTCTGTCTTTGAATTCATTTACACTGTGCAGGTTTATAGCCTTTTTTTGGAAAGCAATCACTTTTAATTGCTTGCCTCTCCTCAGCTGGAAGATTTTAATGTGCCATCTCGTGTGATGAAGACATTTCTCAATAACAGGGAGGCAGTTATTGACACCTTAATGCCAAACAACTGGTGCTACATACTGCCAAGGTGAGCTTTCTCTGTATGATGAGTAGACATGGCCAATGTCATTCAAGCAATTACTTTTTTACAACTGGTGAAGAGTGATTTTGACGGGTGGCACAGTTTTGCTTACACAGCTCCAGGGACCTGGAGGTTGTGGGTTCGAGCCCTGCTCCGGGTGACTGTCTGTGAGGAGTTTGGTGTGTTCTCCCTGTGTCCGCGTTGGTTTCCTCTGGGTGCCCCAGTTTCCTTCCACAGTCCAAAAAGACACGTTGGTAGGTGGATTGGTGATTCGGAAGATTATGAGAAGGTGTGAGTATGTGTACCTAGCCACTGGAATGCTGTGTTGTATTGCTGGTGTTCTGACGAGTTGTGCTACCTTATCAAAATGTGCTGCCATAGTGTACTTATATGCATACAGTTGTTTAAATAAAAGACTAGGTAAACTAAATGTAGTGTATCAGAAAATGCTTCATACAGAAGTATAAGCAGGTGATATGCACAGCCCAAATCCCCTTATTAAAGAAATTATAAGAGTATTACCAGGATAATAAAGGATTTTATAGGTTTTTACATTTAATTTGCTGTGTACAGTTTTGAAACACTCCAGCAAATGATAACAGCAATGTACGATTGTGTAATGCACAGAAGAAAAACAGATAAAACATGAAAAACAAGAAAACATTAATATTTTTGGGTCTGAGCATGCGCAGAGCTGCAAAGTAGCACATTTCGACAAGGTACCATAAGTTGTCAGAACATCGGTCCCAAAGCCCGTAAAAATAGGGAGGGTTGCGCCAGGAAGGGCATCCGGCGTAGAAAACTATCAGATCGATGGTACGGATCATGGTTGATCCAATGTGGTGACATAGAAGAAGAGTGTTTTTTGACGATAGCATATTACTATTCCCTACATTTGTTTAAAATCTAGAGTGTGTTTTTACATTGCATGTGTTGCATGTGTTTTTTTAGAACAAATCATTGTGATGTGTGTCTGTGTGTGTACATAACTAGTATGAAGAAGGGCCAGGTCATCAGCATCAGTCGCAAGATTCCCAAGGAGTGTCCTTTCAGGTCTTACTCTGAGCTTAGAAACCATTGGAAAAGCATGGTAAAAACATCTCACACACTCCACATGTTACCACACATTAGTTCACTTTTCTGTAAATTTATTTCAGCAAAGATTAAACATGAACATATCACTTTTTTTGAATGAGGCAGGAATTTTCAGTTGTTCTTTATATATTTAAGCAGCTTGTAAGCTGGAATTATCTTTTAACTGGGTGAGACTCTTAACAAGCACTACAGAATTAATTAATCTGCTGTGAAAATGTAAATCCATATTTATGTATTTTATGCTGATTTCCTCTTATTAATAACACACTTAACTCAAAAATATTCACTGGACTTTTTCCCATTCAGCATAAAGTTATGAAGGGGCTTACAAAGCTGTAAACATTGTGGTATTTAGCCAGATATGCCCATCAAGCCTGTCTGAATGTCAGCTGCACCATTATACATCAGTTTACAGCTACTCATTATTTTGAAATTAGCCCTTCATGGTATCATTAAATTAAACTATGAGGAAAGGATCATATTTCTTTTAGGATCCTCTGTTTCTTTAAAAGCCAGCATGCTTCTTGTATTCCTGCCTGTGGCCTCTGCACACCATGTGTTTTCCATTCACTCTGTTTTCTACATGCTTTTTATCACCTTCACACTCACGCGTGTAAATCTGCTGTCACTCCGACAGCAGCTCACAAGAGGTTTAAAAGCATTTGAAATATAAAAGGTGTATGTGTGTGCGATTTCTTTTTGTGGACATAGTGTCTGTGCTGAATATTGGCTTCGTTTGCATTAAAGATTGAAATCTAACCTTTGATCGCAAACAAATCAAAACTCTTCAAACGCTGGCAGGTATTACAAACAGTACATTCTCATACACATGCTCACATGTAGCACATAATGAGTCTAAATTAGATATATCATTTTTGTTCACATCTTTATATATTCTACTGTTTGCCTACCATTAAAGTGTTTAATTCACTGCACAGATTTCAGCAACTAGGGGTTCATAAACAGCACTAATGTACACAGATCAGACATAAGATTATGCTCTTTATAATACTATAAATACAAACTAGTCCATGCTTTGCTTGCTTTGATTTTTTTTTAGCACGCTTTCATTCTTTTTCAGTAGTCTGGACTGCAGAGAAGGTTTACATGGTGAAACATTGTTAGCACCACAGTGACACTGATGTGGTGGCGTGTATACTGCACTAGTAGAGGTGGCTCAGACACAGCAGTGGTGCTAGAGTTTTACACACAGCAGCCAATTATTGTCCACTCTATTGGACACAGCTAACTTGTCGGTCCACCTTGTAGATGTTAAGTTATACCCAGTAGCTTGTCTGGTGCTGCACAGTTTTTTTTCTAGTCCTTCATCTGTGGTCACAGAATGTTGTTGATCACATCAGTTCAGTCACTGCTGGCTCTGCTCTGATATGGCCTTGTGTGCGCCTGACCATTCAAGAACATCTGTTTTTTCTTTCACTAGTAAATATCTACTGCCCAGATAATTTTTTCACGTGTAGTTTATGTATTATTATGTAACATTCTTTTTTTGCACGAAGTTTTGCCCAATTTTGCATACATCATTCAAAGTTAAGGACTTATAGAGGGCTATAATTGGAGCTCTATGAACTTTTGTAAGAAATTTTAGGGAGTTTTATTTTAGGGGGAACCCCAAGCTTTTTCTTGTTTTCTCTTGTCAGTGTATGACTTTGGAATATTTGTAAACCCAAACCAGTAATAATAATTATTTAATGCTTACCATGTTTTTCATCAATAATGTTCTTTATCCTCTTGAAAATCTAATAACCTTTTGATCGTTTTTTCACTCTGTCTCTCTTTGTCCATTTCTGTCTGTCTCTTAATTTAGTATGGGTATTATCTGCCCCCACTGAACGAAGATGAGGTGGTATACTGCAGCATGTATTTCAAACTGGTTGGTGAGAAGCTTTTTACGTATTTTTTCATGAACATTTTGTAGTGGCACAAAGCATTTCTCAATTAGTAACCTTATCTTAAATTTTATCCAGTAATCATATGCTGGGTAACATTGATGTACTTGTGAACTCTGTCAATCTAAAAAGCAGATTCATGTTAATAGTATTTTTACCTCTCTCACTCCAGATTTTATTCTTATTAATTATTATGTTAGGTAGATTCCATGTTCATATTCACTTTTGTGTTCTTGGCAGAGTTTCTGTGATTATATCTTGTTAAAATCCTAAGATACTTTCCTGAATATGAGCATAAAAGCATTAATAATAATTAGCACAGTATATTAACAGCTTAATATTTTGCGTAGCTAATTCTGTCATTACTCTTAATGATACCTTTTGATTTAGTTGTTACTGTTTGATAGTGTTTGTGTCCTTAATGGCAAATTGCTTAGATATCCGTTGAGTTGTATTCGCATTCAGCCTGTGCAGCTATTTCCCAGAGTTGACCTGCAGGGGGCGCTAGGTGCCTTCATGTCCGATCTGAGGATTCTTCTGGAGAATATTTGTGGCTTTTCCGTCCAAGTGACCAACAAGCCCCTTTACCACACTAACAAACTCAGCAGACCTATCTCACAGGTATAAATCAATATATATATATATATATATATATATATATATATATATATATATATATATATATAATTTTAATAGAACCTATGAAATAAAACATTTTATTCAGATATTTTTATAATTTTCTCTTCTTTTCAATATGTGGATTCAGTTATTTATCTATGGCTCTTATTTTTAAATATTAGCAGCATACGGAATGATTAAACAGAGCTCAATACACTTAAGTGTGCATGTGGTAATTATTTGTGGACTGCAAAACATTACAGCTTTTGCACTGTTTAAATGGCGCTACAAAGGATCCTAGGGAAACTCATGCTGGAGTCAGGATCTCCACTCTAGCAAATTGAATTTCACTATAAATTAGTGTGCTGTAATAGACATACACAAATTGTCCATCTGTTCATTTTGAGCATACAGGTCTTGTCTATTTCTAGCAAAAACATTTTGGTGTATATCTGGTATTGTGAAAGCACACTATGATCTCTGTGAATGCTTTAATTCTTCAGTGTTGTTTTTTTAGGCCAAGACAGTGCGTCTCTTACCTGACCCTGTGCTGCAAGAATAATAAGACAGCTGCCCCAGTGTGCTCTTAAATTTGGCAGGCTGGCTGTGAACATTTCCCTGCTCATAGAAGATAAATTACTGCTCAAATCCAGCTTAAACAAGTAGGGAGAAGCCTCCCTCACTGAGTGAAAGTGTGTATACAGTGGAATGCATTGTACGATGTAGCAATTAATCGAAAGTCTTCCAGACATTCTGAAAAACATAATGTGACAATATATTCGTGTAAAAAAAAGTTATATGAAAACTCAGAGTTTCCAGGCAGAACAAAAACTGACCCTACATTAGGTCATTTCCTTTGGACTGGATTCCAATTCACAGATGTAGAGAAAAACGAGCACTGTCTGCCAGGCTCTAGGCTTTATTTATGCTGGCTCAATCTCTATAAAACAATGACATATGAAGTGGAGTGTAATAGGAAAAACAATTTGTGTCAATCCCCAAGAGTTAGAGCAGATAAGGCTGTGAATTAACTGTCTTGGACACTTAAGATTGATAATGACAGCAACCAAATCAGCTGCAATGCACAGGTCATGATTTATGTATAAGAGTCAGTATCTGCGAAAACAGTTGGTTCTTTCTCATTCGAGTAGTCTTCTCTGATTAGTTTTAAAAAAGACTCCAGCTGTGCTCTCCTTTTTATTTCTGGCAAATCACAACACTGTAAAACATGTTTAACATCACCCTGTAAAAAAATTGTTTGAACCCTATAGTGCTTATACTCAATGGGGCTTTAAGTTTCTTGAACACATTTGCATTATATAAATGGGTTCTGTCAAGAGGAATCCATGATAGAAACAGGCAGATCTGTTTATTTAGAATCGGATCAATGAAAGCTTTTGGGGAACATTTATGTTTTTCAAATTATTTTGCAGGGATAATTATATATACCTTTGAACGTCATTCATTGAAGATACATTTTCTAACATATTCAGTCATTTTAGACGGTAATGTATTTTGTCCTTTGTTTACAATAGAGATTCTCAACATTTTCCAACTCGCAGCCCACCTGTTTATAACTGGAAAGCATAATGGCCTGCATACAAACAAAACTCAGCATTTAATGTAAAATGGTTTTGCCTTTTATTTCTTAAACTGAAAAGTTGACAATTAGCGAGCAATTGCTGAAAAAAGATATATTGTCATTCTCAATTCAATTACAGGAACTAAAATACGTAAAGTTGTTAAAAAGTGTAACATGAGTTGAAACCGATGATATTTAACACTAGAAGCACAGAGTTCTGGTCACAAATAATTAGAATGCAGCTTCTTTAGCTCATTTTGCAAATTTCTTTTTCTATTTTCTTTTTTTTTTTCCCCAGTTCTGGTTTCTTGAAAATTCTTCATTCTTTTAGACCTATAGAATTGTGTTATCTTTTCTCAGTGATAAGAAACACAGAAAAGTCTGTGGATTTGTTTCATATGTAGGAAGATTAGAATGTGATTTATACATTAACATGATCCAGCCTATTACTACTGAAATGAGTACTGCAAATTTGTTGGGGACATTTCCCGTAGTTTATTAGGTCTTACACGACTATTTGTATTACCAAACCCCTTTTGTTATATATTTATTTGTTATATAGTTATTTTCTTAAGTCCAGTTTTGGTGCAAATGCTTTCTTGAACATATCTGTGTCAAAATGCTTTTACTGTTTTCTCTACTTTGTACATTTTTTAGGTCTCTAATTTGACAACAAACAAGAGCAGCAGACTTGTGCTAACCCAAATCACCAGCAGCTATGCTCCAAGAAGCGTACCTCTATCTCAGTTAGCTTCCTCTAAATGGCCCCTTACTCAGCCTGGGCATCGGAGCAACACCAGCCAGAAAACTACAACCAAAGAACTTGTAAATATGCATAACCTGGGCCCATGTTTAGTGTCATCTGATTCCCCGGTGACTTCAATCCCACCATTCTCCTCTTCCTCCTGTCTCTCTTTGAGTTGTCTTTCATCTACTCAGCCTCAGCATGAGTCCAAGGGGCCCAAACTAGTGCCCATCTTCAAAAACAAATCAATCGTCCGCCACGTTAACATCACAAAGATACTGGCAAAGAAGCAGCAGAAGCAAGCAGAAGCAGAGAGCCAGCACATGTCTGGACCAGCCGTTAAAAGACCTCACCCTTCCTCCTCTGTTACTCCTTCATCCTCGTATTCTTCAGGCACTCTTACTTCATCTTTCAGCCAGCCAACTCGCCAAAGAGTCACTCTGCCCTTCTGTAAGAACCATAAGGAAAAGCAAGGAGTCTCTGTACCTGCGCTACATCAGCCAGTCTCTAAAACACAGCCGTTAGCCATGCCTGAAATCCCCAGTGTTAGAGGGGTAAGCAAATGACAAACACATATATTCTACAGGCACAATCCCACATCTTAAATTAACTTTTTGAATAGCAGCATTTTTTTCAGTCTGAACATCAGGGATGTCAAATTAATATTTGGTAACAGACGGTTTTACATTGCCAAAAATCAGATTAGTAGGCAAATGAACAATTCATTTATGTAACTGTTTTGTAGGTGATAGTTGTTCAATATATATATCACAGTTCTCACTGCAGGTTTTGTTTTCTATTCTAAGCAAATTTTTGTTATTCACATGTCAGCATATTGTATTATACAAGATAATTCCAATTTAGACCATTGATTCTATATTTATCTGGTGGGTCAGATAAATATATTTGGATTTGTCTTGGACCTCAGGCCATATTTTTGTCATCCTGTCTATGTATGTTGACTTAAACTTTGTGATTTTCCATTTTATAATCCTTGGGGTAAATTTTGATCTTGACGTGGCTTTATTCCAGGGAGAAATATTTGAATCCCATCCAAAGAAGCCCAAGGTCACCATGCAGGATATGGATTTGGTGAAGTATGCAAAAAGCAATCAGGTATATAGCAGGCTTCTCTGTTGCTTCACCTCTGTATTTATGTTCCAGCACTATATACTTAGCTTTCTCTATTACTTTTTGCTAATCCTTCAGTCTCTGTGAATGAGAAAGTTGGTGTGTGAAGTGAGAATCAATTTGATTTAGAGTCCATCAGTGCCTCAGAGTTGCTGCTCATAAAACAAATGAATTGTCTGGCTGTCTCTAAATGAAATCCATTACAAGCTTGGCGTGTGCTCATGACCTGGATTAGATGCCATTAAGAGTGATGAACCAATGAATCATCTTGATGTTAGTGGCAGGAAAAAGGTGCTCTGGGAGTTGAAGTGTGCAGCAACAACAAATCCTTCCCACCAGTTACTTATCTGCTCATAGATGTACATTTGAATTATTCATTAACTGTTACATTCGTAATTTCAGCATTGCTTAAATAATTATTGTGTATCAGATGAAGTCTATAACATTCAATTCTGTCTACAAAGAAGAAAATGTGGCATCTTATTGAACAATGAAGAGGAAGAACTAAAGACTTGTGAAGTGAATTTGCGCTAAAGTGTGTGTAATTATGAATGTTTACTTTGTGGTTTTGTAGGGCTGGCACAAAAACCTAATTATAGATAGGTAGTTGATATATAAACCTACCCATCTATCATATATATCATATATAATCTTACTTTAAAATATACGAAGACCTTTTAAGCCCTTCCTGGATCAGGGCCTTGTCGTGGCGGAAGGGCTTGTGTGGTCTAATGACTTCCAGGGCTATGTCCTCAGGAGCTGTTAGCTCCCAGTAGGGTCTCCCATGGCAAACAGGTCCAAACATGATCCAAAAGCATCCCTATGAGTACACCTATTAAAACTCAGTGTACCCTGCCCGGGACCTACCCCTGGAGCCAGGCCTGGGGGTAGTGTCTGACGGTGAGCGCCTGGTGGCCGGGCAGCCCACATAACCCGGCCGGGCTCAGCCCGAAATAGCAACATGGGAGGATCATGTAGGCTAACCACCCACAAGATCCAGAGTAGGGGTGCGGTGCAATACCCATCGGGCACAGAGTGGGGGAGAAGGGTCCCCTGGTGTCATGGAACTTGTCAGCGGAAACTGGTTCTTGGTACGTAGAACATAACTTCACTGGGGGGGAAAGAGCCAGAGCTGGTGCGTGAGGTTGAGAGATACCAGCTAGATATAGTTGGGCTCACCTCTACACACAGTGTGGCCTCTGGAACCAAACTCCTCGATAGGGGTTGGTCTCTCTCCTACTCAGGAGTTGCACAGGGTGAGAGGCGCCGGGCAGGTGTGAGGATACTCACAAGTCCCCGGCTAATGCCTGTACAGCTGGAGTTTGTCCCAGTAAGCGAGAGGGTCGCCTCAATGCGGCTCCGGCTTGCAGAGAGGAAAACTCTGACTGTTGTGTGTGCGTATGCACCGAACAGCAGCTCAGGGTATTTGGCCTTCTTGGAGGCAGTGAGTGGAGTTCTAGAGGGGATTCCTTGCACTGACTCTATTGTTTTGCTGGGGGACTTCAATACTCACGTAGGTAATAACTGGGAAACCTAGAGAGGAGTGATTGGGAGGAACGGCCTGCCTGATCTAAACCTGAGTGGTGTGATGTTGCTGGACTTCTGTGCTAGTCATGGTTTGTCCATAACGAACACCGTGTTCGAACATAAGATTGCTCATAAGTGTACTTGGTACCAGAGCACTCTGGGCCATAAGTCAATGATCACATTTTTGGTCGTGTCTTCTGACCTGAGGTCATATGTTTTGGACACTTGGGTAAAGAGAGGGGCTGAGCTGATCATCTAGAGCATGATCACCATCTAGTGGTGAGTTGGATCCGATGGCGGGGAAAGCTGCCCGACAGACCTGGTAAACCCAAACGTATAGTGAGGGTGTGCTGGGAAAAGCTGGCAGATGACTCTGTCTGGATGGATTTCAACTCTCATCTCAGAGAGACCTTTTCACATGTTCTGGAGGAGGTAGGGGGAATGGAGTCTGAATGAACACAGTTACGGTCCTCCATCGTGGAAGCAGCTGCATGTAGTTGTGGTCAAAAGCTTGTCATTGCCTGTTATAGCAACAACCCAAGACCTCGTTGGTGGACACCGTGGGTGAGGGAGGCTGTCAAGCGGAAGAAGGAGGCTTTTCGGGATTGGCTAGCTCTGGGAACTTCCGATTCTGAGGACGGGTACCAGCAGGCGAAAAAGGCTGCAGCCGTGGCAGTTGCTGAAGCAAAATCCAGAGCATGGGAGGAGTTTGGAGAGGCCATGGAGAATGACTTCCGGGCAGCCTCAAAGAGGTTCTGGAAAACACTTTGACAGCTCCAGAGGGCGAGGTGGGACACTGTCCAAGCTGTTCTCAGCAAGGATGGTGAAACTCTGAACTCGACTGAGCGTATTGTTGGACGTTGGAAGGAGCACTTTGAGGAACTCCTTAACCCGAGAGACAAGCCTTTTGTGCAGGAGGTAGGGCCAGAAGTGTCTGGGGGGTCAGATTCCATTTCCTTGGCTGAAGTCACTGAGGTGGTGAAAAAGCTTCGCAGTGGCAAAGCTCCAGGAGTGGATGAGATTTGCCCAGAGTTACTGAAGGCACTCGATACTGTGGGGCTGTCTTGGATGACACGCCTATACAATATTGCATGGACCTTGGGAACGGTGCCTTTGGATTGGCAAACCGGGGTGATGGTTCCTATTTTCAAAAAAGGGGACTGGAGAAAGTGTGCCAATTATTGTGGCATTACACTTCTCAGCCTCCCGGGTAAAGTCTATGCCAAGGTGCTGGAAAGGAGAATCCGTCCGGTAGTCGAACCTAGGATTTTGGGGGAACAATGCGGATTTCGTCCTGGCCGTGGAACTATGGACCAACTCTTTACTTTTTCACAGATGTTTGCGGGGGCGTGGGAATTTGCTACTCCACTCTACACATGCTTTGTGGAATTGGAGAAGGCATATCACTGCTTTTGTGGACGATGTTGTTCTTCTGGCTTCTTCGCACGCCTCCAGTGTTCACTTGAGCAGTTTGCAGCCGAGTGTGAAGCAGTCGGTATGCGGATCAGCACCTCCAAATATGAGGCCATGGTTATCTCCCGGAAACAGATGGCATGCTCCCTTCAGGTGAGGGGTGAGAACCTGCCCCAAGTGAAGGAGTTCAAGTATCTCGGGTTCTTGTTCACGAGTGATGGGAAGAGGGATAGTGAGATTGACCATAGGATAGGTGCAGCGTCTGCACTAATACCAGGCACGTCCAACTGGAATGAGGCCCCGGGGTAGGCCCAGGACACTCTGGAGGGATTATATCTCCCAAAACAGATTCTGGTCCAGAAAGTTTGCTTCAACTGCCCTGACACCTCTTAGGCCTGTTTGAGGTTATTAGAGAATCCAGTCAGTTGCGATGAAATCCTGGATATGAAGTTTACATTTACTTTCTAATTTTGCCATCTATGTATTTGAATGTCTTCATTTATTTATGGTCTACACCTACTGAGCTAATATTTAATTGTAATAATAAAATTTTATTTTATTCTTAGACTCTAGAAATGGATTTAAAATTATACAAGTGATTTGTAAAAAATGCATTTCTGCTGCATTCTAACAAACAGGCCTGAGCAGCTGAGCTTTTAGTTTTAGTTTTTGGCACCTGCTGGATAGATTTTGAACTGCAGTATGGCATATACTTTAAATGATAAGTAATATTGAATTATAAATAATTTTGGGTTTAAGATTGATTTTAAGAAGTTTTATAAACCTTTATGGGTAGCAATGTGGCTCAACAGGTAGTGTTGCTGTCACACAGCTCCAGGGTCTTGTGAGTTCGTGCCCCCCTCCGGGTGACTGTCTGTGAGCAGTATGGTGTGTTCTCCGTATCAACATGGGTTTCTTCTGGGTGCTCCGGTTTCCTCCCTCGGTCTAAAAACACACGTTGGTAGGCTACTTAAAAGTGTCCACAACTTGTGCCCAGTGATTCCAGGTAGGCTCTAGACCCACTGCGACCCTTACCTGGATAAGCGGTTACAGACAATGAATGAATGTAAACCGTTATGGCAAGCTTTATATTATTTGCTTTCACATATGTATTGCCTCCCGTAATGGTTCTAAATGAGCTATTGACAGTGTATTATGAGATTGTGAATGCTGTTTGGGGCGGCGCAGTGGCACAGCAGGTAATGTCGCAGTCACACAGCTCCAGGAACTCCTCTGTGAGGAGTTTGGTGTGTTCTCCCCATGTCCCATGTCCAGGGTTTCCTCTGGTTTCCTCCCATGGTCCAAAACAAAAATAAAAATAAATCCAAAAAAACCCCACACATTTGTAGGTGGATTGGCGACTCAGAAGTGTGTGTTTGTGAGTGTGTTTGTTGCCCTATAAAGGACTGGCACCCCCTCCAGGATGTATTCCCGCCTTGCGCCCAATGATTCTAGGTAGGCTTTGGACCCACCGCAACCCTGAACTATTACAGATAATGATAACTGTTACAGATAATGAATGAATGAATAAATGCTGTTTGCGTGTTTACAAAAATATTTTGAATACTAAATCTGAGACTAAACTAAATTTAAAAAAAAAAAAAAAAGAAAGAAAATTGAATTTCTAATTTGAAATGTTCTGTTTTGTTTTTGTCTGTTCTCAGCTGGCTAAGATCAACGTGGCTACTCTGCAGGTCTGGCTAAGAGGTCAAGGGGTCACTGTGCGCTCAAAGGACAAGAAGGAGGAGTTGGTGTCAAAGGTCATTCAGTGCCTGTATGAGCATTAAGTAGGTGTAGCCAGCATCCAGAGTTCCTCTGTAAGGTAATCCACACCTGAGAAGAAATCCAGCTGACAGAGCTTTTCCTCACAGCACTCATAATGAGCATCTTACCTTTAACCGTTCACCTCAAATAGGTTGTGCTCTTGCACTTTGCTTTCTCTTCTGTGACAAGTTTAAGTTGCATTTTAGAATTAAATGAAGTTAATTAATTAAAGTAAAATAGTAGATATAACTGTAGATTTGAGATTAGAGAGCTAACACAGGAATGTAACAAATGATATCTGCTGATTATTTTTTGTCTGCATCATTCTGGCCTTTATGTTCATTTGAACTTCTGTATGATGTAGATGTTTACATGGTTTACATGATTACTTCTAGGAACCTGTTAAATAGATCTGATCTGTACCTCTGACAAGGTACAACAGTAATTTCATAATTCTTCAAAAAGTTCAATACAGATGTTTTCTTACTTGTGGTGCTGTTGTCTTCTTTGGTTGAGTGGTCAATTTCAAACCGATTTCATTAGTTTTAAAGGAAACTCCAAGCATAATCTAAAACCGTATCCTCACTAGGCTCCAGTCTTTTGGTATTTTAACTGTTGAAAACGCAACAAGTTTGGACTGCAGAAGTTTTCTGAGTGATCTATCCATAAAACTCACACAGAATTTCAGATGAGAGCAGACTCTTTGTGCCACCACCACAGAGAAGTATGTGATGCAAGGTTGAAAGAAAGCTCTAATGGTGGCTCACGCAGGCCCTAATGATACTCGTGATGACAGTGAGTGAGGAGCTGAAGGATTCTGACTGAAATGGTAATCAGCCCCAGCTTTGATGGCTAATGAAGGAACCAAACCTCTGCAGCGTTCGGCTGTTCCGAACCACAGTGTCAGCCAGTCTTTTTTAACGCTAATGCCTCATACAAATCTGATCCAGAGATCTGTACCGCAAGAAGAGTTCATACAAGGGTAAGCCTGGGTTTTTGTGCAAGTTTGAGGTTTTTAATTTTTTAAAAGTGGCCCACATTTTCTACATCAAAGATTTTAATCTGAAACAGACTTCCATTCATTCCTATATGTTAGGCCAACTGTTTGTGATTACCCTAAGTGTTTTCATTTATTGTGATGCTTTATGAATGAGAAATGTTGTTTGTGACAGTAAGAAGTGATTATTTTTTGTAATTAAGCAGATCCCTTTGGTGTTAACACTTGAGCACATGTGAAAATGGCCTTGTGGTTTCTGATTCCAGTGGAACTTATGGTTTAGATCTGCAGAAAGAACACTGAAGTGGCTTTGGACAAGGGTATAGTTGGTGCTTGTGAATGCACTAAAGACTATTTTTATTTATTTATTTCAACATTTTCAGTTTCCTTGAGTCTTTGATGTTGTTGTCCATTCACAATAACTTTTCAGTCTTTCAATTACCTTTCATTCTCTCAGTCCGTTACTCTCGTACAAATAATGCCTGAGTATTTCCTCTTTGAAACCAAGTCTGTTTTCAAGCACCCAAACGCAGGTGTGTGGGCTGAGATGGGCCTGGCTGCTTTTCAGAGTGATGGTCCTTCAGGCACAGTGTGCATTTGAAAGGTAGTCGCCACAGGGCACACATACACATTCTTCTACATGAAACGTGCTGAGTCATGCACCGGATTTGCAGTTCAGTGCTCCAGGCTGTACTTGCAGCCACTGTTTACCTGAGATCTGACCTAGCAGACATTGCTTAAAATCCTCCCTCTAATTTCTGGATAATGAGTGATGCATATTTAATTGAGCTGTTAACATTTATGGTGCTTTGAAAGAGTGATGAGATGCAGTCAGTGAGCAAGGCAGGGCATGCATTTTTTTGCTGTCTTAAGAAAATATTGTCTCACAAATGTCTTTTGAGATGTTTTTTAAAACATACAATTTTTACAAGACTTAGTGGATAGTATCTGCTTTTTATTTTGATATATTTTTTGTTTTAATTTTTTTTTGTTTATTTATTTTTGTGTAATATCAAGTTGACCCCAGAATATAGTACATTTTGGCTGGGATGATGATGATGATGATTATATTCAGAGCAAAATGACTGATGAACAAAATATGGTCCTTTTTTTAACCACATGTGATTTACAGTGACAGATTCAGCTTTAATTTGGGTCAAGGGAAAAACAAAATTGTTAGGCCTTCACACTGAGTGAATGTTTTTGTGGCTTGTTTTGCTTGGTGACTGATCAAACTGAAGCATCTGACCTCCTTTGCAAGTCAGTGAAAAAATTCTAATCAGAATGTTTACATGTATTTGTGTCTTTTTAGTTACATTTGCTTACAAATAAACTGATATCCTAGTTTGTGAGGAGTTTGGTGTGTTCTCCCCATGTCCATGGGGGTTATTCCGGGTGCTCCAGTTTCCTCCCATGGTCCAAAAAAACATGCGTTGGTAGGTGGTTTGGCAACTCAAAAATGTCCATACGTGTAAATGTGTGAGTGACTGTGTGTCACCCTGTGAAGGACTGGTGCCCCCTCTGGGGTGTGTTCCCGCCTTGCGCCCAGGGATTCTGAGTAGGCTCTGGGCCCACCGCGACCCTGAAAAGGATAAGCGGTTGCAGACAATGAATGAATAAATGATATCCTAGTTGTTTAAGTATTTTCCCATGAGTGTTTAACAAGAAGCACACTAAAGAAACAATATTTTGTCATCTGTTAAAAAAAACTGGTTGAGAGAGCAAGCCTTATAGCAACTAAACATTACTCTGTAAATAAAAAGATAAATAAAATATCTAATGCAATTACAGATCAACTCATTATGTGAAACCCGGTCTGGCATTTTTGACTCCTGATATGAAAGTATAATATTATACTTTAAGTTCTACTTGATTCCAAAATTATTATCAGTAATTTTTGATACATTGATAAGTTGCCCCCATGCTATTGTAGGAGTGGTTGAAACTTATTTATTGGTAATACTGGAAAAATCTGTTTAGTCATTTAGAATATTGAACTTCAATATTGTAGTTTAGTTTGTTATTTAATTCTGTTTGCTTCTGGTTGCTTAAGGTTATAATAAGAGCTAGTGTTACGGCTACAGCCTTGGTGTATATATATTGTTGTCTTTGTTTTTCTCCACTGATTTACCCTTCCACTGCTAATCATGTATGTTCTCAGTTCACTATATCAGTGTATGATTCATAATACATGTGGTAAAGTTGTTTAGCACAGGACTAGTCCAGACAAATACCAGCCTTCTTCTCTGTGGTGATACCTGGATTCGGGACAGTTTCATGTGGGATGTAGGAAAGCCAATTTGTCTACATGTGAATCCTCTGCAGAAAAAAAATGGCAGCAAATAATTCCTCATGTGCCTGAAGGTAATGAAATTTTTTATATGGCAGATTTCTCTGCCTTGATGGCCTTTTGGCCCAGGTTGCAATGTTTTATTTTTTTATTTGACCAAAAATAATAATTTGAAAGTTACATTTTAGATGAAAACATTTATTTATCTTTTTTTATTTGATTAATTGTTGTTTTAGCCCACAACGTGTAGGGATTTTGAATGATCTGAAGCATTCTTGTACATAACAAAGTTTTTATAAATTTGTACTTTGTACTACAAACTGGATTCCAAAAAAGTTGGGACACTAAACAAATTGTGAATAAAAACTGAATGCAATGATGTGGAGATGGCAAATGTCAATATTTTATTCATAATAGAACATAGATGACAGATCAAAAGTTTAATCGGAGTAAATGTAACATTTTAAAGGAAGAATATGTTGATTCAAAATTTCACAGTATCAACAAATCCCAAAAAAGTTGGGACAAGTAGCAATAAGTGGCTGGAAAAAGGAAATTGAGCATATAACGAACAGCTGGAAGACCAATTAACACTAATTAAGTCAATTGACAACATGATTGGGAATAAAAAGAGCATCTCAGAGTGTCAGTGTCTCTCTGAAGCCAAGATGGTAAGAGGATCACCAATTCCACCATTGTTGCGCAGAAAGATAGTGCAGCAATACCAGAATGGTGTTACCCAGCGTAAAATAGCAAAGACTTTTAAGTTATCATCATCATTAGTGCATAACATCATCAAAAGATTCAGAGAATCTGGAACAATTGCTGTGCGTAAGGGTCAAGGCTGTAAAACTCTACTGGATGCTTGTGATCTTCGGGCCCTTAAACGTCACGGCACCTCAAACAGGAATGCCACTGTCAAGGAAATAACAGAATGGGCTCATGAATACTTCCAGAAAGCATTATCAGTGAACACAATCCACCGTGCCATCCGCCGTTGCCAGCTGAAACTCTACAGTGCAAAGAGGAAGCCATTTCTAAGCAAGCTCCACAAGCTCAGACGTTTGCACTGGGCCAAGGGTCTTTTAAAATGGAGTGTGGCAAAATGGAAGATTGTTCTGTGGTCAGATGTGTCACGATTTGAAGTTCTTTATGGAACACTGGGACGCCATGTCATCCGGACCAGAGAGGACAAGGATAAGGATATAGTTGTTATCAACGCTCCGTTCAGAAGCCTGCATCACTGATGGTATGGGGTTGCATGAGTGCTTGTGGCATGGGCAGCTTGCATGTCTGGAAAGGCACCATTAATGCCGAATACTATGTTCAGGTTCTAGAACAACATATGCTCCCATCTAGACGTCATCTCTTTCAGGGAAGACCCTGCATTTTTCAACAAGATAATGCCAGACCACATTCTGCAGCAATCACAACATCATGGCTATGTAGGAGAAGGATCCGGGTACTGAATTGGCCAGCCTGCAGTCCAGATCCTTCACCTATAGAGAACATTTGGCGCATCATAAAGAGGAAGGTGCGACAAAGAAGGCCCAAGATGATTGAACAGTTAAAGGCCTGTATTAGACATGAATGGGAGAGCATTCCTATTTCTAAACTTGAGAAACTGGTCTCCTCTGTCCCCAGATGTCTGTTGAGTGTTGTAAGAAGAAGGGGGGATGCCACACAGTGGTAAAAAATTGCCTTGTCCCAAATTTTTGGGGATTTGTTGATGCCATGAAATTTTGAAACAACATATTTTTCCCTTAAAATGATACATTCTCTCAGTTTAAACTTTTGATCTGTGATTTGTGTTCTATTCTGAATAAAATATTAGATGTTGGCACCTCCACATCATTGCATTCAGTTTTTATTCACAATTTGTTTAGTGTCCCAACTTTTTTGGAATCTGGTTTGTAGTTGTTAGTCACAGAAAAGCAAATCATGATTGTTGTGTCAGATTTCTTTGAATATAAGTGTGTCTATAGAGCAGTATATTGAGCTCAATATAATGTATAATTGTATGTTTATTAAGGAAAGTAGACAGTTGTGTAACTGCAGAGTGGCTGAGAATGTCATGCTGGCATCCGGACAATGAGGAGGTTGTGTCCAGGCTGTACTGAAGTGGAATGAGTAGGTATATATGGCACGATTGTTTATAGCAGTCAAGTATATTCTAATGGGTCTCTAGGACATTCATTAAGACATTGGGAAAAGTTAGGCGTTTGACACCGATCACTACTGCTTTATAGATAGGTAGCATAGCATTGATAGCATAGCATAGCATAGCATAGCATTGAGCAGACAGATAGGTAGCATTTTAAAGCTTTTGGTGGAGTTAAAGGGTGTTCTTTTAGTTTGGCCATTCCCTTCTATATTTTATTTTAAACTAACTATTTGTTATTATTGCTCCAGCTATTATGTCTGATTCCTAAATTGTTTTGCCTCATATGTAGAATAATTAAGACTTTCTTCAAAAAATGTATTCTTGTTCCTACAGTCCTGAAATTCATGTCCGTAAAATTCAGAACAAAGAATAGCTTGGTTATTTTCCCAGAAGGACTGCAATGAATTAAATGCAATACATACAGTTCATATGAAATTGTAAAAAAAATGTTCTTCCTTTTTCACATGAGAGCATTACATTCATGAGTTAGTGGTTTCAGGGGCTCTATAACATTTCCGCTACAGACATCTGCTCACTATCACGTTGTCTGCTTTTCATTTTTGCCAGAGAACATAGATAGCTGTTGTTTGATTTCTCTCAGACTAAATATGAAATGGAGTGGGGGGGCGGGGCTCAGTGGTAGAGCAAGCCACATTATCCATTAACATGCTTTACCCTGCCTTATGAAATATCATGAATGTCCCTGTTATAAGGATACTCCCTACTGGCCTACAGAACGGATTTCTGGCAGTCAATGCCAAGCATAGAAGTGGTCCATTGTGCTTTTGAACTCCATGAACTGTGGCACAGATGTAAGAATGGCCTCTGTTCAAACAGAGTGCCTCAAGTAAAAGAAATGTTATCTGGAGCATTTTATGCCCATTACTGCCCTTTAAAAGAGACCTAGATTCATTAATGCCTACTGGTTATTTCTTGACATGCTCACAGAATGATCTTAATGTTTTTTCTTGAGTGCCAAATAGTTTGTTAAGAATTTCTAGCTTTGTTAAGAATGTTTTATCTTACAATATCAGCACAGATAGTGACAGATTATATTAAAATTATTAATGTAGAACATTATTTATCTGAGCCAGATTAGTTTCTACCAGTTTAGATTCAGTAATGCAGCTTGTGGCATTTGATTTGCAGATTCAGTTTCCTTTGAACTTCTGCACCCAGCCATGTTTAAATATCATAATTTAAATGTAGACAACAGCTTTATGCTACATACTTCAAACTCAGACCACATTAACACTTACTAGGTTAAAGCTAGGGTAGGTGATTTTGTAGAAACCAGTCAGTGTGGTGGGGTTGGAAAGAAATTCTTTCAGTCCTCTTTCCAAAGCCACTCCCCCAATTTACATGTGATGTATACACCGAGACAGAGAGAGTGCTGCAGAAAGAATAATCTTTGTTGTACCTATAAACATGGATGTTGTTAGACGTGTTTAATGTTCTTTAGTCCCCTCAATTCTTTCGTTTTCAGAAACGGTTCTTTCTGTCTCCAGATAGCCGTTGGCTATCGGTCTGTATTGCTTTCTTAACAGAATACACACATGTAATGTTGCTAACCGTCCCGTAAATTATGGAATTGTCCTGTATTTGGACACTAAAATATGCAAACCAATACGGGGCGTGTTTTGTTACACATTTTTGGGATCACACTTTTATGTTTTAGAAAGAAACATGCAGCTTCCTCTCAGCCGGAGCGAGGGGCATATTCTCCACGGCTCCTAAACAGAGAACATGCTTTTCATTATTTGTCACCTTTATTTATCCAGTCAGCAGCCACAGATATTTGTACATCATTCAGTGCTTAGTATCTGCTATCAGGACGTCAAGAGTATTTTGAGAAAGTAAAGTCCAGCTTCAGCTAAGAGGCACTATACATATCAATCTTTATCAGTATCTAAGAGAGTCATGTTAGGCAGAGAGAAGTAATGTGCCATGTGTTTTAAGTTTGCCTTTTGCTCTGTGAGGTTTTGCTTGTCTGTTATCTCCATTGGGTCTTTTGTTTTGCAAACTTTACTTTTTATTGTTTTAGATTAACTTAACCCTCACCATCACATTACCAACATCTAAAAAGTACATATTTTATTTATGTCTGTTTTCTTTTCCCACAGTCATTTATTATAATCTAGTTGAGATGTAGCTTATTCTTTTATCAGGCTGATTCAATGATGCTGCATTTTCTTTGCCCTTCAGATGTGAATTCTGGTGGCATATTACCTTTTGGATTCTGCTCTGTGGAGAGTTGTTATAACTGAAAATACATTGCTTTGACAGGATGACTCTTATGTAAGATGTACAAATGAGTATGTATTCATGTTCAGTGAGGCAGATGAGAATGTGATGTGATAGATGATGGGATTCCTAAGGGATGGCATTAAATTAATATTTATGTGTTAGGTTATTGGGCGGCATGGTGGTGCAGCAGATAGAATCCCAGTCACACAGCTCCAGGATCCTGGGGTTGTGGGTTCTGTGAGAAGTTGGTGTGTTCTCCCTGTGTCTGCATGGGTTTCCTCTGGGTGCTCCGGTTTCTTCCCACAGTTCAAAAACACACAGTGGTAGGTGAATTTGTGACTCAAAAGTGTCTGTATGTGTGTGTGTGTGTGTGTGTGTGTGTGTGTGTGTGTGTGTTTGTGTTGCCCTGTGAAGGACTGGTGCCCCCTCCACGGTAAGCTCCTGACCCATCGCAACTCTGAACTGGATAAGCAGTTAAAGACAATGAATAAATGAATGCATGAATGTTAGGTTATTCATTTTGTATTATATGTATGTATTTGTTTATATTAAGTATAAACCACAAAATGGGATGGGTGGCACGGTGGCGCAGCAGGTAGTGTCGCAGTCACACAGCTCCAGGGACCTGGAGGTTGTAGGTTCGATTCCCGCTCTGGGTGACTGTCTGTGAGGAGTTGGTGTGTTCGCCCTGTGTCTGTGTGGGTGCTCCGGTTTCCTCCCACAGTCCAAAAACACACGTTGGTAGGTGGATTGGCCACTCAAAGTGTTTGTGTGTGTGTGTGTTGCCCTGTGAAGGACTGGCGCCCCCTCCAGGGTGTATTCCCGCCTTGCCCCAATGATTGCAGGTAGGCTCTGGACCCACCATGACCCTGAATTGGATAAGCGGTTACAGATAATGAATGAAAGTGGGATTTTTTTTGTTAATGCAGTAATCTCAGCAAATCAGGAATCTCTGACTTATTTCTCTAGAACCTTATTATACTGTCAAATAGGAGCCTCCAGCCAAGGCTCAGTCTTTGAAAACAAAGATGGGTTGTGGCTCACCACTTAGTGCTAAACTCTGAGGTTTGTCTAAAAGTTCAAAAAGAACATTTCTTTGTGCAGGATTGTAAAGTAATTAGGGTTTTCATCACCAACGTTACATGATATAGAGAACAGATTCAGGAAGTCTGGGGAAATCTCAGTCAGCGTAGGGTAAGACCCGGAAACACTGTTTGGTGTCTGTGACTGACCTTAGTACCTTCAGATGGCATTGCATGAGAAACTGTGATGTTACAGTGATATATATATAAAAATAGGTGTGTCCAAAAGTATCCATAGGTGTGAGTGTGAGTGAATGTGTGAGTGTGTGTCACCCTGTGAAGGAATGGCGCCCTCTCTAGGGTGTGTTCCCACCTTGCGCCCAGTGATTCTGGGTAAGCTCAGGACTCACCACGACCGTGAACTGGATAAGCAGTTACAGGCAATGAATGAATTAAAATAATGGTATAAGATGATTAACAACTTAGGTTATAATTTTACTGCATTTACAAAACGTCCACACATTTTTGAAATTGGGATTTGTGCATAGGTGATTAATAGGCAATTAATAGTATGGCCTGTGATAATTTTCCCATTTCATTAGTAAATTAAATGACAAATGCCTATAATGTAAAATAAATATTTTGAAATCACACTTCTGCAACATTTCTCCTCTTTAGCTGCAATAAAACATTACATACTGTATTACATCAGGCATTTGTTATCGCAAAACTCTCAAAAATAATGACCCCTTTTTTAAGGGAATAAGTTGCACAAAACTACCTCTGTTTTAGCCTGGAGCACTTCACAGAAAGCTCATGGAGTTTTGGTTTAAACTTAAAGCCACATCTCAGGCATCTAAACCTATTTTCGTGGGGATTTTCAAACAGCACCTGCTTGCCAATTTGCTTTGCCCTCAGGGCTTTGCTCAGACACAGAGTGAGTAAGTGAGAGAAAGGAGGAGGGAAATCTAAATTTGGCACCTACATTTGACAAGTGGAGGCACCCTGTTCTTGTGTAGAATTAATGGACTCTTTTGCAGACTCTAAAAGCAAAAGAATTAGAAATAAATCCCACTCCTGTTGTCTCAAAAATGTCGGCTACTTATCATAAATCCAGAAGCACTTGGCATTGAGACCTGGGAGTCACAAGGCTGGCTTTGTTCTGGTATGATCCTGAGAAACATTAATGAAAATATCCTTGTAAGCTTTTGATTGCTTGTACAAAGAAGGCCCTGTCTCCACTCTCAATGTGAAGGATTAGGTGAAATGCTTTAAATGGGAAATGCTTGTGCCATGATTGCCCAGGTGACAGGACAGGTGGGAACAGGTATGACAGAAAGGCTAATCCTGTCTGGAAGAGCCTGCAGCACTGGCCACAGCAGGCCAAAAACAGAGGATTAAAAGTGTATTCTAACACCTACAGTGTGATGATTACAGACAGGATAGTTCCAAACCGTGATAGTTACATATAGCCTGGAATTAGAAAAGTCTCCATGAATGGAGTGCACTAATAATGCAGCTGTATTTATTTTTCTTTGTATGGTGTGAAGTTTCCCTTTTTTTTTTTAAATAAACTTTGTTGTGATTTTGAAAACCATTTGCACTGTGAATAGATTATCCCGTTCAAAGACACATAAAGGATTATTCAGCTTCAGTGAATATTTGCAGTGTATATGAGCTATTGAGACTTCTATAGCATTTTATACAATACAGAATTAGATCCTAGATGAAAGGACGGCCTAGAACATCAAACAACAAAAGGACCTGGCAACCACACAACAATTTTAGCCAATCTTAAGTCCTGAAGCCAAACACAGGGCTTTGTTGGCTGAAAGTTTCGCTATGCTGCTTCAGTGAGTTGCTTTAAAGCTTCATGGTTCACTCAAGTTTGCTGCATGAAGTGTCTGCTCCAATGAGTCATCTCATTCTTCATTGAGTTTCTTTGCTCTTTTTAGACATCCAGAGTTGTCACTGGCATCACCCTCAAGAGAGAAAGAGGGCAAATGTCCACATTGCTAGCAGTGAAGGAGGCCATGTAGTGTGATTGCTAATAATTGATTGGCTATTCCAGGAAATGTGTCCATAGTCTGAAGAGACAACCTTTATTGATTCCATCCACCTCTATGCCCTTTCTAATTAGTTCAATGTATTGTTTGCTGTGCAAGCCTACAAAGCCCCACTGTTTAACACTCACTAAATTAAATTATCCACACACCAAATATCTTTAAATTTATTGTCTTATTATCATTACTATTATTGTTAGAGTTAACTTTTAGAATGTTCACCAATCTGTTTATCAGCTCCGTTCACCATATAGCTGAACATTGCAGTTCTATTCTTACAGACTTTGTTAGGTCCATTTGACCCTGTCCTTCCGTGATCAGCACCTCCACAGGATCACCACAGAACAGGTATTATGGAATGGTAGACCATTCTCAGCACTTCAGTGTCACTGACGTGGTGGTGTTTTTATTGTGTGTTGTTTTACTGGTATGAGTATGTCAGACATCTGGTGTGGGTCCTGACCATTGAAGAACAGGGTCAAATGGGGCTAACCAGGTATGCGGCGCAACAGTCTTTAATAACAATTGTGCACCTATATTGTAAATAGCTCATCAGAGTAAGCAGCGATAAAGGTATTGTACAAAAGGTAGTGTCAGACACACAACGCAAGGGTCTTAAGGTAGTGGTTTCGGTGTCTGCCTCTGGTCTCTGTGTGTGAGGGGTTTGGTGTTCACACTGTGTTCGCATGGGTTGCTTTCGGGTGCTCTGGTTTCCGCCCACGGTCCATAAACATGTTGGTAGGTGGATTGGCTATGCAAAAGTGTCCATAGGTGTGAGTGTGTGATGCCCTGTGATGGACTGGTGCTCTGTCCAGTGTGTGTAGGTTCTGGAGTTTCTGTGACTCTTATAAAGGTTGGACATGCTTTACAGAAAATGTGTGCAAAATCGCATTTTACTCTTTTGTTTCATTCAATGTAACAAATGTATAAAACTATTGTAATTGTAATCTAAAGAGATACAGAGCTATTGAAGCAGCTGTCAAATTTTTATTTTTAGTGTTCTAATAGGCTGGTTTCTGTGGAGCATTTAGAATATAGTACACAAGAAATCTTTTCCACAGGTGTGGTTTTGTTTAGACTTGTTTTCAAATTGTCTATACATATATGTCATATAAAATCAACAGTCTGTGGCTGGTTAGTTTGCATGTCATTCAGAGGCTGGTTCCTGTCAAAGTAGGCAGTACTTGGCCACGTTAAGTGACAAAAGGCACCAGACTCTCTGACGACAGACAAGAGTCTGGCTTTTAAGATTAGAGCAGAGCTTGCTGGATGTTGAGTGCTGTGATTTTTACTCATTGGCTTAAATATTGTTGGAAACACATGAAGGTTTAAATCGGGATCACAAACAATGCAATAGAAACTAGAAATTCCCTTGCAATCATTTGACATCCTATTTTTCAAACCTAGAGCTGCTTTATGTTCAGTATTTCCTTTTAGTGTTTTGGCTGGCAGCCAGTCATTATTTAGGCTGATTCTCATGAAGTTGTAAGTGAATTTCTCTTGAATTTCCAACATTTTTGTGACAAAAGGTAATTTTGGTTGATTTAATTGTATAGGTCTTTCTGCAGAGGTAAGTTGTATAATATTTTTTTTTATTTCATAGTTAATACAGAACTCAAGCATACTACAAAATACATAAACTGTTAAATGTTCAATAAATGTTGTGTACTTCTATTTAAACTTAATATAATGCAGTTCATATGCATGTCAGCAGTGGTGCTGTATTTTATAATAATAATAATTATTATTATTATTATTGGTGTATTGTATTAACATTTGCTATTATAGCACTGTAGTATGTACTCAACCCTAAGGGGATGCCCTGCAAAGACATCTGCTACAGCTTATTCTTCTGAAAGGTCAAGGGAAATTGTTGCAGAGAGGTCATGGTTGAAAACATGAGCTAATATATCATCAGCTGTTTCAATGGGGGGGAAAAAAAGGTTCTAAGTTGCATGCTCTAGCCGCTCAAGAATGCACTCTGTCTCATCCCATTACCTCGGTTAGACCCAAAGTACTGAATGACAAAGTAGCTGTCTGATGACAGGCTGTCGTTGTTGGCAGCTTCAGAATCATAATGCATTCTGGATCCACACGTGTAATGTAAGCCCCAGAGGAATGCAGGATGCTCAGCTTTTCTATCTTGCTGGAAAAATCTTTTTGATAAGCTTACAGAGATCACTGTACAGATGGTCTGAATCCCACATGATTCCAGCAAGTCCTTGACTCATGATTTGACATGAGTCAAAAATGATCTGATTAAATAAATATAAAAATTCCTCTCTTTTTCCCTCTCTCACTCACAAACACACACACACACACACAGTTACTTTGAAAGTCAAAGTTTGCCTCTGGCAGGTGATGTACACTTTTTGAAAACAGGTTCTTCCACAGTTATTTAATAGAAAGCACTTATATATAGAACCATATTACAAATTGAAAAGTCCTTTAAGGAACATTTACGTGGATGTTGTTTTTAAAATCTGGACGTTTTTATTTCATAAAATAACCTATATATATATATTTGAAACATACAAAGGAATGTAACAAGTTATTAAAGTATTACTGATGACATGTAACACGTTTATGTTTCTCATGTAGAAGTGATCATAGTAAAGATTTGCTATTTCTTCTGTGTACCACATCTTGAAAGTGGGGTTTTGGAGCAACATGTTCCTCATTCATTTTTGACCTCTTTTTAAAATGTGTATTATTTGAATGCTTAAATATTCCTTTGCGCCGTGACCCTGAAATGGAGAAGTGGAAATGAAGATGAATGAATGAATGAATGAATGAATGAAATATTCCTTTGCATAAATATTTTTCTTTCATCTTGGAAAACATGTTGTGTATGGTTCTTTGGAGAAACAAAATTTGTGGCACCAAAAAGAGTTCTGTCATAAAACCAGTTTTGGTGTATGCTGATTATTATAGCATTCAGATTTGATTTTTTTATAACTTAAACTTGAGTAAATCTACAAAGCAGATTTTTCATATTGTGGGTTTCAGATCTCAAGATAGTGGGCAAAACAGGCTCCCTTTCACCGTGAGGCTGAGTCAGACTGCCAGTGGAAATTTATAATGTTGGATTCTTTGTTTGCAGCCTACTTGTTTGGATATAGCTGCCAGAGTGAGATTGTTGACTTTCTCTCAGGTCTGTCATGGTTTCTGTGAAATATGGCCATTTGGATCTCTTTATAGTGCAAAATCAAAACATGTTCCATGATCACCATGTGCTTGTGTTGGCTTTACACCACCAATGACTACCCTTCCATCTGTTTGCATATGATAAGACAAAGTGTTGCTTGGAGACGTGTTCAGTTGAACTCAACACACTCGATCTGAAACTTCATCTCACTGAAATATAGATTAATGCTGTTGCCGACTTCTATTTTTTTTATACATTCCTTCTTATCCTCTGGGTAGGGCTCTGTGCAAGACCGGGCAAATTTGTCTTTCGGCAAGACAGCTCATTTTGTGCACCGGGGGATTCTGAGCCCTTGATTAATTAGAGAAAGCCCTTCCAGCTCTGATGAAGCACTTTGGTAGAGCTGTTTAATAATATATATTCATTGGACTATCCTTCTTTCTTTAGTTCAGTTTTAATTTCACAGCTGTTTTAAATTTAACATATCTTTGTGTTTGTAAATTAAATCAGTACTTGTTGCATGGTGATTTACTTTTAATTATTATTGTGAGCAACATCAATGATTAAACGGACATTTTGAATAATCATGTAATTGTTACTACTACTAATACTAACAGTAATAATAATTAATAAAACCTGTATATATCGTTCAACATATTAAGACTCCTTCAGATTCTCTAACACTTGAAAAAAAAAGATTTTATTTACCATATATGATGAAGTTTTTATTTATTATATTTCAAGAACTGTTATTCTTGAAATCTTTCACTACTTGCCCATGCTGTCTTTTACACCATTTCAGCCATATCACTGAGCGGTTAATTTTTTTTCCAGTTTTACCCATTATCTAAAGTAATTGGACAAATTAAATAATTGTAAATATAATGTTATTTTCTAATACTTGGTTGAAAACCCTTTTGTCGGCAATGACTGCCTGAAGTCTTGAACTCATGGACATCACCAGACACTGAGTTTCCTCCTTTTTAATTCTCAGCCAGGCCTTTACTGCAGTGGTTTTCACTTGCTGTTTGTTTGAGGGCTTTTCTGTCTGAAGTTTAGTCTTTAACAAGTGAAATGCATGCTCAATTGGGTTGAGACAGGGTGACTGACTTGGCCATGCAAGAATATACCACTTCTTTGCTTTAATAAACTCCTGGGTTGCTTTGGCTGTATGTTTTGGGTCATTGTCCATCTGTATTATGAAACGCCGACCAATAAGTTTGGTTGCATTTGGCTGTATTTGAGCACACAGTATGTCTCTGAATACCTCGGAATTCATCCGGCTGCTTCTGTCCTGTGTCACATCATCAATAAACACTAGTGACCCAGTGGCACTGGCAGCCATGCATGCTCAAGCCATCACACTGCCTCCACTGTGTTTTACAGATGATGTGGTATGCTTTGGATCATGAGATGTACCACACCTTCGCCATATATATTTCTTTACATCATTCTGGTAGAGGTTGATTCTTGGTTTCATCTGTTCAAAGAATGTTCTTCCAGAACTGTGCTGGCTTTTTTAGATGTTTTTTTTTTAGCAAAGTCCAATCTAGCCTTTTTATTCTTGATGGTTATGAGTGGTTTGGACCATGAAGTGAACCCTCTGTATTTACTTTCATGTACTCTTCTCTTTATGGTCGATTTGGATATTGATACGCCTACCTCCTGGAGATTGTTTTTCACTTGGTTGGCTGTTGTGAAGGGGCTTCTCTTCACCATGGAAATTATTCTGCGATCATCCACCACTTGACGCATGGGCGTCCAGGTCTTTTTCCATTGATGAGTTCACCAGTGCTTTCTTTCTTTCTCTGGATGTACTAAACTGTAGATTTTACCACTCCTAATATTGTCGCAATTTCTCTGATTGTTTTTTTCTGTTTTTGCAGCTTAAGGATGGCTTGTTTCACCTGCATGGAGAGCTCCTTTGACCGCATTTTTTCTTCACAGCAAAATCTTCCAAATGCAGGCGCCACACTTCAAATCAACTCCAGGCCTTTTATCTGCTTAATTGAAAATGACATAACGAAGGAATTGCCCCCACCTGCCCATGAAATATCCTCATATATCCATCCATCCATTATCTGTAACCGCTTATCGAATTCAGGGTCACGGTGGGTCCAGAACCTACCTGGAATCATTGGGCGGGAATACACCCTGGAGGGGGCATCCTTTTTATATATATATATATATATATATATATATATATATATTTTTTTTTTTTTTTCTTTCACACTTTCTTTGTCATGTTTAACATTAAATATGGTTTAAAAATTGTGCACTTCATTGCATTATGTTGCATTTGCACTGTGCAGCATCAGAACTTTTCTGGAAATGGAGTTTATATGGAGTGGAGTTGATTCTTAGCAAATGACCACCATAATGGTGATACTTTAATCTTCGCCATCTCTGTGATTTCCTGTGGAAAGTACACTTTTGTGCATTACCATCTTACATATGAAGGATCTTTCTGAAACTTAGACATTTGAATCTTGCAAAGCATGTTGTGAAGTCCTTATAAGTGGGCATCTCTCAAACAGTTGACATTTTTTCTCAATTTTAAGGCTGTGCTCAGCTATTTTTGAAAGACCTCTTTCAATGGAATAGGCTTAGCGCCTGATTCAATTCAGTGAAGGAAAGAAAACAATAAATCCTCAAAGACCAACACCTGGCATGAAAATCAATACTGCTGTTTTGCCCTCTCTTGGTTAAGGTAATGCTAGCTCTGCAAGTATTTAACCTCTTGACCCTTCTCTCAAGCATCCAAAGGAATTAATGCCCAGCAGTGCACTGAACGAGCTGCAGTTTTTTGGCACACATCAACACATCCAAATTTTTGTTGTCTCTATAGTTGCATCTTTAATAACAGCCACTAAAGCAAATATTTCCAGAGCACCATCCTTAAAATGGCTCCAATGGTTGAGGTTCCCTGAAAGACATCTGACAGCATTTATTTTCTCGTGCTGAGTGCGAATGGAGTGCTGCGCCCCCAAGACAAGCTTTGGAGGAAATGTAAGCCACATTCAGAGAAAAGCACATTAGTTTTGTTTTCACACTATGCACGGTCACGCCTGTCCCGATTCTCTAAGGTGCAGTGAAATCAGGCGATGAATCATTAGAGTAAGGGATAGTTTTGCCACTTCACAGCACTCAAGCTTTCTGACCATGCTGAACAAATTTTGTCTGTGGCTTCTGTACGTTCAGCCCATTACAGCAGGGGATCTCTGCCCTAAAAATCTGTCATTAATCACTTGGTATGGATACGCTGTTCTAATTGAAGGAACAGCGTCATTATTTTGTCATCCCTGCTTTGTGTACATCAGTTATCATTCCCACAGCTGGTGTTCTGCGACCGCTCTGTGGCTTTTGGTAGATGACTGCGAGTATATGATCAGTTTACAAACATCTGTTTGCAATTTGAATGGTTTAGATTTGTAATCCAGGACGAATCTTTGGATGAGGGCATCAGTGAGCTGCTTCCAAAATGTGAGCAATGGAACCTATTATGTATATATATATATATATATATATATATATATATATATATATATGTGTGTGTGTGTGTGTGTGTGTGTGTGTATGTATGTGTATGTATGTGTCAGTGGCGGATGCTGGTCTTTCAAGGAGGGGAAGCTCAATTTCGGCCTGATTCGCTCATTTCACTGTCAATCAAAAAGGGATTCAGCCTCAGACAGATCATCCAATCATCATGCAGAAGCTGAGCGTCCAGGCCAGCTGAGGCCAGCCCACTGCCCCATAGACCCCCAGAGACGCTGAGTGTCCGATGGGCGGGACAAAGCCCAGCATTTATCCAACGACTCGTCTCGTTTCGCTGCACTTCGCTGCTTCGCTATTGAACTCTGTGGACGCTCAGCGTCCTCACTGTTTAAATCACTGTGAAGGGAATGATTGAGAGGAAAGCCGCGTCTTTACCAGTGATAAGAAGCTGATTCTGAACAAAAGTTGAGCGCGTTGTAGTGCATTTTTATTCAATGACATGTACACACAACAGTAAATATTTGATCACTTATTTTTTGACATTTTAGGGGAAGCTGAGCTTCCCTTGCAGTCTTAGAGCAATCGCCTCTGGTGTGTGTGTGTATGTATATATATATATAAATAATGATTTTTGAGTCATGTATCAAATCTTTGGACACAGTTTGACACCCTCTGTGAACTGACATAAGCTAGCTAATTTCAGTTAAAATACTTGATAGATATATTTTTTAATAATAATAATAATAATAATAATATCTTGTTGTCCTATTTTTTGTTAAATTAAACAAAAAATTATGGAAAACGATAACCTATTATAGTCAGTGTGAAATTCCTTAATATATTTCTTAAAGATTATTATTTTTAAAAAAGTTTTGAGTGTGTTTTCTTCCGAGTGTGCCAGTTTCCTCCCACAGTTCCAAAATTGTTGGTAGGTAGATTGGCAATTCAAAAGTGTCCATAGTGAGTGTTTGTGTGTGTTGCGCTGTGATGGAATGGCACCCCATCCAGGGTGTGTTCCTGCCTTGGGCCCAATGATCATTTATTTATTTAATAATCATTTATGAATTAATCAATTTTAATAGCACTTTGTTGTAGGTCATCGTTCAAAAGGCCAAATGTCACCTACATAAGCCTTTCATGACAACTGATATAACCTGATACAAACATTTATAAAGGTATATTTTTTGATTCTGCACAATTTTTGGCGATTTGATCTCAAAAATAAATATATACAAAATGAAGGTGGCACAGTTTTGATATAAATGTGTGATGTGACAAATAACATGAGCAGTGATTTCAGTGCAGCTGTTCTTTGTCTCTCACAGTCATTCTTGTGTTGATAAGAACTTTTCTGACTGATGACCCTTGTCCTCCAGTAAGAATATTCCAGACGTCTGAGAGCCAAACCACCATTCTCGCTGCCTGTAGTGAAAGGTCTTGGCAGATCAAATCCAGACCCTTGCTGTCGCCGTAGAAACACAGTGTAGTGTCATTGGTAAGTCATGCTGTGATAGAATTGGAGATGTAGCACCATAAATCTGCAAAGTTCATTTGCAGGTAAGATGTTAGCAGGCCTCAGTCACACTCCGTCCGCCTCTGTCCTGCGATACATCTTGTCATCTCCTCCTTGCTGTGACCTGAGGTTGTGTTTAGTCTTTCTTATGCTTCCCTTTTTTCAGAAGACAGCTGGAGTCTGATTGGAACCTGATCTCCTTTGAGAAGGGAAACGTTCCTAAAAGACTGAGGTGGAGATGGAGGAATTTTGCCAATTCTTTCCTTCCCTCGACTGATGGGGAAACAATTGTTTGATTTTTGAGCCTCCCATTAATCTTTCTGCAAGATGATGATATGGAAACATTAAAGAAGACAGACAAGAGGCAGCTGGTGGATTGTGTTGCAAAAGCACACAAGGCCATGATGTTGAATATTTTATTGAGTTTATTGAGGTTTTCTGTTAAATTTACAGATACAGTTCTTGCTATACAAAATCATTATGTACAGTACATATTAGATAATCCAGTATTTCCTGGATTTCCCGATTTTAATGAAAATAAAAATAAATTAAATTGATGTTAGTGCTAGCAAGTGGCTATTGGTAAAACAGAACAAAACATATCACTTGAACCATTGATTGGACAGGATTTGAAACGTCTTAACAATTAATTCTGGAAATTCTCTGAACGAAAATGAGGCAGTGGTGGGAGGAATGTTCAGCAAAAGACAGCCCCGTGCTTTGAGAGTGGAGCTGGCTAACTAGCAGAAATAGAATTTGAACAGGAGCCAGAACACATCTTACTAAATAAAGAATGTGATTGTTATTAAAGTTTAATTTTTAAAAAAGTAAACAAATCATTTTGAAGAAGGATATTAAGCAGTCCTTTTAGGGTATAGAAAAACAATGTAACATAATGATTACATGCAAAGAATAAAATTTTTTGTCCAATGTTAGCTAAAAAGTTAATAGTGAGTAGATGGACTGGTTTAAACAAGTGCTGTTAAAATTAACACAGTAACGCACACAGGAATTTTAACATGCTGATGAATCTAATTTGACTAAATTTGGCCACAGCGTCTTCCCACAATTTATTCTTTTTACAGAGGCTAGTGACATTTTTATCTAGCCATGTAAACATGGTAAAGCTGTTCCTGAAACTCAACAAATGAACAGATGCTATCCATTTTACAATTTAATATTTTTCAATTAAATATTTTTATATTTTTGTGATTAATCACAGCACATTGTGCTATTAATTTGTGTTTATTTGCTTTTTATTTGTTTGTTTTTTTAGTGACAGCCCTAGTTTTTGCCTAATATGTAATTTGGGGTTTTAGCCTACCTTTAATTGCATTATTGATATTTGTATTTAATTGGAAAGATGTTAGTAAAACAGTCACATTCTCTTCTTCAGTTAGATGAAGTGTAGTACAAGATGAAAAAAAATTGTCCCCTGTCCCCTTTTTGTGCCAGTAAGAGGAAACCGCTTATCCAATTTAGGGTCGCGGGGGGTCCAGAGCCTACCTGGAATCATCGGGCGCAAGGCGGGAATACACCCTGAAGGGGACGCCAGTCCTTCACAGGGCAACACAGACACACACACATTCACTCACACACTCACACCTACGGACACTTTCAAGTCGCCAATCCACCTGCAACGTGTGTTTTTGGACTGTGGGAGGAAACCGGAGCACCCGGAGGAAACCCACGCGGACACGGGGAGAACACACCAACTCCTCACAGACAGTCACCCGGAGCTGGAATCGGACCACAACCTCCAGTCCCCTGGAGCTATGTGACTGCGACACTACCTGCTGCGCCACCGTGCCGCCCAGTGTGGGTTAAATGAATTTTCTTAAAGGAGGAGTTTGAAAATAAAATGAAGGGAAAGATTATGTCTGTATAATCCACAGAATTCTAAACAGCACCCTACTGCTAGAATGATCCAATAAACAGGAAAAACAAGGATATCGATATTCACTGAGGTCCTGTCACAGTCAATAAGCTGAAGTTAACTTGAATAATGTTGGTTCAAAAGTTCAGCGCTGTATGAACATGGTGTGTTTGTTTTTGGCTCGGCCGATTGGCGATCCCCTCTTGGATGAGTTGCGTAAGGAGGACCTGAAGTTTTAGCCTTATGGCCCGGGCACGCTCTACTTCCTCCCCTCCTTCTGTCTCTACACAATCCTGCACGGCCTGCTGGAGCTCCAGCTGCAGGGGGTGCTCTGCTTTTTCCCCCAGCAGCGTGGGAGAGAACCAAGAGCGGAAGATCTTCTCACAGATCACCTGCACAGATAGAAAGAGGAAAACAAGGAAGAAAGCTGACGGTCAGGTGACGAGTCAAAAAACCCTAAGGGAAAATGCCATTATGAGCGTGACCTCCTGCTCTCCTTTCATAATCGTGACTGCCATCAACGGACATATTCTTATTACATGTTGCTTGAAGGGTACATCTTCTTGACCTGGCAACCTCAACAACACAAAGCCTGTATTGTCCTGAATGGCAGGCAAGACAATAGCAAGGCAGAGGTCATGGGGAGACATGATAAGTGATCAGAGACAGAGAGATGGGCTCTGTCTTGGCCATCTGTGGCCTGTCGATGGACTTAGTTTCATCCTGCTGGCTCATCTGTTACCTGCATTCTTAATGGGGACTGGCACTGAGATCAGGTGCTGATTTGGGGTCATATCATGAAAAAGATGAAAGCACTGATGAGATAACACTAAAATCAGACTGAGATACAAAATCCTTCCACCTAAAGCCTGTCCTCCGCTATAATTTGGTGCCTTCAAAAATGACTTAGGAAAAATCCTTCATTCAGAATACAACAATAGGAAATATTTAAAAGACTAATGCATGTTTATCCAAATGCTGACCACTGCAGCAACTTCTGATTTCTGATTCTGATTACTTTTCCCTATAAGGTTTACTGGTTTGGATATTCAGACAATAGCCTTTAAAATATTCACCTACCCCAACACTCGTAAAGCATCTTATCTTTCAGTGGAAGTGTAAAAATATTTTGGAGTATTGAAGCAATTTCGGAGCATATATACGTATATTATTAAACAGAAATGATTCACTGTTGATATGTATCATATGCTAAAAGACAGCAGCAGCAGATACATATAGAACAAACATTTTTCACTATTTAGAGCCCCAGTGAAACTTCCTGACATACCTCAGTGACATCTCTAAAAATGGCATCTATCTCACTTTGAATGAGGTGAGGCAAGGCAAGTTTATTTATAGAGCACCTTTCAAACATAGTAATTCATAGCACTTTAGAGAAACAATAAGATTATTAAAATATAACATTAAAAAATAAATACAGCGTTCGTATTGTGTAGTGTTGTTTGTCCTCCTTCTACACACAAGTTTTATTTTCCCTGAGTATTTCTAAAATCCATTATATTCAGACCAGGTAATGGTGGTATGGTATTCTGTCCACTCTTATCACAAACTATTAACATTCCACGTGTTTCTGGTTATGCTGAAGGTCGAGGAATGACCGCTGTTTCCTGACCACTACAATGGTCCTATTGTTTGCCTTATAAAAATATTTAAATTAACGTTGTATTTTTAATTCTGACACTGATGATTTAAAACACCTAGCTATGAATTTAACTGTGAAATGGCTGATGGTAAACACATACCTTCCAGAAAAATACCAGAAAAAAATATATGTAGTTTCAATTTGTATAGTTATATCTTACCTGTAGGTTACTGTTTTTGCGTTTTGATCCGCATTTGTTTCTCTTTGTGTCACATTTGGAGATGCAATCAAAAAAATTGCAGTCATTGTCATTGGTGCAGTTCTGCTCAAGGATGTCCTGCATTTTGGGCTCAAAAAAGGCCATGTCCACATCTATAGCAGCCACCTGCCCAAAGCAAAAAAGTATTTAAAAGAGGGAGGACATTTGCTTCTTTTAAAAAAAATTAAAAATAAAAATAAATGAATCGAAAAATCTAATTAACCTAATTAAAATACATGTAATGTAAAGCCTGAACTATTTCTATTCTATGTTTATCAAGATCTTTTCATTGTAATGAAAACATTGAAATTCCAGCGGAATTAAACTAAATCCATAGTTCAGCTATCAGAAAAGATTCAACAGTCCACTTTTCACTGTTTACAGTGAACAAAATATATTGTGTAGATTTAGTCTGTATTAACACATGCTCTGTTTAAACATGCCTCTCTGAGAACCTCCAGTAATGACAACATACATTTCTGTATAAATAGCTCACATCACTGACATATTGTTAATCTCCTGCAATGAGTGATGTTCTGACAAAGCTCAGCAACTGCCAAAATCTAAAAACAAAAATACTGTGTTCCTTCACTGCAACATATGCTACATATACACCATGAGCTGTGTGCACAAAAAGAGTAATAATGAAAAACAAAAAACTGTTTAGGTTGTGAAATAGAAATATTTAATATTAAATTAAAAATTATTTCACTCATTTCAAATTATGTTACTGTAATATTGTAGAACAATTTCATGTTTCATAACTATAGAAATCCTGTTGTTTTAAAATTTATTTTTTTTATCCTATTTTAGAATTCTATAGCACTGCTATCATTTTCATATTAAAAATGTCATTTGATATTATACTTTATATATTTTATACCAAGCCTTTTACAATGTAAACAATACTCAGCGACTTCTAATTATATAGTAACATTTCAGCCTTTAATTGTATTTTACTTTTTGCAGTTAACATGTCAAATAATGTACCCTTATGTATTTGTTTATGAACCGATGAAGGAAAGAACGACGTCCAGCAGCCCTAATTTACCTGAAGCTCAACCCAGGCTAAATATATTAAAATTCCTTTGGAATGAAAAGGGTTTAACTTAAAAGGAAACTTTCCTATAAATCCTGCCTCCTATTTAAAAGACACTTTTAGTAGCTGTGACTGATAGGGTAAGTGCCTAGTGGAAGAAAAGTGAGAATTCAGGATAACGTTAAATTAATGAAACAAATAAATATTCTGTGGTTTTAAACAAAAGTGCCTAGCCAGGAACTCAGTGCCACTGAGTTTTTTTTTTTTTTTCAAAATGAATGTAGTAAATAAAGACTGTGTGGTTAATAAATAAATACAGTGATTTAACAGATCCATTCAGTGCTGTTGCGGCTGAGGCCATGGGGGGAATTCAATTCCGTGACCTTGTTTTGTTTATGTAAGGATTTTATTGTTTCATGGATGTTTGCCAGGCACAAGGCTAGCCTTAGGCATGGCTTAATGACAGGTACAACTAGCTTTATTATTCCAGCCCTTTTGAGAAGAACCAGAGATAACGTTTTGTATGTGCACAGATCAGGATAAGTACCCACCGTCAAGTCCTTCCTGATGGCAAAGTTTTCAGGCTTGATGTCGCAAAGGTGCAGGTGATGAGAAAAGTCATTCTCAAAGTGTCCCACCATGTCCAAGAAGCTGAGAGCCACTTTGGGCACCATGTTCACCTCTGTTTGCATCCTTCCTGGCCCTTCCTGCAGGTTTAGCGAAAGCTCGTCAATGGAGAAAATATTCTGGTCCCAGGCATGTCCAGCTGTCAGGTATTCCACTGCATAAAAATGGCCACAGGACCCTAGGACCTTAGCCACATGGTCCGTCAAGTCCTGCATCACACGAAGGAAAGTGTATTCCTCCTGCTGCAGCAGTGCCCACAGCGAGGCCAGCTCAGCCGGAGTATATGGCTGCTCTCTTTCCTTCAGACGCTGGCTCCAGAACTGAGGCAGGGTCAGGTTTGTCTCCGCCTCCAGGCCCAGTGAGTTCTTAATTTCCAATGTAGCATATAACACCACATCCAGCGGCGAAAGCTCTTCCTCACCCCCTGTGCCTCCTGCCCCATCCTGGTACTCCAGCAATGCCAGAGCTTCATAGGAGGAAAAGTTCTCCAGTTTTGATTTCAGAACCACTGGCATGCCTCTCCAGCTAGCCGCCATCACCTTCTTGCCATTCTCATAGTAGAGGCAGCGCTTGTATTCCACATGGCCACCCACGCAAAGGTCCTCACACAGGTCACCAGTTAATATGCCCTGCTGGTATTCTTCACACTGGAACACAGAGAACAAGAAGTCAGTAATTAAACCACAAACTCAAGATGTAATCACTGTTGTAATGGTATTAGGAAAGTTGGTCATTAGAAAATAAAGCAGAAAGCTACACAAGATTTTTCTATGGTTGTATTAGGCATGACACAAATGTTTTAAAAATGAATGACACATAAAATACTATGATCAAATACATCATATAATAAGCATCTAATTTAAGAATTAATAAAATAATAGAAATAGAAAGAATATTTATATATTCATAAACAATATAAACATGTATCATCCATATCAATATATTATTTTTAAAAATAATTGAGGATACAGACAGTGTAAGTTTTGCCCATTCTAGCTTAAGTCCTTTAAGCCAAAGTGCCTTGCCATTCTTTGTGCAGGATGAGGCCTAGTATATTCTTGCTGAAATATGGGATTCCCAGGAAAATTAATTACCTTAATGACAGCATATGCCTCTCTAAAATCCTAATATGTGCCTCAATATAAATGGTACCTTCACACTTGCAAATCACCCATGCCGTGGGCACTGATGTACCCCAGATTAGAACATATATTGGCTTTTGCAACTTTTAACAGTCTGGTTGGTCCCTTATGCCTTTGCACAAAGAATGCATTTTTTTTCTTTCTGAAAACACACTAAAATGTCTGACTACCTCACATATTTCCACAGTCTTTCAGATCATCTAAGATGAGCTTTGGCTCAAAGGACTCAGCATTGTTCCTGGAAAGATGTGATTGTTTTCTCCTTGCGTATTAGCATTTCAGGTTGCATTTCTTGATGCAGCAACAGGCTGTGTTAAGTGACAGTGTTTTTCAGAAATATTTCCTTGCCCGCGTGGCTATATTTATCACAGTAGCATGAGGTATCTCATGCAGTGACATCTGAGGGTTTGAAGGCCATACCAATTCATCAGTGCCTTCCAGACTTAGCTTAGACTGACTGATATAACCCTAGAGTTCTTGAATCTATTCACAGTATTATGTAAGAAAAATGATGAATGATCTTAATTCTTTGCAAATGCTTTTTTTTTTTTTACTGCATGACAGTCATAATGTCGGGCACAATGGGGTGAGCCATGAGCCATGTTTCCTTGCAATGGGTGAACTTTTGGTGAATGCACTTTTTAATATATTCAGCTAATTATTGTGGCGTGTTTCAAACTGGTTTTATTGGAATACTCTGTATTTCACTCCTGTTTTGCCCCATCCCAACAGTTTTTGGAGTGAGATAGTTCTTGTCTAGTTCTAGTTTGGATTGTGAAGTTCTAATTTTGTTTATATTTTCAAAATATAATCAAGTTGGTCAGTGGAAATATTGGAAATATTTTTCTCTTTTTACTTTTGTCAGATATATCTATATATTTTTTTAATAAAAATAAACATCTTAATTTATTTAAAAATAGTTTCAAGAGAATGTTCAAATCAGATTCTTGCTTTTATTGTACTTTACAGAATAGTCCCAATTTTTCCAGAAATCTGTCAGCTAACATGACACTCTTGATTCTACATTCCTTGTTCATTTAATCAGCTCAACTGGCAATAAAGGAACACTTTGTAATTCTATAATTACACACTGTAGTTAGTTTGTTGCTCTGCATACTTTGTTCACATTTTGTTAAATGATCAGTACCCCCAGAAAGCCAGTATGATTTGTGTGGTAGATCATTCCCTTTTCTGCTGTGACAGTGGGGTGGTGGTGGTGTGCTGATGTGCATTACCCTGTTAAAAGTGCATGAGACACAGCAGTGCTGCTGGTGTTTTTAAAACCCTCAGTGTCACTGCTGGACCAAGAATTGTCCATCAATCACAAATATCCAGCCAACAGCATCCTGGGAACAGCGTCCAGTGATCAATGATGAAGGAAAAGAGTAAGACCCACACACCGTGCAACAACAGATGAGCAACTGTCTGACTTCTATAAGGTGAACGAAATGTTCTCAAGGTGTCTAACAAAGTAGAGATTTATTTGGCGCCATGCTTAAAAAACTCAAGCAACACTGCTGTGTCTGATCCACTCATACCAGCACAACACTCCAGCGTTAATGATCCTCATTCAAATAATGTCTGCTTTATAGTGGTCCTGAAGATTCAAGAACAAAATGAAAGGGGGTGAACAAAGTATACAAAGCAACAGGTGTACTAGAGTCTAAACTTCTATTAACAAAAGTGCATCTGTATGGTCAGTGAAGCTGATAAAATTGCCAAAAATGTAGAAACAAGAAGTTGTCTTTATGAGATGTCTGTGTATATGATATTGATATTAAATGTAAAGCAACTATTTGGATTCCTTAGTAACTGCTGAGATCAATTTGCATGTTATGTATTCATGAGATTGAGCAATGAAAATCCACACCTGCTAATGCAGTAAAGGGCTATAGGGTTAATGCTGACAGTTGGATTCAGAGGGAGGAATATTAAAAATAAATAAATAAAAAAAAACCCCACAGTGGGCCATTTATAGCTTCCCAAATGTCAGGTTCCACACACACACTAAAAATGGAAGAAATTCTGCCGCTGTCACATTAGTATGTGGCATACAAATGCTGTCTTATAGTAATGTATGAGACACTCTTTATTACTAATCACATGGATGATTGCTTTTCTTCTTGCCTAATCACTCTTCCTCCAGATACGCTTTTTAGGTAACACAAGTCAAGGTGAAGGTGTTGTCATGGAAACAGGGACATTGGGGTCTTACAAAACTAAATGGGAGGAAATGGCCTTCTTAGCTATTCTCTGTGATAGCAAACTCTCCACCAGAAAAGTAAAGCCTGCTGATTTCTTTAATATAGAATGTGATTTTCTTTCTGTGCAATTAATCTTATTAGTCCTTATGTATCTAAACACACTGCAGAGAAAGCCTCTGCTCATCTGAAATTTCTTTGCACAGAATGCCGTAACATCGCTGTGAGGAATCTGTTGCATTCAGCCAACATAGTAAGATCAGGTACTGATGTTGAAACATCTGGATCACAAACATTATTTTAACTCATCCCAGATTTATTGGAAGGAGTTCAATCACTCCAAAGAAAACAGATCCACTTCTCCGCAGCTCACTGCTGGGGGATCTTACACCACTTTTGCAGATGAACCACTGTTCTGGAATGTGTTGCAAGCCTCAAATGTACAATTACATTATAGTTGCAAAAATTAGCGACATCTATTTGAATGCTATTTTTAATTAAATACCTATAAAAGACCATTAAAAAGTCACAGCTTTCAATTTTATGTGAAATTTTACCAGCTTTTTGGAATTGCGTTTGTACCGTACATTTTACTAAACACAGATCTACCAGGAGCCACCACAACTCTGAACATACTTCTCACATAGAGAAGGCCACTAAGGCTCCAGATTTACAATCCATAATGAACTACTAACTCCATGCTGTGAGAGTTGTTGAAAAGCAGTTATTTGTCCAAGCTTTGGACTGAAGTTCTGTTCATTATGTAGAGAAACTAATAAACTCTTTCTTCCAAAAGATTTTATAGATATTATTCAGTGGAACAACTCACACAAAGGCCATCTGGGAATCCTTTACTTTATTAAACAATAGTGAGATTTGAGCTTGTGAATCTCTACTTAGGCCTGTGGATTGTTTGTTACATCACTTCACTGCACTGCTAATTAGTGAAAGGTTTTTCAAATAGCCTCAAGAAAGAATGTTTGAATACAGAATGACTTTATATTTAATGCTTGCATGCAGTTGACCACAATTCCACTACAAAGCATTTATTTGTTTGCCTGTGGTGTGTTGACAAGCCTTTGCAAAGTTGGGAATCTGCCCTTTTTATTAAATGCGGCACTTAAGCAGTTCTTACTTTGGCCTGTAAGTGGAAAGAAAGGAAAAAAAAAATAAAAAAAATATGAGCTTACATAAATGGGAAGCTATTGATATTTATATAATAAAACTATATACACGTATGTATACACTGAACCATCACTGGATAAGGAACCACCTTGTATCTACATCTCATTGGCCATTTTATCAGCTCCACTGACCATACAGGAGCACTTTGCAGTTCTACAATTACAAACTGTAGTCCCTCTGTTTCTCTGCATACATTCGTATCCCCATTTCACCCCGTTCTTCAATGGTCAAGACACCAACAGGACCAAAACAGAACAGGTATCATTTGGGTGGTAGATCTTTCTCAATGACACTGATGTGGTGGTGATGTGTTAGTGTATTTTGTGCTTGAACAAGAGGACCAGACACGGCAGTTCTTCTGGAGTTTTTAAACACAGTGTCCATTTACTGTCTATTCTGTTAGACACATCTATGATGTTGGTCCACCTTGTAGATTTAAAAGCAGAAACAGTAGCTCATCTGTTGCTCAACAGTATATGTTGGTCATCATCTAGTCCTACATCAGTGGACACAGGAATCTATTAGCTGGCTGTTTAAGGTTGGTGGACTATTCTCAGTCCAGCGGTGACACTAAGGGCTTTAACAACTCCAGCTGCACTGCTGTGTCTGAGCCATTGATACCAGCACAACACACACAAACTCACCACAACCACGTCAGTGTCATTGCAGTGCTGAGAATACTCGATCACCCAAATCATACCTGCTCTGTGGTGATCCTGTGGATCTGACCAATAAAGAGCAGAGTAAATTGGGGATGCAAAAGTATTCAGGGAAATATATGGACTACAGTCTGTAATTGTAGAACTACAAAGTGCTCCTGTGTGGTCAATGGAGTTGATAAAATGAGTGTTAATACAAGGTAGGCATTCATAATCCAGTGATTGTTCAGAGTATATCACTGACTAAAGAAATCATTTATCTCCAATGAAGCAACTTTACAGGAAAAAGAAAAACCTTAATTTTCTGTGGAAGTCAAGGTACAGAGATAATATTCCAAGCATTCCGTCCTGTGATTGTTTGCTTATTTTGCAGTTACAGTCCACCCTATATCTGCATTTCATCTCATTTTACCCTTATTGAGTATATGCCTTTGGTGATCTATAGGCTCAATGCATGTTTTACAAGTGAACATAAAAGCTGGCCCTTTAATCTTTCAAATGCTTAGACAGATTCATTACACTGCGTGTAAAACCAATTTAACACACTTCTCCTTTTGTCTACACTACTCCTCATCTCTGTCCGCCTCCACTCTGGGAAAAAACATGAGCTAATCGGCAGCTGATTCTACACTCGTACATCTCCGTTTGGACTGGAGAGGCAAAGCGTGATTAGTGTTTCTCAGAGATTAGCTGCAAATCCTCTGCTGCCACATTCCAAAGTAAACAGCTGTCATCTGGAGTCAGCCAACACTGGGGCTGGGCAGCTAATGGTTCTGACTGTGCTGACATTAGTGCTTTAGAGATAGCAGTATGTTTTCCTTATCATCATCAATCAGCATACTTTATTGGATGTCTCTCCCTTCCTTTCCCTCCCCACTTTCGCTATCTCTTGACACACAAAATGCCTGTTATAGTGTTTAAATATGACAGGTACAACTATGGCTTTGAACGAGCTCGGCAGGTCTCACTGAAGATGTTGTTAGCAAGTGATATATTTTCCAGAATTTCCCATATTCTCTCATATTTTCACACTGCTTTGTGATCCCTTGATGGATAATTACATAGTAATATGTAAATTTTTATTTTTGATCTAACTGTTGCTTTCTTAGTTTCAATTTATTTTGTCCTTTTGTTTCTACTGCTTTGCTGCATTGTCCATGTCCTCACTTCAGGGTGCCAAAATTTTGCAATTCATTTTAGAACAAAAAAGGGAAAAGTTAAATAGGGGTGTTAAAATATTTCAATAAGATTTTTAAAGAAATACTAGTATTTAACAACATCCCATGTCAGTATTTTGAGATGTTTGTACTGTGAGAATTTACTTAGGTACTGAACTCTGACCACACATTGCCTCAGAAGGCTTGCATGTTTGCTCAGGCCAAACGTATCTACGCTGAAGGTGAGCACCAAGACTTACTGGTTACAAATTAAAGCTGTTAACACTTTTTAAAAGGAGTGAGTGAGTTTTCCCGCACTATATTTGTGTAAGATATGTTGTGGTTGCTGCGGTCAATCGTTTGCAGACATCTGGCCTGGCCTTTTTTTTTTTTTTTTTTTTTTTTTTTTTTTGTAGCTCAGCCAAGTACCACACATCCATTTGACTTCTCTAAATTTCTTGGCCTTGCATCATATTGGACAGCAGCTGTTTTTAGCTCCTGTTAGTGCATGTAAACTTTCCCACCATGAGGCTGGTTGACATCCGTCAAGTTCCTTGCTTTCGTATTTATATACATTAACCTTATTTGTAACAACATGCTGTATATTTTTTGACTGTACACATGGAAAAGTTTGTGGGCTAATGGGAAATTCTTTTCCAATAGAAATAAGACAATGATGAGCATTGATATATAAGCCAAGCTCATGACTGAAATTACAATATGGCTGTCATACTGTCAATTATAGGTGTTTATTTTTTTCTGTGCAGGCAAATAAGAAAATATTACACAGTAAATCCTGGTGGTCACCACATGTGGTTTGGCAGGGTATCGTAAATCTATTTAGGTCCATGGATTGAACTAATTGCCGATGTTTCTGGTCCAAGTCAAAGCAGTTCCAAACATTTTGAGCATAAAAACCATGGGCCAAATATCTTTTTTACAGCTAAATGTGAGTAGCACACAGAAACTTGAAGACTATTTGGTTCATCTGAAGTTCCAGAGAAATGCTTTGCCAGATTTGAGCACAGAATAAAAATGATCTTTCCACAAATGTGTTAATGTAATACATGAGTCACAAAAACAGAATAGCTTTTCTTAGGCCTAATGATAGTCTCACTCTATTTCAAATGCTAATTTTAAAAAATGAGCCCTCAAAGTATTTATGCTAACAAAACATTTGATATTAATCTGCATGACTGCTTTAATAACAAAGCGCACTTTCACCTTTCTTTGGTTTGGAAATACCTTTCTGCCACAACACTTTGTATGGAGACTCTCACAGCCAAGAAATGTTATACAGACTTGATAAAGGGGATACATTACACCCCTCTTCCACAAGTTAAACAGTTCCCTGGAGTCTTAATGAAATGTCTGTGACATGCTTGGAACAAAAATCTTCTCAAGTATCCAACAAACCAGCACTGTTCTAAACCGTCTTTTAAATGATCATTAGCCACAATTCTGTTCAGTGCGAAAGCCCAAGAGTGAAGAGTGAGGAGTAGAAGCACTAGTTTTTAGCCCATTTCACTTCACTCTCATTCCTTTTCATTCTTGTTTTCACCATATTTAATCAGTTCACTTATTTCTCAGCGATCATTGTGTGGGTTTGTGTGTGTATGTGTGTGTGTGTGGGCTCCATTTATCCTCATCATATAAATGTAGGTCCAGCTCTGTGACTGGAGATACTCAGGCCAGGATTTGGGACAATTCCAAAAGTCAGCGCAAAGTTAGAATGACTTGTTGTATCCAATGTTTTCATACTTAGACAAACCAAAGTGTTGGTGTGCTTATTTACTGAAAAAGTGATTAAAAATTTTTTTGTAATAAGGTAATATCTAGTAAATTACTCAGTTTAAATGTATGGCATTTGGCAGATTCTCTTATGCACATGTCTTAAAAGAATACTGCATTATTGTGAAGGAATAGAGACTCTGTAGTGAAGGAATAGAGACTCTGTCATTGCTGCTCTGAGCTGAGCACTACAGAAACTGCATTATGTGTCTTTTGAAGGAGAGTTGGCAAACAATCCCCCTCCTTCCACTGATTTCAGTATAGTGCTGTAAAAATAAATTACACTGTGGGTGCCCTAAGAGAGAGAGAGAAAAAAAGTACCTAATGTTCCTTTAAAACGTTAATTATGTTCCAGATGAAATGAGATGGTGCTTTTTCTGTTAGAGCTTGCCTCAGTGGGAAATCAAACCATCAGTCTGTCACATGGCAGGCAGTGGTGTTACCCACTACACTATATGAACCAGCAGTGAGTTAATTAGTATGCTAATTATAGATTGACATTAGACTAGTCAATATGCACTGTTTTTCCCAGTAAGACTTCAGCTAGGTAATGGTTAAATGATGGATTCCACAGAATGCCATTCTATAGCTGACTCTTACCCACAGACCACAGTGGTGCCCAGTCCAACACAGCAAGAGCCTCTCAACCTCGGCATGCCATGAATGTCTGAAAACACCAGCCAGAGCCAGTCAGTCTCACTCCAACACACAGACGAGGAGCACTCGAGCACTAAAACACTCAAACATACACACACTGATGATCCCTATTCCGTCTTTATGAATTCAAAGCCATACACATGCTTTATTTAGCCATATTGCATACTTTAAAATCTACTTGCCAAGTCCAGAGAAGAGCAGGATTGTCCTAAACTGCCCTTTCAGTTTGTAAGGGAAATTCTGTATTGGTTAAATGAATATTCGATGTGATTGTTCAGTGACACTGTAATACTTCAATCATTTTGAATTGAACAGTAAGTGCATTTACCCACTAGATGCAGTGCACATTAAACTTAACAATACATTCCTTTTTCCCTATAGCTTCGAAAATTTGGCCATGGAATGTGGCTGTGAGTGGCCTGTTTTATAAGCAAAGCTTATAGTGCTGTCATATTTTACAGCAGTAGGGTAGAATTCCATGAAGAATTATATATTGTTGTTTCTTTAATTTTTGACTACTAAAATCTGAAACTGAAGTAACTCTTTGAAAACGTTCATTTTAAATATACACAAATCAGCCATATCAATTACACACCTTCCTTTTTTCTACACACATTTTACACCCCAGATACAGACTGGAATCCCTCTGTTATTCTGCAAAATTTGTTATCCCCCTGTCGCCCTGTCAGGACCACCACAGAGCAGTTTCCATGTGGACGGTAGGTTAAATATCTGTATCAGTGTGAAAGGGGTCTTACTTTTACCGATAGTCTGCAGTTGCCGTTATCTGGTTCTCCAAAACATGATGTACCATACAGTTTCAATAGGAGACGGATCTGGACAGCAGGCAGGCTAATCAAGTACACACAATGTGTATGAAGCCACAGTATTGTAGCACCTGTAAAATGAGGCCTGGTACTCTGGTATCCTCCCACAGTCCATAAAACACATGCTGGTAGGTGGATTTGCTATTCAAATAGAGTCCATAGGTGTGAGTGGGTGAATACATGGCTGAGTGTAAGGCTCTGTGATGAACTGTCACCTGCGGATCTCTTTATACACTACATAATATCACAAAAAGTTTCAAATAACCCAAAAGTATATATGTTCAATGGACAACGCCCAAAACATTATTGGCTGTCCTCAGATGGTGCTGCATTGAAAACAGACACGATTCATTAGTGAAAATCACTGCATGGGCTCAGAAATGTTTTCAAAAATCATTGCAAATGCAAAGAAGTAAGTATATATGAACAGAATCCATAAATGCCACAGCTTTCTCAGGGCCTGAGCTCATTTAAGTTAGACAGAGGTGAGCTGGAAGTATCCTGTTGTCCAACTAATCTAAATTTTAAATTATTTTTGGAAATCATGGATGCTGCATCTTCCGAGCTAAAAAGGAGAGGGACAATCTGACTTGCTATAATAGCACACTCCATGTTAGCATCCATGGTAGTATGGGGGTCCATTGGTGCATGAGGCATTGGTGACTTGCATATCTGTGAAGGTGTCATTGATGCTGAACTATATATACAGGTTTTGGGCAATAAGCTGCAATACAAACAAGTTCAGACTTGTCACCCTTGTCAACGGTTGGTGCATTAGGAAATGTGATACACTATAATGAAGACCCCAAGCTGTACAGCTATGAAATCCTATAAGTAAAAATTGGATAACTTTTCACTTTCAAAGTTACAACAATCTGTCTCCTTAGTTCCCTAACACGTTCAGGGTGTTCATTCATTCATTGTCTGTAACCGCTTATGCAATTCAGGCTTGTGGCAGGTCCTGAGCCTGCCCAGAATCACTGGGCGCAAGGAGGGAACACATCCTGGAGGGGGTGCCAGTCCTTCACAGGGTGACACACACTCACACATTCACTCAAACCTATGGACACCTTTTGAGTTGCTAATCCACCTGCCAACGTGTGTTTTTGGACCGTGGGAGAAAATCCATGCAGAAGAACATACCAAACTCCTCACCCCTTCTGGGCGACTGGAACCCACAACCTCCAGGTCCCTGGAGCTGTGTGACTGCGACACTTCCTGCTGCACCATCGTGCCACTACATTCAGAGTGTTGTTAAATAAAATGGTGATTCAACACAGTGGTAAACATGCACTTTTCCTAGATTTTTAGAAATGTGTTGCTGGCATGAAATTAAAAATGGACAGAGAAGTTTTCTCAGTTTCGATATTTAAAATGTTTTCTTAATATATTTTTTTAATGTTTATGCACAACATCCCAAAAAATTTGGAAATGGGGTTTGTAAATATTAATATAACATACTGATAAACTGATTTTATTTCTCTGTAGGTCAGCATATCCAAGCTGAGATTTATGAAACACAATACATAAGTTCAGCAGTAACAATTTCCTCATTTCATTATTCCAGACAGAGTCCACTAGTGTCTACAGGACACATTCTCCAACACTTTCATAATACATCATTGAAAATAATTACACCACTTGTGCGTGGGTGAACCCAAGGCTTCAGGCTCTAATGTCTGATAAAACACCATAAAGTGTCATATTTGTCTAATGATCCACAGCGTATTATAAAATGTCCATTAAAAGCCTTTTTTCAGCTCAGAACAGCATAACTGATCGGCACGCAGACCCGAATGAATTATGCAGGAGCCATAAAGTTGCTTTTAACTTGTGTCCCCTCGATCAAACTCATGCGCTCTTATCTGTTTTACTGCGGGCATGACCATCTGTGCTTTATCTGCTCATTAACAGATAAATGGGGAAAGTGTTCAGACCCTGCAGCAGAACGCCATTAATGGCACAGTTAGACACTGGCGGCTGTTTCATTAAAGCTCATCAGGAATCGGCCAAGAGCTCAGGTGACAGGTGCTGATTGAAAAAAGACATGTGTGGTTAAACAGTGGTTGAAAACAGCTCAGCCTCGACCTGATATAAATCATCTTTGATGTATCGCACACAGCCGTCCGTTTAGAATTAATAAAGGCCGGAGTGTTGCTTATTATAGATTGTACATTTGCAGAGAATTATATTGCAATTTGACAGTTTATGAAATGAAAATATACTGTAAATGTCCAAAGGTTTGTAGAAAACACTGATAATCATAATGCTCCCATTATGGATACAGACATTCAGTTTTTCAGTCTCGGCTGAAATGAAATGGAGCAGATGGACATGAGCTTAGACACATATAGTAATGTATCACTATATATTTCACATTTTAAAAAGATAGTTCTTCAAGGGTTCTTTAGTAAAGTATATGTTTCTGTTTAGCACTTTAACATCAATATTGAACCATCTGCATAATTGTACCTCACATGGTGAAATGATTCTTCAGAATGAGGGACAGTGTGTTGTTCATGGTTCTAAGTATTTTTGGTGCTTTATAGATATTTTTCACAAAGGTGCTTCTTGGAACCATAAAAAACACATTGTCCAGCAATCCAAAGAAACATTTCTCCATGCAAATGATTGCTTTTATTTTTTTAAATACTAAGAGTGTACATTTAGGACGAATTGTAGTGTGGTTTGTTATCTAAAACTAATCATCCTTATAGTACATGACCTGACTAATGCTCTTATGGCTGAATGCCATCAAATCCTCACAGAAATGTTTAAACATCTATTTTAAACATTTCCTGAAGACTCTGTTACTCTGTTAAGGCTGTTACTGCTGCAAAGGGGGGTATTGATATTCATTTCACAAGAAGCTTTGTATGAGCAGGTGTCCACAGACTTTCTTTAAATGTAATAAATTAACAATTGTGAATAATTCTTATATTAATAAAATATAATAAACATAATTGTCACAGAAAGACATAATTGTCTGAAATTCCTTATTTCAGTATATAAAGAAAATAATTTTCATTCTTGAAATACTTTAATCATTCTGCTCTGGTGATGTAGTCCTCATTACAGGGTTATTATTTTAGAGTTGAATAAACAATTCAAATTGGTTCACAAGACCTCACCTATGTGCTGTGTTACAAGCTTTTATCTTGCACCAGCCTTTCTGAGCAGCCCTCCCATAGCGCTATATGCCTGATTTCAACTCACTGAGCCATGGCAATATTTTGACAATACCTTTACTGTGTATCTCAGTATGCTTGCTTGTTTCCCCCATCCCTCAGAGCGCAGTATGTGGTCTTTATGACCTGACAAGTCATATCAGGTTGTATTTTTATATAAAGAATACGTCAAGTATTTCTCTCCTGTCTTTAACACCATCATTGATAGCTGCCTGTAAATAGACTAGAATTCACTATGAAGGTGAACACCAAATTGTTGTGCAGAAAATTACGTGTTGAGTAGAAAATCAGCTATGAGCAACCGTATACTTAACATTAATGTGGTTTCCCAGACCCAGATTAAACCTAAACCCAGATTCAAGCGGTGATTTACCATTGCCACTGCAATTCAATGTAAAACTTAAATTTAATCCATGTCTGGGAAGTCATAAGAGTCTTTAAGTTCAATTTCCTTTGGATCAGGATCAGAGGCAACCCAGGCCTTGTTTAAAGGACTGAATAAATCTCCATCCACTTCTTGCCTTTTGTTTCTTTTCCAAGCTCTATTTAGCCTCTGTTGTAAAATTACACAGCTATTAACCAGCAACCTGCAGCAACAAGGCACATTCTCAGAGGATATTTAAGTGGCTTAAACTTCTCCAAATTGGAACTATTTTAAAAAGGAAGACTCTAGTGCGGTATTTCCGCCGTGTATGAACTAGCCACTTTTTGAAAACCTGAGGACATGAAAAAATGGGAGCTGTTGCACATTAAGTCTATTTCCTGCCACTTACCATAGGTAAAATAAGCAGCACAAGCAAAAGACAGAAAAAGGATGAGGACAATGCTTGTGTTTTTGAGAAGCACGAAAGAATTATTCATAGCACTATAAAATATTTATGTGCATAATTAAGTACACACTTAAAAGTGATGGTTCTACAAAGGTTCTTTAGTAAAGCAAATGGTTCTATATAGAACCCAGAACACTTGAATAACCTTTTTCATGATTAAAGAGTTCTTTGAACACTATGAAGGGGTGCTTCACATTGATAAAGAATGTGCTATATATGGTATGCAAATAGATATAAAATTGCAGAAAAATACATCACAGTAAAAGCACAGATCATATAAATAGACACACAAATTAGATCAGAAGGCAAAGAAACTAGATGAGTCCATCTTTACTCAAAATTAATCTCATGGTAATTAATGAATAATTCATTAGTACAGAAATTAAAAGGAGTGTCATTCATCAGCTTGTGTCTCAAATGGTTAAATCATTAGTGTAAAGTTATACAGAGCCTGAAAGTCAACAATACATGTTGTAAATGATTTCTTGAAATGTGGTTCTTTTGTGATTACACACATTATCACTGAACCGACGAATGTTTTAACATTTTGGCCAATGTTGAATTTCCTTTTCATTGTTATTGTACCTTGCTTCAGACCAGAACAAATAGTATTATATTTCTGCAGGAACATTGTTCACCAGTGTCACAAATATTTATTCCAACCAAATCCACACAGTGATTTCCAGTGAAGGCACTGCTGTGAATCCTAAATCAGTCTAGTGTCTACCTTTTAGCTCACCTTCCAGAATGATTAATACCTCTGACTAAATTCCTCCACCCAGTCATTAATCAGATGATTTTTGGCATGGTGCACTGTTCTTTTGCCGTGTTGCTATTGAACCTCGCTAAGTCATTGCCCTGGGGTGAACTGGACGTGGAACAGCACTCTCTAAATGATGCAGTTTTCAAAGCCCTCTCAGGAGACCTCTCTGGAAATCTTTTACCTCAGTGCTTGAGTTTTGTCCTGTTTAGATCTCGGCTTTCATTACGGACACACAAGAGGTAGACAACAGCAGAGGTTAAGCCCTGGAGCAGGTTTAGATTGGGCTTGTTTATTAGAATGATTGTGGCAAACCTGATCTGTGGATACAGGATCATTTTATAGCCTGGAATGCTGAAGTATGATGTTTAACCCCTTAAACACAAGGCTTCTTCTTTAGTTATTAACCTCACACCAAGGTTTTGTCTAATCTCAGTTTGTTTGGTATTTATTCATAAATGTTGATACATTTAACATATTTAAAATTCTAAATTCTACACTTCCTGTGAGGATTAACCTAATTTGGTGTAAAAACAGGACATTTGTAATATGCTTTAAAAAGTTTAAATAAATAAATGTATATTGAAACTTCACAGAAAAGTTTAAAAATATTTTTGAGTTCATCCGAATGTGTAAATGTATCAAATTCTATCCACCTCTGGTTCTTTTGTATCAGGGAAAATGACTAAACACATTGTGGTTTTGCTCCTGCCGCAGTGAACTCTATTCCTATTATGCGACTCTTTCCTCAAATGTCAAGAAACTTACTGAGTTGCTGGTGCCCCTTTGGTAGATGAAGTTTAGGAGGCTGGAATTGCCTGGAATTGTCAACAGAAATCTCATTTCATCGCTGGCTCGATACTGACAACTTTAGCAGTTCTAAATAAGCTTGAGGATTCCATCTGAGGAACAGTGTAATCCTTCACTGCAGACTTGTGGCTACCATTGTTGTGAATCATGGGCCGCCACATTAAGCCTAGGCAGCAAACTGTGTATTGTTCAGCTGAGATTTATTTTCTGCTCCTCTGGATATGTCAGAGTGTCCACACAAGGCCTTGAAAACCACAAATTAAAACAAACATGCATCACATTGTATAGAAACACATAAACAAACAGGCCATACTGATGTGTTCACTATTGAGACACACTATTGTCCGGCACTGATTGTTGATCTTTGTCTAAGGACCCTTAGATCAGTGGTCCGATATTTTTACTCAAGTATATGTGTGAGAAAAGGAGTCTAAGTTTTATGCATGTTTCACATTCCTTTTCTTGCTTTTAGTTGTTAGTTCTGTCCTGTTAGTGATAGCATCTATAAACAACATTGTGATCTGAATGCTTCTTTTTAATCGCAGTCTGGATGTAACTTGAAATGAGAAGAATAGCGCTGTACAAACTCTACAGTTTCTTTCTGACAGACACTGGATGCACTCAGATGTTTTATAGCAATTCTGTAGATGAACTAAATGTCTGAGGAGTCTTTGAATCTGATCTTTTCTATGTCCATTAAAGCGGTAAATGGCATTTATTGGTTCACTGAGTGAGGAATACTTTTGTATTTTGGACTGTTTTATCTGGCTACTACAAGTAGTCCAAATATTATTTGTTCTGCTTATAATGTACAAAGAAAAAAAAATGCAGATGCAAATGTAAATATTAGTTTGTTGAAAGATAAAAAAAATGTAGATATGAATAATATACCTTCTTCTGCACATCTGAGAACGTCTGACAGAGTATCCAAACACTTACTGACAAGGATATCTGCAAACTTTCATTCTGGCTCATAAATTACTCGCCCTGTTTTACTCTCTGCTTTGATGTATGGACAGTTCTCTTCATAACAGATGTGCTCATACCTAAATATGTACGTATAAACCTGGGTCCTTTGTTATAGGATTCACATGCACTTAATGTGTGTTATTCTGGCAAGAATAACACACTTATATAAACTAAACCTTTGTATTTATGCAGGAAATCCACTTGATACAGACCAGTTCTGCAGTTTTTCTTCTAATGCTAATTTTTGCCTGCAGCTCTTCTGTGCATCTCTCTGGAGGCATTTATAGACACCGACAACTGTTAGTTTTCTTTGTAGGTCATAAACTTTGTAGGTTTTACACTCTGTGGATGACATTTGGACTTGGATAAGCATTGCTTCTCAGTCTGTAAAAATGTCCTGTTACTAGTTTTTCACTTCTGACAGACATCCCCATTATTCATTCCTCTTCTCTTTCTTTTATATGACTCCAGAAGCCAACAGGGAAACATTTTGCACACCACAGAGTGAACTTACTCTACTGTTTAAAAACCACTTTTCAAAATGTTTAAAAACCACCTTTCAAAAATGTGGGTTTGTTGTTTTAATAAAATTGCATCTTTTTAAAACATTTTTGAAGTTGCATATAATAAGTTTGTTCTTTTGTGATAATACTAATTTGCAGTAGATTTCTACTCAGTTATGAGGATCTGTAAATAACAAACTGATCTCTACTGTTTACTCAATGATAAACATGATTCCACAACAAGAATGCTGTATTCTATTAGCACTGAAATAAATATCCTGAGTACCATACGTCTCTGAACATATCTATGTACTATTAGTTAAGTTACTGTAAAACAGGTACCAATTGTATTTTGTGTTCATATTAATTATATTCGTTTGCATCATTTGTTCTATTAGTTGGTCATTAATATTAGTTAGTCTTTTATGATGTGAAATATCCCTAAAAATATTGCATTATATATTTGTTAATTAAATACCGATATATAATGGGGTACATGTGTCATTCTGTTATTGGTGATTCATGTTAGTTAGCATTTTATGATGTGAAATATGCCTAGAAATATTGAATACATTTTTTTTTACTGAATACAAATAGTTTCTGGAGTCCATGGGTCATTCTATAATTTTAATATAACATTACACTCAAATAGAAAGAAACATTTTAAAACTTTTATGCAGTTTATTCAACAGGTTGTTCATTCAACCTTGATTTGGATCATTACTGTGTGTGACCTTATTACATTTTGAAACTACGTAATGCATATCTGGTCTTTTCTAATTATGGAAAAACTGAAAATGATTTTGTTTCAACAGTGACACTATACTATTTATTTTTATTTGCACAGTCTAAGTTGTAAACAGAGCAATATGAATAAACAAATAAGTTATGTATGTAAATATATATGTTTAATTGTTGATGTTCCTCATTTAAATTCCACATCAAGAATCTCAAATGCATGTCACTATCACATGTAATATAATAAAAATATAATGTACTAATATAAGTTATGTAAAGTTTGTGCTAAATGAATTGGTCAAAGCTGGTGACCTACCACTCTCTGGAGGATCCGCCGGCTCTTGTCGTCCGTGCAGAGGTCAGAAAACATGCTCCTGTGGACGAAGAAAAGGCCACTGAGGGAGAGCCAGGAGACCAGCCACAGCAGGGCAAAGATCAGCGCGCTCCTGCGGCACATTCGGCCCCTCAGCCACCTGAACACGGAGCCCCCTCGGCCCGGTCCCTGGACACTCCAAACTGCCCACAACATCACACAGCAGCAGGACACACTGTGTCCCCTTCAGTTTCTGTCTGCAAACCAGTCCAGCAGCTGAAAGAAAGCTTTGTTAGTGGTCAGCGGTCCTTCCCTTGGCGTCTGAGGTGGTCCCGGCTGGGTGTTGGGGGCATTTCGGGTCCCCCTGCAGGGTGCCGGGGTCAGTAGAGTATCCTCTGCTCTTCTTCTCCGTTTGGGACGCCCCCATGCCTGACCCAGCGGCTCCAGAGATCTATTCAGGGAAACTGAATAGAATTTTTCTCTTGCTGCTTCCTTTTCCTTCGTATTCCGCTTTATATTGTGAATGGATGAAATCAGCAGTGCAGAATAGGCTGGTGTTTTTTGTTTTTTTTCCAAAAGAGGAATTGAGGTCTCTCTCTCACTCTACCTTCTTCCCCCCCACCTCCCTTTCACACATTCTCCTCCTCCTTTTTGCCTGTTTTTTGCTTTCAATTCCTCCCTTCCTTTCACTCTCCCTTCTCTTATTTAGTCTCTCCTTTTTTTCCCTCTCTATATCTCTCTTTCTTCACTATTCTCCCTGTTCTCTTTCATTGACTCACTTTCTTTTTATCCATTTTCCATTTTCACTCATCCTTCTTACAAATGTCTTACTCAATACGAACTGGTCTTACTCAATTCCCAATGTTTCACTCTGTATTTCTCTCTCCCTCTTCTCTGCCTGCCTCAGTCTTTTTTTCAGTTCGCCCTCCCTCTCTTTCCCTTTCAGTACCTCGCTTACTCTCTTACACTAACCCACTTCTCTCTCTCTACCCCTTTTCTCTCTGTTACCCTATATAACCGCAACTGCTCTTTCCACCACTGATATTCTCTCTCTTTCTTCCCCTTGCTTCTGGCTTTCTACCTCTCACTCACTCTTAATCTCTCTCTCTCTCTCTCTCTCTCTCTCTCTCTGTATATGTGTATGTGTGTGTGTTTAAGCCTCACACTATTACTCTAACCCACTTCTCTCTCTCTCTCTCTCTCTCTCTCTCTCTCTCTCTCTCTCTCTCTCTCTCTCTCTCCAATGCCCGCCCCCCTGTTGAGGGCTTGCCTCCTCTGGGTCGCCTTCTTCGTCTTCTTCCCGTTTCCACGGCAGCCAGGCCTTTTCCAGCAGGAACACGGAGGCTCAGCTGTGCTTGCGGTTTGCAGTGTGTGTGTCCTGCCAAAGCTCAGTTTTGTGCCATGCAAGACACTCTTACATATGCAGCACTTTCTGCACTTCACTGCACTGTCCAGCCTCCAGGCTTTTCAGCACTTCACTGCTTAAACTGTGCTGTGCAGAAGGATCAAAATAGGCATTCTCTTTAATTTCAGGATATGTGTTTCTGTTCATAACTCTGCAGCCAGGTTACTGGTTATTTTCTCATGGATAGATTCTTTTCTCTTATCACTGATTGAGGGAGCATCACATTTGATTTTCTCTGTGCATGGGGATGTGGAGCAGGAGAAGAGGTTTTGTGGTTTGTTCTTTTGATGAGCTGAGTGCCGAGAGCCTCTGTGGCTATCTGTTGTGTTGGAGAGACAGCAAGTGCTCAGAATTCCTAATAAACCTCCCCCTTAAAACGAGAGAGCGAGAGAGAGAGAGAGCAAGCTGCCCCAGCCCCAACCCCAGGTCGGCTAATAATCATCTGTGTTCTGTAAAAACTCTTGGCCATTATGTTAATTGCCAGTTAAGGCGCTCCTATATGCTCTGTGCTATGCTCTATACTCCAAACTCATTAACCCTTTATGCAAATAACAAATCCTCTGGAGAGCTTCTCTGTCTTATTCTTGAAATGCTGCCCCCCCTTCCCCCCTTATTATTAAACTATGTGTTCATTCCTTATTATTTAGGCAAGCACTGTTAAAACTAAATACACACAAAAAGTAAAGCCTCTGACCACCGCTACATGGGGGGGGGGGTCACTCACCCTCATCCAACCCCCCACCCCCCAACACACACACACACACACACAAATTTGTTAAACATTTCGCATTAATAAATATAAGGGTTATTAAAGCATTAAAGGGTTATTAAAGCAACACCACGTTTCATACATATATTTTCTGTCTACATTATAACACTACAGTTTGTATAGTTGCTATTTGTCTAAATGAAGCTTGTTTGTACGCTGAAGTTTAAAAGGTTATCGTTTGTAATATACTGCCACCTTCTGGACACTTGGAGAAATGACATCACAAAATGCTTTCATAGGTTTCAAGGGCATAAATCTCAAACTCTATTTTAGTTAAGTATAATCCTCTAAATGTTAATGTAATGCATCAATTTACATAATCATGTACTAGATGTAATTCAATATAATTAATTAAATTCCCTTTTTGCGTAAAGCCTTTTTAGTGGCAGTATGTTATTTTACATTCATACATTCATTGTCTCACCGCGAGACTGAATTGAATAAGAGGTTACAGCCTACCCGGAATCGCTGGGCTCAAGGCAGGAACACACCATGGAAGTGACGACCGTTCTTCACAGGGCAATACACTCACTCACACCTACGGACACTTTTGAATCGCCAATCCACATACCAACGTGTGTTTTTGGACTGTGGGAGGAAACCGGAGCACCCGGAGGAAACCCACGCGGACGCGGGGAGAACACACCAAACTCCTCACAGACAGTCACCCGGAGCGGGAATCGAACCCACAACCTCCAGGTCCCTGGAGCTGTGTGACTGTGACACTTGTTGCTATTTTTATTCACATATATGTATATTGATGTGGTTTATGCTGCACATCAAAATATTTTTAATTGATATTTTTTCATATGTCTAAATACTGTTAGTCTCAGCCAAAAATGTTCCGCCCATTAGTTGACGGAAAGTCTGATACCTTCAATGCACTACCCTGGTCTCAATGTCAGGATTCTACCAGTTGCGTTCTGATTAGCTCGCTATATCTCCACGTATACGGGCTTCCGTAGAGAGTCTGGAAATATGAGACTAACTCTATCCACTCTATTAGACACACCGACCTTGCTGGTCCACTTTGCACATGTAAAGTCCGAGACTGTAGCTCATCTATTCCTGAACAGTTTGTGTTGGTCATCCTGTCATCCCACATGATGTTGGCTGGATATTTTTTTGGTTACAAAGCTCCAACAGCACTACTGTGTCTGATCCACTCATAACACCACAACAAACAAGATCACACCACAACCACATCAGTGTCACTGCAGCTCTGTGAATGATCCATCCCCCTAATCTTGCTCTCTGGGTGTACTGTGGGGGTCCTGACCATTGAAGAACAGGGTGAAAGGGGGCAAACAAGCATGCAGAGCAACACATAGACTATAGTCTGTAATTGTATAAATACAAAATGCTCATTTATGGTCAGTGTATACAGTGTATATGTATATACTGAGTGTCATTCAGTTCAGGCTGAAATGCTCCTTCCTTATAACTCCAACACTGTTTGGCAAGGATAGATTAATTGAACAGGTAGATACATCAATGCAATAGTGGTTTTGATCTCGCAAAAATAGTGGATTAAACATTTTATTATTTAGAAAGAGAGTATTTAGTATAAAACCTGTTATTACTAGTATTAGACTTATTTTTAAAAAAAAATAATTGAAAATGCATTTCCAACTGGTGAATCTGCTTCACATTTTTGAAAATGCATTTTCCCACCCCTTGTTATGAGTAATACCCTATTAATCCTACAGAGGGCACTGGACATTCAGAGCAGTTGGTCTTATGTTCCTGTAGAAGTGACATCACATTAATGGACCTGTCCCTTATTAGGTAATATTTTCCTAACTGCTGTCTCAGGCCAATATTACAGACATCCCATAATAGGCAGCTGGGCAAAGTTTCAGCTCGGCTCAGATGAACTAAGCCATGAGCTCAGCCTTCTACTACAGCTCAGAGATGAACAGATCAGTGAACAGTGTGAACAGTGTATACTCCCCATAATGGCTACTCTGGAGTAGTACGAAGATGGCCAATGAAACTGGGATCTTCCCAGTCGTAGCCTGTATAGTGTAGAATGCTTTAGGACATATAAACTAATTGGGATATTTCAACTGTTATTTTTCAATTTTTATTCAGATGCACGTGTACCAGGAAAGTAAATACCCCTTATGTTGGCAAAGACCAAAGCATGAATTACTTTGGCTTAAAGTGAACCAAACTTGTCCACTCCATTATGTCTTTCACTGCTGCATTTCTGTTCCACTTCAGTTTCTGCAGCAGTTTTACCTTGGCTGCCCCAGGAAAACTGTGAAGCAGTGAGTCTGTATTCTCTAGAATGACAGAACACCATCCATCACCTCTCATGTATGTTCTAGTGACTGAATGCCATCAGAACCTCAAAGCAATGATCTGATATCTCATACAAATCCTTACTATACATCCTTTTAGAGCAGTAAACAGGAGCAAAATCTTGATTAATACCCATAACTTCAGAAGGATTATTAAATTAGCAGGTGTCATCTTTTGACTTTTTGCTGAATCACATCAGTAATATTAAAAGTAAAACGTAACAAGTGCATCTATGCAAGCCTTGTTTTGGTGAACCACCAAAAGCAGTCACCAATTTTAATGTGGAACAGAATATACTAAGAGGCAGCTGGTGAGTAATGCCAATATTGGTCTTGTAAACTGTCATATTTAATGTGGAAATAAATGTTTGAATACCAAAGTTGTGAATAAGTAGCAAATGCATGCCTCCTAAAATAATATGTATAAGGTGGAAAGGAAAAATCGATGGCAAATATAACATCAGCCTCATCTGTGATACATTTAACACTAGAAGCATTGAGAGCCTGTTATTTGACTCCTGTGACTAACTACTTTGAGGCTGTGTTGGTGTTGGTATGGAAAGTTAGCCCAGTGCTCAGATGAGATAATCCATGTGGACAAATGGCAGGCTATAAGCATTTCTAGGTTTCAGTTACTTAGGTTAAAACGTGCAGGGCTTCTAGTATTAAAGGGACCTTTTTAGTATTAAAGGGCTTTTAGTATTAAAGGAAATCTACAATTGTGGTGAAACAGTGTTCTCTGATTTGTTTACGTTCAGAAGTTATGTGTCTTTTAAGGTGGAATTGTATGTTTGAGGAAAAAAATCTACTGTTGTTTGTAGGTGGCTGAAGTTTTTATTCATTGTTTCAAACTCATTTGTTACTTGAGTTGTTAACTTTTCTCTGTGTTTACTTTCATGCCATTAGCACTCTCCTGAATTTAGAGTCAGCTCAATCTACACCAAAAATAAGTCAATATTACCCACCTATGGAGCTGGAATAGAGCAATATCCTTACCTCGGTTCATGCTTTTTAAAATTTGGAGGTCTCTTCACTGTCTAAAATGCTCCAAAATGCTATTTTTTCTGCCATGAGCCATACGAGAAAACTTACCAGACCATACCAGACAGAGACACTGTTTTTTTACCCATTTACAGACACTGGGGCTTTGTTAACACATTAAACTGGTTGTGAGCAAACACACAGACTGGTGAGCTAGCAAATGACGAGGAAACATACTCAGAATTTTGTAAAACTTGTTTTTTAAATAAAATCACAAATATCACATTTAATGTGGAAATTATAATGTAAATATGGAGCTGGTAAATAAACACAATTTTGTTGTAACTTGTAAAAATGCTGTAAATATAGCGTCGACTCATTTGCATTTTGCTTCATCGTCTCACATCTCGTCCTTTCTTCCCATCCGAAGTGAAGCCTTGTAGCCAGTCTTACATTCATCCTCTTTTCCACAACATATTTCAATACAAGGGCCTTCAGATTAACATCATAAGCTGGGGTCCACATAAAGTATGCACTTTTTTAGAATTTGACCAAGCTGTAAATTGAAGCAAGCAGAACAAAGCTAACAGAGCTGTTTTAGCAGATTTGGCACTGAGCCAATGACTGAGTCTCAAACCCACATGAAATTACATGAATTTAGCCAACCTAAAGCTGCATGCAGCTCCCACTTTTAGCAGCTGCATGGCGGTAAGAACTAGTCCTTGAGCATGCGCATTTCAACGAAGTTCCATCAGTCCCCAAAAAGCCCCTTTTAGACTGGCCCACTAGGTCATCCAGCAATCATGTTATTATACATCAGTTCTGGCATACAGGTACATTACCTCATTCTCCACCACTTGCAGTTTTGTTTCTTGTGTATTTCACAGCATTGCTAACTGCCTGTCTGATCCTGCCTCCAGCTCTAACTCAGAGTTAATACTGTCCAAGTTTGTTATGGTATAAACAGACCTGGAGAAGCTGTAAAAGTCCCATAAAGAGAATTATGCTCCTGGTGTGCTGGGCCCACAGTGGAATCAGAGCCCCTGTCAGCGTACCATTCTGTTCTCTTCACCCTGCCATGCCCTGATGAACTGATCTAGTGGTATATATTATATTACATAAATGTATGGCAGTAAGGTTGGGCAATCTTAAGCAAGTAGTTTACACAGGGACCTTAAGTGCTGGCAATAAAATCTACTGCAGTCCAAGAGGAATGAACTGAAGATTTGTGTGGCCATGAAAAAGAGCCTTAAACATTCACATTTACAAAATTATATAATATTGCAATAAAAATGAGTTAACAGAGCACAGCCAAAATAACTTCTGCATTTTATGACTGTTTACATGCCAAATGAAAGGTTGAACTGCTTCTTCTACAGTCTATAAATGGCTATAAATATGGCTATTTATGTTTTCACTTTGGAAACATAAATTTTATTGTCAAGACACGCCTAAACTTCACACCCTTGGACTGTCCAAAAGCCAATCTAGTTGCAACTAGAATTTAGACCGCTGTGAGTCTGACCCTCAAGCATTCAGGGGCTCTTCCCACTCACAGCTGAGTCCACTGCAGCTGTTACCAGTGTAGACCCTCTGGACTTGTATTTCCATGGAAACACACTCCTTTCCATGCTGTGGTAGTGCCATGCAGATTCTAATGTGTTATTCTAATGTGTTAAAAATAATGTTTACTAAAGCCTTAAATATATTTCCATTCATTTTAAAGGTTGTCACGCCCTGGCCCTGTCCTCTCTGTTTTTCTCACCATGTGCTTATTTAGCACATGGCTCTGTTATTGTTTTGTTTCTGTCTCCACTTTAGTCCAATTGTCCCCAGGTGTTCCTTGTCTGTGCTGTGTGTATATAGTCCCTTTGTTTCAGTGCTCCCTTGTTGGTTCTTGTGTGTGTAAATGTGTATTTCTGTGTCTCTGTGTTTACATGCATCTACCCCGGTTCACGGTTGTTTCCTGTCTGTCCTTGTTCAATTCGGTTTAATTTAGTCTTGTCTGCATTCTGTCTGCATTACCTGTGTTTATTTTGATTCTGTCTTTGTTAATAAAATTCCTTGCGTGTATGTTCGCCTCCCTTGTCTGTCCTGCCCAGCTGTGACAAAGGTAATGAGTATAACCAAAATCTGCTAGAATATATGCTATTGATTCCTGCAGGTACACGACACCCATGTAAGTTTACACGGACAAATTATTCAAACAAGTCGTGGTGATCATAATGTTTTCTATGGTGAAATTGACAAAAGCAGCTTGTATGACAATGACGCTTGTTGGCATAAACCCTTATAGATGTTGGTGTAGGTAATGTCAGTGCTCATCAATGACTTATGTAGATGTCATGTAGCCTAAGGAAGAAATACCTTTAAGTGTTACCTAACTGGGTGTAGTTTGCGGTCACTGTAATGTTTGCGGTCACTGTATATCATTCTCTCACTCTAGATTCAGACCTTCTGCTTGTTGGAATAATCTTTCATAAAACATTTGTATAGCTTTATGTCAGTCATCAAAAAGGCTTATGAAGGAGTTCCAGGGCTTTTAGCCATGTGTGAGTTGTTGTATTGTTGAGACAAAAGGAGCTAATTCTCTCAGAGTCAGAAATCCACCCAGCTGTATTTCATCAAACACGCATTGTGTTTTTGAAAGCTCTTGCTACAAATGGTTCTGTCGAGACTGGACTTCCTCTATTGTTTGGTACACAGTACTAGTTGCAGAACGCTTTGCTCAGCAGCTGTTTGGGATAATGGGAGGTGTTGGGGGCTGGATTTTTTTTTTTGTCCCCCACAAGCCTGTCTGCAGTGAGACATGAGCAGAAATTAACAAAGAGTCTGACATTCAGAATGGCTGGCTCAGTCCTCTCCTCTACTGTGGGCCTCTAAACTGTGCTGGACTTTTGTACCCTGCCAGGTGAAAGAAATATTACATGGCGTTTATTTTCTTTTTTGGCCATAGAGGATTTTAATGAGTAAATTAGTCATTTCCTTTACTGTAAAAGAACGTAATGCCTGAATCTGTAAATCTAAATGGATTTTCTCATTTCTCATTTTGTAGCAGTGTACGAATAATCTGAAATCAAATAATCTGAAAATGGTGATAAAAATAAAACAGAAATGTTGCAAAAAATGTATTTATATTTGTTCCCTGAGGAAAAGTTAACTTATTTTTAAGTTAACAATACATGTCAGCTGTCAAGGCTTGTATAAAATGCTGCACACGTTTGTAAATTCTCCATTCATTAATAATACATTTATATTCAGTGTATTGAAGAATGTTAAAATACTTTATTATTTAATATAATCAGAAAGTTCAGTTCAAGGGTTTTCATTTTATTAAAATGGATTAGTTTTTCATTGCTTCATTTACTTTGCATTATACTATATGGCAAAAAAGTGTTATTTTTTAAAATGATCAGATAAAATCAGTTGATTTCAGGTGACGCAGCAGTATGTGAAATACATTTCTAAACAAAGCTCTTTTTTTGCTATTCTCTTTGAGGTTTACACTCTGGTTTCCTCTGAATAAATTAAATAATACAGTATTGTTCCTTTCTTAAGACTGAAGCTTTTGATAATGAATATTTGACAGAAAATAAAGAATCAATGTAAGATGAACACAACGGAATTACATTTATATTGTCTATCAATTAGACATAAGTTAGAAATATGTACTGTCTATCAATTTAAAATGGTATTACAATAACATTAAATCTTTGTATTTTGGGAGAGAGATAAATGTGTAATGTCATGTGCATGACAAAGTGACTAGAGGGGACTAGAATTACTTTTTTTTATTAAACCTGTGTATTTTTAAGGATTTTTGAATTAGAAGATTGACTCTAGAAAATTAACCCTACAGCTTATTGCTCAAAAAAGGAGCTCAGTCTGTGTTTTTGATCACGCTAATGTGTGCTTGTAAGAATAATATATAAATATATATAAACCTTTTTTCTGCCCATTTTTTACATGCTTAATACAAATTTCCATTAATTTACTCGTTTTCCAAAATGAACTAAATCAAAATTGATTAAGAAACTCGACCTGTTTTTCACTTCCCAATATTTCTGTAGAAAACACAGGAAACACACTTTTGCTGGAATATACATGGACTAAGAATTTTTTTCAATTCTTAAGTGTGTTTTTGCATTTTTTTTATTAGTGTTTGTAAGATTTATTAAAAAATAAAATACACATCTGGGCGGCACGGTGGCGCAGAGCCCTGGAGGTTGTGGGTTCGATTCCCGCTCCGGGTGACTGTCTGTGAGGAGCTTGTGTGTTCTCCCCGTTTCTGTGTGGGTTTCCTCCGGGTGCTCCGGTTTCCTCCCACAATCCAAAAACACACGTTTAGGTGGATTGGCGACTCAAAAGTGTCCGTAGGTGTGAGTGAATGTGTGTGTGTGTCTATGAAGGACTGGCGCCCCCTCCAGGGTGTATTCCCGCCTTGCGCCCAATGATTCCATGTAGGCTCTGGACCCTGATTTGGATAAGCGGTTACAGATAATGAATGAATGAATGAAAATACACATCTGTTAGCTCTTCCATTGAAGTTTATTGCAAACACTATTCTCCTAGTGTGAACTAGGATTTCAATTCACATAAAAAAAAAATCACAGCTTAATAAAATACTCACAGCACATTAATAACATGTGTGTGTTCAGTCAGAATACAGCAGCATTTACTCGTTGACTTCCTCTTCATCTTCCTCAAAGGCGTCTTCCCCATCGTTGGCTGTGGCCTCCTGGTACTGCTGGTACTCTGAGACCAGGTCATTCATGTTGCTCTCAGCCTCTGTGAACTCCATTTCATCCATGCCCTCACCCGTGAACCAGTGGAGGAAGGCTTTGCGGCGGAACATGGCAGAGAACTGCTCAGAGATGCGTTTGAACAGCTCTTGGATGGCCGTGCTGTTGCCGATGAAAGTGGAGGCCATCTTGAGGCCCCGGGGAGGGATGTCGCAGACAGCCACCTTTACATTGTTGGGAATCCATTCCACAAAGTAGCTGCTGTTCTTGTTCTGGATGGCTAGCATCTGCTCATCTACCTCCTTCATGGACATGGGGCCACGGAAGACCGTTGCCACTGTGAGGTAGCGGCCATGTCGCGGGTCACAGGCGGCCATCATGTTTTTGGCATCGAACATCTGCTGAGTGAGCTCAGGTACAGTCAGGGCACGGTACTGCTGGCTGCCTCTAGCGGTCAGAGGGGCAAAACCAGGCATGAAGAAGTGGAGACGAGGGAAAGGGACCATGTTGACGGCCAATTTGCGCAGGTCTGCATTCAGCTGCCCTGGAAACCGCAAAGAGGTGGTGACCCCACTCATAGTGGCAGATACTAGATGATTTAGATCACCGTAAGTGGGTGTAGTTAGCTTTAAAGTGCGAAAGCAAATATCATAAAGGGCCTCATTATCAATGCAATATGTCTCATCTGTGTTTTCCACCAGTTGGTGAACCGAGAGCGTGGCATTGTAGGGCTCCACCACAGTGTCAGAGACTTTGGGAGAAGGCATGACGCTGAAGGTGTTCATTATTCGGTCGGGGTATTCTTCACGGATCTTGCTGATCAGAAGCGTGCCCATGCCCGAGCCTGTGCCTCCACCCAGAGAGTGAGTGAGCTGGAAGCCTTGGAGGCAATCACAGTGTTCACACTCTTTCCTCACCACGTCTAGAACCGAATCCACCAGTTCTGCACCCTCAGTGTAATGGCCCTTGGCCCAGTTGTTTCCAGCACCTGTCTGTCCTGTACCAGCAGCAAAAACAGAGGGCAGAAGAGAGAAGAAGAGTTTAGGCCAAAAGAAATGAAATCCAATCTTCCACACCCCTTCCCCCAACAGCTCGCCTCATGCCAATTGTTCCCCATTTATCATCCAGACTGGAAGTACTCAAACTATGTGAAGCTGAAGTTCATGCTTGGGATGCATGGCTGTGTGGGAGAGTTCCACAGACTTCTGTGTACTGTTATATAGTGGTGAACTGTGTCTGTGTATATAATTGGTTCATATTCATTTTTAGTCAAATAACATGCATTAACTTCATACACATTTTCTTAGCTACATTTTTATAGTATTTTTGTATTAAAAAAACTATAAACATTGAATTTAAATAAAGATGAATATTATGAAAATAAATCACTTTTTTAAAAGTTCGTTAGCATAATTATTTTAGGGATCTGAAGCACCTACTAACCCACAAATTGTGAGATTAAACAACCCAGTCAGTTTTTGTGTTCTGCCTAAGTCAGAAAGCATGGAATAAAACAAGCTGTTCTGATTTTATGTGTAATGTGCAAGCACAGTAGATTTGTTCTGCCCTGTCTTCTGAGTCTATCCAATAACAGTGCTGGATCCACGTTTATGTAAGAAAGGAAAGAACCAAGCAAAAATTGCTAAAGCCCATTGCTTCTGCTCCTCGCTTCTCACTCCTGGGCTCTAGCGCTAAACTTGAACTGTAGCTCATTCTCATTTAAAGGAATAAGCACTAAACAAGGCTATTTAGACACAGTAAATATGGTACCGTAGTGCTTGATCTATGTGGTATTTTGACATAGATGTTTCCTTAAAACTCCAGGGACCTGTGTTACCTTGTGGCAAAGAGGGAAATATATGGCCCTTTTAAGGTAATTTTGAGGGTTCCTTGATGAACAAAATTGCCAAAATATACAAAACAGACTGCAGTGTGGGCATGATTATGGTTTTTAAATCAATATTATTATAACCAATATATATATATTTTTTCATGAACATCATGATGCCTTTTCTTAATATTTTTAATTATTGTAACATGATTTTGAGCATATCACCATATCAGCCATTACAAACTCTTGGATATATCACCCGTGTCGGAGAATGTCTGCATGAGATGTCTGTTAATATCAAGCATGCCATTTGTGATAATGAGCTATAGCACAGCACTCATAAGGTCAGGGATATTTAAGAGAGCTTGTTGGATCTGTTCAATGTAAAGTCTGCATTTCAGTAAGAAAAAAAACAAAAAACAAAAAAAAACAAAAAAAAACATTCCAGTGTGCACCATTATCCATTAGTTTTATAATTTATGTTGCTTAGGGCAGAGGTTAATGGACTCTGGTCTTATAGTTTTCCATTCATTTATATCTAGAGTGTGGAAAGTACAATTTGATGTTTCGCAGACGTGAAATGTGTAATGTATGGGAACTACAAAGAGCAGGGTGGTTAATAAAGGAGTGCTCACTGGAGCCACGCTGGAACATGGACATCTTTAGTTGAAACCACTGTTTATTTACATTTGGATCAGCATTCTTTATTTAATACTGTTGGCCTGCACACCCTATTCATCTTTTGCCAAAGACAATAACATTTCTTAAACAGGCTTGTTCCTTCAAAACATTTCAGCTTTTATGTCAAAGGTACAGTGTATGTCTTTTAGTGAAGTACATTCATGGGTCACGCCTGTAGTCATAATCAGAACTTTAAATGCAGAGATTATTAAAATAACATTGAAGTATAAGCCTTTTTAAATGACAAGAGTAGTTACATGCCTCTGTGGGATTCTCTTCATTAAACAGCCAAACTGTTTTGAGGATTGTAGTTAATGTAGCATACTGTGCATGCCCAATCAACACGGCTCAGACTGCAGGCCTAAATCATCACACATTTATCTTAAAGCACATCTAGGACTAAAGTAGATCTGCTTTTATGTACTTTATGATGCTGTGTGATACGTGGTTTCTATCAAAAATTGGCTGAAGTATCCTAGCTTCCAAATATAAATGTAAAAAATGTTTGTCTGTGTTTAGTGATGCCACATAAATATATCTGTTGGAGATTATGTAACAACAACGCTTATTATTCAGATGTAGATTATATGTGTAACATTTTAAAAAACTGACATTTCCTCTGACATAAGGCTATTAATAGGGGATTTGCTTTAGTAACATCCTCTAAGGAACATTACTGTAAGGATTAAACTGTATTTAACCACAACATGATTAGAACTAAAAATGCCAGCAGCATATATCTAATATTGCTGTAAATACAGAGAACAATTCACAAGTACAGTTAATTAGCTATGTAGAGTACTAGATAAGGAATACGGAGTCATCTGAGATTATGCCTTGGACCTGATGAGCCTGATGTCATGTTCAAAGTTGTATTCAGGTGTGTACAAGTTATGTTAGGGTGACCAGACGTCCTCTTTTACCCGGACATGTCCTCTTTTTTAGACTTAAAAAATGTCCGGGCGGAATTTCACAAACGTCTGGGATTTTGTTTTTCTACAGCTTACATAGAATTTTGAGAAGCATTTCGTTCACAAACTAGTCCCACCCTCCCCTACTCCGATTGGTTCACTTGAGTGAGAAGGGGGAGTGTTGAAGTAGCCTAAAATTTTTGGATTGGACGGTCTGACTGTAGAGCTATCGTTATTGGTCGATAAACTCTGCACGTCAGTAGTCCTTGTTTACATCAGGCAAAGTTCATGTACCTACCCTCATCTGGAGCAGCTATGCCGAAACGTAAATGTAAGTTCTCAGATTAATTAAAAAAGAAATTCCCATGTTTTGTGTAGCAAATAAAGGTGTAAAGGACCTAAAAGCACACATAGATTCAGCTAAGAATACCCCCCCCCCCCCAAGTTATATTATGTTAGAGGATAGACTTTTTACAGAGAATGTAATATAGGTTTAAAGCTAGATATCATCAGTATATTAAGAGGTGTTAGTCAGTGAAAATAAGTTTTGTGTATATAGCTGGGTAGAGTTACACTTGCAAATGTTGGACATTTAACAAAACACTTCTCAGATCACATCCTTTAAATGAACCAGATTATTTCTTAATTAGTTCCATCTGCTAGTGCAAGTTAATGGCAAAATTCTTCGCTTCCTTTACAAAATTGCATGATAATGCTGGCAATGTCATCTTATCAGATGTTATCAAAATGTTATCAGAACGTATATTATTTTACCTTACATGTCTTTGTGAAAAACTCTCATATTATTGCCAAATTACTGCTTTAAAATGAATAGGACAATACTTTTATTGGCTGCTAACCAGATGCTACTCTGCAATATCGCATGCTATTATTTTTCAGCATGGTATTACTGTGGAAAAAAAAATCTCAAAGCCCATATTTTATTTCTAGTTAAAATGTCAATTAAATTCAAGTTATTCATTATTTCAGGACACATGTCCAAAGAGATTAGATATATGATATTTCACTGCAAGAGTAAATGGAGGGTCAAAGGAAAATAAAAGAAACACTGAAGTTCAAAACACAATACAAAAATGGGACTCCTATCAACTGTGCAAGGTTTGTTGACCACCAAAACTGTCCCCAGAGACACAAAACTTTAGATTATCATACTTAATTTATAGGAAAAGATAATAAAATGTAGTTGTTGAGGCTTTGAAGTAATTGTCTTGTAAATATATGTTTTATTTTTTCCCCCAGATGCTCAAAAATTAAGCGCTTAATGACTGTATTTATTCCATGTTACAAAAATGATATTTGCACTACATGGTACATCTGCTGTTTGATTAATTTGGACTCTGATGAGGGGTTCTCGCATTCATTAATTAATCAGAACATAATTGCTTAATGTCCTGCGGTCTGGAAGAGCTCTTTGATTAGCTACTTTAAATAACCATAGACAAAAAGGAAAGATATGAGTCACTGCTGCTTCCTGCTGTCAAAATGACAGATGGAAATATTTATCTGATGATTTATCTTACACTCTCATTAAGTTACCACCAAACACTGATGAGCCCCTTCATGTTTTTCAAACAGTTTTCTCAACATAATCAAAACTAAATGATTAGGCCTAATCCCAGTTGTGTGCATTGTTTCTTGTGAGTCTTTGCTATGGTGTGTAAAAATCTGTGTAACTGGTGGATATTTAAAAGAACATTTTAGAAGAGAACGTTTTCTGGAAAAGGTATCTCCAAAACAACGTCCTGGACTGATGTGTAAAGAAATCTTACCAAATATGAAGTTGTCTGGTCTAAAGAGCTGTCCAAATGCACCAGACCGGACACTATCCATTGTACCTGGTTCCAGATCCACCAGCACCGCTCGAGGAACATATTTATGGGCTACAAATAAAACACACAGCAAAAATTATATTAGCATATGTGGGACATATTCAGGTAAGAATGTGATACATGAACAGAAATGTTTTATTTAAAGAAATGTTCACTTATAAACAGAAGCCTTCATTCACACCCACTGCAAACATCCTAGTGAAGGCTACAGAGCTGAACAAATTCCTGTAGAGTGACAACATCATTAAAAATTTGAGGCCAGTTTTGGTGAAGAATGGACGAGCAATAGTCTGGAGTTTAGCAAAGGATTTTCCTATTAGAAGAAAGAAAGAAGTTTCCTATTAGAAACTGTAAGGACAAATAGATGTATGTCTGGTCTCTGAGATTGTTTTGGATCATGTACACACAGACACAGAGATTGTATATGCTCTTTATTGAATGCCCTATAAAGAATGCCCTTGATTATACGAACACAAAGAAATTCACCATTAACAATGAGTGAGATACATGGGGATGAAGGATAACACACAATACCCAACCTCCAAACTACTGTGATAGTCATAGCCACATGCAACTCTTGTACAACTTATTTTACAAAGAGGAAGTCATACATTTATTATGCACAGAAACTCTTGTGAGTGAGTTCTGCAGGCCTGCAGTCATCTGAGATGGACCCAAAGGCCGTGGAAACATGTTCTGTGGTGTGTTTACATGTGTTTGATTGGCCCATCTGCAGCAAACAGCTGTCTCCTTTTGAAAAGGTATGGTGCACCATAAAGAGGAGAATCAGACAACATAGTGTTAAGCAGCTCAATCTTGTATACAGCAAGAATGGGAAAACTTAGTAGGCAAATAATTAGGCAAATATCATGTTCAATTCCCAAATTATTAAAAAAGTATATATAAATAAATAATGTGATGAGATAAATATGCTTCTGTCTCAGCTGTTTTTAAAGGTGTGTTGCAGAAACTGAACTCTGAACAGAATCAAGTTTGCAACTGTAACACACTGAAAATATTTTTTTTCTCTTTGTTAATTAAATCTCATCAAATGAGAGATTATAGTTTTTACTTCATATTTTGAAAGTTTGCCAGACTTTGTATTTTATTGTAACTTGCAAGAAAACATTGTATCTTCAATTGTTATTGTTTATATTTACTTACTTACTTTTGAGCTGTCCTGACCTTTTTTTATTGTGAGTTTCAGAATGAATCGACTTATGGGTGTGTGTGTATATGTGTGAATGTGTGTGCCTGTGTGTGTGTGTGTGTACAAGGAGACCGATTCATACATTCTCTGACATACACACACACACAGTGTATGTTACTCACAGGATGCCTCGTTGTAGTACACATTAATCCTGTCGAGCTGAAGGGTTGAGTCACCAGCATAGTTGCCTGCTGGATCAATCCCGTGCTCATCACTGATCACTTCCCAGAACTGTGTGTCACCATAATAACAAAAAGAAAAACACAACTTAGAATGTGATCCACATAAAACATGTAGTACATCACAACTTCATACAGATGTTTGCATGTTTGTGGTAATAAGTTCACAGCTTTTATTCTCTACAAACATTGTCGTGGACTGATCCCACCACACCCTGACTCAACACTGAGCACAGAAACAGATTCAAATCCAAAACACCAACAGTTTAAATCAGATTACAAACGAGACCACTCTTATTCTGTCCTATACAGAACAGTCTGGCTGAACTATTACCGAACAGTCAAACATAAAAAAACACACGTTTAACAAGTTTATACATGACACGTATAGTTAGGCTTCCGAGCCTAAATCATGGTTCTTACCTTTGTTCCGATCTGGTTGCCGCACTGTCCGGCCTGTATATGAACTATTTCCCTCATTCTGCTTCAGAGGAAGAGAGCTAAACTGCAATTCTGGGAAAGTAAGCTGAGAGAGCAGAGGAGCGCTTATATGAGACTCTCCGGGAATCTCCCGCAAAACCCGCCTGTCTTCTTCCACCCGTTTTCACACAAGCCCCGCCCTCCTGCTCCGTGATTGGTTCGTAGCTCATACTCAAGAGGATGCGCTTCAATCCGAGTACTTATTTTCTCTAGAACACTTAAATATAGGCTTTCTGAACTTTGTAGTGCACTTCAGTTAAAAAAAAACTGCAGCAGGTTTTATAGAACTTAAGTTTGTCTCTAGAGGAAGTCTCTAAAACATATTTTACCCCACTTAAAGAGTCGTTGGTCCAAGACCATGTAAAAGAATATCATAAAAACAGTATTAGCTTTCGGTTCTCTTTATCCAATGGTCCATCTGTTGCTCCGCATACTTTGTTAGCCTCTTGTTACCACATAACAGTATACTGGACCTTTCTCAGCACTGTGTTGTGCTGCCAAGTGTTGATCAGACACAGCATTGATGCAGGAGTTTTTAAAAACATCTGTGACATTGGAGTACTAAGAATGGTCCACCAATCAAAAACATCCAGCCAAGATAACTAACAAACTGTGCAGCAGGCCTACTTTCATGTCTTAAATAGTGGCCAGTGCATGGACAAAGTTTTAAAATACTCCAGCAGCACTGCTGTGTCTGATCCGTGCATAAAAGCCCACCATACACTAGTACGTCACCATCACGTCCATGTCACAGCAGCACTGAGAATGATCCACTGGCAAATTATATGTGCTCTTGTGGTCCTGTGGGGGTCCTGACCACTGAAGAGTGAATGGAGGGTAAAAAATTAAGCAGAACAACAGATGGTCCACAGCCTGTAATTGCAGAAATATAAAGTGTGAATTTATGTTAAATAGAGCTGATAAAATGGATAATGAATGTATAAACAAGGAAGCCATTTTAATTGCATGGTTGATCTGTAAACATAGCCCCTTCAAAATAATGATAATAATAATAATAATAATAACAATAACCATTTATTTTTCTAAAATGGATATAATTGTCAGACCTTACCTTCTGTATGAACATATTATATGCATTATATTAAGATATTATTTAAATTTGTCCTGACATGTTAGCTAGCTGTGACCATTATCATTAGATTTTAAATTGGTGTACAATTTTAAACATTGCAACATATTCACTTTGATAGTTGGACAAAAATACTTGACAGTGTATATTAGTAAACAACTCACATATGTGTCAGTAAAGTGATAATAACAGTACTGATATCAAAGAACATGCCCAATACATTATTTTATCCTAGGTTCACACTCAGCAGCCAGTGTTGTTACAAGACAACTGAGACCAGCGATTCTGAAAGTTGCACAAAATGCAGGAAGCCAGCTTTTGGTGATTTTTCTTGCTTCTGTGTTCATATATGGCATAGTTGAACAAAACAGTCCATTTACTTTTGTTTGCATAATAATTTAGCAAACCCAGTTACACTGTTCAAAAATATTAGTTAATGAATGCTGTTTTACCCACTAGTAGATAGTTGGCATGTGGATGTTTAGAGAGTATGAGAACACGACCGAGCCAATGGGTGTGCATGACTAAGGGACACCACAGGGCAACCAAAGAAGTGAGGGCGGGGTGTGTCTGAAAACGGGTGGAGATAAAGCTAACGGGTTTGAACTTTTGATTAGTGACCGGAGTTTGAACAGCACAGAAGATACACAATAACATCACAAGACTCAAGTTTCAGTTCTCTTATACAGGGCCCAGCTGAGAGGCCTTTACATAGGATTTCGATTATTTTATTTTAAATGAGTTTGTAACAAAATTCTACAACATTTTATTTAAAAAAATGTTTGTGGGGAACACAGTGCTTTTAGTGTTTCCCAGTCACAATATTTTTGGGCTGAGTGATCAGCCAAAATATTAAAATTTACTCTACGTTTTATGAGTGCACTTGTGGTGCAACAGGTACTGTCTCTGTAACACAGCTCCAGGGTTCAGGGGTTGTCGGTTCAAGTCGTGTGTTCTCCCCGTGTCTGCACGAGTTTCCTCCGGGTGCTCTGGTTTCCTCCCACAGTCCGAAAAACACAAGCTGATAGGTGGGTTGGCTATTCATGGCTGGCCATAGGTGTGAGTATGTGTGAATGTGTGAGTGTGCGCTCCCTCCAGGATCCTGTCTGTAACTGGATAAGTAGTTACAGACAATGAATGAATGTGAATGAATGATCCATTTGTCAGGCCAACAAACATACATCAACAACACATCAGCGTCACTACAGTGCTGTGCTCCTCCAGAAAATTTTACCGGAGGGGGTCCTGACTATTGAACAACACGGTGAAAGGGGGCTAATAATGTATGCAGGGCAACAGATGTAAAACTGTAACTTGAAAAAACAGATGTAAAACTGTAGCTTGAAAAATGGACAGTGTGTGTAGCTAGAATGTCATTTCCATGATTTTGTTGATAAGTATATGCAGCCAATGCCTTCATAATCTAATCATAAAACTAATTTTCAGACCTCAGGCAGTGTATTTCATATAGTATTTTCTATATTGTAGTTTCAATTATATGGCTTTTTAAAGGTATTAACACAGAGATTTTCACATCTCTGATTCTGGATCATTTTACCACACTTTATTTGATCAAATGACATTTATTTAAAACGTAACCATTTAATCATGTAGAGGATTTGCCATATCTTCTCTGCCAATGCCAAACAGTTTATTTTGTGTGATGGTGTGGGGCAGCATCTCCCTCACTGGAAAAACAAGGTCATCACTGGAGGCCATTTTAATGCAGAGAGAGATACTGAGATGAAATTCTACAACCAGTGGCAGTCCCATATCTCCACAGTCTGGGACTGAACTCTATCCTCCAATATAAAAACACTTGCCCACACAGAGTGAGGTTTATCAGAGACTACCCCCAGAATTTGGGAGCGGAGAGGATGGAATGGCCTGCCAGTGTCCTGACCTCAACCCCATTGAACACTTGTGGGATCAGCTTGGGCGTGCTGTTCATGCCAGAGTGACCAACACAACCACGTTGGCTGACTTGCGACAAATGTTGGTGAAAGACTGGGATGCCATCCCACAGCAGTATATGACCAGGCTGGTGACCAGCATGAGGAGGATATGCCAGACTGTTGTGGCTGTGTATGGTTCTTCCACATGCTACTGAGGTTCCTGTTTGTTAAATGAATAAATTGTTAAATTGCCAGCATGTCTTGTTTCTTCAAAATTCAATCATCCAGTCCACCAAACACCAAATGCGTCAATGGCAGAATAAGCTGTCTGGAATTGGCATAGAGGATTTGGCAAATGTTTTAGGGGTGCAACCCACACACTCAGCTCTCCTGCTCATCCCACAAATGCATGTTCCTTACAAATGTGACACCATTTAAAAGGGAAATTAACAGGCTTTCCAACAGTATAAGATTTATTGCCAAGAAGCATTGTTATAACAAAGAAACACCAAAATCTTTTAGGCACCCAATTGTTTGAGTTGTTACAAAATATAATAATTGTATGCCTGTAAAGAAACCAACTTATTAAAAAGCATGAAAAAACTTCTTAAAAGAACTGTGGCAGATTCTTCAAGATACTAACTAACATCAAATTTCTTTATAAAACTTTATAAACTGTACCTAGGACTAATATAAAAAAAAAAAAAGAAAAAAAAGGAAATACTGATTTTCTTTAATTTATTAATGTTTACTGCACATTGTTGTCTTTTTCTTTCAAGTAATAAAGATTCTTTTTGAAGTCATATATATATATATATTCATTCATTCATTATCTGTAACCACTTATTCAGGGTCGCGGTGGGTCCAGAGCCTACCTGGAATCATTGGGAGCAAGGCGGGAATACATATATATACACACACAGTACTGTGCTGTCTCTCTCTCTCTCTCTCTCTCTCTCTCTCTCTCTCTCTCTCTCTCTCTCTCTCTCTCTCTCTCTCTCTCTCTCTCTCTCTCTCTCTCTCTCTCTCTCTCTCTCTCTCTCTCTCTCTCCCTATATATATAGGGGCGGCACGGTGTTGCAGCAGGTAGTGTCGCAGTCACACAGCTCCAGGGACCTGGAGGTTGTGGGTTCAATTCCTGCTCCGGGTGACTGTCTGTGAGGAGTTGGTGTGTTCTCCCCGTGTCCGCGTGGGTTTCCTCCGGGTGCTCCAGTTTCCTCCCACAGTCCAAAAACACACGTTGCAGGTGGATTGGTGACTCGAAAGTGTCCGTAGGTGTGAGTGAATGTGTGTCTGTGTTGCCCTGTGAAGGACTGGCATCCCCTCCAGGGTGTATTCCCGCCTTGTGCCCAATGATTTCAGGTAGGCTCTGGACCCCCGCGAACCCTAAAAATTGGATAAGCAGTTACAGATAATGGATGGAGATATATATATATATATATATATATATATATATATATTCATTCATTCATTCATTGTCTAAAATCGCTTATCCAATTCAGGGTCATGCAAGGCAGGATCACACCCTGGTGCCAGTCCTTCACAGGGCAACACACACTCACACATTCGCTCACACCTACGGACACTTTTGAGTCGCCTATCAATATGTATGTATAAAGAAACTGATTTCCACCAGTTACCATTCGAGCCCTACATAACAAGACAAGGGTCTCCTGTTTCTTCTCTCAAACTTGTTGATTATCACTATATTAATCAAATTCTCCTGTATTTCTGAACTCGTTAAAGAATGGATTGTGTATCTTAGCCACATATTAGCTTCATAAAGGCTCCAATCCCATTACAGCAGTAACCTAATCAGGACACTGTAGGTCACGGTCACAGTGGTACTATCAGCTTTGTTAAAGACAAGAGCTTAAGGATAGGTGAAGTTTACTCTCTGACAGACACCTGGGCATCTGTTTAGACCTGCTGTCACGGCTCTACGTTAAAGCTTCAGTGTGTTAACTTCAACTATACTGAATAACATTTCAGCCCAGGACCGAGCAACTAGGTGTCTCTGAGCATCACACACTCACATGTTCACGCACAGATTCACTCACACATGCTGACAGTTTTCTTTCAGCCTTTGGATGGCATATTGTCACTGTTCAAAAAAAAAAAAACAACAAAAGAAAAAAATTGGGTATCTCCCAAAATACTAACTTCACAAAAGAAAAAGTGATTTTGGAGCATTTCTATTGGTCGGTTCATTATAACATTTTCACAGAATGCGAAGGACAGCTGCTGTGTTCAAATGATGTCTTGAACTGAAATGGACAAAGACTGAGATACTTATTTTTAACTGGACAGTGACTATATGTTTTTGAACTGTGGGATCAACCTGGAGCATCCAGAGGAAACCCACAAAGACTTGGGGAGAACTCACACAATTGGTACTGTGTGGGGGAGCAACCCTATATGTAGTACCACCATGCAGTCCTAACATTATTCACTTTATTATTTATTACTTATTTCTTTATTATTTTATCTATTGACCAGCAGCACTGTGAGATCATGATAAGTGCATTATCCAGTCTAGCCAGATCAGTCCCTTTCCCTGAGATAAATTCAAAAGATCCTGTTGGACAGTAGTCATCCAGCACATGACCTGTTCACCTTACTGCCATCTGGCAGGAGGTACTGCAGCTTCCAGGCTAGAACAAAGTGACAAATTAACAGTTCCAACACAGGGTATCAGGCTTTTGAACAAGTTGTGAAGCTGTGAATCCTTTTTTTTTACCCTGTTAATTTGTTATAACAACAACAATAACAACAACAACAACCACCACCACAACAACAACAGCAGCAATAATAATAATACTAACAATAATAATAATATTAATAATTTTTATTATTATTATTATTATATTTCCTCTTATCAATGTTGTGGACAATTTTTTTCAGATAAAATTTTGCCAGATATATTTGTTTTTCTATTATAAATTCTATTATAGACCAATTTTTCACTTTTTTTAACAGTTCAAATTCTCAATCCAGTTCACTTACAGTTAAATATACAATGATAAGGGCAGTGTATATATAAACAGAGTCACACAGTTCCAGGGACCTGGAGGTTGTGGGTTCAAGTCCCGCTCCAGGTGACTGTGTGTGGGTTTCCTCCGGGTGCTTCGGTTTCCTCCCACAGTCCAAAAACACACATTGGTAGGTGGATTGGCGACTCAAAAGTGTGCGTATGTGTGACTGTGTGAGTGTGTGTGTCGCCCTGTGAAGGACTGGTGCCCCCTCCAGGGTGTGTTCCTGCTTTGCGCCCAGTAATTCTGGGTAGGCCCTGGACCCACCGTGACCCTGAATTGGATAAGCGGTTCAGACAATGAATGAATGAATATATAAAACAATTATGTTAATTAATTCACTTCATTAACATTTCCATGAAAATTACATTAAAAATGCTACATAGTAGTATTTTCAAGATTGCAAAATATAAAATATAGACAAATTATTGATGTAAGAACCAGTGTTGGTTCTTTGTGAAGTAAATACAGTGTGATCAAATGATCAAATACTAGAGGTAAGAATGTCAAAAAACAATTGATAGAAATATTTCACATAATCTGAACAAAGTAGGGCTTTCTTTAGTGACGTTCTTCACCCATGTGCTGTAGAATACATGTAGATCCATAAAGGAGAACCTGACCGGTGACTTTCGTCATCTGCATCGCACAACGCACTGATGATCTGAGAGAGAGAGAGAGAGAGAGAGAGAGAGAGAGAGAATGACCCACATCAGGGAAAATCAGTGACTTATGTTTAACCTAATTATTAAATGCTGTTACATATAATATGTAAATCCAGCTGTTATTAGTTGGTACACATGCCTGGCTCAGTGGCAGTGTTTATGTCAGCGAAAAAGCAAAGGGATTTCTGTAGTGTAATGTAGATCAATGCAAGTGCTCAAATGACAAAGAAGTGTTCAATGGCCTCCTGTACATCAATATCTTCCCTTAGGCATAACTCAAATTGTGCTTTATAATACTTTGATTACTTTTGTAGTTGAAACTGATAAAACTGAGCAGCAGCACATGCATTTGAGGGAAAGTGTACAGTTCAGTTCAGCCCTGAAATTCATTTGTTCTTTGGAGTATATTCCTTTAGGTTTATAAGCTGTAATTATTTTCACAGGGACATTTTTCTTTACTGAAATTCAGCTCAGTAGAATACTCTGTTACTCTGTACATTAGTGTTCAGTACATATCGGAGTCCAGTGGCTACTCTGAGGTGTTGCTTCAGCTGTTAGCTCTGGCAGGCCTATCCAGAGACTATGGAATTATTAGCTTAGTTTAGCTGAGAGAATGGGCAGATACATTCATGTTTGCTCTAGAGAGAAAGAGAGAGAGAGAGAGAGCTCTGCATATTCTCACATCCCCAGGACTAGTTTAGAATCCCCTGCAGGTTTTGTCTCGTTTCGCTTCAGCTGATTTTCTCAATGAAAAAAATCAGACTGTTTCCCCAGAATTCACAAGTGATATACTCACTTCAAAACATTCTTGAATCCAGAGCACTTGATGTCATATGACAGGGAGTAAATCTCATAGAGCGTGGCTTTAACTGTAAGACAGCCCAGAAAATCCTTCGGGTTCAGCTTGTACAGGTCAAAGCTTATCTTAGCGATTTCATTTTTCCTTGTTTTCCTGAAACTTGGCAAGGCCTAGGAAACATGGATTGAACAGCAAGCAAATATTCATTATGAAGAACTACAAAATACTTCATAAAAATAATTAAATGTGTAAGTACATTATATGGCCAAAAGTTTGTGGACCGTGGGAGGAAACTGGAGCACCCAGAGGAAACCCACACTGACACAGAGGGAACACCAGTGCAAACATGTCTTCTGAAATTAAGAGTGCTAATATGTACTGTATCTTTTTTGCTGCAGCAACAGCCTCTACTTATCAGGGCTTTAGTGCAAAATCTTGAAACATTAGTGTGAGGATTTGACTGCATTCAGCCATGAGAAGTTTAAGGGGTTAGGCACTGATCATAGATAACCATCCTTGGTTATCTAGAAGGGTGCAATAACTAATTAAATGAATAAATATTTTTTAAAAAAATCATGTTTTATCACTTCAGATCATATCAACATTTCTACTGTTCAAGGCACTTTAACTACTGTCAAAGGCACTGTACAACCCTCTTGTCATCATTTGTCAATGGGTTCAGGTGCAGCGTTTTCAGATTGTCTTATTTTAATTCATACATTGTTTGCACAGCTGAACATCTCTGTCTGCATTGTATACATGATGGAGCAGCTGAATTCACTCATTATCAGGAGTGTTGTGGAAGATTGTGTCAGTTTATAAGAGCAATTGGAATTCTAATGGGTACAATATCTCCCTCTTGTGGCAGAAGGTTGTCATCACAGTCAACTGTACTCAGATCTACTGGTGTGTTTCTCATGGAGCAAGTCAGTTAGTTCCAACTGGAGCAGAGATTACACTGGCATAAGAGATTCACCAGAAATAAACATTACGCCATGCTCTTAAGCTCAAAACCATTATGCAAACCATTATATTAAACTACATAATGAACAATGGAGGAATGTTTTCTTCATGTGACCCGATAATCCAGCTTTGGAGAGCACCTTTCAGGTTTTAGAAATCCGCTTCCATTGTTTTTACTTAATGCGCTATTACAAGAGAGATTATGCAACACAGATAAACATGCACATACTAAGGTTTACTTCAATAAATGCCAATATTCAGTAAATAAACATACATTGGAAATAGAATGGGATGCTCCGGAGCATCTGCTCATGAGGCTAAGGACACCATGTTCAATTTTGAACAAGGACTAGAGGGATTTAAAGCCCCCTGAACCAGATGCTGGAGCAGTGGAAATGTGCTCTCTCGAGTGAATTAGCTCTGTCCAGTATCCATGTTATGAGTTTTGGAATGATCCAATATCAGTATCAAATCTCCCTTAATGTCGTGGCTGAATGCAATCCATTCCTCACAGCAATGTTCCAGAATATATTTTAATATTCTAAAATATTCCCTGAAGAGTTAACTTCAGGTAGTTAGACAAACAAAAGGGCTTAACTCGTAACTTTAAACTTCATTTTATTTGTATTTTTTTGAAAGAGCAAATGTCCACAAACTTTTAGTTATATTGTGAGATTCTCTGCAGTGACACACACATTTCTATTATATGTTGATCACATCTTTATATGGTGAACATCTCCTTTAAAATGTAGAAGTGTTTTAAGGGCTCCTACCTGTGTGTTCTGTGTCCATTTCTCGTCTTTGTCCAGCACCATGAAAAGAGTGTTGGAGGGCAGGGACTGGAAGAAACTCTCAGAGTCCACCACTGTACCGTCCTCCTCCAGAACCAGGGTCAGAAACTGGCAGTTCTGCAGAATGGAGCGGGCAGCCTACCAGAAAAGAGGACCACAAACAACATACAACTCAAATACCATACTCTTTCAGGTCATCCCTCAAAACAAGCCCTGAATAAATCATAAATAAATAAATAAATAAATAAATAAATATTGCATTTCTAAAGGGGCTTAAAAATTCTCAGATTAGAATGTGGATTACAGCAATAATGAAATGTGGTATTGAGTAGTTGTTAGGCAATATGTACCTTACTCTCTTAATATACTTATATACTCAGTTTAAAACAGTTTAATTTCCTTTTGCTTAGAATGGTAAGCAGTGTATTTGTGCAATATGTCATTCATTTTTAAATGTACTGTACTGTGCAATAGTCCTAGCCACCTAAGATTATTATTATTAAAAATAATTTATATTCTCCATAAGCATGGTGCCTGTTTAAAATGATATATAATTAAAATAAATACGGGGTGGCACGGTGGCGCATCAGGTAGTGTCACACAGCTCCAGGGACCTGGAGCCTGTGAGTTCAAGTCCCGCTCCGGGTGACTGCAGGTGTTTGGTGTGTTCTCCCCATGTCTGTGTGGGTTTCCTTCAGGTACTCCGGTTTCCTCCCACGGTCCAAAAACACAAAGTGGTAGTTGTATTGGCGACTCAAAAGTGTCCGTAGGGGTGTGTGTGTGTGTGTGTGTGTTGCACTGTTAAGGACTGATGCCCACTCCAGCGTGTGTTCCTGCCTTGTGCCCAATGATTCTGGGTAGGCTCTGGACCAACTGCGACCCTGAACTGGATCAGCGGTTACAGACAATGAATGAATGAATGATAAAATAAATACAAAACACGAATTCATTAAAAGTAAAAAAGGATTTATTTTTTCTAAAAATTAAATTTCTTGTGAGCAAATTTGAAGACCAACTTTTGATTCTTCAAATGTTCTACAAATTTATAATAGTGTTATAGTGTTTAAAAAAATGACCAACATTTTAAATGGTGTTTCATTTCTAAAATGTCTTAAATACTGTTTACAATATAGAGAAAAAAGCAAAAAAATAGTCCAAATATATATAATGATTGTGACTTCTAACAGCTGGGCAAACCTGGTAGTTCACTACAATTGTCTCAATTATATAAGGAGTATTTAAAACTTAATATTTGAAAGAGAGAAGCACTTTCAAGCACTATTGCTTCAGTTCTGAAAAATCCACAGGTATTTATATCCATTCTTCCCCTGAGAACACTACATAGCACTGAAAGGATATGGAACAAACAAAATTTGTTACTAACAAAAGAAAAAGAAAACAAACAAACAAAAAAAAGTGTTTCGTAAAACCAACAAGCAGCATCACTGAATGTGTGTTAGGATTAGCTGGACAAAGGAGCAGAAAGTGCAACTAAATGCTAAGACTGAAATGTAGAGATGTGGAAAATATTCCTGTAGATTTCTTTGAAAACTGAATTTTATTAATCACCCAGTACCTCTAATATTTATCTGGGAACTAGAACAGAACAATGTAGAATACTCAGTCACAGAATAGACACATATCAGTTCTTAAGACATTATTCTAACCTTTTCTAACAGGTCGTTTAGAGAAGTGGCCACCAGAACATTGGTCCTGAGGCGGCTCTGTGTGCAGACCCTGTAAGGTCGTGGTTGGGTAGGTGGCAGCATCCGCTGTGCTATTGCTGAGTGGACAGTTGAGACTGACCTACAAAGAGAGAAAGCAGTTCCTGTCAGTGGGACCACAGAGTTACAAAAGCTTGAATATCTGTTTCTGAATTGATTTGGCATGGTTTATGTATTTATATGTTTACTGACATAATTCAAAGTCATTTTAAAATACCACCAGTAAGACTTCAAATTTGTTGCCAACATTAGTTTACATTGAAAGATATTAATATATGTTATGGGTTAGGCTCCCAAGGTTCAGTAACATTCCACATAAGCTGGATATGTCTTGATATACCATGCTATCTAATACAGGTAAATCATGAGAATTAAGCTATCTATTTTAGAATAATTTGCATTCTCATGATTCATTTGTGCCTATAATATGCAACAATTGAGACCATTTATACAGCTAATTAAACAATATTTAATTAATATACAATTGAAAATACAAATGTATCTTACCTCTTAATAGGCATTGGAACCAGTGTTTTAGCATACTCCATACTTGATAGAACTGTAGGAAAACCAGTAAACATTATTAGAGTCTGGTATCTCAGAAGAAGTGGTGGCTTTGGGGACTGTTTGCTCAGGTTTTATATGTGATTACTGAGAGCAAATTCCCATTATATTAAGCTCTTACCACCCAGTGACGAAAGAGGTAAGTTTCAATCCATTTTGAGCTTCTGACTTTGGACAAATCCTTTTGTGTCTGATTGGGTTACACACATGATTTAAATATAAACCATATATGAATTCACAAGCCACTGCTTGAATCTCTAATGTCACAAAAAAAAGTCTCATGTCACAAAAGATTTTTAGATACTAAATAGAAATCATTCATTCATTCACCGTTTGAAACAGCTTATCCAGTTCAGGGTCGCAGTGGGTCCGAAGCCTACCTGGAATCACTGGGCACAAGGCGAGGACACACCCTGGAGGGGGCACCAGTTCTTCGCAGGGTGACACACACACATTCACTCACACACTCACACCTACGGACACTTTTGAGTCGCCAATCCACCTACCAACATGTGTTTTTGGACTGTGAGAAGAAACCAGAGCACCCGGAGGAAACCCCCGTGGTCACGGGGAGAACACACCAAACTCCTCACAGACAGTCACCTGGAGTGGGACTTGAACCCACAACCTCCAGGTCCCTGGAGCTGTGTGACTGCGACACTACCTGCTGCACAACGGTGCTGTCCAGGGTGTATTCCCTCCTTGTGACCAATGATTCCAGGTAGGCTCTGGACCCACCGCGACCCTGAACTGGATAAGCGGTTACAGATAATGAATGAATGAATGAATGAATGAATATTGTATATAACTATATCCTTTACTGAAAATTACATATTTTAAAAAAATGTTTGCTTGCAAACAAACAAAGTCCTTGCATTCTGAACACATACAGGCTCTTTGTTAGTAGATTAGGATTTAGTTTAATACATTTTTATTTATATTTCTTTCTATTTATGCGGGAATCAGACATTTAAGTGGCTTTTCTCCCTTAGCCCTTTTTTTCTGGTATGCGTGTCCCAGAATGAATGATTATGAGTCATGCACGTGAGAACAGACTCAACTGGCAGTCACAACATTCCAAAGGAAAAATTTACACATCAAGAAAAAGAATAAAAAAGAAAACTCTATAGTCTAAAACTTGACATCTAGAATGGGACAAAAATGTTATTCAGTAGTTTCTTCCAGTTTTCAAATTATGCAGGCCTTTTTCTAGGTTTCTCCATCTCAGATATATTTTGTGTAAAACAGAGCGGAATATGATGCGGAACTGCTAGTAATTTATATCAATATTACACAGTACATTTTATAAACAAAGTAAAACAATGTACTTTATATAAACAAATGGAAAGCATGTTCTGGTGTTGTCCTACAACCAAAAATTGATTGTTTATGTGAAATCATCCACAGGCTTGAGTGTGTGTTGCCCTGTAATGCCCAATGATTGTGGGTGGGTTCTGGACCACTGCAGCCCTGATCATGATGAAGCATTTACAGAAAATGATTGATAAGTTGCAAAGCTGCAGTAAATATTACATGATGAATTCCACTAATGTCATTCTCCACAGAGCAAACTAAACTTGTGCAAACGTTCTCCATGTTTCTGAAATGCTGTGAATGAATATGTGGTAAAAAGGGGATTATTATAGTGACTAATGTTACACTGCACATTTATTCAGACTATTTTCATTACAAAAAGCATATAAAAGCAGGACATACACTGTGGTGTTTAGAGAGGACACAAAGAGAAAATGAGGCCTGTTTAATACAATCATCGGACTTTTGAAAGTGAAGACAACTTTGGGTCACTCTACACTCTTAGAAAAATGGTACAAATGGTACAATTATTGTCACTAAAGGTGTAAACGTACCTTTAAACACCTCTCCTCTCAAGAAGGAGAGGTCAATTTTTGTAAGATCTAATTATAGAACTGTGTAAAATTAACTTAAACAATACTGAATATGTTCCCTAGAGAGTACCACCGCAGAAACAGTGGAATGGACTACCACAGTGACAGTTTGTCTTACAGCGTACTGCTGGATCTGATATTGTTTCCCTGTCATCAACATCTGCTACATCTGCCTGAACTATAGTAGTTCAGACAGAGTGAAGATTTCAGAAACAGTAAAGCAGATGGTTATGCTGGAGCCCTGGGAACAAAGGATTGAAGAGGTCAATGAAAGGAAGTGAGACAAGTATACAGACCTCAATTGGAAGAATTTTGCAGACTGGGTAGGAGTGCATACTGTGCATCTTTAAAGGTGTTCTGTAGAGGCTTTGTAGCGCAGGCTCTATATAAAGCCTACAGTGGGGCATCACATAAAGAGGAAAAACAGAAGGCCATCAGAACCACCGCAGAGACAGTACAGAAGGCCTCTAGGTGACTAGGGACTAAAAGATGTGATCTGTGATTGCATGCTACTGAGGCACAAGCTGGGAACAGATGGGAAAGGGTGATTAATGTTTGAAAATCTCGAAATACATGATCAGTGATGTGTCCAAATGCATTAATAAACCAGAACATTTTCTTTAAATCAGCTTGTGCACATCCTATAGATCTACAAGTCTTATTAAAAATGAGTCAAATTGTGTTTTCACTGTGTTTCATCAGACAAAAAAGGCAGCCTATAAACAGTATGCATTAGAGTGGGAATATGACCAGAGCATCAGTAAAATGGGTTTGTTACTATCACCACAGAAATATGAGTGCTGACTCTTCAGTGGCACATATAGTGTCTGCAAAAGCATTTAATGTGCATTTGTCACAACACTCAAGACTGTAGAAAACAGCAGACTATTTGTAGCTTTTATTGTGCTAACCGTAGTACACATTGTATTTTGACTGTGATTAGCAGTATAGAAACTGGTGATTAAAATGTCCATGCTTAGAAATTTAATGCAGTGTTCTAGTTTGAAAAATGGGAGTATGCAGTATATGTCATGCAAAAGAAATAAAAATAGGGTGGTTGAGAGTTTAAAATCCATCAAGCTGATGGGTTCAGCAGTCTGACTGCCTGTGGAAAGATCAGATAAATATGTAACATCCCAGTGAATAATAGCCAGGCAATTTTAAGGTAGACATCTTCTGGCCTGTCTCTGTGGAAAAGGTCCAACCATAATTGCACACACCCATGTCTGGTATTTGGTTTAATTAGCTGGATCACACGCTTAAAGTGAAGCTTTCTGAAAACTGACGTAGACCTGCAAGTTATGTAAAAGAGAAATCAGCAAATACCTGGCTATTGCTTTTTTTTATATACCTCTTCGGACTTCTTAGACGGCTCGTCTCTGCATAAGAACATTATCATCACCACATAGACAGAGATAACTATCATTCAACTTAACACACACAGAAAAAATCTAAAAAAAAAAAACACCATCACTGTGGAGGTATGTAGTACACAATATCCATTCTTAATCCTGTTCCAGAGGGACACTAATGCAGGGTGTAGGGTGGTGTGTCTTTGCCTAAGCCTAAAATCGATCCCTGTTTGCTGTGTGGAGGGAAATGTTGTTATGCAATATATTAAGAGTAGATTTTTGTAAAGATTAATGCGTGTAACATGCAATGTGTGTGCATTTTGTGTGTTTATACGTGAGTGCTGAAGCAGTGTCCTTGTTGATCTCCCCCTTTGGTCTGTGACTGGTGGAATTTATTCTTTTTAGTCCATAGTGAAATAGTCTGCTGTATATATACAAAAAATTGTTTGCATTTACTCCTTTTTTAGCTGACATTTAATCAGTATAGGTTAAGATATTTATCAGCTGTTCATACTAAATGAGTATGAGTTTTCCTTGTCTCTGCCCTGTGCTAGATTCCCCAACCCTGACTCCTCTTCCCCATACAACTAGTTTAACTATAACCCACAGGATGCCAATGCTCATTGTCCAAACATAACATGCTGGTTTAATTTTGTGTACTCAGAGAGGCAGCTGCTCACCTTAAGAAAGTGGAGCTACATAGGTATTCTTATGGAAAGAAATTAGACTTTTGTGCATTTCCGCATTATTTTTTGCAAGCAGTTCATGACCAAATTTGGTTATTTTTTCTTCTATTTTTAAGGGGAGTGTTCCCATTCGATAATGATTTCTGAGTGGTAGCTCAGTGCCACAGACTTCAGTCAGTACAGCAAGTGTGTGTATTTTACACACAAATCTCAGGACACAAATCCAATTCCATAGAAATTCCATACAAATTTTCACAAGGAAGTCTGTTGTCTCTCTGAGCAGCTGAGACGCTAGGCCCTGGATATTTGGGCTCTGCATTCTTCTTAAACAAACAAAACCTTCTCCTGGTGTTTAATGTAAAATATTCAACTCATTGTCATATTAAGGAAGAAAAACAGAAATAAGTAAATGGATATATGTTAAACATTTAGTAAAAGTGAATCTATACAATAAACTATATAGTAAAGTATGCATAAAATATATAAAAAATAAATAGGCAAATAATCAAATAGTACATATCAAATATAAATGAATACCAAAAAATGTATATACTAAAAATTATGCTTTAATTAACATGTTGTTTAAATTTAAATATGTCAAATAGCTTAAATTTGTGTATTTAAAACTTTAGCTTTGAATATGTTGACATTGAGCAATGAAAAGCACAGAAATGCAGGAAGTAAACAAAAACATCTCTATTCTGATTGGCGGGCGAAGAAAATGTGGGCGGGATGAATATGACTGACAGGCGGAGCCGGGTGTTTTGATTGGAGAAAGGACAGTGCGGCTCAGTTCTTTCAAGGTGATCTTTGTACTGTTGTGCTAATGGCTTCAGCTGTAAGGTTTCTGTCTCCCTGGCGATTTCTCAGGTTTACCAGGTAACTTTAAGTGGAAGTGCTTTTTTAAAATAAAATGATCCTGAATTATTTACATCCATATAAATGTTTTCCTTCTTTAATACAGGAGGCTTCCAATTGCAATTTCCATTCCACCTTAAATGATGGCGTAGTCTCATTCAGACACATAACTGTTTAAGGTGGAACTGAAAATTTAGCGTCAGCTTCAACTTGTTACCATTATTAGATAAATAGATGATGACAAAATCATTCATAGATCTGTCCACGTAAGAAAATCCCCAATATATGCGTTTTTAATCTATTTATCTTGAAGGACCGGTAAATAATAATTCGATAATTTACTGTACATTACCATTAACATTTATGAGTAAAAGTACAGAAACAAAGAATAGCTTTATTTTTTAAAAGTCAGTTACTGTCGTTAAACATTAAATAAGGCTCTTATTCATATTGACCTATTGTGAGCTATTTTAATGCTTGCGAGCCAGCTAGCTAACAGCTTTGACCTTTGCCACACTTGGTTACTTCCAGAGTCCAGACTTAACTTTTGTAGATAGCTTTGCTAATTCGTTAAAGGAGCAATAAATCGCTTTTAACATCAGATCTTGATATTTGCATTCCATATAATTTATGAAACATTACAGTTTAATTACAAAAAAAAACATTTACAATTACAATGTTTTTAACACACACATACACATATATGTGTATTTGAATGATCTTTTGAGGTGAATAAACACATTTCCCTGAATTAACCAGTTTATGCTCCATGATCCAGGTCACCCCTTGGGGGCAGCCATATCTTAAACAGGTTTAGAGCAATCTGAAATATCCAGGTGTCATAATAACAGCTGTTTGATAACATGAAGTAGAATTGTTGGAGGAAATTATTGATTGCTCCATTAGTTACACTTATGTTGTGTAGTTCTGATGAATTAATTTTGCAGTTGAAACAGTATGTTATGTTTAACTGACCATATAGATGTGATTAAAAGTTAAAGCACCCTCTACAGGGTGTGAACTATATAGGGCTTTTTCTGTGATTTTCAGCACACACTTTCTATTATTCTGTTTACTGTGTACAATTTGCCATAAGTTTGTACTGGCAAAATTTCCCAAGATTATTAAATTCAATAAATAAACAATATATAAAGAAGTATGTTCACTTTAGAGGATTTTAACTTACTTTAAATTTGAACATCAAAATATTTGACTCAATATTTTGCATGTGACTGTATGTCTATGTTATTTAAAATATGTTGTTAATTTGTATGGAGTTTTAATGTATATGCAATATTACCCACATTTCTCCTTATTTGGATTTGTTTGACGGTACATAATATTTTAGACACAAGAAATATTTTCTACAGAGAAATTCTTTTCTCTTAGAGGTATTAACTTATTTGGTTAGTCTCTTGTAAGTTATCAATTTAACTTCAGTATAACATCAATAACATGGACAGTGTTACAGCAGGAGGTTTTCTTTCATTAATCTCAAGAATGTCTTACAGTGAAATGCTTTTTATAAATGTTCTTTTGTATTCACATGGCTTTAGAGGAAAGATGCTTTATAGTTATGTCAGATATGATTAATATAGTTTAACAAAGTCACTTGTCTTTCAGTTTGGTGTTTTTTTTATTTTATATATTTTTTGTATGTTTATAGTTTTTATGGAATTTAAGATTTTATCATTTTAGGATTCCTGGTGTTCATCTGCACACAACTGGAGCATCAATGGGAGCATCAGTGGAGGACTTTAATCAAGCAAAGGATCAGCTTGGCAAACTAAAAAAAGACCCTGGAAATGAAGTCAAACTCAAGATCTATGCCCTTTTTAAACAGGTGAGACTTAGCTGTGCACTGTATTATGATTTACATCACTGGGTCTGGGTTCAAAATGATAATACATATTTGCCCAATGCTCAAAATATATGTTGGCAGACTTTAAAAACAGTTGTGTACCTGATTATGTGGACTAAAAAAAGCAACATATTGATTAAAAAGTGCTAGTACTATATAATATAGTATTTATGTGATTTTAACTGTTTGCTTACTTATGTTTATACAGGCCACACAGGGACCTTGTAACACTCCAAAACCAGGAATGCTGGATTTTGTGAATAAAGCAAAGTGGGATGCCTGGAAGTCTTTGGCGTCTGTGTCACAGGTGAGCTGATAAACCATTACATGCTATCCTGATTTGGCCCGACTAATGTGAATATTATTTTCATTTTCTGCTGTCAAGATGCACACCTGATTTACTTGATTGTGTGTGTTAAATCAGGTATGAATTGTATATGTAGTAAAATTGTTGATCTGCAGAGACTGTGTTATAGTAAAGAAATATGAAATATATTGCTATTGATATTAGTACATCAGTGGGTGTTGTTAGACATGAGAGCATAGTGATATCACTGTTTTGCCTCTTATGGCGTATTGCTTTATTAAAAAAGAAGACAACTTAAACAAATTTAGACAAATTTAATACATGGCATTAATTAGAGTGTTACCCTTTATTAATAATCATTTTTAACAGGAAAACAGTGACTGTTTTTGTTTTATCTAATAGTGAAAGTGTCAGAAATCGTAATGAAAATGTCAAGATAAAGAATAAATTTAAGATCCAAGAATATTAATGCAGTCATTTCTTATGTTAAAATACACACCACATTATCATCAGTGTCTAAAAAGACATTCTATCGGTGGATTAAAAAGTATTAGATGACAGGTTTTATGTCAACTGGTGGAGAAGACAAAGTAGGGTTCTATTCAACAAGACTTGAGGTGTTAATCTTTCTATCTTTCTTATAAATGATTATTAATGACTTTTAAAATGTGTACAACCTAATTAATAATTATTAATACACAGATTGTAACCCATTTATAAAATGAATATTGAGTCTTTTTCAGAGGCATTTAATTTGGCTCACACGGTCAGTATTATACTAATCCAGGAATATCAGTGTTTGAAATATTTATGTTCTTACCTGACTGGGCAATCCTTGTTTCCTTTTGTCCCATCAGGAGGAGGCCAGGCAGCAGTATGTTGACCTCATTTCATCTTTGCTGGCAGCAGAAGGTCCTGCAGTAGCAGCAACACCCACAGGAAGTGGAAAGGCTTTCGAAACATTGCTAGTCAACACGGAGGATAGCATCACTACAATCCGACTCAACAGACCCCAGAAAAAAAATGCCATCACAGTTGAGGTAAAATCCTTATATTTATTTATAATATGGCACAACTTTAAAACAAGACCTTTCAAAGGTTTACGAATGGTTTAAAAGCATTACATGTTATTAATTAGTTTGTAAACATCTTATAGGTCATTAATAGTCATTTGTTACACAGAGATAGCTAGGGCAATAGTAACACTGTGTAATACTGTGTAATACTGAAAGAACTTACTGAATATATCAAGGCATATAATAAATCTCAGAAGACCTGAGAGTGTGAATTTAGTAATTTCACATTTTAAGGTAGACTCTACATTATCATTAATGTAGAAGAAGACATTCTGTTGGTGGTTAATTCATTGAATGGTTAAACCTATTAACAGATAAGTGATAAAGCCAGCAGACTTAGTGTTGACTGATGGAGAAAACAAAGCAAGGTCAGTATCTGGCAAGATCAGAGGTTTAAAATTGGACATGGGTCTACTATTTGGCAAACAACAGGCAACTCTTGCCCTTTCTACCTATGTGTTATAACTGATTATTAATGTCTATATGAATTAGCAACATAATTAATAACTCTCAATATACAGATATTAAACCATTTATAAACCTTTATAAATGTATTCTTATTCTAAAGTGGTACCAATTATATGCACTGACGGCCATGCTACTTTGATTTGGTGTTGAAGCAGCACACACAGAAAGGGGGTATTTCCCACTTTTTACAGAGATACACTTTTATCGAGTATTCACACAAAACAAATCTTAAAAAAGTGAAGCGTGGTCAATATGAATAATTTACTGGATGCAGTTACATTTTCAGGTTAACTTTACTTAAAATTCATCTCTGGCTTGCATCTTAAACTTTTCCTGATTTGTAACTCCAATATTCAAGTGGATGTGCATGTGTGAAAGGGGCTTCAGGTCCAGCGACATCTGCCTAGAGCTATGAAAGTACCTGAACAGAGGAAACATTGTTATTGATTGTGTAACTGTTCTGTTTTTAGACTAATTTTTCAAACTATTGTATTTGACTAATTCATTTTTTTTTCTAGATGTATAATGAACTTATTGAGGCTCTGGATCTTGCTGGAAAAGACGACTCAGTCATTACAGTCATCACAGGTATAGTAAGACCACCGGGTACATGTGAAACATGTATAATAGTGATTTTCCACCGCATGGGTCTGTCTCTCCACGACTCGACTGGACACGGCTCGGCTCGGCACGCTTAAAACTTGTTGCTTTACCACTGGAAGGGCTCCAACGCGAAATGGAGCAGGTGACATTCGCAAAACAGGAATCGCTGACTATAAAAAAACCACAACAATGATGGCATTAATTTTAGGTGCTGTTTTCTCATTGTGTATTCGCGTGTTTTTTTTGTTTTTCGGACTAAACATGGTTCCTTGTCCGAGTTCTCATAGATCAGTTTTACTTGTTGCACGTACAGCTTTCACTGGAAATCGTTTGCCATCGGCCCAAGGATCATATAAACCTCTTCAAAACACCTCGAGGTAAAGTTACGAGCTGCTGTTGTGAGATTTTACAAGTGGCGGTTTGTGCTGGATTTGAATGAGTTCTGCATTTCATGGTGATTGACATTACTCTGGCATGTTTACACATCACCATATAGTACCAACTCGGCATGGTTGAAACCCGGAGCAAGTTGGGACTGAAGACTTACCTGGTTCCAGGGACCAGATTTGGCCAGTGGAAAAGCATAACAGCTGTGCTGAGTTGAGTTGAGTTGTGTAGATTCCATGCAGTGGATAAGTGCCATAAATGTCCACCTCAAGTCTGTATTTAAGTTCATTCCATAATATTTCCACAGGCAGTGGAGACTACTACTGCAGTGGCAATGACCTGAACAACTTCACTAAAATCCCAGAGGGTGGTGTCCAAAAGATGGCCAAGGATGCTGGGGAATTACTGAAGTAAAAATATATGTACACACTTCAGCTGGTTTCTAGGATTGTGGGAATGCAGTGTTAAACATGTTATATTCTTATTTGCAGGGGGTATGTGAAAGCATATATTGACTTCCCTAAACCTCTGATTGCTGTTGTAAATGGGCCAGCTGTGGGTGTCTCTGTCACTGTACTGGGACTTTTTGATGTTATCTATGCTACAGAAAGTGTAAGCTAACACCAACCACACTACAACTTTAAACTCTGATTGTTGTGTCCTTTCAATCCATGGTATTGTCCTGAAAATGTTTATTTGGGACACACACACACACACACACATATATATATATATATATATTTTTTTTTTAAACATTCCACTTTAAGCAGGCCACTATAAGGAGTTCTGGGGAAAGCTCAGAAAAATATAAGTTTGGGAGAAGGGCATGTACATATACTCATCTTAATATAAATTCCACACCTTATAAATACTGATGAGGGTTTTAAATTGCCCTGAATGTGTAAGAAGGAGGGTGTCAATTGTCACCCTTCCCCCATACTTAAGTATAATTTGAAGCCACATGTTATATTATGCAGATTTATTAAAAATATGTTGTTTTAATACTTTGAAGTGCTCTTGTTGGATATAATTTTTTTTGTCTTCTGGATTAACCCTAGGCGACTTTTCACACTCCCTTCAGTCAGCTGGGGCAGAGTCCTGAGGGATGCTCGTCTTATACCTTTCCTAGAATTATGGGTCATGCAAAGGTGTGTGTATATAAACCCTTACATACTCTTGTTTATATAGTAGGTAAAGGATAAAATGACCAAAATATTCGGTATAAATTTTAACTGCATTAATTATCAAAGTCTCTGACTGGACTACTTTACATTCTGAATGAAGATTCTCCTTTGAAAGAAATATCTAGTCCATATTTAGAACCCTAATATCGACTACGTTCTGGCTGTTAAATGTGTTGTTCACAATTGAAATTAAAAAACACTTTATAAAAGTCAAAATATATTTCTTTACCATTTACTAACTCTCAGGTTTCCTTGTGAGATCTAAAAAGATCTAATGTGTTTAAGAAGCCCTGGTGTCAGTAAATGGCTAATAAATAAAAAGTGTCTTGGTCAGGTATGCTAGGCTTTCTATATCTCTGCTCAAGGCAGTGAAAAGGCATTTGTAGATATTTAGACAACAGAGAGGACTCCAAACATTGAAAAGCATGCACAGAGATGTGGATAATGCTCTATTCCTGCAGCCAAAGGTGGGTAATATTGATTCATTTTTGCTGTTTTGCATTTCTTAAGGTATAAATATCTCAGAATTTAGGAGACGGCTAACTGCATAAATGTAAACAGACCCAAACTACTACAAAACTAAACAACTTGAGTTACAAAGTACTCCATTTCTGGGGTAATTAAAAAAAATGAGTAAAACAGGAGACTTTTTTATTTTTCCCTCAAAAATACAGTTCCACCTTAAAAGATGCAGAGCTTCTGAATGTAAACAAGCTAGAGAGACATTCATTTTACTAGTCATTATGTAACTGTTTTGTTAACATATTTCTGAGTTTCCTGTAGCTTTTACAGTGATGGTATATTTATTTTATTTTTTTTGTGTGCACAGGCAAGTGAGGTACTGCTGTTTAATAAGAAGCTGACAGCCACACAAGCATGTGAACTGGGTCTAGTGACTGAAGTCTTTCCTGATAGCAGCTTTCAGTCAGAGGTCTGGACCAGGCTAAAAGCGTATGCCAAACTGCCTCCAAATGTGAGTATATATTTTCTGTATTAAGTATGCAATAATTTTGACGAGGATATTGGTTTGATCTCTGCCTTTTTAATGTATTTATTGACTCTATAATTTCAGCCAGTAGTGGAATTGTTTGGTGATTTTAAATGCTTCCAAATAGTAACACTCTCTAACTGCAAAAAACAAATGTCTTGTGGACATTTCTCTGATGCAGTACTACAGACAATAACATAATTAATAATCAGATGGTCTCTGATGAAAGTGAGTCATGTCTGCTTGGGTTTCCTCTGTGAGGGATTTTTGCTCCGTCCAAGGTGTGTTTCTGCCTTATCAAGGGTAGGCTCCAAACCCTTGATAAGCAGTTAAAGACAACTGATGTTTGAATGAATAAAAGTGAGTCAAGCATCTAACCATGTGTCAGACACATGGTTAATTAGAGTGCGGGTTATTTCTCAGTTTAGCCAGAAAAAGCCATGCCTGTCGTACAGGCATAGAGAACATCAAATGTCGGGTGCTATTTAAAGGAACATTACACAATAGCTTTAACTTAAAATGACAGCTTCAAAATCACTGTTTCTACTCTGGCCTTTGCACTGCAGAAACTGCACTATTGTGGCCAGAGAAGCACTTTCACTCTCTGGAGGCAAACACAGAGAGGATGAGGAGGAGCTTCTTCCACACAGTAACCATCCTCTCTCACACACAGGAATTTTCACATGGCATTCTGTTCAAGGTTGCACATACACTTTTGCACTTGATGGTATATATCTGCCATTTTTAGTTATATTATTATCTTATGTTTGTTTGACATCTTTATTTTTATACAATTTTATCGGCACGGTGGCGCAGCAGGTAGTGTTGCAGTGACACAGCTCCAGGGACCTGGAGTGACTTTCCCTGTAGGTGGGAATACACCCTGGAGGGGGCGCCAGTCCTTCACAGAGCAACACAGACACACACACATTCACATCTACGGACACTTTTGAGTCGCCAATCCACCTACCAACGTGTGTTTTTGGACTGTGGGAGGAGACACAGTCACCCGGAGCGGGAATCAAACCCACAACCTCCAGGTCCCTGGAGCTGTGTGACTGCGACACTACCTGCTGCGCCACCGTGCCGATAAAATTGTGCAAGAAAAAAAACACTTGTATATCTCACTGAGTTCATGAAATTAGTGGGCCATTTAAAAAAAATTATGCTACTTAGGTGAGTATAAAGAATAGTAGGTACAGGTTTTGTTTTGAGAGCTTAGTGTAGGTTTAGTGTTGGGGGTTCACACTCAACATAACGTTCAGTTGAAATGTAATAGATATTTAATTGAACTGAACACAGCTGAATAAATTAAACACAGACTGGGAATATATAAAGAATCCAGAGAAAACTGTTAGTAAAGATTTCCCTTTATTTTAATATATATTTAAACACATTTGCTGTTCTTTTTTGCTCCCTCAGTCTCTAGCTCTGTCCAAGCAGTTGATTCGAGGAGTAGAGAAGGAGAAACTGTACGCTGTAAACGTGGCAGAAGTGGAGAGGCTTGTTGAGCGCTGGGTCTCTGATGAGTGCATGCAGGCCATCATGACCTTCTTTCAGGCCAAATCCAAACTGTGAAGAAATATCTGCTGGACTCTCGCTGATTCCATCACTGATTTCCACCATTACTTGATGGCGCAGTATTTCTCTAATTTTAGGAAAAATGTCTCAACCTGTATATCACAGTAACAATAAAAGAAAAGTAGACTGAGAAATGTAACATGTTACACCTGAAGTTAGGGCAATGGAAAAGCACACAATTTTAGCCTTAATTCACTTTTTGTTAATGTTAACATTTTAGAGGGAATTATTTGTTGTTTATTTGCAAGCATCAGTGTTCTTAAATGTGAAGCTCCTCATGGAACATGGAATTGGAGACACAGTCTCCTCTCCTTTTAAAATTGTCCTATCGAATATGGATTTAAAAGTGCCTGCTTTCTCACCATTAACACAATCTTTGCTATATTCCATTCTTTTAGAATAATGTTAGCAATTTACACATTTTTAAAATAATAATTTTCAGAGAAATAATAATAAATGAAAGCCAGTTAGCAGAAGCTGTACTGTATGCACAACAATCTGGCCTTTGTTTTGTCTGATATTTGAATACTGCTGCTTTTGACTGGAGATGCTGTCTAGCTTAGTTTTATCTCATGAGACTGCAGTGACGTTGTTTTCGTTAAGAACTGTTTCCATCCAACCATTTTCTTTTAACCTCATTCTCTTTGCATGTAATGGACATAAACCATGGTCAGTGCCTTACTAAATGCCTCAGAAAGGACCAAACACTGTCAACTGTTTGCACTGAAGAAAATAGGTTTATTGATTCTTTTCAACAAATGTACAGTAACAAGTTAATTGGACTGTTTGTAGCACTTTTACTGTTGCAATTAACAGTTACATACATATTGGTTTTTATTTTCCCATAGAGGTACATTTGTAAATGATCACAACTATAAATAACATGATTGTAGTGTCATGACTGAATATGTATGTACACCGGTTCACTGTTGGTACCAGGTTAAAATTCTTTTGGATGTTTTTCTCAATTCCACATATCATTATTGATGTAAAAGGTACAATTTTGGTGATGCTCTTACTGTAGTGAGGTACTGTGAGTAATAAAGTGATAAATCAGGCCATTTTAAAAAGGTTTTTTTTTCATGAACTAAAGTTAGCAGTGAATATGTGCTCATTAACTGTAACAAAAACTTAACATGTCCAGTACAAACTATAAATAAAGTTGGAGAAAAATGCTTTTTTGTTTTTGTTTTTCCATATACATAAGAGATAATCTATGATACTATGAAATAAACTGGACATGACATGATGATGTTTGAGTTAAATTTGGAGCCTAGCTACAAGGTATCTACTAATTTTAGCTTTTAAAATCCTGAAAACAACAACAAAAAAGCAGTTCCTTTGGAGTTATTATTGGAGTCATACTGAAACAAAATACAAGCAAAACTGAAGGCTTTCTATGAATATGAACACATTTAAAAATGAAAATATTTAATAACCGCTGGTTCAGTTCAGGGTCACGGTGGGTCCAGAGCCTACCCGGAATTATTGGGCACAAGGCAAGAACACACCCTGCTACACCATGCCACAATTTAAATAATAATAATAATAAGAAGAAGAAGAAGAAGAAGTAAAGATTTTAAATGCCTGGGTGACAAAAAAAAACCTGTGTGGACATCTTTGCTGGCCAGTAGAAAAGCCCATTAAAGTATTAGCAAGACCTTAACTGCTGACGTCTGGTTGTAGGCCACACTTCCTCAAGTTTTGGTCATTTTGATAATTGTATTACAGGTGTATTAGGAGTCTGATACTTATCCAACGCGCTAACTAATTCAAAAGATACTTTTAGGTCTATTCTAGTGTGCAGAACACGCAACAGTCACCTGGACTGGGATGAGAAACACCAAACAGGAGAATTGGGGACTCTTCGTCCATCCATCCATTATCTGTAACCGCTTATCCAGTTTAGGGTCGCGGGGGGTCCAGAGCCTACCTGGAATCATTGGGCGCAAGGCGGGAATGCACCCTGGAGGGGACGCCAGTCCCTCACAGGGCAACACAGACACATTCACACCTACGGACACTTTCGAGTCGCCAATCCACCTGCAACGTGTGTTTTTGGACTGTGGGAGGAAACCGGAGCACCCGGAGGAAACCCACGCGGACACGGGGAGAACACACCAACTCCTCACAGACAGTCACCCGGAGCGGGAATCGAACCCACAACCTCCAGGCCCCTGGAGCTGTGTGACTGCGACACTACCTGCTGCGCCACCGTGCCGCCCTGGGACTCTCCGTGTTCAATCCAAATTTCCTGGTGAGAAATAAATTGATTTTAAGATCTGTTCCAGGTATGTTCCAGGTATGACCAACAGGTGGCAGTCTACACCAAGAATGATTTGTAGGTTTGTCTACAGGACCCGATTTATGGGTAGATTTTCTTTCTCTCAGTATAATGTCGTAGTAAATACGAGAGGAATCTGATCCTGCCCTCCTACTCTGAGATGCTTTATGAGGTTTGCTTTTGTGTGTGTTTTCATTTAAAAAAATGTCTGTCAAAGTCATCTTGTTATCAAACGAGACATCGATGGAGACAGAATTCAATAACCTTTATCTGTCTCCTAGAGTAACCTGAATCCTTGCTGTAACACCTGTATTGTCCATTGTGAAGGTTGAGCTCATTGTGAAGCTACTCATGCTTTGCATGTGTCTCATAGTTTGCCTAACCTCCATCTGACTGATAGCACAAGACCATTCCTAGCTTTGTTAAGGAAAGAGACACTACTCATGTGTGAAAGGTTAGGAGACCCTTATCTTTCAGCTGGAGCTTATGTGGATTTGTGGTAGGAATCACTAACATTTCTACAAAAACATCAGCAGAGTTTACAAATGGCAGTGAGAGTCTTCCAGGGTTCACGTGAATAATCAGAAAATAAAGGACTCAATCCTTCACAGTTTGGTACTAAGACAAGCATTTGAAATATACACATTCAACTAAAATAACTTTAAATCTTTTGAATATTAAAATATGTTTTAATTTTTAGATTTGAAATTCACAACTGCTCTTTTTAATGTGTGAACATTTCAAGATAAACATGTCTTAGAACATTTCTCATATGTTTCTGACATAATATATAGTTTATAATGAAGTTAAGAATGTTTAAAAGCTGCCATCTTGGAGATTTGAATCCAACTCTATCAATATATAGATGGTGAAACAACTAAATGGTGGTGTTGGGTTTAGGTAATTTGCATATTTTCAAATAGCTATATAAATATGCAAATGTAATGTCACTGAAGCTGAAGCTGAACAACAAACTGCTCCTAGTCAGAACTACAGTGGTGCCATGAGGGGTGGGGGGTGGGGGGCATCACACAAATGTCAAAACATTCCTGATGATGTAGATTACCACTTTTATCTCAAAGCAAAACATTCTGTGTCTGTGATACCTGGATGATTTCAGCACCCAAATGTTCCAGGGAAAAACCCTGATAGTAATTATAGTGTAAAAATCTCCGTATGGGAGATCCCTGACACATTCTCCAGTAAATATGCTCTGTTTGTGTGTGCAAATACATCTGCATTCTGAGTTGAAGCCATTTTTCAAGGCCAGTCTCCAAGGACAAATTAATGGAATGGGAAAACAGTGCATTCCACTGAGGAATAGAGTTACCATGTTCATTCTGTTATGCATTCCATTAATAGTGATATTAACAACAACAACAACAACAATAATGGAATGATAACGTCCAATCATCATGCACTTTTGTAAACCTAAAGTTATACAGTTCAGTGTTTAAACTAATAACCAAAAAAACACCTAAATATGCATAATAAAACTGAATTTCCAGAAAAGTTGGAAAACTTGTGCAATAAAATGCAATATAAATTTAAATCAGTAAGAGACAAAAGGGCAAAGAAAATAATTACAGTGTTATCATCATCATCATCATCAGCAGCAGCAGCAGCAGATCTGCAGAGAGTCTTTAGCCACTTTGGAAATGTTCACGTTTTCTGCTTTACATACACCCAGACAGATTAAAACTAATTCCAACCCTTTACCTTTTTCTGAGTAAACGGCCATCCACCTGTCTGGCTGAACACTGATGGATGACTGTCGAGCTCCTCCTCCACGTTTCAGACCAGCTGCCCATGCTCCAGCCACCACCAATTGCCTTGGAGCTGCCCGCCCTACACTGAAGTTTTCATGGACTCCTAACTATTACTAGTAGATTGACCAGAGGAGGATATATCCTCCTTTGTAAGCCTTGGTTCCTCCCAAGGTTTCTTCCTCAGCTCTGAGGGAGTTTTTCCTTGCCACTGTTGCCCTTAGCTTGCTCACCTGGGGATTTTTACATTCTTTACATTTTTACATGCCATGTCAAAACTTTGTCTTACCGGAATTCTGTGAAACTGCTTTGTGACAACAAAAAAGCGCTATATAAATAAATTTGATTTGATCATTCATCGTCTGTAACTGCTTATCCAGTTCAGGGTGTCTGTGGGTCTAGAACCTACCCGGAATCACTGGGTGCAAGGCGGGAACACACCCTGGTGTGTTTGTAGACCACTGGTTGAAACCCATGCAGACACAGGGAGAACACACCAAACTCCTCACAGACAGTCAACTGGAGCAGGACTTGAACCCACAGCCTCCAGGTCCCTGGAGCTGTGTGACTGTGACACTACCTGCTGCTGTAATAATAAACCAGTTTGGAGTTTTATGCCTGCAAGACATTCCAAAAATGTTGGGACAGAGATATCTTCACTACTGTGTTATATCACCTTTTCTTTTAGTCACACTTTAATCATTTGGGAACAGAGAACTCCGGTTGTCACAATATTGTAAATGGAATTTTTGCCCATTCTGGCTTGTTACAAGGCTTCAGACCGTAAATAGTCTGTGGTTGCCCTTGTCTAGTTCCTCCCTTCATGATGCACTACATTGTGACAGATCTGAACTGTAGACAGGCCAATCAAGAACAAACATTCTGTGTCTATGCCATGCTGTTGTAGCACATGCAAAATGAGGCCTGGCGCATTCTTGATAAAACAACCATGGACTTTCCAGGATAACATGTCTTGATGACAGCATGTATCTCTCTCTTAAGAACTCAATCTTTGCCTCCACATCACTGGAAATTTCTCATATATTCGAGTGGCACAAGCCTTGGTTTCTGATGCATTACCCATAATTTAAGATAGATGTTTGCTTTGGCACCTATTGTTGATAAGGCCCAGTGGACTTGTTAGCTTTTCCCACATGGAATTTATGTGTGGTTTCAGGTTGCATTTCTTGATGCACTGGCAGACTGTGACAAGGGTTTTCCAAACTACTCCCCAAATCATGTGATTGTACAGTTTCTCATGTTATGCTATCTGAGGACTCAAAAGTCTTGTTTTGCTCTAAACACACTGAGATTGGTCTCATTGGTAGGTGGATTGACTACTCAAAAAGTGTCCATAAATGTTCCCATATAGTGTCCCTGCAGTGAACTGGTGCACCCTTAAGGTTGTGTTCCTTAAGGCTGCCTTGCGAGCAATGATTCCAGGTAGGCTCCAAACCCACCGTGACCCTGAATTGGATAAGCAGTTACAGACAATAAATAAATAAAGTTGGTTAATGAAATCACTGAAAAACATTGCTCTGTTTTTCATTACAAAAAAAAGGTCCAGAGATTCATCATAGATTATTATTATTGCATAAACAAACCATGTCCCAATCTTCCAGAAAATGGGATTTGTAATAATTAAAATGAAATATAAAGTAAAACAAAGAGAGAAACATGACTCATCATCCATCAAATAAAGGGGACTTTCAGAAGAATTCTCTCAGTTCTCTTCAGAAAACTCAGTCCAAGTTCTCTCTATTTTTTTTCTCATTCTAAAGTTGTGCAGTATTAATTAATACTGTGTACTAGCTTTAATCAATTATGATTTTAGATACATAAATAAATCATTTCCATTTGTTTTATATCACAAGGTACAGATTTCTAGCTTTTTTTGACATGGCATAAAGGCATGCAGTGTATCAAAGTAAAAACATAATTCAATAGCTGTTCTTCCACATATGAACGTGTAAGCGGTATGCCAGGAACATGTATATGCAAGCTTTGAACAGAAATTCTTCAATAAGCATATAATAAAATCAATTAAACAGTTTTGATTCCATGCTCATGACTTTGGTAAGAGTTATAATAATGTTAGCTCAGTTGTATCCATCAGCCTAAGATAAATGACAGCTCAGATATTCCCAATTATGATAAGACAACATTAATTTATTCATTCATTGTCTATAACTGCTTATTCAGTTCAGGGTTGTGGAGGATCCGGAGCCTAACCGGAATCACTGGACGCAAGGCATGAACACACCCTGGGGGGGTGCCAGTCCTTTGCAGGGTGACACCCACTCACACATGCCATCCCACACTCACACCTATGAACAGTTTTGAGTAGCCAATCCACCTACCAATGTGGGAAGAAGCACCAGGAGGAAACCCACACAGACACGGGGAGAACAAACCAAACTCCTCACAGACAGTCAACCAGAGTGGGACTCGAACCCACAGCCACAGGACCCTGGAGATGTGTGACAGCAACACTACCTGCTGCAACACCATGCCGCCCAGTAAGCGAACAATGATTTAATAACAGTTTAAAATTGTTAATACAAGACATTTCAAGAATGGGAGCTTAAAATGTGTATTAACTATGTAAAGATACATCCCTGGAACTCAGTGGTGGGAAAAAAATAATGTTAATTGCACATGAGCCATAATCTACAGAACATAATAGTTTTTTAATATAACAAAACATTTTTTGAATCAGAGGTGACAAACTTTCCATAAATACCATCATTTTTTCAATGATCATCCATTCCAGAGAGAAATTTCCCTCTAGAAAGTGAGGAATGCTAGATCTGAGCAAGATTCCCTGTTTTCCCAGCTGAAAGCATGCTGGGTGTCCAGCCATTTGCTCGTAAAGTACAGCATGCCGCATGAGAGTACTGGGTTCAGGACGTCCGTGTGGGAGCATGACCCACACCTGCACTTCCTCTAAATGTTTGACACATGGCAGTTAAAAGCCTGACACATCACTGATGAATGAGTCTGCTTAGTGGCCTGTCTGCTTAGAGTTACCACCAACGATTCATTTACACTGTGCCTTTGTCCATAAACTACAGCCTGATTGAGATACAAACCGGATTCCAAAAAAGTTGGGACACTAAACAGATTGTGAATAAAAACTGAATGCAATGATGTGGAGGTGCCAACATCTAATATTCAGAATAGAACACAAATCACAGATCAAAAGTTTAAACTGAGAGAATGTATCATTTTAAGGGAAAAATATGCTGTTTCAAAATTTCATGGCGTCAACAAATCCCAAAAATTTAGGACAAGGCCATTTTTTTTTACCACTGTGTGGCATCTCCCCTTCTTCTTACAACACTCAACAGACGTCTGGGGACAGAGGAGGCCAGTTTCTCAAGTTTAGAAATAGGAATGCTCTCCCATTCATGTCTAATACAGGCCTCTAACTGTTCAACCATCTTGGGCCTTCTTTGTCGCACCTTCCTCTTTATGATGCGTCAAATGTTCTCTATAGGTGAAAGATCTGGACTGCAGGCTGGCCATTTCAGTACCCGGATCCTTGTAGTGGGACACACTTCCTAAAAACTGAATTCAGGTCTTTTATTCAGTCCCATTGTCATGGGTGTATGAAATTTAAAAATGGGTCAGTCTAAAGAGCTCACTGAATTTGACTGTGAAACTGTACTGTATTTGAACGTTTCAACAAGTCAGTTTGTGAATTCTTTTTCCTCCTCCACAATCAACTATGAGTTTTATTATTGAAAAGTGGAAGTGTTTAGGAACCACAGGAACTTAGCAATGAAGCATCAGACTACTTGAAATTACAGAGTGGGGTCATCAAGTGCTGAGACATACAGTGCATTAAAGTCACTAATGCTTTGCTGAGTCAATAATTGCATAATTACAAACTGCTTGTGGCATTAAAATCAGCAAAAATACAGTACATCTCTTGGGTTTTCATGGCTGAGCACCTGCATTGCAGCCTTACATCAGAATAGTATGAAGTGTTATAAAGCACATTGCCACTGGACTCTGGAGCAGTGGAATCATGTAACGCTTCTCTAGGTTTGGCAAATGCCAGACAAAACGTAACTCCCTGAATGCATTGTGCCAACTTAAAATTTGGTGAAGGACAGATAATGCTAGGGGGTTGTTTTACAGTGGTTTGACTAGGCCCCTTAGTTCCAAAGAAGAGTAATTTTAATGATGCAGCACACCAAGTCATTTTGGACAACTGTATGCTTCCAACTTTGTGGGAAAAGTTTGGAGAAGGCCCTTTTGTGTTCCAGCATGACTGTGAACCAGTGCACTAAGCAAGGTCCGTAATGGCATGAATGTGTTAGTTTGTTGTAGAAGAACCTAACTGGCCCACACAGGGCCCATATCTTAACCCTGTTGAACACCTTAGGGATGAACTAGAACAGAGATTGTGATCTAGGCGCTCTCATCCAACATCCAACTCCATATGGATTTAGAATTCTGTGCTATAAAAGCTCCTGTAGATTTAATGTGTATTTGTTTGTTAATTTCCCTATTTTTAAACTGCAAAATATCACTCTAATTGTGGGTAGATACATTTGCAACATATGTAGCCATTGTTATAAAAGTCCCTTACATTTTAATACAAAAGTTATATTGAATTTATTTAAACTCAAAATAAAACTTGAAATGTGGTTTATCTGTTTTCAATAATGTTTAGGCTGAATGGATGAAAAATGTTAAAAATGAATCAGGTATAACAGAGCTTGCTATATCTGAAGACTGGGCTTTGACTGTGCTTCTCAAGCTGCATTCCAAATGGTGACGTGAATTCCTTCTGGATCATATTCCTCTACTTGTTCTTGCAAATCACTTTAGGGATTAAAGTGTATACTTTTCTCTTGGGGCAACTATAGAGTACAGCATGGGAATCTGAGGTGTGCTGGAGTGGCTTGACCAGAGTTCTATATATATATTACCCACTCAAAAGTTTGACATCTGGATTATATCACATAGCTGAATTGAATAAAATAGTCTATAAAGTGGGCAGATTTCTGGATTTCCATCTAAAACCCAATCATACTAAAGGCCTGTAAAAGCACTATTCATCACACTAGGCATGTAGGATAATAGGAAGAACTTGAGGAATATTTGATCACGCCAAATGAGTCAGAGTAGAAGGCTGTGTCAGTGTGACGGGGCAAATACTTCCCTGGCTGCAGCTCTTCATAGATGAATGATGTAGCCCTGGAGACGTCCACTTTCTGACCCCCAGACAGTCTGCTTGGGCTGGGACTCTTGAGTTAAAGCTGGACGAGTCTGTGATGGTGCTCCCAGTGCAGAGATGAGGACCAGTGGGAAGAGGAGGGAGGAATCAAAGATAATAAACAAGGACAAGTAAAGCTCCCTGCTGTAGAACACCCAGTACGTTCCAACCGGAAACGCTGCTGTAAAAAGTTTAGTATCTCAGAAGCACATACTGAGAATTCAAGCATGTACAATCTGTTAATGTCAGGCTTTTTTCTATTTTTAATCCATATTTCCACTTGGTGTTTAAAACAAAGACGCTTTCTCTCCATCACTTGTTATTTTACAGACTACTCACCTCTCTTGTGACTTACAGCTTCTGTTTAATTCATCATTGAATGATGTGAGCAGTGGGTTTGTACCTACTGGTGTGATAAAAACAAAAAAAGGTTTTGTGTTGAATATCCAGCATTGTAAAAAGTCACACTGTTCATCACCTTCTCACCTTGTTGACCTGAGGAGAGTTAGGGTATCAGAGGAGCCTTAAAATCATACATCTGTGACACGCTATAAAGCTAAAGAAAATGGCTGGAGGACAAGTTCACAACAGTTTTTGGTACTGCAGCAATGGAAACTTCCAATAATGATGCAAGTCACTAAATCCACTAAAGTTTTAAACAGGTTTCTTACATATTACATATCCAAACGTTTTATATGCTTGTTCATCTGATGGTTTTATGAAATCAAGAGTATCAATAGGTTGTTTATACCCACTTTGCTGCAGAGATCGCTTTACACTTTGGGAATAGCTGTGCAGTAGATTCTAGAACATTACCTGCTGTATGGATATGACTTCATTTAGCTACAAGAATGAGGTGATGGACGTTTAATTATGGACCTCAAATGCAACTCATCCTAAAGGTACTGCATAATGTCCATCATTTCAGAGAATAGAGTACAACTGCTATATTGCCCAAAACTGCAAGCTTTATACCTTGCTAACAATGGACATGGACCATCATATCAGCATCATATTCTGTTGGTTACTACATTTCCACAGGGAAAATACAAACTTGTTTGTTTTCTGGAGTGGAAGTCCTGTACTCAAAAATAGTTGAATTCACTAATTCCAAAAATGTCCTGGATACATTTTGACATTAATAGCATGTTATTTGTCAATATACATCTGACTCTACAGAATGTCTGGTTGATCATGGAGTATTTGGAGTAGATCCTAATGGAGGCATTAAATCATTTAAATAATTATTTTTGTTTTTTATTTAAACTGTGTATTGCTTTGGACCTCCAAGCAGGTGTCTACTCGGCATCAATAAATTGAGCTAAAAGTAGACCCCATTTTAAGCATGTTAAGGTTAAATGCCAAACACCTGTGCACCCTCAGCTAGAGGGGAAACGTTAAGAATTCCTAACTCTGAGAAGTCACAGGACTTTGCTTCTTCCTTTTCCATTTTTATGAGTCTAGTATCCTGTGCTCACAGCCTGCAACAGGCAGTGAACGCCACATTAAAAAGATTTGCGATGAGAGACATTTGGAGCTATGCAGAGTTCTCTCTCTCTCTGTGTTTGTGTGTGTGTGTGTGCATGTGCTGAAGTTCAGGCACTCAGTCAGTGGGTAATCTGCAGCTTGCTTGGGAGGAAGAGTTCTCTCCACGGATGGAGATCGGAAGGTTCCTTTGACCTCTCCACTCTCTTCATATGGGAGATTTAAAGATGCCTGACTCCTTCTGCCAACACCACTCACGTGCCAACCTTGTGAAAGCTGGCCCCAGAACACACACAACCACACCCCATTGCACACTGAGCGAGGCAATGGAGAACGTTTGAAGGTAATCCCTTAGATTGGGCTCACAAATAAACTCACATCAGTGAACATACACAACCCATGATGCTGATTATATATCAAAGAACAACTGTACACTATAACTCAGTTATGACTGATCAGGCTCTCTGCAGATCAAAGTAATTTCTATTCCTTTTGAAATTTTAAGGCACTTAGCAGATACTCTTATACAGAGTTGAAAAAATGTTAGACAGATAATTTCTCTTACAGTATATCCAAATGTTTGTAGACATCTACAAACACTACTACACGATTTCTGTTATTTTATGATGTACTCATTGCTGACAGTGTGTAAGTTCCGCTAAAAATTAAAAACTGTCCAATCAAAAACATGTATCTCCATTTTTGTCAATATTTTCATTACTTGATCACAGCAGCTGTCTCTCACACTTTGTAAGTTTCATGATGTATGGACCAATAGAAATGCTCCAGAATAACTTGGATAAAAAATATTTTTACATTGACTTTCATTGACATTTAATAAGGGTTCCCTTCTCCTGTAAAGTTGCTATTTTGGAGATACATATGTCTGATTGGACAGTGATAGTATAAGACAACATTTCAGTAACTGAAACAGCATTTTCAAAGAATAAAGAGATGCTGGAAATTGGTCCCACAAAAATGAATTCAGTATGAATGAAATCAAACAATATTTTAGGTTTAATGCAGGGAAAAATAAATGGGAAAAGGTATATAGACCCTTAACAGAACACTGAATAAAATTTTGTAGACTGTAATTACAGCACTATCTTGAAATCAGTTTTGTAATTTTAAGGTTAACATAAAACCTAGTTTTCTTTGAAAATGTGTTCATGTTCTTAATAAAACTAGCTGTGGATGAATATGTATAAAATGCTATAAGCATTTTATATCTATTGTCATCTCTATGCAATTTTATACAATTTAATCAAAATACATTTAAAGATTTGTATAAATCTTTTATATTTCAGCTTCTTTAAGGTGTACTCACTGTAGACATGGATGTTCAGTTGTCCATGTACATGTCCATGTGGAGTTTGTGATTAAGACAATTATCATGCAACATCAAAACATGAGCTCTGTAATGGTGTTATGTGTGAATGTGGTGAAATATTTAAACATTTAGAATACAGCCTTACTAGAAAAGTAAAAACTGTTGCTGCAGAAAAGAAGGGCCAACACCCTGTTAATACTCTTATTTTCAAATGAATTTTGGCCTTTGTCTATTGGTCTATGTTTTAGAAGTTCCCGAACTGTATACAGGTTTTTTCCACCCTAGCCCCAGAAGAGCAGACAATGTGAATCAGCTCTTGTTAGAAGCTGTGTTGCTGAGTAGAGGAAGCTGTGAGCCGGGTGGCTTCTTAAAGACTTTCTCTCAGCTGGAAGCTGCTGTGTCTATGTGAGTGTATAGTGTACTGACTCATTTATAGCGCTGCAGGTGTAAGAAGCTCAAGGCCGCATGCATAGTACTTTCTGACAAATCCTACTACTGGAATCATTAAAGTAGTGAGCATAAACCCCATCCCACCCCACCCCTCCTTCCTCCACATCTGCGCCACACATTCATAAGCACACACATTTGCCAGCATCTTTCATGTTGCCGCCTCTGTTGTTCTAGCTCTGTGTGTTTACACAGTGAGTGAGATTTGGTAGTGCAAAGAAGGGAAGGAGGGACACAGAAAGGTTCCTCAGCTGAGAGGTTACACATCACTTTTCTATGTTTGATCTGTACCCCCATCAAAGGCTTCAGATTGTCTGCATTGCTGTTGTGGCTTGGTACGGATACATTAAAATACCAGAGAGATGTTAGGTGGGCGACTTCAAACATGTCAGCCAAGGATGACGTCACGTAACAGTGTTGTTTCTGCGGTCAAACCTGATGATGCTGCATACACTTCAATGAGGATGCAATTTAACTTGGCACCAGGCCATGGAGTGCTGAATTCCACCGCAATTCAGCAATGGATATGCCTTATATATAAGCATTATGCAGGTTGAGATGTATGCAGTTTTTTTGTGTTGTCACGTGTCTTGTGTAGGTGATGTTATTAGACTCGTATCTCCCTTAGTGCAAAACATGCACCCATTCCTCAAATTTCTTTCAATGATTAAAACAAACTGACAGCATCATTTTCTTGTTCACTTGTGTTTGTTGTACCATTAGATAATAGATGCTCTCACAGAATGCTACACTCGATTTCACATTACACTATTTAGACTTTACAGTCCTAAAAGTTTAAGAAATACATTTCCATAAATTAGCTACCTTTTAATAAGGAGATAAACATACTTAAGAAGTGGCATTGTGGCACAACATGGAGTGCTGCTCAGGTCACTGAACTGAGTTTGGTGTGTTCTCCCTGTGTCTGCGTGGGTTTCCTCCCAGTGCGGCAGTTCCCACTCACAGTTCAAAAACATATGTTAGTACGTGGATTGACTAATCAAAAATGTCCATAGGTGTGAGTGTGTAAGTGACTGTGTGAGTGCGTGATGCCTGGTGATGAACTGGTGCCCCTCCAGAGTGTGTTCTTACCTTGAACCCAGTGATTCCAGGTAGGATCCAGACTTTGACCCTGAATAGGATAAAGTGGTTACAGAAAATGAATGAATGAATGAATATACTTCAGGACTGTCTGTTTAGTGTTTATGGATTCTAACTGGTGAAGTATGAAGCTAAGATTCTAGATAATAATAATAATGTTTTTAGTGTACTACTGCATCAATATCTATACAATGGGCCTATTCTTTACAAGCTGCACTGGCAACTGGTAATAAAAAGCATTTGTATTAAATTCTCCTCTTATCATTTAAAGCCCTGTATGGTCTAGTGCCTGTTTATCTGATAATACAACTCCATCCATAATTCCCATCTCGTAAATTAAGGTCCCCTGATTCAGGTCGTATAGCTGTCCCCAGGTTCAGGCTGTCCACTATGGATGGCAGGTCATTCAGTGCTGCAGCCCCATCTCTCCAGAACTCTTCAAATTCTTTAATTTCTATTAGCTTTTTACTTCTACCTTTTTTTTCAGAATAGTTCCACTCACTCTCTTAGCCACACACTCAATTTATTTTTTCACCAGTTTGTAAAGTGACCTTAGGTATGTGAAAGACCCTAGTCTCAAGTTTTATTAAAATAATATAAGATTTTAAGATTTTAAGAATTTAAAGTGATGGTTATACCCATGCTAATAGCTATTCAGCTGGACATTGAAGAATTGAAGAATGTGATGCTGATATGTCAATCAGCAATGCTGTCAGAATCTTCATTTTACTTTACATGCATTTAGAAATGTACCATTGGTTTTATTGTAAGCGACAATGGACATAATATAAGTTGACATAATTTCTGATTAACAAAATGCTGAATACTTTTTTTATTGCTTTAAAGGCAATGTTTGCAATTTAATGCAATACCCTTCAGAGACTGTTTACTCACCATTTAGCTCTCCAGTCTGTTTGAACTCTGGAAAATGGTCTTTAAATGGAAAAACTCAGTAAATGGAAAAAGAAAATTATGGTCTTGGTCCAAACTGCCTCAGGCATTCTCTTTCTTTCGGTCATAGCTGATGGCATTTGGAGGTGTCTGGATAGTGAACAGATATCCAAATGTTGAAAAGCATGAAAGAAGATGGGAATAGTAATCAGATATATACCATTCCACTTTAAAACATGCAGAGCTTCTGAATGAACACAAACATTGAGTGGAGTTTGTTTTGTTGTGAGAAAAGTAGTTCTCCAGTCCCCATGTGTACTTTGCTTTTAATACATGTAGTCACAAACATAAGCCATGGCAAAAGTCTTCTTTTAGAGTGCACTGAGGATCAGTGATGATACTTCCTGGATACAGAGGACTGTTCAAGTCTTCAGCAGAAGATGAGAAGATACAATTTAAGGCAATGTGGCTATACACCAATATATACACTGTCCCTCTAATACTTTACATTAAATACACAACTGGGGTATGTCTTGCATATGGCTGTAGTTAGCGTCAGCAGCATTTGAGAAGCCATGTATTGCTAATGTCCTTGTGTTGTACTCTATCTCCAAGGCAATGATAACACAGTAAATTCTGAGGAAAGAGTTTAAAGTGTGTCAGCTGCATGATGTCCTCCACAGTACAACTCCAAAGCAGTAAATTGAAAAGCTCCAGGCGCTTAGCATCTTCCGCTACTTTATGCTCAGGGACCTCAAAATAACAATCTCATGTCTGAGTTCAACTCAGTTGCCCCATCATGGAGGTGATGTTTGTATGTGTGTGTGTGCTTCTGAGGCACTAGACCAAGGACAGGAATTCTTAAATAGTGCTCCAGAGCCATATTCATAAAGCATTTTTGAGTAACAGACCTAATAAGTTCTAACTTTAAGTACCAATTGGCTGGCTAACAGTGGTAAATTTGTGTTCTGCTGATACCGCACTTTACTGACCCTAACACACATTTTGCTGAACACAGATTAAAGCCATTACTTGGACAGGATTCTGATTGACACAATATACTACATTTTTTCAGGCATAGCCCATAAGCCAAGACATGTTTGAAATCCAAACTTTGACTCTTAAGTTTTGCATTGGAACCACAAATCTAATGCAATTAACAACTGATGGCAGACGCTTGCTCATTCAGTGTCTTTTAAAATCAAGTATATTAATCCACCCCAACTTTTTTTTATGAGGCTTTACACCAAATTTTCAAACATTGTTGTGAGGGTTCAATTGCACACAACCACATGAGCAGGTCAGCTACTAATGTTGGATCAATGAGTGATGGTATCCCACAGCTGCAAGGAACACTAAGTGTTCAGTACATTTAGGGATAACCATGAGCTTTAACTGAGACCTTATTCATAAAGCCAAATCCAAACTTTGACTCTTAAGTTTTGCATTGGAACCACAAATCTAATGCAATTAACAACTGATGGCAGATGCTTGCTCATTCAGTGTGTCTTTTAAAGTCAAGTATATTAATCCACCCCAACTTTTTTTTATGAGGCTTTACACCAAATTTTCAAACATTTGTAGGGGGAGCCTTGAAACATCTCCAGTGATGCAAGTACACAGCTCAAGGGACCTGGAGGTTGTGGGTTCACGTCCTGATTTGGGTGATTGTCTGTGAGGAGTTTGGTGTGTTCTCCCCGTGTCTGCATGGGATTCCTCCGGGTGCTCCAGTTTCCAACCACAATCCAAAAAAAAACCCCACATTGGTAGGTGGACTGGTGATTCAGAAAGTGTGAGTGTGTGAGTGAATGTGTGAGTGTGTGTGTTGCCCTGTGAAGGACTGGCGCACCCTCCAGGGTGTGTTCCTGCCTTGTGCCTAGGCTCTGGACCCACCGTGACCCTGAACTGGATAAGAGCTTGACAATGAATGAATGAATGTTCTGAGTTCAGTTATAGGTCATTCATGCAAGAATTATTCTTACAGTTTCATATTGGATTACAATAATGTATCTCGTTTGTATTCTTAAATTACATTACTTATCCATGTCTTTTGATTATGCATAATCTCTGTGTGGTAAAGGATCTTCACCTGCATGTTCAAAGCATAAAGAATGGTCAGTAGTCACTCTCTTGAGCCTGTGAAATGTTCCTTCTGATTTGTCTTCCAAAGCTAAGATAAGGGCTGATTCTATCTACATGCAGAGTCGGAAGACATGGATTGCTACACTGGCCTCATTTCTCATTCATTGGGCCTGCTGACATCAGCAAGATTAATAGAATAAAAAAATAATTAAAAAAAGAATGAGAAAAATGTAACTATTAATAATATAATCCCCCTCAAAGAGTAGTTTTCGATTGAATTTCTGCAGAGGAGCATATCCTTGTCTGTTTATGCGAAACGACTTGCCATCTGAAGGCTGCAGGCCAAAAGCTTGGGCCTCTAAAATTTGCATTTTATTTATTGTGATATAACGCCACTCAGGGAGCGCCATAACTGTCTGTAACAGCTCTGTTCAGTCAGTGGGAAGCTGAGCTGCTGGAATATGAGCACAGAAGGATGTTAAAGCACTGCACCTTTGTGACAGCTTGGCAGCTTGGGCTAGCATTTACAAGACAAGGGCTGCCAGGACAGATACACTCACAGACCAGTAAAGGTCAGTCGTGTATGACATTATCACAGGTCAGAAGAATGTTCCTGCAAAATACCAGGTCAACAAATCAAAAAACACCTACAGTTTATCTGGGGTCCCTAAAGCAGTTAGACAGATCTCAAAAATATAGCTCCTGGTGCACTGAAGAGGCACATCGGGTCATCATAAAAGAACAGATAATTTTTCACATGAATTAACAAAGAATATCATTTTGAAGGGTATTCTTCATGCTGTGTGCCATAACTCCATTTTCCTATTAAACTAAAAGACATTAACCTGACTCTGAGTCCACATATTGGACCAAAAAAAAGGAGAGAAGAAGAGAAGGATCCTGGGAAATGTAGAATCACAATACCTGATGAATAATTTCCATCAGTTTCCAGAGGTTTTTCAAAAATTACTGAAATGACAAAGCAGGTCTAAAGCATTTGCCAGCAGAAGTGGCCTGCATTAAAGGAAATAAAGTTTTTAAGTGAATGTCTAGACATGCTTTTTTCAGAGAGTGTGTGGAGTTAAATAAATGCACCCTTCATAAAAAAGTCTTTATTCCCAAATGTTTCAATAAAAATGTCATTTGACCCCCAAAGAAATGTGAAACCAAAACAAATAACTGTTTTTAAAATAAATTTGTCATTTTCAAGTTTTATTTTATTTGAGAAAGGACTCTCAGCTGTGCTGAGTGAAATTTAAAGGAAGGCATACAATGTAAAGAAGAAATGCCAAACCTCAGACACACAGACACATTTTAAACAAGGTAACACTCTAAAAATAAACAACTTAATTGTGTTACCATGTCAAATTCTATCTGAATGATATTTATAGGCCCTACGCCCAGCAGGTTTATGGTCTTTTTTGTTCCTATTTATAAACACACATTCATTCATTCATTCATTCATTGTCAGTAACTACTTATCCAGTTCAGGTTCCTGTGGGTTCGGCAAATATCACTGGGGACAAGGCTGGAACACACCCCAGAGGGGTAGAACACACATCTTAAATATTAACTCAAAATTAAATATAAACAGAAAGCATGAATGTAAAATACAGCATATTGCGTCCATATATAGTGTGACTGCCAAGAATACTGCTTTTTTTTTTTCTTTTTTTTTCTTATAGTTCTCACTATGTCACATTGTGTCCTAGTCCACATCAAAAGTCTGCACCAATTGATTATAAACCTAGATGTGGTTGCGGTTTTGGGGGTGTATATCAAATTTGAACAACTGTTTTGTTATCAACATTGGCCTTGTAGGTGCATCACTATACTAAACATGGACCAAAGTTTGATAGCACATTATTGAGGATGTGGCAGTTCCTCAGTGAGTAAGTAGGCATGCAAGTAAGTGAATGAGTAAGTGAATGTATGAGTGAGTGAGTGAGTGAGTGAGTGAGTGAGTGAGTGAGTGAGAGAGTGAGTGAGTGAGTAAATGAGTGGGTATGTAACTGTTAGTGAGTTTAAAAGACTCAGTAAGTGCTCCACATTTAAAAAGTAAAATATGTCTTGGCACATTCACTACATTGACTGTTATGAAATAAATATGTTTAAATTATGTGTTAAGCTTTAATTAAGTATTATTTATGTAATTATGTGTTATGTGTAATTATGTGTTATGCTTTAAGGTTAATAAAAGCAAAAATATTCTATATGTAATAAAATATGCCTATATGAATGCAAAGACATAAGTGAGTCCGAGCCAAATTTACAGTATACTGTGTGTATGCCGGTAAAAACTAGAGCAAAAAAATTCAGAATCTATCAGTAATCACTCAGAACAAGCAGACTGTGTGAATACATGGTATTAGAATTGACACATTTACTAACAACTTGTAAACCTAAGAAAGTTTAAACAGAGTAGCATCAAAAATCAGCAGGTATGACTAATGCCACTATGCACTGGAAGTTTTACTGTTTTGACATTTGCGTCAGAATCCATCAGGCTAGGGATTTATCAAAATCAATGTGGAACTTTGAACTGTCAGACTAGAGTAAGTGATGGCCTATCCAAAAAGAGACATGGAGCTGCACTCTGAGTGACATGTCAGGTTTGTGCCCAAGGGACCAGGGATGAGGGTGGAAGAAGACAGAGAGAGTGAGGGAGAGAAAAATTTCATTCAGTGACACTATGAGATCTGAGATGTGCGTCACAGTGCCAACGTGCCAACGCATAACTGTTACATAAAGCACTTCACAAAAAAAAAAAAAAAAAAAAAAAAAAAAGGATTAAATCCAAGAAAGGGTAAGAGTAAAATGAAAAACTTAAGATTCTGAAACAGAGATCATGGAGATAAGCAGATGAAGGACAGCTTGAGAACCATAATGAAAGACATTTAGGAAAATAGGAATTACCCAATACCAGTACAGAGTGCACAGATCTACAACAAAACAAAAGATGTGGGAAAAAAAAGCATCAGCATTTCTCCTTCAATAATATACCAGTCAGGGTTTCCATGTCTGAATATTTTGCTTGTAGATGAAACTCCATTAGTGCTTGAGTTCAGATATCCATGGTCTCATGAGATACTTTATGAGATCATTTGACCAATCTAATCCATTAGAAAATTATAAAAATAATAGTTTTTGGATTTGTCAATAAGGATGTTGCAATACCAACAGCACACAGCAGTGACAGGTTAAGTTTCTTGCAAATATCTGTAACACACAATTTCAAAAACTGACATAGTTTAAGAGAAATATCCAATAAAAAAGCACAATATATGATAAATAACATTAATTATAAAGGTATTGCATAGTAAATGTTATTGTTAATAATAGTTGCATAAAGCAATACCCCTGAAGCTATGCAGAAATGAATTTCATGAACAGCACAGGTTTTGATAAGAGGGAGCACTAGAAAATCAACTGATATTTGCAACCATGTGTATATTTATATGCTATATACAGTCGTAAAACATTCAAAACTTTGAAATGAAGTTAAATTAATTTGGAACCATGTTAGTTCATTAAATTTGAACACAGTTTAATTGGGTTTTATTTTTAACTAGAGGGGTAAAATTTGTGAATGAATATTGAATTTGGCTTATCACATATTGCTAACATCGTTGCAACGTTAGTTTATATACTGCTTAATAACTATGAGGTTAAATTTGTAGAACAATCAACCCAATACTACCCTTAACCTCTCTCTCTCTCTCTCTCTCGCACACACACACACAGGCCCAGAGAGGAGGAAGGGAAAATGAGGGTGCACAGCTCAGGAACTATGATTTCCACACTTTCACTAGCCCCTGTACGAAGACCCTGTATGTAATATAAATGTGAAGGGGGGGGGGTATACGGGTGGTGGTCATTGAAAATGTTTTCTGATTTATTTTCTTCACAGAAAATGAGCCAAGTCCAATAAATCTTAATTTGAAAACATAATTCTTTGTATAATTTTTATTAAGCTAAAATTTTAAAATGGGTCCCACAGACCCAAAGAACTTATAAAGTTTAAAATACCACCAAGGCTGCCAAAATATTTTTACCGCCACCTTAATAAAAATTCCTTAAACAAATGCCCATTTTATTTAGACTTCCACCTAAAATAAATGGACATTTCAAATAAGCCATAAAACCATAAAAAAGGCCAATATATTTTATAAACATCATTTAAAAAATCCACATTAAAAAACTGCCATTTTATTTAGACCTCCACATTAAATAAATGACAGCCACATAAAAAAAACCTCCATCTTTAAAAAAAAGCCTTTTCATTTAGATATCCATTTTAAAATAAATAAAAGCTTTAAAAGACTTTCAATATATTGGCAGTCACTTAACAAATCCACCTTAAGCATGGCTATTTTATTTAGATATCTACCTTATATATATATGGTATATATACACTTCAAATAACACTTAAAACATTAAAGTACAACCAATGAATTTTGATGGCCACGTTAAAAAAAACAGCCATTGTATTTTTTTTTCAAACTTCCACATTAAATGAACGACCACTTAAAATAACCCTTAAAACCTTATATATCATATATTTTGACCACCAAATAAAAAAAAATATACCTTAAGAAAAGGACATTTAATTTGGACTTCCTCTTTAAATAAATTACCCATTCAAACAAACCTTAAAACCTCAAAAAAAAATGACAAATATATTTTGACTGCCACCTTTAAAATTATTCCACTTAAAAAGAAAAACAGCCGTTTAAATTACACTTCCACATTAAATAAAAGACCACTTCAAATAATCTTAAAAACCTTAAAGAGACTGCCAAGATATATTAAACAGCAACTTTTAAATGTTTCAGCACCTTAAAAAAAACAGTTGTTCACAGGGCGACACACACACACATTCACACCTGTGGATCATTTTGAGTTGCCAATCCACTTACCAACGTGCGTTTTTGGACTGTGGGAGGAATCCGGAACACCCGGATGAAACCCAAGCGGACACAGGGAGAACACACCAAACTCCTCACAGTCATCCAGTATAGAACTTGAACCCACAACCTCAGGACCCTGGAGCTGTTTGACAGCGACACTACCTGCTGTGCCACCATGCTGCTAGATTTAGCAACCTTTGGTGAATTATTAAATAAAAACAGACTAGCACCAAATCTATTGGTATTCTGTACAAATCTTTGATACTTCTTATAGAAGATAATCGCCGGTAGCACAACTCGTTACAACACTGGGACTGACCTGTTGACCTGTGAGGCTGTGGAAGAAGGTGAGTCAGTAGGCAAATTCAAACATACTTTCAGAGTTGATGTCTTTACTATAAGGTGTGTAGGTGAGTGTTAATTATTGCTTTGGTTTATTGACTAGGAGTATTCTAACCCTTTATGGGAGTATCTTATTCATGCACTACCTGCAGGATTGCTTTATCAACTTTTCTCAGAGCAGGTTTCGAGTCTGAGTGCGCTTAAAACAGAAAGAGGTTATGTAAAATGTTAGGAGGTATACTAAGCCTATTAAGGTAACCAGCTTGGTGTCAGGAGTAAACCATGTATGGGTGACAGGCTGCGCTGACCAGAGGGGCTAAGATGAGAATTCGAAAGGGGTGTTTACTAACAAATGGTTCCCAACAATCTCGGCTTGGTTTCTAGCTGACAAGCCATTTTTATGTCCAGGTTTGGGGCTCCTGTTTGGCTCAGTGGAGTATATTCAATATGAAAAATGTGCAGCAGTGTGTGCACTTTAGAAGCTGTTTTAAAACTATTTAATCGCTAATAATAATACTATAAATCAGGGTGATATAGATTGCATCCAGTTTTGTCCCATGAAATCCAAACTCTCTCCCTCTCTCTCTCTCTCAGGTTGGCCCCACTGTGTGAATGACAGGAATGACAGATGAAAGGGAGGAACGGCAGGAACAAAGGCAAGAAGCAGTGGAGGCTGGTGTCCCGTTGACGTGTGGAGGTGTGGAGCTGTATTTGATCAGTAGGAGCTGGTGGGGTTTCAGGTGAGCGGGGGGGATCTCACTGCACACACGCAGAGGTGAGTCACCACAGAGGGATTCCATCACTGTCTTATTCTCTCTCATCCTTCTCTTCCTCTTATCCCTTTCATCCCTCACTCGCTCTGAGATCATAGGCAACTCCTGCGCTCACAGTAATGTGGCTGTAAACCTAAAGTGCCCCCTGTTCACACATCCCTCGTGGCAAAGCCAGAGACCTGCTCAATGATGTGCGCTCAGACCTGACATGCCAATGGCAGATGAGGTGCTGGTTTCCAACTCATTTTTGTTTTGTTGGTCTCACCAGACCTTTCCTCAAAGATGAAGCCACAGAATCTGTTTCCTGTGAATTCATTTTAGATGTTAGTCTTTCTGCTCCCACTGTACGGACTCTCCCGCCATCTGGTTTGCAGCTTCTGTTGCTGACCATCAAATATCACTCATGTAACAACAATACATCAGATTAAACAAAAGCTCATGGGCTATTTGTCTGCATACGTTGTCAGTGTGAAGAGATGGCTGCATACATGCTTGTTCAAATCAAATCAATGTGTATTTTACTTTGCTGAATAAAAGGCCAAACTGCAGAACATCTGTTGATTTTAATGAGTAAATCTCTGAGAAGAAATCCTTACAGGCATTTCTAGACATCTATTAAAAAATTAGGTACTTTAAGTAAGGTACTTATGCAATCTCCATTTAAAAAAATAAATAAATGAAGAAGGGGAATCTCTAAAATAGCTGCATGAACCTAAGATCATCATGCCCATTGCCAAATGTTGGCTTTTAGGGTGAAAACAACCAGGCACTGGGCTGTGACTGGGCATCTGGGATGAGCTTGAGTGGACAGTGTGATCCAGAAATAATCATGCAACAATAGTACTTGTCCTCAATAATGTTCTTGGATCCCATTACCATCAAATTCTCATTGAAATATTTCTACACCTACTCAGCGTCCTTCATAGAGGCAACACACACACACAAAAAAAAATCCTGGTAATGTAAATGCTGGATCACCAAATGTAAATTTTTTTCTCATCAGGTATATACAGGCAGCTCCCTAACTATTTGCCTCATTGCCTCATTTTTACTGAATTTTTCACATTTCTAAACGCCCTCTCCATTGTGCAGGGGCAACATATGCTTCTGTCTCCTTCAGGCCAATTAACCACACTTCTATTTCATTTCACTAATGCATATTACCCACTTGCTGTGAATCAGTAAAAGAATGTGGCCTCTGTATCACCACATATTCATCTCCAAGTTCAACAGGAAATCATGGGTGATCACTTAGGAATTCCTGAACACACAGGTGGACTTAAAATGTGAAATATAAACAGAAACGTTTCAATTCATGACCTTTTTATCCTGCATTTTAAGGTAAAAGTTGTGATAGAGTCGACTTTTAACAAATATTAAAACAATGATGTAAACAGTCTAAATCAAGTTTTTGCCAGATAGCCTAGCAGTGGGGGTGTTATGGATTTCTAAACTGAATGAGGTTTAATTGCCCTGGAGTAGCAAGTTGAGTGGGCAAAGTGAGGTTTAATCACACCAGTTTAGCTTGTAGAGTGGTCCAAGTGAGTCAGACAACCTATATCTACCTTATGGTAATTACTGATCTGTTATTAAACAAGCACTTACAGGGTAAACATGACTGCATAATGGAAAATGGGATTTAGAGTGTATTTTAAGTCTGTAGGACCATGGTATTCTCTATACACAGGCTGTGGAGTGGTATTCCATAAATTTCAGTATTCAGTATGTAATGTATATGCACTATGCACTATGTAGGGAATGGGGAATGATTTGAGACGCACTAATGTGCAACTGAAAAAAGCTGTGTTTTTGGACCGTGGGTGAAAACCAGAGCACCCGGAGGAAACCCATGCAGACACATGGAAAACACACCAAACTCCACACAGACAGTCACCTGGAGTGGGGTTTGAACCCAAAATCCCAGCCACAGGATACTTGAGCTGTGTGACACTGACATTACCTGCTGTGCCACCATCATGTTGACATAATAATCAAGTTAAGTTGGACATTACTGCTTTATACAGTAATTTATTAATGCCGTATTACAAAACACAGTACATTAACTGTGATTCTATATACATTTCAAGGATTTTTAATATGAAGGATGTGTATTTTGGACCAATTAATGCAATATTAGTTACACACATGTGACAAATGTTCTTTAGCTGAGGGTGGCCCAGCAAAACTAGCCTAGTCTTTTTTTTTTTCTAAATCGCGGAATTGCATGTGGCATTCTTTCACAAAAGTACTGTAACATAAATGCCAGTAAATGATGATACAATGTGTCACTCTCAAACCCTACTTCATATTTGAAGAATATGATAACATAAGCATAAAACTTTTCTGGAAACCAAGAGAATAATTTATTAAAGGAAGTGAAACCACGTAAATATTATGATTGCAAAAGAGTGCAATATCTATTGTGCATTGTGTCCTATTAGTCACATAAACAGCCGCAAGATATTTCACAATGACAAGGACCTTACGTGAGTGAAGTGGCAAAGGGTGCCTGGAATATCACTGTGATACATCCTGAGAAGCTACGGGAGCAGAGAGCTTGAGGAAATGAGCTCTATACTTGGTCTTATATATGAAGCACACGGTTACAGTGACAGAGCATTTCCAGAGGAAATTGCATCATAAGCTCCCACAATCACAGTGTGGTCAGTGCTATTTCTGAATGAGTGTAACCATGGCAGTGACGTCAAAATAGGAGTTGTCTGTGTAGGAAAAGCTAAACAGACAATTCAATAAACATGGGCTAAGCCAAGCTGGAGCTTACTGTAAGGCCACAGAGGAAATGTATTCAGGTCCCAACTGGAAGAGATGATTTACTTGAGAGATATTCCTTCCAAGGACTGGACTCTGTATTTTCCCTCATTACACCATGAGAATGTTTTGGTTAAAGCAAACACAAGTGGTGAAATGACAGCTCTATTGATAAAATATAGCTCTGACTGAGATACTGAGTAATGAGTGAATGGTCATATAAGATCTTCCCTGGATATAAGTGATCATGAAGATAGATACAATATATATGTTGTTTTATTGTTATATGTTTTTTTGATTCCAAATGAAAGCTTAGAGGCTCTATCAGATAATAAAATAAGAACAGCTACTACTCTGGTTCCTAGCCAGAAGATAAAACTATAGGAATTAAATATAGGCCAAATTAGAAATACAACGGGCATGTAAGTGTTATCTTCATACACCTGTGTGTTGTCTCTGTGACTGTATTAAATAAACAACAGTAGAACAGTGAAAGAAAGAAAACAGGAACATGGAGGAAGAAAAAGAAGTAAGGAGGAGCAAAACAGACAAATAGTGAGTAGCAGAAAGAAGAAAAAGAAGAGAAGAATTGATGAACAAGAATTAAATGAAGAGGAGTGGAGGAAAATTAGAGCGAAAAGAATAAGAATAGGAGAAAAAGAGGTGAAAAGAAGAAGAAAATGAGCAGGGAGACATTGAGGAAAGTATGAGGAAGAAGGAGGAGAAGAAAAAGAAAATGAAGAAGAACAACAAGAAGAAGAATCCTCTATGTGTTCTCAGCCAGTATCACTGGCCAAATAGTTTGTTCACCTCACAAAACACCTCCTGCCAAAACAGGGCGAGGGGAATTTCTGCAAACACTCAGTACAACAGTCATCACACTCACACACTGCTCCAATTAAAAAAATAACTGAGGATTGGGGGAAGAACAAGGAAAAGAGTCTGAAAACTCACTCTTGTCTTTATAAGGGTTGAACAGTTGGGGGCCAAGCGTCAGAGACACTATGATCACTTCGGTTGAGCCAACAGTTTCCCTCATATCCAGTGTATCAGTTCCTGACTAAGTAACCCACAGAAACTAAGAGTCAGTCGAGCGAAGATTACTGATTCACAAAGCCCACTATTCAGCTAGACTATGGTTTTGTGATTCTCTGAATCAGAGCTTTAGTTTGACCACTGTGATATCCCACACCCCAGCCTGCAGTGTGTCTGACCGGAAGGAAGTGAGAACAGCAGCGTAAGAGTCCAGCTGTGTTTTTTTTTCACAGAGTGTGTGGCCTTTACAGTCATACTTGTGGTTGGTTCTGGTTTGGTTTCATTCTCTAAAGGGGAGTCTCTTTTCTGGTGCTTCCTCTGCTGAAGAAAAACAATGAGGCTTAATCAAAGAAATTATAGATTTTATCTAATTGGACCCTAAGTCTGGGTTCAGGGCTTATTCCTAAGCCTGATATCTATTTCACTATAGGATGAACATAAATGACATTAAACTAAACTAGTACTAGATTATAACAGGTAATCTCGGTTCTGGCTGTTATGCTGTCCAGAACAAAGCTTAACCCATAAAAGCTCAGAAACAAATCATTAGAATCAGCATATTCTAACTAAAGTTTATTTTTGTATTTAATGTTACACTTATATAGTGCCTTTCTAGAAACCCAATCAACATTTAATTCACACACACACAGGCGAGAAGCAGCAGCCAAACGGGCACAGTGTACTCACAACCAGGAATGACCGTCCACCTGGAGGACTGCATCAGGCACTAAAGTTTCACCCAGGGCTCACACACATTCACTCACACGCATACATAAAAACATTCATTCATTCATTCCCACACCAGGACAGTTATTAGAGAAGCCAATTCACCTAAACTCCATGTTTTTGGATCGTGAGAGGAAACCGTATACCCCAGAGGAAACCCACACAGACACGGGAGAACAAGATCCCAGACTTGAACCCAAGATCCCAGTGCTGAAAGGAGAAAATGCTAACCACTAAGCCACGGTGCCGCCTGACATTTAACATTCCCATTTCTGTTATAGACATTAATCAATCCATCAATCAATCAAAATTTATTTATAAAGAACTTTTCACAGCAGAAGTCATCACAAATCAGCTTTACAAGATCCAGATGCAAGCATCCTATGAGCAAGCCAGAGGTGACATTGGAATAGAAAAACTCCTTCAGCACTCTAGGAAGAAACCTTGGAAGGAATCAAGACTCATAAGGGGAACCCATCCTCCTCTGGTCAACAACGGAGGACACAATAAAGAACAAAACAAAAAATGTGAACTGATAGATATAATGTGTTATAGGTAATATTCATTCATTCATTCATTGTTCATAATCGCTTATTCAGTTCAGGGTCGTGGTGTGTATGAATCGTACCCAGAATCACTTGGCGCAACGTGGAAACACACACAGGGTGACACACACTCACACAATCACTCACACGTTCACACCTATGGACACTTTTGAGTTGTAAATCCACCTATGAACATATGTTTTTGGAGGAACTGGAGCGCCCAGAGGAAACCCATATCAATACAGGGAGGACACCATAGGTAATATGAAGGTTAAAAAAAAAAAGGGGGCAGGGGGTTTGATTATGGTTCATGGTAGAGGGGGTTAATTACATTGAAGCGTAAAAAAGCGAAAAAGTATATAAATCATTTTCGTTATGTTCTGTATATTCATTTATTTTCTGTAGCTGCTTATTCTGTTCAGGATTGTGGTGGTTCCAGAACCTATCCAGAATCACTGGGTACAAGGCAGGAACACACCCTGGAGGGGGCGCCAGTCCGTCAGAGTGCGACACAAATGCTCACACATTCACTTACACACTTACACACAGCACAGCTCTGTCTGATCAACTTGTATTAGCAAAACATAGATTAATATATCACCACCACATCAGTGTCACTGCAGCACTGAAAATGATCCACCACACAAATCATACCTGTTCTATGGGTTTCCTGACTATTGAAGACCAGGGTGAAATGGGGTTAAGAAAAAATATGCAGAGACACAGATGGACTACAGTCTGTACTTGAAGAAATACAAAGTGCTCCTGTGTGGTCACTGGAGCTGATAAATGAACAATTGGTGTTGACATAAAAGTAGATATAAAGTAGTTCCTAATCCAGTGATTGTTCTGTGTATATTAAGCACATTTTGCCTTGGTTGATTTATGGAATGTATAGTGAGGGTGGCCACAAGATGTTATAGCACAGCTCTCTGCTGTCTGCTGCACTTAATATGCTTAGGGTCAAGAGGCTACTTCTTTCTCAGGACTGTGATTTTGTGACATTTCTGCTGAAAAATTTGTGAGTTCAAGGTAACATACAAATGTTCTGTGACAAAAAAGCGACTAATCCTGTGGATGAAAGGGTTCTGAATCAGATGCTGGAAGCACAGACTGTCTTTGAAGTTGGCAGGAAATTCAATGGCCAGGAAAGTTCCTCCAGCAGTGTAGAGCTGGACCGGTTCCTGATGAGAATGAAATGTATTCCATAATAAATGAGCCCAAATACATAATGTACCACATGCAAACAACAATTCCACTGGCACTCTCACACACACATAAAGAGTGAAAACAAAAGAGGGCTGAATTGATTATTAAAGCACATGTAGCAGGGGAAAGCCCTCAAACCTCTGTGTGCTTGTGTGCATGGAAGAAACCTGTCACAGAGCAGTGTTTGGAACAGTTTTCTGAACTGTCTGAGTTTTTTTTTCCCTGTCACAGCTGTAAAGCAGATCCGCATTCATTTTTATTTCTTTTTTTCTCTGATTTTGTCTCTCTCTCTCATTTTTATTTCTTTTTTTCTCTGATTTTGTCTCTCTCTCTCTCTCTCTCTCTCTCTTTCTCTCTCTCTCTCTCTCTCTCTCTCTCTCTCTCTCTCTCTCTCTCTCTCTCTCTCTCTTTCTCTCTCTCATACGTGTCTGCTCCATGAACTGTATGAGAAATAATATTGCTGTTGGGAAATACAGCTGTACTGACATGTACAAAACTGTGCAAAGTCAAAGTCAAGTTTGTTCAATATTTAGTTAAAAAAAGGCCATTAATTACACACTATAATTTTCCTGAGATATATCTGAAAAGAAAAAAATGTTTAAAAATAAATATAAAAAAATTAAAAGCTGGAGCATATTATCATTGTCCAAAGATATAGATGTATATCAATTTTTTTGTTTACTCATTTGAACACGGCAGCTGTCCTTTTTACTGTGTGACAATTTCATGATGAATGGACATGTAGAAAAGCTCGAAAATTACATGGAATAAAATCTTTTTATATTCACTTCCATTGTTCTAATTTTGTGTCCAACCTTCCACTGAATGTGTAAAAAGAACTCAACACTATGGATCTGAAAGGATTTGGAGCATTAAAGAAGCCTTTACAGATATAAAAGATTTCGAAACAAAAGAAGAACATTACAAACTCTTTTAGGAACTACTCAAGAGCCCAGACCTCATCTTCATTAACTGTGTGGGATATCTTCTTTTCTAAGAAGCAAAAAAAAAATAAAAAATTAAAAGCTACTAACGTCTAAGACTGAACACTGAAGATATGGAAAATTAAATAATTGATATTATATGTAGGTTTTGAAGCCTCTGTCATATTTCATTTAAATATATGAACACTACTGGCAACCCACACCCTATGCCCCCATGCTCAGACACAGCTGTTTGCGTGGTGCAGGTGGCAGCTGCAATAGTGTAGTCAGATCAAAATTTGCAGACTATTCACGTAAGGCTAATGTGTGGTTATAACACGTCAGACCAGCCTCGCACCTGGCACAATGAGGACTTCACGCTGTGCTATTTCAGTCACTGTAAGCAGGTCCAATGATTTTATATTCTTTTGGGGCCAATGTAAGAAATAAAACATGACAGGAAAAGTTATGATCTCACTCCAGCCCACATAAAGCCCACAACAAGCATGCCAGCCCACATAAAGCGAATATTTATTTTAGGTCAGAATTTGGCTCATTTTAATTACTACATGTCACAATAATAAATAATAATGTCAAAGTGGGACAGTTTTATCTTTTTGTTGGACAACTCACTTAGGGTGATTCCAATACCTAATAGGTTGACGAGAACAAGTTTAAAAAGATGCATATTTATTGACCTAGTCTGATTTACTGAGATACCCTGCTGATGGTATTTGGTCCCAAACCAATACATCCTACCACAGTGAAAGTCATATACAAAAGCTCTAATATATAAAGAGCCAGGGAACAATTATTAATAAAGACGTTTCTCACCTAGGTGGTGATGGTCCAGCTTCTGAAGTCAGCGAGTATGAGGGAAACCAGATGCATATTAGAGTGCTACATTTTAAACTGGAATGGGGCAGTGAGTATAATACAGTGTCTTCTTAGGTCAAGTGGGTCAAAGCAGCCTTTAAAAATGAGAGAACTGAGTATTAACTATTTAAGAAAAAGGAGAAGATGTTATCCTGAGTTTTAAATCTAGCTAGCTGTCAATCCTAGTCGACAAGATCGCTGAAATTCTTACTGATCCGTTTTATTTTGTGTACTGAGCTGAACCACTGTTGTAAATGACTTAATCTTTTTAAAAACAGCCCTAGATGGATTTATGTGCTGTGTCTAATTAGCATTTCTAGGCATGTAGTATCTTTCTACAAACCTTTTGTAGCAGTGCCAACAGTAGAAGGGAAATTAGACAACTACTGGCTGTGTGTATGTGAAATGTTGTAAGCCTGTTGAGCTGCTTAGTGAGCAATGACAAATTAAAGTGGAGATACAGAAGAAAAACAGTAAGATTAAGATATTTTAGGAAGCAGCATTTTTAAGATATCTAACTATTTGGGACAGCCTATGTGTCTGGAGCATGCACACTATGATGTAAAATGCTCTCTATGTAGACAGCTCATTAGGTTTTGGGACACATCCTTCATTTACAGGTTTTGTCAATTGACAGGTATTGTCAACTGTATTGTCACCAGTGACCTGAAATCAATCTTCCCTTATTATGGAAGGAAGAATAAGTTTCTTACATTATTTTCTTCCAGGGCAAGGATTGTTAACCTCTACCTGAAAATGTACTACATTTACTCTACCTTTACTAGAACATTTCAGCATCATTCCCATATCCCTGGATGTTGAAGAATAAGAAAAGGCCTTGGTCTACTATAACAGTACAGTAATTAGACATTTATATTTTAATTGTACATTTATATTTTATGAAATTTATATAAGCTCATACCTATAAAACAAAAAATAAAAATGGAAATTTTACAGTACTCATATTTAAAAATACAGAATTTTCTGCACTTTTTATTTATTTATTTTTTGGATGGAGTAGGTAAACATTTTGAATGTCTATACAGCAGGCTTCCATACTCTCTCAGTCCAATAAAAAAGGCAGAGCATAGGCTAAGAGAGAGAGAGAGAGAGAGAGAGAGAGAGAGAGAGAGAGAGAGAGAGAGAGAGAGAGAGAGAGAGAGATCTGCTTTTTACAGGGAACTCAAGCAAGATTTACTTGTTAATTCTCCATCTCTCTCTCACTCATCCTCAAGGGGATGAAAATACTTCTCCCCTTATTTTCCTCTGTTGAGTTTTTAATGCAGTCTGGTCTTTTCCATCTACGGTGGAGATCGGTGTAAACAGACTGTCATTGGATGCTCGTCCCACTCTCTGTAATGCGTCCCTGGATGCAAGGATGATGGGGACGGTCATCCATCATCCGCCCCCGGACCAGTTTATCCACAATCCTCCCTTAGTGAATCCGCCCCAGACCTGCTGGGCTGTAGCATTAAACACCATATGTCTAGATTTCAGAAGTACTTAGGTGTTTCATTTAGTCCCATTGTATAAAATCAAGTGTTGATAGCCATGCAGTCTGTCTTTAAAAACATCTATGAAAGAATGGGTCATTTTTAAATGCTCACTGAATTTGAGCATGTTACTGTAATATGATGCTACCATTGCAACAAGCCAAAAAGTCCGTTCATAAATTTTTGTTCACTTCTACATATACCATGATAGAATATGAGTGGTATTATTGTAACATGGGAATGTTTAGGAACCACAGCAACTCAGCCACAAAGTGGCAGGCCATGTAAAGTGGCTGTTGCTGAGGCACATAATAAAATTCACGAATACTCTGGTGACTCAGGAATTGCTGAATTCCATACATCATCTGGCATTAAAATCAGGACAAAATCCATGCCCCATGGGTTTCCTTGGCCGAGCAGCTGCATGCCAACCTTACATCACCAAGCACAGGCACAAGCATTGGATAGAGTGTTGTAAAGCATGTTACTGCTGGCCTCAGTTAAAGTGTAGACTGATGAATCACAAATCCCTATTTGGAAGTCTGATGGATGAGTCTGAGTTTGAAGAATGCCTGGAGAATGTTACCTGTCTGACTGCATTATGCCAAAACTAAAATTTTGTGAAGGAGGAATAATGCTAGGGAGGTTGTTGTTCTTCTTAATGCTGCAGCATACCAAGGCATTTTGAAAATCTTTATGCTTTCACCTGTATGGGAACTATTTGTGGAAAGCCTTTCTATGTTCCAGCATAACTGTGCCCCAGTGCAAAAAGCAAGGTACATAAAGGCATGATGAGTTTGGTGTTGAAGAGCTTGACTGGCCCACACAGAGAACCCCAACCCCATCAAACATCTTTGGAATTTGGCACTCCAGGTCCTCTCATCCAACATCAGTGTCTGATCTCACAAATGCTCTTTTTGATGACTGGGCTAATTTCAACAGATATACTCTAAAATCTTGTAGAAATCCTTCCCAGAACAGTGGAAGAGGTTGTAGCTGCAAAAGGGAGAACAACTCCATATTAATGATTATGAACTTAGAATTCTGCCACTTTACGGTGCACAGACATACAACTGTGTCACACTGTTGCCCTATCTTGTGATTTCCTGCTCTATTTGTGTTGTTTTTTCTCTGCCATGAGCTCTTTTAGCACATGACTTTGTGTTTGTTTTGGTTCCTGTCTCCTCTCTTGTCCCCACCTTAGCCCCACCTTGTAATTAGTGCCTCCACCTGTGTCTACTTTGTGGTCCTGCCCTCTTGTTATCCTTCCAAGGTGTTTCTTGTTTATTCCTGTGTATATAACCCATATGTTTCAGTGTTCCTTTGTCTGGTCTGGTCTTTGTCTGGTGTGTATATGTATATGTATGTATGCATCTACGCCGGTTCACAGCTCTTTTGATTGTTCCTATCTTTGTTCTGTTCAGTTTTGTTTTAGTTTATGCTGTGTTTGGCCTTTGGTTATGTTTCTGTAAATAAAATATTATTTGCATTTACGTCCACCTCCTCGTCTTCTCTGCTCAGCTGTGACAAACTGTGCACACCCAATAATTGTAATCCTATAGAAAAGCATTCAATGAAATGGGGCACTCTATCATAGCCCCATATAAGCTTTGGATCAAAACGTTCAATGAAAAAACTTTCTTTTTTGTAGGGGTTTAAAAAAACCCAGCCTTGAGTTGTAAAGCAGAAAAAACTGCTCTGTTAGTAAATATGTAAATTAAAACTTAAATCTAATCTACCCCTATATGTCATTTATCTAGAGCCTTGGTCATCTAGACAAAACTGTTCTTAGGCAGTGTATGCTAAGTATAGTTTCAGGCCTTTTTATGCAGACAGTCTGATGGTACATTGATTATCCATTTTATCAGCTTCTTCCACCATTTAGGTGCATGCTGTAGTTCTACAATTACTGATTGTAGTCATTCTGTTGCTCAGCATACTATGTTACCCCATTTCAATGTAGATATTATTTGGCTGGTAGATCATTCTCAGTGCTGCAGTGACATTGACGTGGTGGCAATTTGTATATGTGTATTGTGCTGGTATGGTTGGATCAGACACAGCAGTGCTGCATGGGTTTTTTAAAACTAAAAATAGTTCACCAGCCAAAAATATCCAGCCAGAAGTGTCCTGTGATCACTAATGGAGGACTAGATGATGACTAACACAAACTGCTCAGCAAAAGATGAGCTACTGTCTCTGACTAGGTGTGTCCAAAAAGTGGGCACAGTGTTTAAAAAAAGCACTGCTGTGTCTGACACACAGGTACAAACACACACAAAGAAACACACATGCAGACTCACACACACATACAACCACCATGTTAGCGTCACTGCACTGTGGAGAGTTATCAACCACCCAAATAGTGAAAGGGGGCTACCAAGTTGAAAGGGTAGAGCTGATAAAAACAGAAATATATAATATTTATCTGCAACTTTTTTTCTTCCAGGTACTGTACACTTATCAGCCATAACATTATGACAACCTCTATGTTTCTCTCAGCTCCCCTGAGCATACAGGAGCACTTTGTAGTTCTACAATTACAGATTGCAGTCCATCTTTTGTTCTACATACTTTGTTTTCCCCTTTAACTCTGTCCTTCAATGGTCAGGACTCCCACAGGACCACCTCAGAGCAGGAATGATTTTGGTGGTGAATCGTGCTCAGCGCTGAAGTGACACTGATGTCGCTGTAGTGTGATCTTGTATGTTGTGCTTACCTGACCTGGGGCAAAGAAAGTATGCAGAGCAAATCAATAGACTCCAGTCTGTAATTTAGCACTACAAAGTGCTGCTGTAAGGTCAGTGGTCACGAGTTCTATTAGCTTTGCTGACCAAAATTACCATTGTGGAAAATAAACTGAGCCCTACTAATGTGTTTTGTTTCACCAACCCTTAAGCACTGTAAACAGCTGTATTTTCTGTCTGGGAAACCAGCTTAAAGTGTATTATCACAACCTCTGTTTGCTCTTTGGCTTGCACTTCTCAAATCCTGGTACGAGTCATGTAACATTCATTCTCAGTGCTCATAGACTTATCATCACAGTCATTATCTTCTTCTTCAAGTCAGTAAGTGCCGGATGTTCATGGCAGACGGGCAGAGTGTAGTGCAATGTATCACTTGAAGTACTTACTGGTGACTGAACACACTAAAAAAGAAACATACCTCCTTCTTAAGGTATGAACCAGAGACCATTCATTTTAACAGCCCTAACATAAACTCTACAGACTCCAAACAAAATAGAGGCTCACTGCCTCCAGACAACATTCCCATCTTGCCATTTCCACTTCCTCTATTCGTCTCAATACACTCAAAAGGCTCAGTGGTTTACAGAGGATATGGAAGGTCAATGGCAAATTAAAGCGAGTCATTTTACCCAAAGAATTAATAGTAATTATGATGGTCTAAACACAGCTGAGTACCTTGATTATTAAACTATTGGTCTTAGGAGGAATAATGGGGATTTCTGAGTTTTGACTTTAGTGTCAACTTTAGAAGTATGGCTCATTAGGTGACAACATCAGCTGGGTTTATGACTGGTTATGACTGAGCAATGACTTTTGTGTGTAAGACCAAAAACATATGGCGTCATTTTCACAACATCTTTGAATGATTTAATTTTGCCTTCTTGAGAACTGAAAGGAATCAGTGGTTTCCCACTTGAAGTTCTTGGAAACTTCTCACCTGGAATTTCTTTTGAACGTAAGGCATTCATCTCCTTAATATTTCTTAACATTTCCTTAATGGGCCATTCAGCCACAAGTACATAATAGATGTTTTGAATGATTACAAAAGCTACTCCAATGTATCCTAGAGGTGTTGAATGGGATTTTATGACTACTGAGAATACCTTTCCTCTGCTTAACAAACTGACATTGCCTTTTCACTCAACGTGTTTCTAATGTGTCCATTTGAAAATACATATAATTTTCTGTATAGTATCATGGACGATCCAGTACTGAACCTAGTTGGGTTTCCATATTGTGATGGAATGAAATTTGAACAAATGATTGAAGTAGAAACGTGAAAGTAATATTCGAATTACATTGAAAATCTTATATCTTATGCATCATAACACTGTGTATTTATATATATACACACACATAAACACATACTGTTTGTAAACACCTACTTATTTCAACATTCACAGTCCATTCTCTGCTCTGCAAAGTTCTACAAGTATAGACTGTAGTCTACCTATTACTCAGCAGTCTTAGTTTGTCCCCCTTCACCCTGTTCTTCAATGGTCAGGACCCTCACAAACCCACGGTGCCACATTTTTTATATTTATCAAAGTTCACATAAAATATGAGAATTGCAACAAGGCCAATTCGTCTGTGCAACAGGTTAAAAAAAACTTACACGGTCAAAAACTAGAGTTAAGAATAAGTTCCAAGAGATATTTAAGAAGCTAACAAAAATGCATAAAACTCCCTCCAAAAAACCCACTATACAAATCATGTACAGATGCCAACAGTATAGATGTTGAATCCCAGGTCACACTCTAAACCTGTAGGCCCCCACACTATGGAACGAACAGTCTGGGTCTCCATGTCCTGATCTGGCTTCTCACTCCCCATTACACCCCCACCCCTCAAACGACTCCAGAGTTCATGTGAACTGAGGAAAGTTTCAGCTTCACCTGTGACATGTTTGGGTGACAGAGCCAAAGCTCTGTAGCCGAAAGGCATGAAAAGAGAAGAGTTCCAGAATTACAGAGCCAAGAGAAAGAGAGAGAAGTGTGTGTGTGTGTGTGTGTGTGTGTGTGTGTGTGTGAGTGGGTGAGGGAGCAAAGAGAAAGAGAAAGAGTGAGAGAGAGCAATTTAGACCTTTATCTGCCTGAAGAAGTCAGTGATTTCTCATTTATACAAATATGTATCCAGTGCTACATGAAGTAAAATGACAACTTTACACCCGAAAAATTTATGGTAGTGACACTGGCACATGCTGTTAACTAGCACACTGTGAATATTTGCAGTGAGCCAAGTGTCCTGGAATTCCATGCAATGAACAAAAAAGCCCACAAGAGGGAGCAGTCATCTATTTCTGTGCTAACTAAACACTGCCGTTCTACTTCTATTACTTAGTAATTATTCTTAAATAATTGTTTAAAGAAATAATCAGATAAAACATTGCTGCTTTCTGGATTCAGCAGAAATTCATTTTAGCAGTGATTTCAATTTCCCAATTATAAGTGATTATAAGTGATCAATCAGACATTAAGTAATAAGAGTTAAAAGGACAAGGGCAGTTTACAACGATATGTGGTCATGTGAGGGATATAATAATAACTTTTTAGAAAATATAAGATACAGCCATGAGTTTAGACACTGACCATCAACATCATCGGAGAAAAAGTGATCTGAATCAGATCTCAATGAGGTGAGTAATCATCTTCTAGACAATCCCCAATCCCTGGGCTACTTCTCACTCAGTGAGGGTGTCTACATGACGTGATGCTGACCTCACACACACACGATTCAACTAATTTTCAGACATGGACTCACACAGACAGCGGCTCGTAAGGACAAAAAATGCAGACGTCCAGCTTTCATCTGTTGATTAAACAGGAAGCGAGACTTCTGGGCATTTTCTAAAAAAATTGAAACAGAGCATATATTGTGTGCACATGTGTGTGTGTGTGTGTGCGTGTGTGTGAATGAGTATGTGATGTGGGGACCACTAACTTAATTATAATCCTAAATTATAATTTAGGAAGTCACTTTGAAGTCTTTACATCATAAAGATGCACTTCAGCTCACTAGAACTGACCAAAACGTGTCACACGCTTTATTTAATTTGACATTCATAACCACTGTGGCATATGAAAAGTCTCATGGTACTCTCTGGAGGATTATCACCACCATAAAATCTTTCAGCTGACTGGTTTTAACACACCATCAATGACAGTTCAACTGTAAATTCAGCTATAAGCTTAATTGTAACTGAAAATATAGATGTTTCTTAAACTCATGGGGTTTCCCTAATACGTACCTTAAAAACTAATTATTAAAAGTAAACTTCGGTTGGTGACTCAGTGAGTGGCTGTAAAAGAGTTATGACAGCGTTATGACTCGCTAAGAGTAGGTAAGCCCTCATTAATAAATTTATGTCATGTCTGCCTATACTCGGAGTCTAAGCCCCAGAGGGGAGGAAAATTGTTACGTCCTACTAATAGATTAAATAAAAAAAGATGCAGCAGACGCAGAGACGGAGGGAGGGAGTGAGAGAGAGCGAGAGAGAAAGAGAGAGAGAGAGAGAGAGAGGGAGGGGAGGGAGGAGGGAAAGAAGTATAATTACAGAGTCTGAGTGAGGAGAGAGAGAAAGAAGAGAGACAGAGAAACAGAGAAAGCAAGAGAGAGAGGGAGAGAAAGAGTGAGATACAACAAGACAAAGAGAGAGAGAGAGAGAGAGAGAGAGAGAGTCCAACCCACAAAACCATTCAACTCCTGCATAGTGAGCAGTCCCAGACCTCTCGTGAGCACGCTGCTTCCCCAGGGCTCTTCTAGAAGCAGCCTGCCTTTCCCATACAAACTTCCTAAGGACTCGGAGAGAGAGACACAGAGAAAGAGAGAAAGAGAGAGAGGAAGAGAGAGGGAGAAAGACAACCACTACAAGTCCAACAACAAGGATTACCTTTTTTTGTGGCTTTGTTTAATTAATTTAGATTTCTTTTTTCTTTCAAACCTCTGACAGACTGAGCGTATTCACAGGTAGAAGACATATTCGTCTGCTGCCTGTCAGTTGCTGGAGGGAGATCCTTCTGTCAGAAGAACTTTTTCAAACTTTTTTTCTTTCATTTCCTTTTTTCTTTCTTCCTTTCTTTCTTTTTTCTTTCATTTTTTTATTTTGCTGCTAGTTTAGTGAAACTGCTTTCTTAGTTTACATTGCTCCTCCAGAGTCTGCCAGAGTTCTCTGCTTGTTCTTCAAGGATGACACTTCTACCAGCCCTCAGCGGAGCACTGTTGCTCCTGGCACACTGTTGCTCCATCAGTGCCATGGCTACCTCAGGCTCTCTGCCCTCAGACTGCCCATCCTGCGCCCTGTCTCGGCTGCGAAGGGGTGGCCCAGACGCAGTGGAAGAGGCAGAAGCTCAGCAGGACGTGGTGGAAGCAGTGAAGAGGCACATCCTTAGTATGCTGCACCTGCGGGCTCGGCCCAACATCACCCACCCGGTGCCCCGTGCTGCCCTCCTCAACGCCATCCGCAAGGTGCATGTGGGCCGCGTGGCCCAGGACGGCAGTGTCCTCATCGACGAAGAGCCCCACAGCCGCCAGGAGGCTGAGAGCGCTGAGCAAACCGAGATCATCACCTTCGCAGAAGCTGGTGAGTCCCAGTTCTGAGTCTGTGAAAGATAATGAAGCACTGGAAAAACTAAGCTGGTTGAATGCCTATACAACAACTTGTCATTTCTATTTTTCAGAGATCTCATAGCTTATTAATGTACTAATTAATTAGAAAACAAATCATTATATACGTTTAGAAATTAAAGCTTCAATAAAGTGATCATCTGAATTCGTGGTGAAGAAAATTCACTGCACCTTTCAAAATTCAAACATTGTCACTGATTTGGTATCCTCAATGTTTCATATTTTGTATATTATAATACAAACTCTAATCATACCATTTCACCCTTAAACCCAGTGAGGTTTAAGGATCACACTGTACTTCTAAAGGCACATTGTTTGTACCACAGACTAAATTTTACCTGGGCATTGTATGCTATCATAATTATATTTTAATTCCCTAGTATTAACCAGATTTTTATTGGATATTAAGCCTTAAGACTAATACTGCAATGATAAGCTTGGACTTTAAGGGGTTAACAAAGCTATGAGGTTTGTCCTGCTGTGCCAACTTCTTCAAAGTACTGTAATTCCTTCCAAACCTGTTAAGAGTGGGGGGTAGTGCGGCCAGTGACTTTCATTGTACCTGGGAGGGGAAAGAGTTTAGGGAAAACCTGTTGCCTCAGCTGAAAGTTGGGGGAAAAAAAACAGCCAGGACCATGCTGCAATATGTTTTATCCCTCCTCTCTCTCCATTGCCTCTCTTTCCAAAAACCTCCTGCTGCTTAAGAGAATCACTGATTATCCGTGAAAAACCCCTGAGATTTACAGCCATAAACTGCTGTGTGAAGCTCTATGAGGCTCTGTGAGCATAATGTTGCAGCACTTACCCAGAGACTGATAGACAGGCTTCCCCTAAGATTCGACTTCACTGAGATTAGTAGCAAAGGGAAAAAGTTTGGGCACTTGCTCTGTCTAGGTCTCTCCTTAAAGGGAGCTCATAGAACATTGTTAGATGCAGTGAGCCCTATTCAAAGCTGCAGTCAAAGTCATGATGTGAGGCAAGACGGAACTCCTTTCTGAGTCATCCAGCACAACAAGGTGAAAGACTGACACACAGCAATGCGCTAACAGTGATGTGCACATGCAGTCGGCAGACAGCAGGGTTATTTTACTGCTTGTTCAAATCTAATGAAGCATGGTCTTTAGTAATATTTTGGAACACAAAACAAGGGCAAATGGAAAAGCCAGCAAGATCCAGGAGCAGAAGTTAGAACAGGGCAAATAGCAAGCACTTGAACACAGACCTCAAGTTTGTTTGTCGTAACTAAGAGTTGACTTGAAGGTTTAAATGAATGGAGGCTCTACGGGGGTCCTTGAACCACTTGAGCAGCACAAAAGCCAGAAAGATGCTTTAAGAGAGCTGTCAGTTAAAGAATTTACAGTAATTAAAGTAACAGACAGCAAGAGTAGGGGGATTTAAAACTAGTGCCAAATAATCTACAATGTAGAATCTATTAGACTGGACACATTAAATGAATTTTAAATGGCTCTACTAATAACTGCTATTAAGGCTAAATGAACATGTGTTTGACATAAGAACCTAGATATAACAGACCCATTGTTCCACAAGTAAAATAAGCTATTTTTCACTGAAATTCAATTATATTATAGGACTTTTCTTCTTCATCATCTTCTTATCCTTAATATTATTATTATTTAAAAACATCTAACCCTTGTAACAGTTACACCTCAAAATTATTTAACATAATTAACACAAACCTAACAGAACAGAAGTCCACACAAACTTGCAAATATGATATAAATGTAGTAGACTTCATTTCTTTCACTACAAACATTTCCCACCACTTATTATATCCATGTTGTTCTTAGAAACGACCACTAGGTGGGATGCCATGGTGAACATCCGCTAAGAGTGTCAGCATTCATAGAAGGCAGGGACATATCCACAGATGGGTTTATAATTCACACCAACAATATCATAATGGCTTCAATATCCTTTGAATGAGAGAGTTTTTTTTTTCCTTTCTGTCTGGTACTGGATACACTTTATATCTACAGTAGCGCACTTGACACTAAATTACAGGTTTCTTGTGGCAGCATAGGTGCTGAAATAGGCACATGCACGCACTGTCTACTGTTTCATAATCCTGGATGTCAAGACAGTAGTAATTACACATCCATGAAGTAAATTCCACTTTGATTTGCATCAGAGTCAAAACATTCAATGATGTTGCACACCCGAGCAATAGAGTACACAGTGACTAATATTAGGTTTAGGTTTGTACCTGAGTGCTCATTTACATGCCAGGTATTACCCCATGGTTTTGACACACTGCTCGCATCACAGAATGGAATACATTAATTCCTGCCTTTCCTGACAAGCTAATTGCAGATGCTACACTTACAGTGAAATATGAAGCTCTAATTCTAATACACACACTTAAATGTCTCTTCCGTTACTCTGTTTGGCTGTATGAGTCTGTTATGCTCGTAGATTCTTGGTAATTTAAGGTCAAATATGTCCTTGATGAGGCTATCAGTATCTAGAAGACAAGGTCTTTATATGCAAGGACAGCAGAAAGTTCAGCCTGCTTACAGTACTGCAAAATATATTGGCTTTTTAAGCACTTGTGTTTATAACACTAGGAATCTGATGAAATAATTATAGATTTGTTGAAACACATCCCATTGATTACAGCTAAGCTGATTTCCATTTGAATTTATACCTCTGAAGTCGTGCAGTTAGTGTGCTTGTGTGTCAACATGACTACAATTAATGAAGTAGCTGTAGTGGTCTCCTTCTAAGTGCTATTCAAATAATACTTGTTTTCAGTGAGGAGATGGAATATGGTTTTGGACCACAGGATGTCTATAGTGTTTATGCGCAGGATAAGAAATACTGGTAGAAATTACAGGGAGAGATGTGGCTACATAGATTTATGCTTGGCCATATTTGCAGTTGCGCAAAGATACTTTAACAGCTTAGCTGTTTATTCGGGATTTAAATAACCAGCTTTTTTTCTGCAAATCATTTTAAAAGTAAAATCAGTGAATAGTTTGTATATATGACATAGGCTGTGAATTAGGACAGTACTTAAATACAACATGTAAGGCATATTTGTTACAAAATTTAGGAATTGGTTGATTTCTAAACAGCATAGAGTACTAGCAACTACACCAGGACATCAGAAAAATATAAATCCCAGGCATGCTCTCTTTCTCCTTGACTTTGTTGCTGTGGCGGTCAAATCTAATGTCCGGGCAGTGAAGTCAAAGAGATAAAATATTCAGTTTCACAGTAGTTGGCCAGAGTTTTCTGAACGTCTCCAACACAGTGATGTTTCATGTTGATGCCAGACATGTGCACATACATTGATAGAGAGAGAGAGAGAGAGAGAGAGAGAGAGAGAGAGAGAGAGAGAGAGAGAGAGAGAGAGAGAGAAGAGAGAGAGAGGGAGAGAGAGATAAAGAGAGAGAACTTTGGTTTATATAAGCTATTCTTGTCTTCTGGAACTCAGGCCAGGCAGCAAACAATCTGTAAGCCAGACACTTGTTCCAAGAGTCTGTCTGCTGCAACAGTAAGTGAGGAAGATGTGGCAAAGTCAGACCCCTATAAATATTTTCCCATATATTTGAGGATGGTGAGATTAAAAATAAAACAACTGATGGCTTGGGAACATTTGTATAAAGCTGTAGCTATGGCTGGGGCCAAAATATGAGTCTAAATGTGTTCACAAGATTCCTTACAACTGCACAGACATCCCTCTCCCACCATCTGTGTCTTCGATCACGTCATTGAAGATGTGACTCTCTGCATTCACTGTTTAGGTATGGTTCAAGTTCTAAGAGTTGACGTGTTGGGAAACATTTTGGTGACAAATAAGTTTCTGTTGTTCCTCTTTCCTCGAGTTGAGTTATTCAAGCCGCTCATGTGTTAGAACATGTTCTTCAAAATCCTACACTCCAGGAATCCACATCCATGACTGTAATTGTCTCAAAAAACTTCCCTATTTGTGCTTCTCCAGAATGGGGTTGGTGATTTCCCTAGAGTAAAAAACGTGCTTTGGAACTGAACTTATTTCTAGTGAAAAGGAATGATGGGAATTTGTCTCAAAGCCAGATGAAAAGCAGGCTCTAAATCAGTCATATTTTTGTTTAATGTTGGGGATATTAGACCCCTGCCACAAACCAGGATGTAAATTATAAGAAAAAAAATTCTACAGTTCTACAATTCTACATAAATGCTTAGTTCTACAGTTTTCTCCAAAACCAAATAATGGAGGTTCCTAGAATTAGGAACCTTAGGAATTAGGAATTCTCCAGCAGTTTAGTGTTTCTTTTGCCCTAAGCCACCTTTAATTAAAAATAAAAAAATAAAATAAAATAAACTGTGATTCTCCAGGACAAGAATTTAACATTTCAATAACAGATATTCTCTATTTTAAGCTTTTTTGAAGTCAGAGGCAAAACTTTATTCACCCGTTTCTGTGCTCTAAAGAATGTTGTGATGCCTCAGCGCCAGTTCAGACAATTCCAGTGCCACTTCTTACTAACTCCCAAAGCAAATACATAAGCCAAACCTTTTCATAACACACAGACCCAGGAAGGAACCCACAGTCTAATTCTGAAACTGATATGATCACTAAGATTGAAGTGATAGCACTGAGTCACAGCTAAATTGTAGCTCTCCTTCCCATTCACTTTATTTCTTTCTGTCTAAAGACTCAGGTCTAGCGTAATTCAAGCAAAAATTAACATCTGATGGTGCAACAGATTGTTACCCATTCATTGTCAAAGGGGATTTCCATGTCATTTAGCATGACTGCATGGTTCTTTGAGGACCTTTAAACAAAATTAGAATGGGCCAGTCGTTACTTTCTGTTCTGGGCTTAAGGACCTTAATTACAGTATTTGAGAAGGTTGATGACTGCCTAGTAGTGGACATTAGTATGTACACGTCATCACAGAGGTGAGGAGATGAGGGTACGATAGCCAATTTGTATGGTGCTTATTTGTAGTTGTTATAATTCGTATATATATTCCACACACCTATCACATCGGTCCACCTTGTAGATGTAAGGTCAGAGACAAGAGCTGATCTGTTGCTCAAAGGTTTGTGTTGGTCGTCCTCTAGTCCTTCATCATTGGTCACAGAATGCTGCCCACTGGACTCTGTTGCCTGGATCTTTTTTGTCAGCAGGCTGTTCTCAGTCCAGCAGTAACATTAAGGTGTTTAGAGCAGTTGTGTGTGATCTACTCATACCAGCACAACACACACTAACACACCACCAACACGACAGTGTTACTGCAGCGCTGAGAATGATCAACCACTCAAATCATACCTGCGCTGTGGTGGTTGTGTGGGGGTCCAGACCATTTGAAGAACATTGTGAAACGGGGAAAACAAAATATGCAGAGCAACAGACAGACTACACTCTGTAACTGTAGGACTGCATAGTGCTCTTGTATGGTCAGTGGAGCTGAGAGAATGGACAGTGAATTTTGAAGCAAGGAGGTGGTCATAATATTATGGCTGATCTGTGTTTGTGTGCCTGTGTATGTATATATGCACACAAGCACACACACACACACATGCTTATGGGTTTTATGCAATGCAAAATTAATATATCCACTGATTTGCCTTTGTTTTTATTTTGAATATTTGTATTAATATACTTATACCAGAGTTTAGTCTGTGACATTTTTCCTCATAGTTGTCTTGGCGAAGTTTGAAATACACAGTTGTGTTGCCGCAGTTTAGGAAGACCTTAAAGGAGGCGGTCTACAATCCTCTGCATTTTATAGCTCACTTGAGTTTACAGTGAGTGAAGGCAGAAAATATGTCAAGTATCTAATTTATGAAGGAGTACTTGAAGTGCAATCCATGGGCGATAATATCTGCACACAGAGTCTTTTATGTCAAGGTTTCTCTGCCTGTTTCTTGTAAAGTAGCCTTACCCTCGGCCAGATCGCAGACACCTTGAAGAGTTGCAAGCGAGCCTAAAACTTTACAGGACACATTAATGTCACAGCATTAGTCACTAGTGAGTTTAATGCATTCCTCCAGCTTGAAACCGACAACTGTTGCCTTTAATCAGTAGTGTCAACAAATTAGCCAAAGACAAATTACATTTCCTCATTACAATCATCCACAAGAGGAGTAAAAACAAATACCATCCACATACTGGCATGTTCCAACAACCTCTCTTTCTCTCTACATTTTCAGCCGCAGTAAATTTGTCTTTCAGGCTTTGAGCTTCAGAGCTTTACAAGCTATACAATAAGATAGGAGGCCAACAGGAAGATCAAAGTAGGCGATCTCGCCTAAGGTAAACTAGATAGTGATGGGGGATTAGAGAACTCATTATCTCAAACCGTGTTTAAAGATAAGTCAGACCCCCCTCCTCAAGCTACCACCAATGTAAGACCACCACCTCCAAGCCTCTTTAGGTTCCCAGGTGATTCTATACTGCCCCCTCCTCCCGATTTAAGGATATGGAGGGGGTGTGGGGTGGTGGTGGAATGTGTAAATGTTATTTTCCATCTTTGTGTGGGGGACAGCTGTGCAAACTACACTCTCGTGGTTACACTGGTGTTTATTGTTGAGGGATTATTGTATGACTCTGTAGTCTTTCACCTCATCAGAGGCTTCTTTCTCTCTCTCTCTCTCTCTGACATACAAAAGTACTGAGAGGCTTATGAAGTGAGGTCTCTCTCTCTCTCTCTCTCTCTCTCTCTCTCTCTCTCTCTCTCTCTCTCTCTCTCTCTCGTGGGCGGTGGTTCTCCCTGTATGCTGGAGCCCTTGCTGGAGAAGAGCTGGATTTGAGTTTACTCAGCTTAGCCCATACTAACGATGCCCCATTCTTTCAGTGGCTGCAGATTAAAAAGGAAACAATGTGTTGGCAGTGTTGGAAAAGCCCATTATTTTTAGATTCTGTTCATGAAGCTCTTCTGTGTTTGGACAGATGGAACTAAGGATGTGTAAACACATACTCGTACATACACACACACACACACACACACACACACACACACACAAACACACACATATAGAGAGGAGAGAGATAGTCTGAGATCATTGTTACTAGGCTCTAATCCTATAAATATGCAGCAGCAAGTGATAGAGGTTGAAATTAAAAATGAATATATTCCAGAATTAATAGAAGTACAGCATGGAAGTACAGACAAGGTATACTTATCGCTAAGGGATATATCATGCCCAGCCAAAACACAAACCCACTCTCTGTAATCACAATATTTTGGACTGAGATAAAACACTTCTACTTGATTTCTGGGTTTTACAAGGTTATAGTAGGTCTTTTCTAATTCAGTACTCCTATCCATAGACACTAGACTTATTTTTCCATCACATGCAATGTTATCACTATGGTATAAACATTAAAAATTGTTTTTATAATGTAATCATCAGTTAACATTTGCAGAAAATAAGTAAAAGGCGGCAAGTACAGCAGAGACTGAGGTCTTTCTCATGACATTTAAAAGCATTTCATGGCCTAACTCAAGCATATCTTACTGACCTGTTGAATTGTTATATTGGCACAGACCATTTCATTCAGCTGGTGCAGGTTTACTGTGAACTCCTGGTATCACTTACAACTCAGTCTCTGAATGAGTGTCTTAATTACTCTTAACATCTCTAATATTATAAAATATATTTATTTAGGCTAGAATACCCACCGAATTAATGTGGCTTATTTTTGTATCTGTTTGTAAATATGCTGTGATATTCATTATTTTTATCTTATATTCCAGTGTAAAACACTTAAATAGTTTATACAATACATAGTGCCTTAAAATAATTTGTTTGGGAAAGACACCATAGCAGCATTATGGAAAAACACATTTCACACACACCTGTCAACATGTGTCATTTCAAGCTGTGTGATTAATTAAAGTGCTACCTATTTGATGAGGTGTCAGTTTACAGGCGAGTGTGAAAGAGTCAATGACAGGACCACAGCCAGTCATATCATTTAAGGTCTTTACAAAAGACCTTTTCCCCCCTGAAGATTTGCCTCAGTAAATAGAGGGGATTAGTTTAAAAGTTGGTAAATGATCTGTGATTCGAGACTTTCCAGAGGCATCGCCTGTGTCTGTAAAATGCAGTGGATCAAAGCCAGAGGGAGTCTCCTTTTCTGATCCGAGGAGACAGCGAGTTACTGAAAACATGCCACATCACGGCTTGCAGCTGGACACTGTGTACTGCATGTTGTCACAGTCATTACACATTACTGTACATGCAAAAAGGCTTGCCTTGGGCCCAGCAGGCTCTTAATAGATCATTTGGCTGGTTACCAGCAGAGGTGATGCCGAGGGGCTTTTGCAACTGATCGTTTTCAAACCCTCAGTTATCTCAATTTCGAGGTTGGACAGGAAGAGCAGAGTTAAATGGGCGGGACAGAGAGTATGTGTGTGTGCATGCCATTAGTGAATACAATTGTTGTCTTACAGACGGATTCAAATTGCAGAAGGCCTGCACTTGCAAAATAATTATTAGGTATACAAGTACAAACACATAAGCATTAATTGTGTAGTATTAATCTGTAATGCAAAACTCCAATATTATCCTGCTCTTTTGTTATTTTATGGTAACTGTTGAATAATATTAAAATGAAAAATTTTGTAGAAAAGCAGTAATTAGTTTGTCTCTGGGTTTGTTATGAGCTCCAACAAGGAAAAAACGCTGCAAATGCATGTTTTTTGTTCTGTACTTGCACATAATGTTATCCTCCAAACTTATGTGTGAGTTTTAGTTTAGATCAAATCAAAAATTCAAATCAAATTTATTTGTATAGCGCTTTTTACAACTGATGTTGAGACCATTTAAAAATTTTCATTTTTAATACATTTAGCATAAAATGACAAAAGAATGTGGGAATGTTTGAATTTTTTATTACAATTACACATTACAAAATGCTTTATAAAATATCTGTATACCTAATTGGTATCATTTCCAAAGCAGCTTGAATAATAATAAAAAAATAAAAAAAATTGTAGGCTATATTGTTACTTTCATGATAACTAATGAATAAGCTTTAGAATCTAATATTCCTGAAACTTTTAAATGGTGGCAAAGCTTGCTGTTATTGAAACCCTAGTGAGCTGGTCACTCCTGCATGATGAAAACAGTGCTGGAACTACAAAGCTCAAAGGTTCGACTGATGTTACCACTCCCAACAACAACACATCTCTGATGTGGTTAGTTCAAAGTTTACATCCAGACAGCTCCCTGCATCAAAATAACTTATTTAACTAATAACCCGTTCTCCTTGTCTCCATCCCTGTTCTTGTCTTTCCCTCAGGTGAAGCTCCAGGCCTGATAAATTTCCTCATTTCTAAGGAGGGGGACGAGATGTCTCTGGTGGAGCAAGCCAATGTGTGGCTCTTCCTGCGGCTCCCGAAGGGCAACCGCACTCGTACCAATGTGGCTATACGTCTCCTGCTGCAGTTGCCAGGATCTGGAGAGAAGCTGCTCGCTGAGAAAGCTGTAGACACAAGACGCAGTGGCTGGCACACCTTCCCTGTGGCATCTAGTGTCCAAACCTTGCTGGAGCAAGGTTCCAACAGTGCCCTGAGGCTCCGTGTCTCCTGTCCACTGTGTGCTGAGGCCCGTGCCACACCCATCCTGGTGAACCCAGGGGCTGGAGAGCGTGAGCAGTCACACAGACCCTTCCTCATGGCTGTGGTGCGTCGCGCAGAGGAGCAGGGCCCACGGAGGCGGCGCAAGAGGGGCCTAGATTGTGATGGAAAAGTCCGTGTGTGCTGCAAGAGGCAGTTTTACGTCAACTTCAAAGACATTGGCTGGAACGACTGGATCATTGCGCCCTCTGGTTACCACGCCAACTACTGTGAGGGTGAGTGTCCGAGTCACATCGCCAGCATTGCAGGCACATCGCTGTCCTTCCATTCCACAGTCATCAACCACTACCGCATGCGCGGCTACAGCCCCTTCACCAGCATCAAGTCATGCTGCGTGCCTACACGTCTCCGTGCCATGTCCATGCTCTATTATAATGAAGAGCAGAAGATCGTCAAGAAGGACATCCAGAACATGATTGTGGAGGAGTGTGGCTGCTCGTAAAGCCACAAGCAAAAAAGACGATCAAGAACAAAAGAGCAATGCAGCTGGCTTATGGGAAAGGTGGCAGGTTTGAGGGCCTTAAGCCCAGAAACCCAGGACATAGACATAAACGAGAAAGAAGAGCAAGGTGGAGCGAGGAGGGAAAGAGGGCTGATGTCCCACTCTCTCCATCTCTCTATAGCACCCAGCCGCAAGGCGGCAGGCCTTTCTCTTGACGTGACAGCCCCCAGCCGTCCAAAATATACAGTGGACGTCTGTAACTTGGAGTAGTTTGTGAGGCACTTTCAGAAAAACAAACAAAAAGAAAGAATATATAATATATTTTTGCTACAAAGAGGAGGGCGAGATGATATTTATGCGAGTGAAAATTCAGAGCAGTCCCTCTTTGAACATGCCCTGCATAAAGTGAGACCATGACGATGAGGTGCCTGACACAAAAAAAAAAAAGAAAAAGAAAAAAGAAAATCTCAAACTATGCAACTTGTCAAGTATTAAGAATTATTTTTCATCAATGTATTGTTTTGCTTCTTGGATATTTACTTTTACAAACTTTCAAAAAAAAAAAAAAAGAGGAAGTTGAATTTTTTATACTTTTTTTGAAAGTGTGTTTTATTTTGCAAGTGTGTGTGTGTGTGTGTGTGTGTGTGTGTGTGTGTGCGTATGCTGTAGGTATGTGTGCTGTTGAGAGATACTTGAAAGAAGTTTGACGGGCTGCTGGAACCAAACATTTCTCTTTATTGTTATTATTATTATTATTATTGTTGTTATTATTATTATTATTATTATTATTATTATTATTATTATTATTATTATTACTTGTGTTGTTATTAATATTATTATTATTATTTTGTTTATGTTTCCTTTCTCTTTTTGTTATCATAAAAATGAGATGTTACAAACGTTTACAGTTTGCACTATGCCAACATTTTTCATCATCTTAGCCACATACACAGAAACGGTATTTAGCAAGAAATGAGAAGCACTTCCCAAAGGGACAAAACTTTATTGCAGAAGGTGGACAAGGTCAGGACTGGTGATTAGTGGGGACAGGTCCAGGGGCACACATGTTGTGTGGTGTTTTTGTTTAAATTTAATTGTTTTATTTCCATGCCAAAGACTTTACATTAGTGATTCCAAACACATTAGATTTGGTCAAAACAATTATCCACAAAGATGTCCCAGTCAGCCTGACCCAATGCCCCATACAACTACATCCCATAATAGTTCACTATGTGTGCTTTATTGCACTGCTGCACTCTTGATATGTGTCTAGCCATCTACATGGTAAATACAGCACTTAAGCCGACATTGTAGAGTTTTTTTCTTTCCTTTTTGTAATGAAAGTGAATGTGCAGCATTGATATTTAATAAATATGTAGTATGTGTAATTGGGAGAAATTACTGTAAACATCTCACATTTTGGATATTTATGAAATATTTCACCAAATATTGGAAGGACCCTGTATGATCCAAACAACGTCACAAAAACAATGTATTTTATTTTTACAGATGCTTATGTGTCCTGCTTCCTAAAAAAAGAGGGCCACTGTTCCACTGTGCAATGTCAAAAAAGTGAAGCAATTAAAAAAAAAAAAAAAAAAAAATTAAATAAATAAAAATTAAATAAAAAAAATGGTGTTATGGTTTAGACTGAGAAAAACAAAACATATTGTAAGGATGTATGTGAAGACATACCCAAACAGTGTATACAAACAAACAAAAGGTTAATAAAAAAAAGGAGAAAATAAAGGTTAAGTCCAAAAATTATATATATAAAAAAGGAAAATATGTTGTATATGTTTTGTTTTAGTTCATCAAGACAAAAAAACACATCAACACTGAAAGTGGACTAAGAATAAAAACTATATATATATATATATATATATATATATATATATATATAATTGTATATATAGAAATCAAGATACCAATATGTCACATTGCTTTGTTGTACAAATCAAAAAATGTGCTTGTGGGGTTTCTTTTTTTAAACATAATTTATTTTGCAGTATTTTTTTTTCCTGTTTTTGCCTTCACTATTAAAGTTGTACACTAAAACAGATGTCTGCGAAATGTGTTGTTTGGGATTTTGGTCAGGAGCATTTGGGTGGAAATGGAATAGCATGAAGTTGAAGATGTTGAACAGTAAAGGGATGCTATATATTCTATCCACTTCAGTTCTGACTTCACTGAACTGACTGATATTACCAGTTCACAAATCCAAAATATTCAAAGTAAATTTAAGCTTTCTGCATTCACCACACACATGCTCACACAACATAACACATGTTAAACTGGTTCAACCTAAAACTAATGGAAGCCAGTGAGAGATATTTGTTCCCGATAATTGTCCCAAAACTATACCCACAGGATCATACTTTAAACAATGGATGTGGTGATTTCCTTCTAAACTTAACACAAAACAGCCAAACTCTGTAGTTGGTATAGTCACCCAACTTACTGGAAAGAAAAATTTACCACTATATGTGATTCAGTTATAGCTACAAAAAGCGGGTTTTCGAACTAATTTCTTCTCTATAAAACAAAACAAAAATTACAAAAGTCTCTCAACGAAAGCACAAATAGGGAGCTTCATTCTCTCTATAACAAAAATACCTACTTTGCCCACTTAGTAAATGGCCTTAAACCAAGTATGAGGAGGTGAGGATAAAAACAGGATGACAGTTAGATGGTAAATTGGCGTGATTATCTACACACGAAACCAGATGACAATAACATAAATAGAACATTGCATGCATAGTGAAATCACAGTGTTTTTAGAGGAAGTGGACCAGCTGTCCTGTCCTGTAACTGCTGTACAAACCACGCGGAGGCACTGGAAAAAGAGCTACATACTCTTTAAGACTATGAAAACACATGCAAACATAGCTGTGCAGGAAAAATATCAAATGCACACAAACACAAACACAAACACACACACAGCTGGGATGGGTATTTCATTCACATTTGTAAGCAATATTTGAACTAATATAAATAAATATTTAATAATAAAAACATACCAAAAATACCATAAGAAATTATAATATTAAATCCTAAAAAGCAGCCAATGTATTTAGATTAGATAACAGACATATTATTAGTGTCTAGGTTTCAGTCACTGGTGATGCCATAGCCATCTGTAAATGGGACGTCAACAGATCGTAATTCACCTACCCCTCTCTGAGTTTTTATGATGGCGTCCCACTCCCCACATCTCTCTGTGAAATGTAAGCCAGGGCTAGTGTTAATATAATAGAGCTGGGGAGCTAACAAAGAGTAACTCTTTAATGTGAAACTTTCCAATTGCACATCACTGAGAGGAGTTAGAAAATAATTACTTTATAAATTAATATTTAAAGGATTGGTTAGGTGCACCAAACAAGATGTTTATTAAATTGTTTCATTCCATAAATAATGTGTGTTTTTATAAATGTTTCCTGTACTCTCTACCTACACATTTGTACATTGGCAAAGGCTTTTCACGCAGTGCCAGTCAGAAACACTAATTAAAAGAGGGAAAATGTACAAAAAATACACTGATAAAAGGAACATATAGTGTACTAAAAGTGTTCTGTGCTATAGGTTGTTCTAGTTTCTATGCCTGAGAAAATCTTCATGGTGCCATTTTCTACATACAGTATAAAGAATATGATGACATTTGAACAAGTGAAAAATTGAACATGTTCATAATAGTTTTGTTGTTTTTGTAGGTGGGTGACTACAGTAGTTTTTGTGCTTATATACGTAAGACCAAAACATAATATATAGATTTTACAATGCCCCATGGTGGAGCATAGAGTTCAGGCACCTCATGGTTCTTAAATATGAGAATGTAAAGTGTCAGAGAGCAATGTTTCGTATTTACAATGTAATATTTTTCCCGTGATTATTTCTCTCTCTCTCTCTCTCTCTCTCTCTCTCTCTCTCTCTCTCTCTCTCTCTCTCTCTCACACACACACACACACACACACAGAATCAACATAAATAAAGTTGAAATAAAAAGTGCCCAGCTTAAGATGGCACAAGGCACTGTTTCAAAGTGCCTGTTTAAAAATAGAGCTGTCTTAAACTAATGACAGAGGGAAACACCAAAATGGCTGACAGATGATAATACTCTTGTAGCAAGCGATCAAAGGCCGAGGCAAACCACATGCAGGAGTTCCCTTTGAGGAGGAAGGCTATATGGGGGCGGGAGACCACAGGTTGGTCATTCATTTGAAGCATGCACTCATTCCGCTTACTGTAAATCTTCTTAGCATGCTAAAAGTTACAGTAACAGTTTGTGAGAAAACCTCCTTTCATTACCTCTGACAGCTTTTTCTCCATGGTCTGGATATTTTCCCTTGACAGCCAAAAATATTAAATTACCCATATCCTATATTTTTTTCTTGTTTTTTGAAGCGTATTGAAGTATTTTTGGTTTAAAATAGTAAAAAATAAATAAACAAATAAATAAATAAAGAGAATGAAAATAAATTAAAAATAAAGATAAAGATAGAATTAGTTTGTAAGACATAATTGTCAAAGATTTATTGTTCTATAATATTATTACTGTTTTTCGTGTTTGTATGTTTTAACTACATGCAAATGATCCTTGTTCTGATTTGCCATTTTGAACAGTGCCTAATTTAAAAAGCAGTTCACATTGAAAAAGGAAAAAAAAAACTTTTTAAATTAATTTAAAATGTGCTGTTTTGGCTGCTTAGCTTGTGTGTTGAGTTTGTGGACTGGAACCTATAATAAAATACGTTTTGGAATTTGTACATTGTATGTCACCTAAAAAAGTAATATATTGTCGCTGTCCAAAGAAAAACCTACATCTCCAAAATAATAATTTTACAGGAGGAGTAAAAGAAAAACCTTCTTAACTTTCAATGGATTTCAATGTAAACAGATTTTATTGCAAGTAATTGTGGAGCATTTCTATTGGTCATGAAAATTTCACACAATTTAAAGGACAGCTGTTTGAAAGGTCGGTTATGCAAAGTTTTGTTTCTAGTCCCCATAGAAAAAAAAGATTAGTGACCTCACCAGTGCTCTGTTATAAACAAAAAGCCTGTGTGACAAGTGTGAAATAGAATCTACAATCAAAATATAAATATTTTCATATGCAGACTAATATTGTTGTCACAATCAACTAAATTTGCTATGAATAATTTAGTGCACTACCGCAACCCTGAACTGGACAAATGGTTACAGACAATAAATGGAATTAATAAATTAATAAATTTAACACACTTTTTTTAGCCTGCGCTGGCACGGGTGTAGTGACTAGGACTGAGCCTTTCCATTCTTGTGTGCAAATATGAAGCACACCACTGCAATAAACAAATGAAAATGATACAGTAAGTCAGACAAGTCTAAAACTTCCTACTGGGAATGGCTTTATATAAGATTACCATATTCCCTTAAGTTATTTTATATATATATATATATATATATATATATATATATATATATATATATATATATATATATATATATTTGTGGGTTCAAGTCCCACTCCGGGTGACTGTCTGTGAGGAGTTGATGTGTTCTCACCATGTCCACGTTGGTGTCCTCTGTGTGCTTTGGTTTCCTCCAAGAGTCCAAAAACACATTGGTAAGTGGATTGGTGACTCAAAAGTGTCCGTAGGTGTGAGTGAATGTGTGAGTGTGTGTCCCCCTTTGAAGGATTGCTTCCCCCTCCAGGGCGTATTCCTGCCTTGTGCCCAGTGATTCCAGGTAGGCGCTGGACCCACCGTGATCCTGAAGTCAATTACAGAAAATGAATGAATGAATTTATATTTAAATATATACATTTTTAATGGTATTATTGACTAAATTAAAATTCTTAACTAGAAGTATAGGTAATGAGAAAGTCTTATATTTGGAACTTTAGAATAGTCACAGAATTCTAATAAATAGTGTAAATGTCTTTAAAAAATTGCCAAGCAAATAAACTTGTAATTTGAGACAAATTTATTCTAATCTGCAAGAAAGGTACTGTAGTCACTACATCTCACCTTTTTGGTCAGAGGTTCATATCCTCTAATGGCTACCTTAAATTGGATGATAACACAGAACCTTTCCAGACATTACCATGACATTATCCTGCCAATCCCCAACAATAGAGCAGGTAATGTTCAAGAAAACTCACAGTGAATTCATGCCATCTGCACGTTACACAGGCACTGCCCCATGCCTAAACCAGGCAGAAGTGAGTACCACATCTAACATGGAAATTCCCCAGTAGTATTCTGTGTGAAAAAGCATCAAGAAAGGCATGAAAAGGCAATGAGAGTAAAAACATCTATAGTGTCCTTAATGTGAAACATTAGTGTGAGTAGATTTTACAAGCTAAAAATTTAGATGGAATATTTTTCTGTGTGTACGTTTCTAGATCAGAGACATTAAACAGTGTTTTGTTTCCAATTCAGATATTCAGACTGTTAACATATTATCGCTAATGGGTGACAATGAATAGATTTTATACTATGTTTTTGAGATGTAAGTCTGCAGACTGCAGATTGTTTAAGTAAAACTTCCCAGTTGGAAACTTGTATTTCAGAGAACCCTGACATCATCTGAAGGCAGTATTAAATCCATGGGGAAAAGAATCTGCAGATGTGGTGAGACACCTGTGTTATTTGATAAAACACTGGCTGGACGCTGACAGGTTTGAGGATGGAGTGATAAAGCTGTTTCCAGCCTACGACCAAGAGAAGCTTTCCAAGGTCTCACAAAATCCTTATCTCACTGTCTTAAGTTCTAAGGAAGCAGTGTATATTAGGGCCGTCATTTCCAGAGCAATGATCCTACATCCAGCTCCGACTACATGCTGCGTTGGATTGCAACAGTGATAAGATTGGCTTCGTTTACCAAAGTTCTCATCCAAAATGATTTCTCCAAGAAAATGTTCAATGAAGACTCACATTCATCAAAGCACATAATCCTTTTTCAGTGCAGTGTACATTTGATATCAACCACCCACCACTGGATTGGACCATTGTCAAAGTCAACAGTTCTGCAAAGCTCTTTTCCATCTTCCATACATTATTCTGGCACAGGAGAAAATAAAAATAGAGAAAATCAATTTTCACATGTGAATGTGTGTGTGTCTGTGTTGCCCTGTGAAGGACTGGCGTCCCCTCCAGGGTGTATTCCCGCCTTGCGCCCAATGATTCCAGGTAGGCTCTGGACCCCCCGCGACCCTAAATTGGATAAGCGGTTAAAGATAATGGATGGAATTTTCACATGCTTCACCGCCATAGGTTTCAGCCTCCCAAATGTATGAATTCACAAGTACTGCATTGCCAGAACTAAAATCATTAATAGCAACAGCAACATATTTTGATATTCTTCACTGTGATATATTCCTCTGCTAATATTTAGAAATTGCATAAAACACACACACACACACACACACACACACAAACACACACACACACACACACACACACAAACACACACTCTCTCTCTCGCTCTCTCTAAAATCATTCATTCATATACTATAGAGCAAAAGGGGGGCTCTGATCTGAAACAAAACCTCATTACACAGGTTCAGTATAAAAAATGCAAAATGTTATCTATTCGATTCTAGAAGGCTTTATATCATTGTCAGTTTTAATTACAAACAATTGTTCAAAACTACAAACTGGATTCCAAAAACGTTGGGACACTAAACAAATTGTGAATAAAAACTGAATGCAATGATGTGGAGATGGCAAATGTCAATATTTTATTCGTAATAGAACATAGATGACAGATCAAAAGTTTAATCTGAGTAAATCTAACATTTTAAAGGGAAAATATGTTGATTCAAAATTTCACAGTGTCAACAAATCCCAAAAAAGTTGGGACAAGTAGCAATAAGTGGCTGGAAAAAGGAAATTGAGCATATAACGAACAGCTGGAAGACCAATTAACACTAATTAGGTCAACTGACAACATGATTGGGAATAAAAAGAGCTTCTCAGAGTGTCAGTGTCTCTCTGAAGCCAAGATGGTAAGAGGATCACCAATTCCACCATTGTTGCGCAGAAAGATAGTGCAGCAATACCAGAATGGTGTTACCCAGCGTAAAATAGCAAAGACTTTTAAGTTATCATCATCAACCGTGCATAACATCATCAAAAGATTCTGAGAATCTGGAACAATTGCTGTGCGTAAGGGTCAAGGCTGTAAAACTCTACTGGATGCTCGTGATCTCCAGGCCCTTAAACATCACTGCACCTCAAACAGGAATGCCACTGTCAAGGAAATAACAGAATGGGCTCAGGAATACTTTCAGAAAGCATTGTCAGTGAACACAATGCACATTCAGTTTTTATTCACAATTTGTTACTCACAAGCAATACTGGGTCTGGGAGACCAATTTGAAGGAATGATATTTTTCTTTTCCTTTTGCACACATAATAAATTTTAAACCCAATTTAGCACTACAAGAAAAACCACTAAAATAAACAGCACTACAAATCACTCACTTATTGAACACAACAATTATCCTAACCAGTTAGCTCCCAGAATTCCATACATTTCTAGTTTAAAAGATGAAAAAGTTCAAAAGAGCGGCAGGTATATAAAACCCCAAAAATTACCAATAAAATAAGTAATAGGAGAACAGCTGCTAGCACCTATATCACAGTACCAGTCTAGAATAGCAGGAAATACAGTCTGTAAACACATTTAAACTTGTCAGCTTGATAAAATCAGACATGTGCTGTTTAATATTAGTACATACCAATTTCAATTTCACAGGAACATTCAGCACATCATGATTTACACTAGAAAGGCTGAAATTTTCAGAACCTGAGGACAAGAACCCTCCCACTTAGTCAGAATGCTATATTTTATGTCTAATAAAAAAATCAAATAAATAAATAAATATTGTAAAAATAATGATCTAACAAATAACAACATTTTAGCTTCTGATGAGTGCTGGAAAATAGCATGAGCGTATTTAGCTCAGCTTGAAGCCGCAGTTTTTTTTTAAAAAGCAAATATGGAGAAAATGTCTCGACCATAATGTAAAAAAACAAAAAACAATTTAACGAATGACAAAATAGCAGCTTTGGGTGAGTGTTTAGAAAGTCTATTTATGTGACATGTTTTAGTGTTTGGGGCTATTTGTATTTGTATTTGTATTGGGGGTGTTGAGTACCATATAGAATCGGCCACTCCGCCTGTGCCAGCGCTCCAGCTGCAGAGTAAAATACATAATCAACCCATGTCGGTTGTGCCAACACCCCAGCTGTATTTTATCTATATAGTAATATTATCTATCTCTCTCGCTCTCTTTCTGTATATATATAGTCAGGTTGGTTTCTCTGTAGTTTGTTGGTGAAAATTTTCCCTTACTTATTGAACTGTGCAGAGTCTGCCTTTTGGCTGGGATAGAGCAAATGAGCATTCACAAACATGCATATATCCTGCCATTCATGCACCATGCTAATCATATTATTGCAAGTGCTTATCGCCTGCCTGCATAAAAACATATGTAAAGACGCAGTCAAAAATGTAGCAGCGATAAAAAAAAAAAGCTGTAAAAAAACAAAAACAAAAAAAAAAACAATCTAACCAATGACAAAATACCAGCTTTGGACAAGAGAAAGTCTATTTATATGGCATGTGTTTGGGCACTGTTTGTATTCTAGCTGTCATGCGCATTTATGATTAAAGAAGAATAACCTGGACAAGTGATAGGGCAAAATAAGTAAATAAATAAATAAATATATAAAAACCCAATAATTATTTTGCCAAAGTTTTTGCCCAGTTCTGTATGGCCAATTCCAACTCTAATCTGAAGCACAGACCACAACCTGTCGCTCCCCAACCCATCCCCTGTCCCTACTTTGCAAAACAATGTAGGGGATCTTTGCCTTATGAAAAAACCTTGCCTTTCGCCCTTTTAGTGTTAACACTTGTATTCAGCAGTTTCTGGTCCTAAACAGGCATATATATATATATATATATATATATATATATATATATATATATATATATATATATATATGAGATATTGCACACCAAAATGAATAGTCTAATCTTACCCCCCTGAGTACCACTAGGCTAGCCTAGAAAAAAATTAAAAATGAACATTAGCAAAGATATAACAAAGCATTATTACAATTAATAATGACAATGGTTATCACTAGCCACAGAGCTAGTAACAATGGCCCACAATGGCCCTAGTAATCACAAGGTGTGTGGCTAGCAAGGAAGGCCCACTAAAAGCATTTCAAAAACATTTAAATTATCGAAAGTGACTGGCAGCAGCAATAAAGCAAACAGAGGCCTTAATAAGACTACACCTATCAATGAAGTAAAGAATAATTAGCAAGAAAGCAAAGAGCTTGACTATTAAAATACTGGCAGACTAAAGCATATAAATAAAGCACAAACCTCCCAAAGTTGACTGTGCAGCTAACACCCACAGCTACCTAATATTTGCACTCCTGTGGAGGCGGCCCTGTTAACATGTCTAACAGTTATTCAATACTTCATTGCAACATAATCAGTTTGGCAATAACACAGCATTATATACTTAACATAGCTTTGTGCATCAGATTGAAAAGTGCATCATAGCACTTGATTTTTAAAACTTGTTCTGAGGGCAGAAAGAAGAGGTGGGGCAAAATAGGCAATACAAAAAAAAAATATTGAATATGAAAATATTGGCCTTGTGTTTGAGTCAGCTGTGCAGCTGAGAAACCTGTAGTAAAGTTTTACAAAAGGTATGCATATTCTTGTTTTATTTTGCCTTTTTTGGTTATCTTAGATAATCTTATTTAGCAAACCTCAACTAAACTTATTTAGCAAACCAAACTAATTGCTGCGTTTGAGTGATGTCCAAAACTGGTAAATACCAATTTTCTGACTTTTAAATTACACCCAAACTGCGGACAAATTTGGCATGTTGTATACAGTGGGCGGATATTCAGCGAAGCACCCGAACAAAGTGAAGTCATATTTACTACTTATCCACCTGGTATATACAACCTTCTGATTAGCACCCAAACGCAGCATAAGTGAGAGCAATTTAGTTGTTTTACCTCATAGTTAAATGAGCAATTGGTAAGATATTTACTACACATAGTCATAAAATGTCCAGGGTGTGTGTGATCATAGATTAAGGAAACAGTCACAGCTAACAAACTGCTGCCTCTCATAGCATTGCTGAAGCAGTATATTCTCTTTGAGAAGTGCCAAATCGGGAGCAAATGATCAAGTGAACAGAGTTAATTTTATGTTTTACCAGAACCAGAAAAGCCCATTGCCCTTCTAAAAGTCTTCATGACCAGAGAGGAAATATTGGCCTTGTATTTGAAAAGTGGAGGCAGTTTAGAACCAGCAACACTACAGAACAGAGACAGAGGTGGGTCATTTTCTGTGTAACAGGTAACAGCAAATCATTTCTGAAAAAAAAAAAAAAAAGTTCAGATGGCTATGTATAGATTAAAAGGAGTAAACTCTATAGGCTGAGTGTTTTATATAAAGAAAGTGAGGCATAGCGTTCTTTGAATGGTGTTAGGACTGTGTATTGTGCGTGTTTATTCGAAGGTGAAAAACAACATGATTGAAAGATGTAGCTAAAAACCATTATTTGTTTGTTTTAAAGAAATTGAGGCAGTGTATATTTTATATATACATATATTATATATGTTCGTGTTTTTTAAATGGATAAAACGGGAAATAAGGAGTGTTTCTAAATGAGTTTTGTTTTTAAAATCTAGCGCTAGCTTTCGCATAGCTGTTTGCGGTAGAAATTAGTATTCAATAAGAAGCTGGAGAATAACACAAATAAGACTCTCAAATGAACCAATTTAAGGTGAAACTAAATGCTAGAATAGGAAAATTGTGAATATGAAGGAAGGATCAGCCTCCTAAAATTACATTTATGGTTGAAGGGTAAATAACACCAGCCTTGTTCAGACTAAAATTTTAATAGATGCGGGGAAAATGGCGGCAGCTCATACAGCACATACAATTGGTTTGTGTGTTTTAAACAGATAAAGTGGTATAACATTCATTCATTATCTATAACCGCTTATGCAATTCAGGGTCACAGTGAGTCCAGAGCTTACCTGGAATCATTGGGCACAAAGCAGGAATACACCCTGGAGTGGGTGCCAGTCCTTCACAGGGCAACACAGACACATTCACTCATACCTACGGACACTTTTGAGTCGCCAATCCACCTACCAGCGTGTGTTTTTGGACTGTGGGAGGAAACCGGAGCACCCGGAAGAAACCCACGCGGACACGGTGGAGAACACACCAACTCTTCACAGTCAGTCACCCGGAGCAGGAATTGAACCCACAACCTCCAGGCCCCTGGAGCTGTGTGACTGCGACACTACCTACTGTGCCACCGTGCAAGTGGAATAACCGTTGCTTCAAAAATATATAGTTCTAGTGTCAGTGCTTAAGCTGCAACAGTGAATTCAAGAAGCTGGTGAATAATGCAGATAAGACTCGTAAACATGTAAGGACAAATGTTTGACTACAAAAATTGTGAATGAGAAGCAAGGTTCTGCCTCCTAAGCGACATTTATAGTGGAAGGCAAAATTGATAAATAACACCAGCCTTGTGTAGTCAAAATATATGTAATTTGAACAATAAAGACTTTTCTGGCGGCCGCCCATTCACTTTTTTTTTTTATCTTTCTCTTGCATACATAGATGTTTTAGTGAAATGATAAACACTTTTCTGGGTAAATATGTAGATTATGGCACATACTTCTAAGTTATTATGGTCCTAAAATTGTCTCTTGTTTGTTCGTTCAGATTTACTCAAACTGGCAACTGAGTTAAGCTTCACGTCTGAGGAGGAGGGGGAGGAGGTATGATTGGTATTTAACTACTAAAGTAGTTTCAGTACTGTCATGTCCCTGTGGTAACATTTCACAGACAAATATAACTTCACTAGCTTGTTTTGGTGGAGAACCAAGAAGTAAAGATTGCATTTCAGAGCTTAGTTAGCTGTAGCAACAGTAGCTGTTTTAAAAATAGTGAAATATCACATAATGCTGACTGGTAGCCATGTTAGCTACTAGGCTGCTTTATATATTTGGGAAGTAAGTTATAAAAGAATATAACATATTTTAGGACCCAATAGCAAGGCCAGTGAGCTACCATAGCTTATTAGCCCATATCATGCTACTCAGTGTGGGTATGTTTGAGACTGCTGCTTTTGGGGCAAGAGTGCTGCTTATTAGAAGGTTGCAAAGAGAGAAATGTTGCTCTTGGGACAGGAGTGCTGTATATTTTAGGTAAATCAACAATTAACCATTGTTTTAATGGCATTTTACTGCTTAAAGCTGCCCTGCTTACTGTATAGTGTATTACTGCTTTTAGGGCAGGAGGGATGTAGCTACTACATAGTGTAGCACTCTTCTGAGGGCAGGAAAAATAACAGACAAGGATTTTCATATACTGTCTTTATTTTAGTTTTCCCCTGTGCAACTGTGACAGTGGTTGCTGAGGTCTGTTCATTGAACTCCACAGTGGAATTCACTGGTATTGGTACATCCAACAATGTAAAAACACATTTTTAATGGTATTATGTGAACATACTGTATATACACCATTTCTACCCACCACAAATATGTATTATTATAATTAATATGCTAAAACCTCTAACACTTGCTAAGGCATTGTGAGTATTATTATTCATTCAGGAATGTATATATTTTATATATATTCAGTGATTTCTGTGTTTTGTTTCAAAACAGTGCTCCATACATCCCTGAAGCGTTTGCCCATACTGCTGCAGATAAGGAATTCTTTGCAGCTATGTGGACTCTGATCTCATATATTCAAAAATCTGCCAGTTACTTTCACCCCTGCTGTAGAAATGACTGTGTATATTAGAAATTATACAATGAAGAATTATTTCATCAGGCTGATGAAGACTTTCTAATGTCAAGGAACAATTGGAGATGACATTAATGAACAACATGGAAAACGTATTCCAAAAACTGCAGCAATAAAATGTGTATATATGTATGTATACATGTATTAACATATTTAATCATTACTTTATTAACAGATGTCATCTATTAAATTAGCTTGGTTAATTTAGTTATTGATGATATTGTCAATGTGTTGTATAATATATTCTGTTTTTCTGTCTGGTAAATCATGTAAAATCTATATTTTTTTTCCTGAAAATGTCTTATTAATTATGGTGTGTTTTTATAATAATAATTGTTCAATGGAAATGTAAGAGAAATGCAAATTTGCAGGGGATTAACTATGTGCAGAGAGGGGATAACTCCAGCCCTCTTGCAAATATCTGATGGTCATTGTGGAGGCAGAGAAGAAACAACTAATGCACAAGAAATATGTGCAGTGTGTTAGCGATATCCAAACATCCATCTTCCTCCAGACAGCACATGCGCTTCTCATTACTGTCCAAATATCCCATCCCAGTTGCTCAATTCTATAATAAGAAAATATTTTAATATTTTATTGTTATGAATACAAGGCAAATTGATGTTTATGTTGCTGTCAGAACAATGTCTTGTGTGCAGCAAATACCTTTATTATGTTAGCATAGTTATTTGTACTAATAGCCTAGATTACTTCTTCTTTTCCTATTTTTTTTTCAGAAATGGAAATTTTCCAATGTTGACATCCATATTGAACACAAAACCTCAAGGTTATCTGCTCCTTGACAGAAAACTAAGAAAAAATGTCTGAATTTAATGGAATACAATTAAATACATTTTCTAACTTAAATTATCTTGAAGGCAAACTATTCCTTCCAATAGAGCTCAAAAAGGTAAAACCAGTAGATTCAAGTACATTAACTATACAAATAAATATCCATTTAATATAAGCTTCTTCAACCTAACATATACAGTATATATAACATAATTACTAAGCTATTAATAAAATGCTTACATCCTTAAAAAGCCATTTTTGACCCCAGAATTACAAATTTTACACAGTTGGTAGAAAGCCAAACTTTATGAATTCTGATCATAATATATATAATATATTAAAAATAATTAAAAATAAATTTTAAAGCTCAAATGCCACCTTATGTAATTGTGGTTAGTATACTGCCCTCACAGCAGTACTACACTATACAGTACCACAATCTCTCCTGCCCTCAGAGCAGTACTACACGATACAGTAGCTACATTTTTCCTGCTCTCAGAACACTACTACACTACACAGTAGTTACATTCCTCCTGCCCTTAGAGCAGGACTACAGTATACATTTGCTGCATTCCTCCTGCCCTTAGGGCAGTACTGCTGTATACATAACGTCCAGTTTTCCTGCACTCAGATCAGGAGTACACTATACAGTTTCTACATTCCTCCTGCTCTTAGAGCAGGTGTACCATAGAAATTTTCCTCCTGTCCTCAAAGCATTACCACTGTACATTATACAATACCTCAATTTCTACTGCCCTCAAAACAGTAGCTACAATCCTGCTTTTAGAACTTAGTACTGCTGTATAGAGTAACTCAAGATTTCCTGCCCTCAGAGCAGTACTACACTTTACTGTACACCCATTTATCTTGCCCTCAAAGCAGTACTACACAATACAGTAGCTACATTACCCCTGCTCTTAGAGCAGGTCTACACTATAGAGTAGCAATATTCTGACCAATATTTGCCCTGCCCTTAGAGCAGTACCACAGTAAATTGTACCTGGCCTTAAAGCAGCACTAATATTACTCTATGTTTTAAGGGCAGCATTAAGCAGTAAAATAGTCATTAAAACAAGGGTTAATTTAGCATGATTTATCTCAAACAACACAGCACTCCTGCCCTAAGAGCACATTTCTCTCTATGCAACCTTCTAATAAACAGCACTCATGCCCCAAAAGCAGCAATCCCAAACATACCCACATTGTGTAGCATGATAAAGGGCTAATAAGCTACATTAGCTAACTGGCTTTGCTATTGCTATATTGCTATAAAGCTGCCTAGCATGGAAATGCATGTAAACAAGTAGCTAACACAGCTACCAGTCAGCATTATGTGATATTTCACTGTTAGTAAAATAGCTAATATTGATACAGATAAATAAGCTCTGAAGTGCATGCTTTAGTTCTTGGTTCTCCACAAAAACAAGGTAGTGAAGTTATATTTATTTGTGAAATATTTCCACAGTGACATAATTCAAACAGCTAGCTGTCATTTGTGAAACTACTGTTAACGTTTTTTTTTTTCCTTCCAAAAACACATGTTGGTAGGCAGATTGGATATGGGTAATTCCACTGGTGAGAGTGACAATGTGAGTGTGTGACACCCTTGGCTCTACTCATGCCCTCTTCTGGGTGCCATCGTACATAACACCCAATGATTCTGGTTGATCTCTGCCCCAACCCAAATCTGTTCAAGTTGAAATGGGCAGAGAAGATGAATGAATAAAACTTTATGAATAAAACATGACTTTTTTTGACTGTTGAAGAATGGATTTTACAAAATGTAAGCTCAAAAATAGTCTTAATGTTAGGAGAATGTTAGGATTAGGATAGAATTCAGTAGGTAAATTGTTGATAAATGGGTTATTGAGATGCTTGGGCAGGGTAGAGTATAAACAGTCAGTATACTATTGTAAAATTGCTGGCAGCTGTGAGCTGAGTGATGCAAATTTGTGAATTAAATGTGAGCATGTAATGCTGGGTGAGAACAAGCATCTGTGGGCTGAGTAGTCAGATAAGAAATGGATAAACCCATTTAACTGTGGGGTACAGCGCCCTCCACAATTATTTGCACTCCTGATTAAGATGTGTTCTTAGACTTCTAATACTTTTTAAAAGTGTTTTAAAAAATAATATAGAACAACAAACGCAAAAAAAAAAAAAAAAAAAAAATACAGAAACATCCAAACTTTAACTCAAGTGCATTTATTCAGTGGGGAAATAATATTTTATTGTAGCCATTGCCTGATTTATGAAGGCTGAAACATATCTGCCTTACTTGAATGGTGTGTTATCTTGTTTTTCCCATGTTGAAGAGTGGATAAGAGAAATGGGCCTCTGTGTAACATTATATTTAGGAATTGTCAGGGGTGCCAATAATTGTGGAAAAAGTGATTTTAAGAAAAATAACAATTTCTTAGTTAGGGATATTTTTTTTTATTCAGTTGCATTTTCTACATTTTTCAGTTTGAGATTATGCTTCTGCAATAAAAAATGAATTTATTTTATTTGTTAATTAATTGTAATTAGTTGTTAGGGGTGCCAATAATTGTGGAGGGTGCTGTAATAATGGACAAGTAATTCATGCCTACCTGGAATCACCGGACACAAGGCAGGGATACACATCTTGGATGGGGCACCAGTCCTTCACATGGTGATACACATTCACTCATACACTCACACCAATGGACAGTTTTTGAGTCGCCGATCCACCAACCACCACCAACCAACATGTATTTTTGGATTGTGGGAGGCAACCGGAGCACCTGGAGGAAACCCATGCGGACACCGGGAGAACACACTAAGTAACTCCTCACAGTCACAAAGAGAGGGACTCAAACCCTGGAGATGTGTGACAGCAACACTACCTTTTGCTCCACTGTGCTGCACTATTCAAGTAATAAATAAATATAAATAAATATATATTTAAAAAAAATAAATAACAGTAATGTATTATAATGTATAAAATGTATTTTATGTCTATACAAAAAAATCTGCGGATATAACAGCTGCAAAAAATACTGTAATGCTAGGTGCTGTACAAGCAAACTGTAATAAATATCACATCAAGAAATTCAGAATTTCCTCAATACGACTGTGAAAAAAAAGGCAGATAGATACTTTTTTGCTATTTGACATCATCAACATCAAAGTAGCAGTCTGTGCTCATCTCTGTGCTGAAGCCATGGTTACTTTTTATCTAACACAGCTTTCAGATATATTGCTTGTCAGAAATATTTCCCCTTCACAGCTTAGAATGCTGTCCTTAGAGGAAGTATCTTGGAACTTATGTATCCATACAGGGTCTGAATTGGTATCAATAGGCTTTTTCATAGCACATTCAATTGCCAGTGTTCGTCCTTCAGCAAGTTACACTGCAGTTTCTGAGTGACGCAAATGTGACCTGAGTAATGTAAGCCTTTTAAACTTAGGTAATCCACAGCATTTGCCTTGGACATGACTTGCAGAGCATTAGATGATTGCAGTATTCTGTATTGGTTGTATTTTGTGTTCTTTTTTATAATAATTGCTATCAATGATCTGCATTCTACAGTTTACTGCTTCATTACCATCTCTTGAATGTTCATGTGGCCAGTAGAAGTGAAGTAGCAATATAAAAAGAATTAAAAGAAAATTCATGAAACACTGTTTTAGGTGAATATAAGTTTTAAAAGAGCATTCAACAAAGGCTTAATCATTAATTATGGTATAGGTGACTTGCATATGAGAAGTTTCCAGTGATGTGGAAGCAAACACTAGGTTTTAGAGGGACATATGGTAACAAAATCTTATTTTCCTGGAAAGTCCATGGTTATTTCAACATACACCTTATTCTGTATGTGCTACAAGAACATGGCTTTGTATACACAAAATGAATTTGTTTGACTGGCCTACGTGCAGTCCAAATCTGTCATCTATGATGCATCATGATAAAGAGAATCAAGCAATGGCACTAACACATTTTGAGAGGCCTAAGTTCTCTAGTAAGGGCAGCACGGTGGCGCAGCAGGTAGTGTCGCAGTCACACAGCTCCAAGGACCTGGAGGTTGTGGGTTTAAGTCCCACTCCGGGTGACTGTCTGTGAGGAGTTTGGTGTGTTCTTCCTGTGTCCACGTGGGTTTCCTCCGGGTTTCCTCCTTGGTAGGTGGATTGGCGACTCAAAAATGTCTGTAGGTATGAGTGAGTGTGTGTGTGTGTGTGTGTGTGTGTGTGTGTGTGTGTCAGCCTGTGAAGGAGTAGTGCCCTCTCCAGGGTGTATTCCTGCCTTGCGCCCAATTCCTGGTTGGCTCTGGACCAACTGAGACCCTGAACTGGATAAGCAGTTACAGACAATGAATGAATGAATGAATGAATGAAAAAAGTTCTTTATTAAGCCAGAAGTGGCATGAATTTCACTTGAAAAACTTTAACAATTAATATCCTCAATTCCCAGATGAAAAAGCAATGTTATTAAAAGGAAAGTGTAACGCAGTAGTAAACATGCCTCTGTCACAACTTTTAGACTGTGTTGCAGCCATGCAATTCTAAACATGTTTATATTTACTTAATTCAATGATGTTGTTGAGTGAAAACATTGGAAGTCTTTGTTTGTGATTTTGTCTGTTAGTAAAAGCTTTATTTAAGTGTCTTAACTTTTCTGGAAGTGGGGTTTTTATATATAAAATAATAAATTTGATGACTGCAGCACACTGCAAACATTGCTAAGACAGCCAAAATAAAAATGAATAGTTTAAAAAAATATTCAAGTTGAATATTGAAATATTGAATATATGAAACCTGCCACTATAGTAAGCAGGTGCATTGGCCACAAGTAGTGTTGCTGTCACACACCTAAAGTGTTCTGGGGTTGTGGGTTCCAACCCCACCTCAGGTCACTGCCTGTGAGGAGTTTGGTGTGTTCTCCCTTGTCTGTTTTGGTTTTCTCTGGGTACCCTGGTTTCCTCCCAAAAGTCCACAAACAAATTAACGAATGAATGAACAAGTGAATGTGTGATTGTGTGACGCTCTCTGTCATGGAAGCTCTCTGCGCAGGGTCCATGGTGTTTTCCTGCATTGTGCCCAGTGATTCCAGGTGTACACAGGATACACTACAACCCTGAACTGAATAAAATAGCTACAGAAAAATTAATTAATAAATGACAGGGTATTAAAGAGCATATATTTAGACATATATAATTTATAAATAATCTTTAGTAACAATTTATAAATAAAACTATTTAAAAATATTTTAAAAATATGAGAATTTCAGAAGAGGTCAAGCCAGATATTCAGAAATTAGCTTTTTTTGGATATAAAGTTACACTGACATACTGAGATGTTTTATATTGAGCATTTCTTGTACATCCACAGGTGGACCTCTATTTATATGTCCAGATTGAACAAGTGCTACATGACCACGGTAGAGGGTCTTTAACAACTGAAGAGAAACACACCAGTGTTTGTAGTACTGCTCCTTGACTTTGGAATGACATGCACTGTCTCATTAGAAAATACTTATATTAATTGAAAACACACTTTAAAGTTCCACAAGAGACAAGTTGGTCATTAAGGAAGATAAAAGGTGATCCAAGTGTTTCCATTATTATAGTGCTCTTTCTACTTCCTGCCATATCTTCTGCTGCTCTCTCGCTCTCAGCAGAGTTCAGGACAGCTGTAAGCATGTGAAAGGTTCTTGTGAGATACACACACACACACACATACACACACTTGGCCTTTACCTCAGAGCCGGACACACTGCTATCAGGTGGATCCCGATATAGTTGGCAGCAGCCAAGACTTGAGAGAGAGAGACTCAACAACAGGGGGACGTCATCACCTGACCCTGGTTCTGCACTCAATCTCCAGCAGCCTCTTGGGAAACACTGATCTGAAGACAGGAGAGAGAGAGAGAGAGAGAGAGAGAGGGGGGGGGGGGGAGTGAGAAGCATATCAAGGTTGCTGAATGTTTCTTACTGAAATGTTTTCAATACTAATATGTGTTATTAATTTTGTTCTTATTGATTAATAGTTTGAGCTTCTAGGAAAATCTCAGAGAAAAGCAGCACATGAGAATCTTTGCTGAATTAAAATGTTCTGAAGTAAACAAAGGCATTCAGATGTGAATGGTTTGATGCTAATTTTAGAATTTGGAATTCTGGGATTCTGGCAGAAGAAATTAATGATTATTAGGAAGGTTTTACACAGAATGGTAATTCACTGCCTAATGCAGGAGACATAGTTTTATGACAGTTTTGGCCTAAGGGATTAAAACAATGCAATAAATTTGTAAGCTACAAAAGTCTTATTTGAGCCCAAAAAAGCATGACCACAGTTATTGATATACATCCATGTTGGCTAAGAAATTAAGATAAATGACAGCATATAAATATAAAATTTAAAGTATATGCATATAAAAAGGAGAGGCAGGAAATTAAAATATGCAACAAAAAATGGAAGAATGTGTTATGTGCATATGAATTGGTAAGTGTGTGCAATAAAAGGCAATGAAGAGTGTATCATCAAATGTAACATACTTTATAAAACATAGTGGCTGATTAAGCACTGTTAGACATTTAAATATTCTTGAGCCAAAATCCACAAGTGCATGTTTTATTTAAGAATTTAAAAGCAAACAATGTGTGTGTCTGTTGGAGCTCAACACCGTGACATTCTTGTGTCAGTGGATGTCTTTCAGAAGTCCCACATTAATCATATCTTACCTTTCTAAATATTATGTATTAAAAATTAAATGTGTAGGTTCCCTGACCATTTTGGAAGGAAAATTAAATGTTTGCATATTATTTACACAATATTTACACTGTAGACACTCTTATGACACTGCTTTCCACCACAGAAGAAATTGCTAATCAATATCTTGTTAAGTTGGTAAGTCTATATTCAATGAGGACCCTGATAAAATACATACATACTGGCATCTCAAACATTCAGTTATACAGACATTGAAATAAATCCATGGTGTGTCTTAAACATACACCTGAGAGTTGTTTTTAATGTGATACACATCTGTAAATTAGTTAGAAAAGAGAGAGAGAGAGAGAGAAAGAGAGAGAGAGAGACTGCAAGATCCATTCTCAGTTCTGAAAATTAAAATGGATAACTACACTCCACAGGGATGAATTCTCCAATGTTATCTTTAAGACCCTCCACGACATAAAGTCTACACACCTGTAACCCACAAAGTTTATTCAAGAAATTTGATCTAAAATACATGTATCCTCCTTTGGGGAGATTCAGAAAGGGGCTCTGCTGTAATGATAATACACAGAAGATACACAATGTAATAACAGAATAAGAACAAATCTCTGGTCTGTGTCAGGTGGGAGGCTTATATGTGCTTCATCAATCATCTGCAGTTTAAGTGCCCAACAAAAACCTTTTAAAACTAATTCTGTATCATTATACAGCAGAGTTAAACCAACATTTTCATCTTTAAAAGATAAAATAACACAGACGCGTTGTCTGGAGCCTAATTCTAAAGCAATTTTCCTTCATACTCCTGTGTTTTCACAGTAAAGTGGTATCTAATTAAAGTATGTTATTAAACGTTTTGTTTCCAAGCATAATTCCTTTTTCCCAAAAATGAGGTAAAGTGAGCAATGAAGACAGCAGATCTACTTGCTCTTTTCTCTGCCATATGCAGGTGTTGCAAGACCGTCATCAGCTAAAAACCATGAACTGGTTACAGTCTTTTTCATTTCCTGGTTAGATATCACTTTACAGCACGAGGGTCGTCAAAATAAGATTAAGCCCTTAATAAGGTGAACTTTTCAAAGTGGAGCTATTCATTACCCAAAAGGATTTGATTAGCACATTACTTCAGTGTCTGAGACCCAAGTTAGCTGAGCCCAGACCCTGCCTGTGGCCAAATGAAAAGAATCCTTGGAAAAAAACTGATCCTTCATTATTCACAGCAACAGTTCTGATACTGTTAGAAGAAAAGCTTGTTTTTCATCTTAATGCTTTCACAGAGGAACATGAGTGATACAGCCTTTTTTCATCTAAAGCCAAACGCTGCTCTGTTGTCAGATGCTTTTGTGGGATCCATAGCTCTTCCACTGTTGTTCATAAACACAGTCAGTTGAAAAAATAATTCTCTCAATATGCATAGCTGCTGTTTTGAATACAACATCTGGCTAAGTACATATTAGTTATGCAAAACCTCTTGCAGAAGTTAGATATGCTATATTTATTTCTCTTCAAAATAGCAGATTATTTGAAGAATGACTTTATTAAGGTAGAGCCAGGCTGTTGTATATAAGAATTCCTGCAGGCAAATCCATTTGTAATAGCGAAACTATTCCAATTTCAGTCAATTCCAAGGTTCAAAACACAGTTCCAAAAACACAAGGCATACATTTCTTTCCCACCTACACTTAAATGCAGGAATTGTAATGGTAAATAAATTGAAAATGGGTAAGTGGCAGCTTGTAATTTATTTGCACAAGATGAGGTATGACTTTACAAGGGTTCGTGTGGACTGAAGCTGATACAATTCCAGGGAATTGTTGAAGTCTTGACTTTTGCACAAGAAGCTCTATTTCACACAATTGGGCAGATTTTGATAAATGTAATAAAATCAAAGTATATGTGATTTGTTAATTTTCTTGAAACTTTATGTAATATGTACAAGAAAATATGTCCAGTGTTTTCTTGACCAACATTTTAGAACTACAATTTTAGAATTGTTGATGCTTGCAACACATTCCAAAAGTGTTGAGATAGAAGCATGTGTTACATCACTCTTTAATAGACTGTTCAATTGTTTGGAATCGTTAGCCACGCCTTAGACATTGTTATACTCCCATGAAAGAAGTTCTTTGTGTCTTTGCTGAAAACAATCTGGATGGTCTTTAGCTAGGAGAACTCCATTTCCATTCTTCCCAAAACCAAAATTATATATGAACTAATTTGACCGCAGTGTGTGTTTTGGACTACCTGAGGTATCACGTACAGATGATAACACTTCTGCATAGATTTGATGCATGGCTTCTCCTTCCATAATAGAATGTCAGGTTGCATTTCTTGATGCAGATGTGGATTGTTTTAAGTGAGGGTTCCAAGGTATTTTTCACAGCAGAATGACCATCCAAGGGCTCAACGTTCACACATGTATTTTAAAGCATTACCCTACATGGAGATTTCCTGAATCATTTTACAATATTATTTTTGTAAATGGTGATTTAATGGAGAATGGTGCACTCTTGCATTGAGAAACACTTCTTTTGATCGATTTAAAAATTCTTTCTTCAATATTTTGGCACAAATTGGTGAAACATTTTACTTGCATATATTAGAATGTGTCAAAATGTTGTAACTTGAAAAGTTGCTTCCAGCAAAACCGAGTATGTTGCAGTAATCAAATTAAATTTACAAATAATCAAATTATATTTACAAAAAACATACAAGTTGTTCAGTGAAAACACTGAATATTTTCTTTTGTCAGTTAAATACATAATCAAGGGAATTAACAAATCACAGATTCTTTTTCTTTTTCTGAATAAAATTCTTGTGTTTCTTAAGGAGTCTCTGAATTGTTCTTACATTACATTAAAAACATTATGTGCCAGATACATTTTATTACAAATTTCATTTTTTGACTTTTTGGTTTGTCTAAAGCAGACATATTCACATGTAAGTTCATGGAATTGTGAATTGATTCTTGACTTTCTGAGGTGCAAGTTTAAGTTTTCAGAAAGGAGTGCTGTATGTAATTTATTTAATCTTCAGATAAATTAGCTAATGCACCTTGCAAGCATATTTAATGGCAGCCAGGTGATGGAGCAGTGATGTTACTGCCGCACAGCTCTGTGGCATGGGGGTCTGATGTTCAGTCCTTGTTTTAAGTGCAGAGTGTTTTCCCTGTGTCTGGCAAACAACCACTGGGGGTTGCACTTGTCAGTGCACTCCTAATTCTGTTTCCAAGACCAGAGGGATCGGGAGGGTTGTATCAAGAAAGACTTCCAGCATAAAACTTATGTCAAGCTGACTGTGTGGAACAGCTGATCTGCTGTGGTGACCCCTCACAGGAGCATCCAGAAGTGGAATAACAACTTACAAGCATACAGTACATGCTGTACAAACCACATGAAAACCAACCAAAGCCAACAAAATTAAACCATCAAGGTGTTTTGCCTCTTTTCTTTAAAACTATTAATTTGTTTGTTTATAGTTTTATTCTGTTTCCCAGACTTATGTTTCTTCTATAATGAAAGACAGATACATGTGCTGGTCATAAAATTAGAATATCATGAAAAAGATTATTTATTTCAGTAATTCCATTCAAAAAGTAAAACTTGTATATTATACTCATTCATTGCACACAGACTGATATTTCAAGTGTTTATGTCTTTTAATTTGATGAATATAACAACTAATGAAACCCCCAAATTCAGTATCTCAGAAAATTACAATAGTACTTAAGACTAATGCAAAAAATCATTTTTAGAAATGCTGGCCAACTGAAAAAGTATGAACATGAAAAGTATGAGCATGTACAGTACTCAATACGTAGTTGGTGCTCCTTTTGCCTGAATTACTGCAGCAATGCGGCATTGCATGTAGTCAGTCTGTGACACTGCTTAGGTGTTATGAGAGCCCAGGTTGCTCTGATAGTGGCCTTCAGCTTTTCTACATTGTTGGGTCTGGCGTATTGCATCTTCTTCTTCACAATACCCCATAGATTTTCCATGGAGTTAGGGTGAGGCGTGTTTGCTGGCTAATTAAAAACAGGGATACCATGGTCCTTAAACCAGGTACTGGTAGCTTTGGCACTGTGTGCATGTGCCAAGTCCTGTTAGAAAATGAAATCTGCATCTACAAAAATCTGAACTGCAGCAGGAAGCATGAAGTGCTCTAAAACTTCCTGGTAGATGGCTGCGTTGATCTTGGACCTCAGAAAACACAGTAGACCAACACCAGCAGATGACATGGCACACCAAACCATCACTGACTTTGGAAACTTTACACTGGACCTCAAGCAATGTGGATTCTGTGCCTCTCCTCTCTTCCCCCAGACTCTGGGACCTTGATTTCCAAAGGAAATGCAAAATTTACTTTCATCAGGGAACTTAACTTTGGACCACCCAGCAGCAGTTCAGTCCTTTTTGTCTTTAGTCCAGGCGAGATGCTTCTGATGCTGTCTTGTTCAAGAGTGGCTTGACACAAGAAATGCGACAGCTGAAACCCATGTCTTACATATGTGCGTGGTGATTCTTGAAGCACTGACTCCAGGTGCAGTCCAGTCTTTGTGAATCTCCCCCACATTTTTGAATGGGTTTTGTTTCACATTCTTCTCCAGGGTGCGGTTATCCCTAGCGCTGGTACACTTTTTTCTACCACGTCTTTAACTTCCCTTCACTTCTCTATTAATGTGCTTGGACACAAAGCTCTATGAACAGCAGCCTCTTTAGCAATGCCCTTTTGTGTCTTGCTCTACTTGTGTAAGCAGACTTCCCCATGATTGTGTAGCCTACAGAACGGAGACGGAGTGCCTGAGTGTGGCACCAGGTGTCTTCAATATTGAACCTTTACACAATGTTGTCATTTTCTAAGATACTGAATTTGGGGTTTTCATTAGCTGTCAGTTATAATCATCAAATTAAAAGAAATAAACACTTGAAATATATCTGTCTGTGTGTAATGAATGAGTATAATAAACAAGTTTCACTTTTTGAATGGAATTACTGAAATAAATCAGTTTTTTCATGATATTCTAATTTTATGACCAGCACCTGTAGATTAATCCAGATGCAAACCGATGGTGTTGCAAACCGCAGAACAATAGCATTGCATTATTTGTTGCACAAAATACATCAAACATTGGAAAGTCAAGGTTTTATTTCAAAATTCAATTTTAATTTAATCAGCACATGTTTTTCTCAGGTTGAAAGTTTGAGTCAAGGTTATAGCAAAATACCAAATTATATGGATGCGTATGCTGTCAAAGAATATATGGATGTGCATGTTGTGAACTGCAAATAAAGTAAAATATCACTGTGTATAATCAGGTCTAAATCTTTGGAACAAGCTCTCAACTCACAAATGCCTGGAATGGGAAACCCATTACTTTTTTAAATCTGCTCCTATCCCTAAATAGAAGATGATGCCCAGACTAATCAAAACTTGCAATGGAGAATTTCAGATGCCAGTATAAATTGGCACACCAATAACTGTGCACAATTTGCTTCTAAAAATGTTCCAAATCAAAGTGTAAAAATGGTGGAGGTAATGGCGCCTGGAAGCCTTTTATAAATGTGGAACTATCTAATGGGAAACACAGCAGTGTGTATTCTAGGAAGGCACACTCCTAATCCTTTGTTCTGTCTAAAAGGTAGCCAAAAAAACAAAACAAAATAGACCCTGATTGATCATGCATAAGTGTGTGTGTGTGTGTGTGTCCGTCCACTGGAACTGATTATATTATGTGGTTTTTGAAATCCTAAGACAAATAGTTCCTGATAGACTACTGCACTCTCACTGCCAGATCCTTGGAGGTTTTTTAGACTGAAACTGTGCCCTACCAACATGGCCAACATGCAGAAATGTTGCACCACTCTGACATGTGAGCTAGAAACAGTTGTGCGATATGATAAACATAACCCTGAGTGGCACTGGAAGACTTTGTTTGGGTTTGAATCAGTCAGCCTCAAAACATAGGGCTGGCAATATGAGGATGAATGACTGTGTGAAAAGATAAAAAGGGTGAGAGAGATAGAGAGGCTGTGGAAAGACATGGAAGGGGATTGTTAGGGGAAAGAAAAGTTGGGGAAAAATAAGATTTGGTGTTTGCAAGCGTTTTGCTGAGACACTGTTTTTCACACAGGGCCATGTAGGCATGGATATATTTTCTTAAATATAAAATAAAAACCTTAATTTAAATACTGCATTTTGTGTTTACTTGTGTTGCCTTTGACTAAAATTTAAATTTGTTTGATGATCTGAAACATTTAAGCATGACAAACATGCAAAAAACATAAGAAATCATGAAGGGGGCAAACACTTTTTCACACCACTATACTTGATACAGTCAGAGAGCTAAAACAAGAGAACCTCAAGTGTCTCTGCATAAAACCAAGTAATAAAGAGGCAGACTTTTATTTTAACTGTTGTGCTGTGTGATTTATTTTATCACCTGTTTCAGTTCTTAGAATCGTTATGAATTAACAAAAAGATTTGTCCTGTTAATAGTCAGCAGTGACTAATATTCATATTTGGCTAATGGCAGTCGGGCTAAACTAGGCTTGCATAGTTTTATTTTTTCTTGTTTACCTTAAAATTACGGTATAGATTCCATGCAAAATCATAAATTGGGCTTAATACTTGGTACAGTGACACTGTTGGTCTGGAGTGGAAAAACCTTGGGTGTATGTGACAGTCGATATAAAATTTATTGTAATTCATCTTTGGCCATTTCTGTTGTATTCATCAGTGTCAGACTAATTAATGACATTCTATTAAAATGTGCCGGTTAAGCATGAGTCTTGAAATGATAACAGGACATTATAACCATAATAAATCATGGTACTTTTATTTTTGATACTTACATACATTTGAAGGTAAATACTTTTGCACTTTTACTACTCTGTGGTTTAGGCAAATGTCAGTTGCAAAATACAGGGGCATCATGTCCCTTCCCTGGAAAACATGGTGGGGTAGTGTTTCCCCGAATTCCCTCCCCACTACACTCTCCACGACTAGCCCATGTCTGTGCACCCTTAAAGTAGGCAGAATGTCCAATAATGGTGTTAAACCAATGAAGTACAAGGTGTTCCTTCTGATATCTATGTGAGCCAATAATAAAATAGAGAAATGTTTAAGTAGTTCGCTCCAAAAAGGTGGACTTTTAAGTGTCCATTCAGGGACTTCACCAGAGGGCAGACCGAGAGCTAAAATAACACACTGTCCATCCTAAAGTCAAAGTTTGGTCACCCTAGTGGGACACCAGTGTACTCTTGCCTGGAACTGGTATCAGATAAGGATTTGTTTCAGCTGTCTCCTGAGCTATGTCCCAGGGCATTATCTGTAATGCTCTTGCAGATGAGAAAGCACTATACAAAGAAAATGTGAACTGATTTAAATGAACTGTCCATCGACATGCCTTCTAGTGACTAAGCTTTAGGTTATGGCAAGCAGATAGCATGGGTGACTAGATGGTCACTGTCTCCTGTGACCTTGATCTCTATATCCCAAAGTAACGGCATAAACATTCACTTGCACATGGGAATGTCAAGCCCAGGCAGATTTAGGGTAGTCGGGAATCTTTTATGGACTCTGCAGGACTGGAGAATCAACATTGCCCGCTGGAAAGACAGGCAGAACATCTGTCCAAGGGACTGAACTGGACAATTCACGCTTTTACAGACTCTTAAACAGAGCAAAAAATGAAAGAGGGAGAGAAAGATGGAGCTAGGGACTAAGAGAACGAACCATGGCCATGAGTCAACGATCTGCTGACAGATGTGGCGTTCATTGTTCATGGGTCCTGCCTTTCTGTCGGTCTTTGGGTTCACTTGTGGGTCTGGTGTGATTTTCCTTATGTGAGTTCATGGCTCGTGCTCCGTGAGGGAGAGGATCCTTGGCCTTCCAGCATGTTCCTGACGTGAGGATCATGAGAACATCCTGAGCTGCCTGCTAAAAAGAACCCAAAGAAACTTCGCAGAGCCAAGTTGGGTGCAAACATCACTTATAAAAATTCTAGCCATGTGAAAACTGCTGTTTAAGTGTCCATTCTGAGGGAGCAATCATCTTTTCCCTTCAAATAAATCATAGAAAATGACCACACAATCATTATAATGAATCATTAAGCAAAGTACTTGTACTGATGCAAAAGCCTCAAACCACCACATTAAAGGATAAAAGCATAGTTAAAAGTGATACAAATGCATCCGTTGCCAAAGCCCATTTCTTAAATAAGGATGCATCATTATCACAAACATAAAGAGGTCTGTTATCCTTTTTGACTCATCTGAATGCCTTTAAAAGAAAAAAAGCACCCCCTCCACACAAAAATGAATGATTATGATTCGTGATATGTTTTTAACAGGTAGTGTGACAAACACAGCTCCAATTTAAATAAATGAGATGGGAATGATCAGAAATAGGACACTGAAATAAGACAAACTGCAGGTTTTTGATCATGGACCTGTGATCACATATTATCATGAACTTTCTTTTTTACCTTAGTTTTCTTCCCCTTCATGAACACTTTCACTATTCTCAAGGTTGTGAATCACCATGAAGGTCTATGTGAAAAACAGAGAATGAAGGGTTAATGTGATACTCATAGTAATGGTGGGGGTGGGGGCACCAAAAACTCGTTTGTTAGCATAGCTCATTCCATTTTTCAACAGCATAGATTGTTTTTGTCTTTTATCTGAACAGAGCATGCATACTCTGTAGGCCAAATTGGACTCGACTCGGGTAACTGTGAAAACATAAATGTAAATGTAAATGGAACTGGAACCTGGGATGACGTCAAACGAAACAAATGAAGCCTGCCACAGTTCTGACATATTGAGGTATGTCAGCTACGGCACCTGTCATCATTAACGTCAACATGGACTATTTTAATGGAAAGGTTTTAATGGAATTCTGCTTCCATGATCCGCACTGGATTAGGCATGACATTTAGTGCCCACTGTGGTGCGATTTTCCCTGGAGTTTTCATATGCGCCCACTCCATTGTGCGGCGTTCACTAATTGCGATTAAAATGTCAAATGAAAATGAGTGGAATCAAATGAACACCACAAATTGTTTCCAAGTTTCTCATGGGCACAGTGCTGGCAGGTGCAAACAAGATAAATGAAATCAATTCTACACAATAAAAGGTCAATTTTCTGAGACTTTCCCTTATTTACTACTCACACATGAGCATTAATTTTCTTCAGGGTGATTTCAGCGTAATTATTCTCAGTAATTCTCATAGGTGACCAATTGTTTTGTACATAAAATGTTTCTAAAAGGCAACATATATTGAGGGTACTAGAAATAAGTAAAAGACATGTTCTCCTGAAACACTGAATCTCAGGGAATTATGTCAGAATTTCCTCTTAAATTATAAATTTCTCTTCCTCTATTTTCCCTTACAGTGTCTCTTTGGAGAACTGCTTTAAGTGCTCTTATTTGGCAGTATCTCAGAGAAACCACATGAAACTGAATGAAACAACTTAATATGAAAGGGGGTAATAGAGGAGCAAGGAAAAGACTGCCTTCAACCATCATACCATCTCTCCTTCACGACACAGCATCCTCAGCCACCATATGGCAAAGTGCTAGAGTTTAGGGATAGGCCATAAATCCCCTTTGAATTGCATTACAGTCTTGGACATGGCTAGAAATCTGACCAGAACCTTGACAATCAGAGCACCCTTGAGTCATATATTACCCACCTGCCAAATGTCAGCTACCCTAGCTGGACACACAACAGATGGTTTATTTTTTATGTTCATGTTTTTTTTTTGTCTACTAAATACCTACCAAGAGTATATATCATCAGGTAGTTTAGGAAGGGAAACAGAATGAAGGGTAAGTGATCTAATGTCATCTACTAGCTTTTATCCTTTCTGTATATACAGCAAGATGCACCTAAATATGCTATAAGTATAATGTACAGCTGGATTGCATTTTTAGTTCTCTAAAAGTAAAAGCAAGTCATTTTGTCATTTCATGGTATCTGATCTGTAGTATTAAAAATGACTATTTAAATTTTATATATATTTTTAAATTAAATAAACAAAAATGAAATATTAGTACACTATATTCACAAATGCTTACATTAAAATCACCATCTTTAAATCTTTGGAACTATAACCCAGGCATACTTTTGTGTACAATGTTACCCTCAAGAACAGAACAAATTAATGCACATGCTTTTGCAGGGCTTTTTCCTTGATGGAACTCATAATAAATACGGGGATGAATAAACTATTCTCCTTTGTCATTATCAAACAATTTAGTTTAGTTTAATAAGATTAATAATATTGATGATCATTTTAAAATCATGCAACTTTTACCATAAAATGAGAAAAGAGCATGGAAATATTTGAATTTTCTGTAAAGAAACATTTAAAAATGTATTTGTACACCATATGTTAGATAATATATCTTACAAAAACTTGTTAATACAAAGCTGTTACAAATAGATGTGTAGCACTTGTAGGAGTCACAATGTCTATGGAACAAATACAAGCCTCTTATCTACAAACCCATTTTGAAAGAAGTTGGGACATTGGGCAAAAATGTAAATAAAAACAAACTGCAATGATGTGCAAATCATTTAATTCCTATGTTTAATTTAATATAGTAGAAGTACAAACTTTTGAAATTGAGAACGATTAGTGTGGATTAATTTAGCTCGTGGAATCTTACTAAGGAGCCATGTTGTTGTAATCCATGTAGAACATGGATTGGCCCCTTCTCACTGAAATAAACAAGGTCTTTCCAAAAAAAGACATTGTCTGGATGCCATCATGTTGCTCCAAAACCTATATATATATCGTCCAACATTAACGGTCATAGATGTGCAAGTCACCCATACCATGTGCATTAATGCTGTCTCATACCATCATGCATGCTGGCTTTGAACTGTGCGCTTAAAACAAAATGTGTGGTTCCTTTTTAGCTCAGAGGACACAGCATTGATGATTTCCAAAAGGAATTATGAATTTTGATTTGTCAGACACAACACACTGTCCAATGGAGATCAGGCCCATAAAAATGCAGCATTTATAGATCCTGTTTATATATATTTTCTTCTTTGCGTTTGCAAGTTTTAACTTTTTCATTCATGGATGCAGCGAAGAAGAACTGTGTTCACAGACACTGGTTTGGGCAGTGATTCTGAGGACCCAAAGACCACATCCAGCCAATATTTCTTTTGGGTCTTGTCCATTCCCTATAGAGATTTTTCTGAAGTCCCTGAATCTTTGAATATAATGTGCCATACATGATGAAATCACAATTTTTCACAGAGCAGTGAACCCCACCCTATCTTCTCTCCAACCCATCTTTTCTTCGGAAAAGACTATCCTATTGCTGATTTTTTTAAATCATTAAACACATTTACCAGTCTTTGGTTCCCCAACCAGCTTTTTTTTATGTGTTGCTGGCAGCAAATTCAAAATGGGCAATAAATAAATTTCACAGTTTCAACGGTGAAATATTATCTTAGATATATTTTCAATGAAAATTAGATTCTGTTTTTTTCAAGTATCCTATCTTTTCTGGAAATGGGGTTGTTAACCAATGGAGCATTTTCCATCAAATGACCTTAATCACAATTTAATGATAAAACTATGCAGAACTTTACTTTTAGATGGAAATCTACTTTCAACTTGTGGAACAGACAAATCCATCTTCCATCTGTTAAAGGAGTTTATTTCAGTGTGCTGTGTACTTCATTACACTGTATTCTTGGGTTGTTCTCGATGTGAACATGGTTGGGAAAGACAACAAATTACACACTTCCATGCTGCTGAAACAGTCTCCTGCCTGAGGCCATGACACTCATGTATCAGTGAAAGAAAAGTCCTTGTTACTCTGAGGGCTGTGGAGTATAATATTACATTATAAAAAGGAACCAGTGTTCACACTTATAGTCTAAAACACTTCAAGGCACTTGTCAGCACTGAAAGCTAATGAATGGCTGATTGATAGCAGTGGCTTTCATTAATTTGCTGGCACAGTTGGAATCGCAGTTGGGCCTGCACATGCTTGTGCTATGGAGTTGGCTTCCAGCTTGGTCATTGTCAGCAGCATTAATCGCTCCTCCTGACAAGACCCAACTGAGTGAGAGCTTTCCGTGCTGTAATTAAGTGTCAAATCCACAGAAGCGGCCATAGAATGGTGGTGAAGTTCCTGAAGAGAACCACAGGAGAGAGGTGAGATCACAACCCCCACCCCACACACCCCCGCGCTCCCCAAACCCCGGAAAAATCAAATCTGCTATTAATGGAAGCCATTTGGGGTGTAAGGGAAACCTGAAATAAGGATTTTTTTTTGGAGGGGTACATACATGTGTTGGTGTTTCAGAGGTCAAGAGAACCCCTCGAGTGTTCAGACAGGAGAACAGCTTGATCCTCAGCATTAAAAAAATAGATGTGTTTCTATCCTTCCTAACAGGAGGATGAGTGGTCAGACAACTGGTTTCTCCATTACATTTCATTGGAGTCCAAAGACAAATAGAGAAAAAAGGGACTATCCATAAGCCCCTTGGAATACTTGATATAATAACATAGGAAAATTGGAGGCACACCTGTGCAGAAAAGTGTGCAGAAAGGAGGTGGCTCAAAAGAGGCCCACATTAATGTTTTTTAAATGTTTTTTGATGGTTCTGGGAATGCTATCAAAAGGTCAGCGGGAGACGAACACTCTCCCTTGGCTTGGCAGCTTGGCTCCGTAATGAGAGCTGACCCGTTTCCTCCTGAACCAACACTTTTTACTTTCCTTCACAGGATGCCGTGACCTGATGGAGTTCACAAATTACCAGCTCAGCACACCCTCTTTGACCGTTTCTTAAATGAAGAGGAAAACCCGACTGTGCGCCCCCTAAAACTGCCTTCAAATCTGTTCAAAACAAGAGGAAAACAAAGCACAACAGATTTCTCCACTTGTGCCTTGTTTGGGTTTCTCTGATAATAGTAATAGAATACAGCATTCACAGAACAGAGGAGAGGATGTTTTGTCATGTAAATATGCCTTTTGTTTGGAAGAACACTGTGTTGCTGAAGGGACAAGGGGCTTTGGTTTTGGTAATTAATGCCACCACATGCTTCAGAAATTTCTTGTTATTACCCTCCCATTAGGGTGAAGTGGAATTCTCTGCTTCATTTGAGAAGCAAAGCAGCACTCACAAGACCAACTGCTGCGATGTGTTTCTGAAAGCTATTAGAGGGTGGAGATGGTGAATCAGCAGTGCTGTGGCAACATTGTAGCGTGTGGCTGTGTGTATAACTGAAAATAGGAGGGGTAAGAGATCTAGACAACAAAGAGCAAGTGAGAAAGGAAAACAGAAATGATGAGAGAAGTTTAAGGAAGAGGTTCCCAACCACTGGCCTCCCTGACCTAGTCTGTGGAAACAACTGATCAGTACCAGGCTGTATATACACTACATGGCCAAATGTTTGTGGACAACTTTTCATCCAACATGTCTTCTAAAATGAGGGATATTAATCAAAAGATTGCCCTCCCTTGCTACAGCATTTATCAGCTTTAAAGTTAAGTATACAGTTTTAATCAGAATACACTTTTTTATAAAGTTCTTACAATGTTTCCTCACCATTTGCTAGCTGTACATTCTGTTTGCATGCTTGAAACTGGTCTAATGTGTTTACGAAGGCCCGCATATCTCAGTATGATATGTTAGGCTCTCTATCACTCTCAGTGCTAATAACTGAGGTATCTGGAGTTTTTTTAGACATTAGAGAGAACTCCAAATGTTGAAAATAATGACTCTACATGAGGATATTGCTATATTCCTGCTCCAGACTTGGGTAATTATTTTTGTTTTGAATAAATTAAGGTGGAATTTCTTCAGACAGCTAACTGGATAAAAGTAAACACAGACACAAAATGCTACAAAACTAAACAAATCTATTTAAAAATGAGTTTCTGTGTTCAAATAGTGAATAAAATATTTCAGAAAACTTAAACTTCATTCATTCTCTGTAACTGTTTATCCAGTTCAGGGTCCCAGTGGTTCTAGAGCCTACCTGGAATCACTAATGGACACTTTTGAGTAGCCAATCTACCTAACCAATGTGTAGTTTTGGACTGAAGGAGAAAGCAAAGCTTCTGAATGTAAAAAAACAGGGAGAACAGTGTAGACATCACCTATAAAACACACAAATGTATGTGAGGTCAGGTACCAATTTGGTTTTTTAGTTCTGGATCAAAATAAAACACTCCAACTCGAACTCTGGAAAACACAGTTCCATTTTTATAGGCATTAAGTATAATGATTTTAGGAACATGTGCAGTTACTTGAGAGGGTGTTGCACATAAAGTTAATTTTCATGTTGATTTTATTTTTTTTATGTTTCTACCGAAACATTTGCAAAATATTGCTTTGTGAAAAGTGTCTGTGCAGTTAAAGAGGTTGTAACCCTATAATTAATTGGAAGAAGTTAAGTAGGCTGGAGAAAGGCAAAACCTATAGGAATTGCAAATTAGAGAGAGGAATAAGAAAGTATGAAGGAAAAGAAAAAGGAATAGAAAAATAAATTGTGATAGATAGATACCATTGAAAGGGATCTAACTGAGGTCATTATTAATAATATCACTATTAGCCACTGAGGAACCATGATGGCTGTAGTATGAATGCAATTATCAAAGGTAAACTAAAGTAACTGATCTGATATTTTATGGTGTTCTGGGAGGCTAAGGATCAGGAAAAACTGCAGAGAATGGAAAGAACTTTCCTGCTGTTAAATTGCTGTTTAATGACAGAGATTTGAGGTTTGGGACTTCAGGTTTTGCCATAAATGGCTTTTCCAAAAAGCATTTTGAAACTCTCAATGGCTATTATGGTTAAGAGTATGAATAAAGATTATGGCTAAGTATTGTAAAATATAAAGTATTCCAAGTGCTTAGAGAATGATTATGCAACCTTTGATGGCCTTCACCCTTCAGGCCTGTGAGTACTGAGGCAATTAGTAAATGAATGCAAATAGTTAACCATAATGATATTTTGATTTATTACTCATAATAGCCATTCCTATATCATGCAGATTCTGGTCTGTTTTGATGTACAGGTTCGTTGCAAGGTCAAATATGATTTTCCATCTGATTCTGAAACTTTTATTTTTAATATTTCAATTAATAAGATGTAAACAGTCATTCACACTGATTTGATATCAAATGCTTCATTCTAGAAAAATATCACAGTGACGTCTAGAAAAGTAATAACGCCTTCCACCAGAGGCTTTGTCACATGACTGCATCTCACCAATCAAATGTAGCCACTCATGACGTTTGACTCAGTTTCACCAAACAAACAAAGCCAAGCTATCACATGACCACACACAAAATCAAACAGGCAGAAAAGAACACTGAAGGACAATACAATGGCAGAGACTGTGTGCATTTCGCAACAACCCAAAAAGAAACAGGACACCTGGCCCAACATAGAATAAGTTATTGTGGTTAAATTTAATTTATGTTACTTTATAAAGATTTAATGTATTATTAATTTTGTTTTTTAAGAGATATTCTCTAGCTCTGAATTTGTTCATTTGTTCATGTCTGTGGGGCTGTCCGAGAAGCCAGCCTGGGCACAGCTCTAGGGATCGGCCCCAAAGTCCTCGGGGCTGACCTACGTACACGACTTGAAGCGGCCGGGGCCACAGTCATGGGTGCAGAAGCGGACGGGGGAGCCACCATCACAGGAACTGGAGTGGTGGTTGCCGCCAACACGGGGACAGAAGGGTCCGTGGAAGTCGCCAACACGGGGACAGGAGCAGCCGTGGAAGCTGCCTTCTCGTGTACAGGAGCGGCCTTGGAAGCCGCCTTCTCGGGAACAGGAGCGTCCATGGAAGCCGCCTTCATGGGGACAGGAGCGGCCTGGGTGGCCGCCTTCACGAGGACAGGAGATCCTGCAGCGACATCCTCAAAAGCAGGGGGACCTGCAACGACTTCCACGGAGGCAGGAGCTTGTGCTGCTCGCAGGGCACATGCTGGAGCTGTAGAGGGTTTAGGGGGTCTGATGGGTGCACTCTTGAGAGCTTGAGAGATTTCTTCAACCATGGATCCCCCAGAGTTGCGCACCTGTTAGCCTCACCTCCGTTGTCCTGAGGTTGGAGGCTAACAGCCCCTACCCTTAACACCCCCCCCCCAAAAAAAAAAATTTCACTCATCAGTGATTCACTGAATAAAGCCCATTAAGCTTCTTCCTTTCAAATGCTTTGTCTACTGCATCCTCAAATGGAACGGTTAACTATATGAAATAAACTATCAATTTACTTTCAGAGTACAGCACCATATCTAGCCTCAGTGTAGTTAATGCAGTGCACTCTGGGACCTGCAGTTTTTTACTTACGTCCACCAGCAATTTCCGATCACATGCTTTGCCCCATCTACCAATATTTATAGCCTGTGTACGCTCTCAAATACATTCACCCTCATGCACAAACCTAATCACTTTCCTACTACAACCACTCGTTAATGCATTTACCTCAAAGCGTTTGCTGTCCAACAAGCATGATAAAACACTTTGCACCTGATTATGTCTCCATGTATACCTTCCCTGGGACAAACTAATCTTACAAGCTGATAGAATATGCATCAGCATGCCAACCCCTATACATAATCTACAACTAGGGTCTTCACCTACCCACTGTCCAAGATTTTGTGGAGTTGGAAGGACATCATATGTTGCTCCAAGCAAAAACATAATACGACTTGCCTCCATCACCCACACTTCTTGCCAAGTGATCTTCCGCTTCTCTAGTTTCTCCCAGCAAAGACACTGGCCTTGTTTTACCTGTGATGCTGCTGTTGCGCAGCATGCCTCTTCTTCCTGACTGTGAATAAATCTAGTCATCATTTGCCGTCTCTCTGGTGATGTAGCCTTGCTAAATGCTTTCCACAAATCACCTGACCCAAGGCCCGTTCTTCCACGTTGCACTTAGCCATTAGTTTCCCTTAACTCTAATGAGCTTCTGGCTACCATCACTGCCACTCGTAGTGCCACAACTTGGTCAGTGTCATTTAGCGCTGCACTATACCATCTACCTAAACTCTTCACTTGTCTCTCTAGTACTGTAGGAATCATTTCTCCTTTCATCCTAAAAATTTCCTTTACAAGTTTTCCTTTGACAATTGACAGACTTCAAGACTTGCTCAATTTAACTTTCAGCCTAGCCAATCTTAGATTATCATTTAATATCCCCAGCAACTGCAAAGCAGAGTACTCATGAGATGCTTAGATGCTCTGATTACTACCTCCATCACCATTGTCAATGCTAATGGTGAAATCATACAGCCAGACATTATACCTATTTCTAGCCGCGGCCAAGATGTAACAAATTCCCCTGTACAAAAGCAAAACTGAATGTCCTCAAAATATGCTTTAATAAGCCTAGTAACCTTATCTGGCACCTGGAAAAATTCAAAGGCTTTCCACATAAGTGTATGTGGCACTGAACCAAATGCATTCTCTAAATCTAGAAAAACGACATGTAGATCTCTACCCTCTTTCTTTTCTAATGCCATATCATGCTGCTATGTTCCAAACATCCTGCAAAGCCAGAAACCCCTGCCTTTTGTACTGATATATCAATTAATTTGTTTGCTTTCAAATAATCAGCAAGTCACGTTAACACACTAAAGAAAATCTGCTCATTAAGAAGACTAATAGGCTAAAAATAATTTGTACCCACAGCATCTTTCTCCTTAGGGATAACAATAGTGCCTGCTCTTCTCCACTCTTTTGGAATGATCCCTTTCTACCAAACTATGACCATCAACCTCAAAAACCTTAAGACCTTAGATGCATACTTGTACACCCAATACGGCATACAATTAGGCCCTGGAGGAGAACCTGCCTTTTGCGTGATGCACCACATCTTGAATCTCACTCCATTTTGGTGGGCTAGCCTCCATTTGCCACTCTAGTGGTGGAAAATCTTGTGGCAACTTTAGCTCTTTTGCTTTATCCTTATCAGTGTACACATGATTGAAATGCTCCTCTAATTTCCTCTTTCCAAATTTTAAACTCCCAGACTTACCAATAAAGGTCCTCACAAAATAAAAATTTACAGGAGAAGGAAAAAACCTTCTTAACTTTCAATGGAAGAGAATGTAAAAATATTTTTTCCCATGATTATTCACACGACAGCTGCTATGTTCAAATGATGTAGTAAACTAAAAACTGACAAAAATTGAGATATATGTTTTTAATGGGAAAACACTGATATACTGCTTGATTAATAATAAATTGCTAAATTGTGCTGGACTTTTATTTACAGTATTCTAGTAAATGGTGTAAGGGTGCATCTTTAATAGTAATTTAGCCTACCACATCACATGGTTCATTTCTATATAGTGAGAGGTTTCAGTTTTAGATGAATTTCCTCAGTAGTCTAAAAAAAGACTTCAAACTTGCTTACAGTCATGTTTTGGACTATAATGGTTACCTCTAGCATGTTTGATTTAACATGCAAGCAGAAAAACAAGGTTGCACAATACTATTGACCTTGCACGATTGTAAAAGCTCTTCCTGAGCCAACACAGTGATCAAAACCCACCACAAATGATTTTAACATGAGCAAGAAACAGTTACAGTCAACAAAATGAGAGTCCTCTTTAAAGGAATGTAGACTTGTGCTCAATGCTATGGCATTATTTACCTGTTGCCATGGTGATCTAGGGTTTGCCATCTCAAAATATCAGTAAAAGAAACCCTGCTTAACTCATTACAGGCCTTGTGTAATTCAATTAAAATATGTAAGTTTGTATGAGGTCTTTGAGGGCACTTTCTACACCAGATGGAGTGATCAGGACAGCAGCATTAAATTATAATGCTTCATTAATTTAGACTTTAAAAAAGAGTTTATCTGAAACACAAGCAGAATACCTTGGGTCTCCAAAATTTGGAGATCACTTTACTTAATTTCCAGTCAAAAGAGCCTTTGTGTACAAGTTATTCATTTGTATCATTAAAAAAAGAGATTCATAGATTTACCAGAAAATTAAACAACAAATATATTTAACTATACAAGAAACATACACAAATAGGTCATAACCTTAAAACCACATGCCTAGTAGTCTGTAGGTCTCCTGATACCAACAAAAAGACCTCTATATTTATTCTGTAGTATGTGGCACACAGACATTAGCAGCGGCCTCAGTGGGTCTGACTTGTTTGCCGAAATATCCCACAGATGGATTGAGATCTGGGGAAGATTTGGAGGCCAAGTCAATACCTTGAACTCTTTGTCATGTTTCTTAAACTATTTCTGAACATTTTCTGCAGTGTGGCATGGAGCATGGTGTACTTGGTCTGCAACAATGTTTAGATAGTTGGTACACTATGTGTCCGTGTAACATCCATATGGACCCATGGTTTCCTAGCAGAACATATCCAGAACCCTACACTGCCTCTGCTAGCTTGCCTTCTTCCCATGGTACGTCCTTGTGACATCAGTTCCTGGGCCATTCGCATGGTATAAAATACAATTACTCAATTTTTGTGGATTTAGTGAAACAGCATCACCAGTGGATGGGAGCTCACTTAGTAAATGTAATTAGTCATAAACTGCAAATATTAGGGGTGTTGGGGAAAAAAAACTACAACAATATTCTACATTAACCCGAGAGACAGATCAGATTTAGCCTTGTCAATTTTTTTTTCAATTTTTTCACCTACATAGTCTCAATCAGATTTAGATGTTTGCTATTTGTCCCTGAGTTAATATGATATGATATGATATGATATGATGTGTTAATGCTGGTTTTCATTTGGCTTTTTCTAATCTGTTTTTTTTTTTTTTTTTTGCATAAATACCATTTCTTTAACTGATTGCTTATAGTTTTGTCACAAACAATAACTCTTAATTCTGCTTGTTTGCTTGTCACGCCCGGGCCTTGTCCTGTGTCTGTTTCCACCATGTGCTCACATAGTCCCGCATTTGTTCCTCCTCCTCGTCAGTGTTATTTGTAATTCTGCCCCCTCGTTATCAGTTTCAGGTGTCCCTTGTCTGTGTTAAGTATTTAAGTTCCCATACGTCACTTCCTGTTTGTTGGACATTTGTTTCCACTGTCATTGTAGCAAGTCTGTCTGTTTCTCTACACCGTTGTTTTGTTGCTCTCAAGTCTTTGAGACACATTAGCATTTTTAGAGTTGTGTCAATATTTGTTTTAGAAAAGCTAATTATTTGGTAAAAAAATTCTCTGCTTTATTATATTTATATTTATATATAGAGTAATTATGCAAATATTTCAAATTGTTTAATAAATATGTTTAATTTTCATATATGCTTGACATAAGTTTTAAAACGTCAGAATATTCAGCCTGTTTAACAAGTATTTCTATTACATTTTTTATGATATATAATTAATTTGTTACAAAGTGGAAATACCTGGATGTACATCGTCTTAGAGTAATGATTTAATAAGTTTTGCCAGCACAAGTAATCAGTGTTGCAGTGATCGAATGAGGTGGTCGTTCTCATGTTCTCTGATCACCAGCAGAGGATCACTGGTTCCTCCATGGTTGTTAACTGTGCCATTTTGAATATAACATTGTCTTCTGACTTTCCCTTTTGCAAGTGCATGACTTCTGAAATCTGTGAAATCATCTCAGAAAAATGAAAAACTTCTGCTTTTGAATAGAAATTAAATTAATGAATGGGAGTCTCAACATTTTGCACAGTACACACTCTGGAATAAACATTTCCCAGAGAACAGATTTTAACTGGTTATGAGTCATAATAAAAAGAGTGGAGAGTGTCAGGAAGGAAAAGGAGAAGTCAACCCAATGCGTACATTTTCTGTGAGTATCTGTTGAGCAGGTATATTCCTCCTGTGTTCCTCTTTCTCTGAGTGGCAGCTGCCCTGATAAGCTCTTAAAAAGCATAAATGGGCTCTTCATTGGAAGGGCAATGATGTCTCTGTATTTGCATAACTACACAGTGCCTCATCTTTGAGGCCAGCTTCAAACGCATTATGAATATAAAATGTGTAGCATTATTTTAAATTATGTTTCTGGTAGAAGATAATGGCTAAGGATGGCAAATATCAGAGAGCTAAATCTTCCAACATATTACCATTGAGTTACAGTAAATGTTTTGTGCATGTTTATATGATAAAACCACAGATAAAATACAGTATTGATCTGCCATAAAGCAGTACGTGTTCACACACAAAGTACTGTAAAATTGACCTTAACTAACAATTAATAAAATGAAAATGTTAAAGAAATGGACTGGGTTTTCCAAAATCACCTTAGATCACAGAAGATTCCTTAGCGGTAAAATGAGAATCACACGGAACATCCTCTCTCCTTGTTAAGATAATCTTGACACTAATGCACATTCGGATTCGAATCAGTTCCAGTGAAAAACTAGAGGAAGCTGGAGTTCCTGAACTATGTCTCATGATCACACGCAAATTTCAAGCTTTTGTATTATATTAAATGAATGTAAAAATAACACTATATATTTGCAGCTGTTATTTTAATCACTCTTTTTTTCATCACTCCTGCATGATATCCCTTATTGATTGTTTTCTAGGTGAAGTGCAGAAAATTTTAACACCTAAACCAAGTAACTGTTTAATTTTTGTATTGTTTCGCTGCTCTGGAAATATTTTCTGGGGGTATCTATAGAAATGACTAAGTACCCAATGCCCAATGTTTTATTTTATCCAATACTAGGTGGGATCTGTCTGTTACAACGCGGAGATTTGCATCCGGACAAAATTACAATTATCAGACGACAGCTGAGTTCAGTGAAAATAGTAGGTAGCTCGTCCTGTAATTTTCTAAGAGGACATTGGGGAAAAACACAGACATGGTCAATTTGAACAGAAATAAAACTACAGAGAACCTACCGTAAAAAAGAGAATGATCCCAGGACACCATGGGAATTTAATTCCATCCGGATAGGGCTTAAGATGTTTTTCGGAAACTAGGCCATGCTTTGTAAGTCGTATCATATTGATGCTTGCTGGGACACGTCCTCAGTGAGGTTCCTTGGGTCACTTACACCCAGGTGAACCAGCCAGGACCTTCTAGAAGAAGTAGGCCAAAAGTGTTCCTTCTTAACCACAAGAGTCACCTTTGAATGAACTGATCTAATGTTCTTAATGTTAATCTTAACTTTGTTTGAATGCAGAATGCAAATTTATAATTAAATACATTTTCAATAATTCATTGTGATATACATTTTAAACCATTTTTAACATTTTTAACAGTTTTAACCATTCGAAAAACAGATATTTTTAGTGTGTAAGCCAAGCTCCTTCAGCTGAAATCAGAGCCATCCTTACAGGAAAGTTAGGCTTATTTTTTAGGGCACTGACCGATCTCTCTTCATTGTGTGTGGGTCATTACCTGGTAGCAATTAATAGCTGGTAGAGAAGATTCTGCAGTCCAGATGTGGTTGGCAATTTACTTTGGATACAAGTATGCATTCCCATGAATCATTTGCATCAGCAGTGGCCAGGCTGGAGAGTGAATGACGTAGGTAGTCTGGTTCCTGGCGAGCCTGATTCTCTTTGGACACAACAGCAGTTTTAACACACGAGGAGAGATGAGTTCATACTAACAGTAACACAAAGACTGATTATAATAACTGCCATGATGCAAGGCCTCAGAGCATCCTCCTGATCAGACCAGAATTCTGGATGAGTGTAAGGAGAGAATGAGAAAAAGAGGTGGAATGAGCACATGGGAAAAATTTTTGTTTATCAGTGATGAATAAGGGATGATGTCTCTCACTGCTTCTTGCTTAAAATGACCCTTAAAGTGAGAAACAAATAAAAGGCCTTAAGTCAATGTCAAAACAAAGTTTAATTGTATGATAGGCAATGAGGTGAGAATATAATTATTTATTCTCTCTCTCTCTCTCTCTCTCTCACACACACACACACACACACACACACATCTATGTGAACAGGAGGTAATTTGCTGGATGATAACAAGGTTTTGTAAACATATATAGTGACAAAGAACATGTGTTTAAGTCCATTCACAAGCTGAGACGTGTGTTCATAGGGATATGTGAACAAATCTCAGGAATGTTAAATATGTTCCAGAAATGACAAGTGTATCCATTTCCCAATGCCAGGGGCTGGAAAACAAACACAAACACACACACACAAATGTATAACACCCATGCATTTTTGAGTTATTCAATTTGTGGAGAATTACCCTTACCTAAAATTAAATGAGTTTCATTGTAGAGACCAGCTTGTATTTGTATTTGAGTTCATATACAATATGTACTGTATATTTTCTGAAATTCCATTGTACATGAACTGTATTATTTAGCCTTATTTTTACCTAAAATTAAACTTCATTTAAACCTGACGCCAACTTTTTTAATTGTTTGAAAATTATTTTTATTTAAATTTTTCTTATGGTAAATCAGATAATAATAGGAAATTATTTTCCTATTATATTATACATTTCCTATTATTTCTTATTAATAATGTCATCACTTTTAATTTTTCAAATAATAGTAGTCGTAATTTGTATAGTTGAATTTATGTAAGAATATTGTTTTTCTTGTGGTTTAAAATACTTTTACATGGCATTATTAAAAACCACTAGACCAGATGAACCAATGAATCCAAACTTTTTTCCCATCTGCTCAAGGGCTTTGCAGTACAGAACAAACTACAAACTACATTTACAACTGACATCTGTGATCTCCTAACCAGTTTATTTTGATATTGGAGCTGCAGACAGTCTTGATCTCATCAAAACAGCCACTTGAAAAGAGCAGCTGAATTTCACAATTAACACTTCATTCTATTACAACATAAGACTTTAAGCATACCCAGTAATACAGGGAGTAACACACTTTAACCCTTTAATAAAAACAAAAACCCTGCTGTATTTCTTTTGTTTAATCTGGTCTTTTTGTAAACAATATAATTTTTGAAATGGAAAGAATGTCACATTTGACTTTTTTACATTTTATGTGACATTTACTGTGTGTCTATCATCAACTTTCCTTTTAGGCAAGATATATATGAACAGAAATTCAAGTCACTCCCCTTTTAATCTTACTCTGATGAAACAAATAAGAAGCATTTATGCAGTTTAAAACACTCAAACATTCACTTTACAATCTTGTGCATAGTTTATATAGTATAACAGAAATAAAGCAGCTCACAAAAGACTCCAGTTTTACATGCTAACCCATTTTGGTATAACCAAGGACAGGCACCAAATACTCTGTAGACTTTAAGATTTTCAAAGGGGCCAAATACAAAGTCCTTGAGAAAGAGATTTTTGAAGTCTAAAATTTCAATGATGATGATAATGATGGCTTTGATTTTACTATTTTTCTTGCTAACTACTAAGAAACTTGCATTTATTTATGCAGTTAGTAGATTGAAATAAATGTTATCTGTTATACTTCTTATTGATGTGAACTGCCTTCTGAATAAATTTACATGATCAAAAAATACATAAATAAACCACAGTGCATCCAATCATAAAGAAGCTTTGTGCACTGCATTTAAGGGTGTTTAAACCAAATTCAAGTCTCTTGGTTGGATGTTACTATAGACACCTTCTGTCTGAATGAAATAATTGTGCCTCTATAGCCCATATAAGGGCCTTTTACTGTAAATGCTGTAATAAATAATTACACAATTAACCTCTAATAATAACACAACTAACCTCTTAAACAATTAATTAATCAAACTGACATAACTCTTCTTGTCTCTCTGTTGGTGAGCTAAGTGGGCCGCCAGTGTGGATTGTGATTAATACATTGGGAGAGTGTATCAGCTCACTGTCAGGCAGCCTGTCAGAGTCAGTCCTTCCAGAGATCCGAAAGTTCCCTCCCTGGGGACAAATATTCTGACAGCACTAAGGGCTGTGAGTTAATCGCTCATTTGTCTGAGCCACGCGCTTATGGCTATATTTGGCTTAATAGATGGGTGTGTGTCAGTGAGAGGTGTGTGTCAGCACTCGAAATGGTGGGGGGCATTGGCCTAGGATCCTCGCTGACCCATCATCACTGGGATGAGCACACGACTGCTTGAGTACGTCAAGCTATTCTGTATGTTTGTAAGTGTGCAAGAGTGTGACTCAACTTGCCCACTGGATATGACTTCTTGCCCCACCCAGCTACTGTCTGGAGGAAAAGGGAAAAGAAACAGAAAAATCCTGCATTTCCTCAAAAAGAAAATGGAGCAGATCCTGCACTAAATCTACCATGATGTGGTGTAGAGGTCAGTCATTACAAATGATATGTGAGAAAAAGCATAGACAGGCAGTGTTCTTTAAAGTGGGAGCAAACAGTCAAAACAGATGTTATTTGCTTTGACTGAAATCTTGCAGTGACAAGATAAATACAGGCCTCGCAAATATAAACAAACATTTAGAATGAAATCAACAGTGAACGCCTGGAACATGAGCCACTGGCAAGACACACGTGTGTTATGTCAGACTGTCTACTGTCTAGTTAAAAATGTGCCTATAAAACCAAAGGAATATTAAATAATAAAAATACAACATGGATTGTGTTTGGGGAGAAAAATGTATGCAGAATTCATATTTAAAATATATGTTTACATTATGATGCCCTGCATCGATGTCTCCACTCTACGCTGTACAACGTCTTATTAACAAAATACAATTTATATTAGACTGGCGTCCCCTCCAGGGTGTATTCCCGCCTTGCGCCCGATGATTCCAGGTAGGCTCTGGACCCCCCGCGACCCTAAATTGGATAAGCGGTTACAGATAATGAATGAATGATAATGAATTTATATTACATCAGGCAAAACAGCCATAAACATTTCATATGAAATCATTTGAATATTAGATTTTGTACATTTTTACATATTAACGTTATACATGTAATTATAATCATACACAAGTTAAGATGTAAAATAGGGCAATCCATTAGAGATTCACAGGGCCTACCACTCTTCCTACCTGCAGCCACCAAAATTCCTGTTGAAGCATACACCTCAACACTAAGTGTGCTGTGGCTGTTTATGAGCCGATCAGCAACCTGGTATTCCTAACAACCACGGTTATTCAATGAGCCCAGCCCATGAGTACACAAACCACCCACTGTATCACTAGCTCTTCACAGGGGTCATCAGGTAGGCACCTCCTCTTGCTGATTTAAGCCCACAACACCTCCAGATGGCTAAGCAGTGAAGTCTGGTGTCCCAGACCCACCCACATCCAAGCCAGCTTTACAGTCCTACCTTATCCTTTACCATCAACAACCATAAATCCACACTGGCCTCCTTGGTGACTAAGGCTGTACCTAGCCCCACTGGTACCGTTAATGCATGCTCAGTGCCACCAGTTCCATGTGAACTTTACATGCTACATCACCAATAATCACAATATCTCTATTGAATAATAATAAAAATAATAATTACAAAAGAGGATTATGACAAATATATTAATAATAAAAAAGGGAAACAGTGAAACTATCACCACAAAATAACAACATTGATAGAACCATCATATCCAGCACTGTCAAATATTCCTGTTCTCACACAGCTGATAAACTGTAAACAATGGATTAAGCCAGCTCAAACACAAACACACACACACACTTACACACTTCCTTGCTTCTAGCAGACAGACAAATTTTAAGACTCTTAGACAATGCCACCTTGTGTCTGAAAAAAAAAGCCATTCCAGTTGAGATTTCCCAACCAACCATCCATCAGGTCTGAGCCAGCACCCACACACCTATTTGTTATGATGAGGACATCAAGAGAGACCTAATATGGTAACATAGTTGGGATAAGGACCATATGATTCATTCCCAGGGAAAGCCTAATAGTGGATCACTCAGGAATGGCTGGATTTGTCTGGAGAATGCTTCCTTTACAGTTGTCAAGGTAGAGGTTCCAAAACAAACATAGAATAGATGGGATCACAGTTGCTCAGCATGCCTTTACCTGTTCACTCCAGGATTCAGACACCTGCCAAGGTGTGTAGAGATGAGCTCATGTTTACAAATCACACTCATATAGGCCTCACTGTGATGATAAACTGCAAGACTGACTGAAGCATGTCTGGTAATGGTGCATTTGTGGAGTAGGCAATGGAGCGATGGGGTCATTATGATTTTGTAGAGTAACTTTTTTATGCCTGTCATGTACAAAACAATTTGATACGGAGAGGTACTGATAATACTACACCTGTGGGCATCATCCAAACTGTAGCATTTATTAATATACCAATGTATTGGTACACAGTTAGGTCCTCAAATCTGTGGCCTAAAGATAAGAGAAGCAGGCTTGTGATCTTGGGAATTATCACCAGATTGCTCTCCTCCTTTTAATATTAATACATGCAACATAACTAGAGAAGAATGTGACAACTAATATAAGCGAGTTATATAAAACCACAGTCCTTGTTCTTGTATACATTTTTAAGTCCAATTAGGAATCTGATTCTAATCACAGCAATCAAAAAAAAAAAAAAAATTAAATTAAATAAATTCTATTTAAAATTTTGGACTGCACTGATTTCTGTAGGGGTGACACAGTGGCGCAGCAGGTAGTGTCGCAGTCACACAGCTCCAGGGACCTTGAGGTTGTGAGTTCGATTCCATCTCCGGGTGACTGTCTGTGAGGAGTTTGATGTGTTCTCCCTGTATCCATGTGGGTTTCCTCCGGGTGCTCCGATTTCCTCCCACAGTCCAAAAACACATGTTGGTAGGTGGATTGGCGACTCAAAAAGTGTCTGTAGGTGTGTCTGTGTTGCCCTGTGAAGGACTGGCACCCCATCCAGGGTGTATTCCCGCCTTGCGCCCAATTATTCCAGGTAGGCTCTGGACCCACTGCGACCCTGAACTGGATAAGCGCTTACAAATAATGAATGAATAAATGATTTCTGTAATAAAAATGACTGAAGTGACAAGGTCAATGCAAAATGTGTGATAGGGGAGTACCCCAGCAGTTTTAAATCTCTCTCCCTCTCTCTCTCTCTCTCTCCATTCTGTGTTAATGTCGAGGTCTGGCACCTCCCCTGATTCTCCATGTATTTGATCAAAAGCTTCAGGCGTCTGATTCCGTCCAGTAGAGTTCAACGCTGGAAGTTTGCTGTTTACAAGGTTGCACCAGTCCAAGACAGAACAATGCATCTGTTGTTTACAGAGATCCCTTTAATAAGCGCCACATTGAGACAAAGAGGTCTGGCCAAATAAAAAACCCCAGCCTTCTATTCCATAACCTTTGCTACCTCACTGTAGAATCCATGGTGAGAATGTTTCAACATTTAGAGAGTGGTAATGAAGCTGGGCAAGACTATGATGTGACGGGTTGTTTTAAAGATTTTAATATTGCAAATGTATTCATCTTTCCCCTGGAAATATAAAAGGGCAAACATGAACCGGGAAAACTAATGTACTTTAAGATTCTTAAATATTTAAAAAATATTTGTGATGCCCAAGTCCACACAAAGACTGTGTGAATTAAGATGCCAGGTTCATTTTCCATTCTATATCAAGTTCTTTTATTTAAAATATTACAAGTTGCTTACTATGTTGCAGAATGTAATTCACTTTTACAGCACTGTCCTAGAATCAATGTGAAGGGAAGAGGGAGGGGGTGGTTTTCTTTCCTCCTTCAAAAGTTACATATTATAGTCTCTGAGCACAGAGTAGCAATGACAGAGGATCTGTTCTTCCTTTTTCAGGTCAGTGTACAATCACTTTGGTGTAATTTTAAGGTGAAAATACTACTAGTGATGCTTTAATGATTGAACCTGATGGATAAATACATTTTACACAGAGTGGATTTTTGGATTTTTTCTTAAAAAGAAAAAATGAATATACACAATATTTTCCTTTTCTGTCTAACTTTATCCTCCCTGTTCAGACTGAAGTTGAAGAGTGTTTCTGCCTGGACTGCTTTTAAATGAGGCACAATTCAGGGAATTAGAACAAAGGTCATTTAAGGCACAGCAACAAGAACAGTCTGTTTTATATAACAGGAGTTAAGCATGTTTAAATATGTTTTCATAAAATGAATGGTTGTTGTTTTTGGGAAACAAAACCACAAAAATAAAGCTTGAAAACATGAAAATTATTGGAAATTTTTGTTTAAGGTACATTTTGTCAGTAATTTTTTTAGAAATCTGAAGTCTAATGGCTTTTTCAGACTGTCAAATTTGTTTGTTGTGACACTATTGGAAGAATGATCTTTATCTTTCATTCTTCAGTATATCCTTAAATCTTATGCTAACATGAGAGCTCATGCTGAAAACTCAGTTCTCTGCACATGCTAATGCAATGTGGATGAATGGAGATTTGCAATGTACTGTACAGACCTAGGCCTTGTGGGGAGGAAATGCTTTTTATTGTAGATTAATGCTTGTGTTTTTGTTTCCTTCTTTCTTTCTTTTTTTTTCAAAATAACTGGAATACAAAAACTCATATGCTGACATCAACTAAGTGACTAGACAGGGATTAGCCATGGGTGTAACCTTAGCAAGTCTGATTTGAAGGATTTGGGTCTGATTTGAGTACTACATGGTTAACAGGAGGATATGGTGGATGTTACTTAGCCTGGCCTTCACTTTCCTGTAGCCTGTTTTAAAGGGCCGGAGGCGCTTGTGAATCAGATGATAGGCTGAGGGTGGTTTCCTCCTGTTTGTGGCCATTTTTTGTGTGTGCGCACACTTAATCTCCGGCCTTTAAAACGTCTAGACTTTGCTGAGTGGGATCCAAGTTTGGCCCACTCACCACTGACCCAACTGCTGTGATGAGGGGTGACTTCACAGAGGTTCAGTGAACTTGAGACCTGAAGGTCTGTTAGCACTAAATGACATCCTGAAAGCTTGTATTCCCAACCCAATAGACTAAAGTCAAAAAGGATGGATTTCCGATTTTCAGGGGAGGAACAAAATCATTTGGTGTCATATGCAGAGCAGATTTAGACAAGAGAAACCATATCTGTATGAATTTTGTCTCTGCTGGCCTTCAGCATAGTGTCACTCTGTGAAGATTGTTAAAAGGCAAATATTGTATATTACATTGGACCATTTGAAGTTCAACATGGAAGACATTAGTGCCTTTGGAATATTCACATAAGATAAAGAAGCATAACTGTTTGAAGTACTTTTGAAGCTACTTGTTTTGGCAACACTATCTCTACTGCAAAACAGCATGGGAACAATGAGGTATACACCATTAAATTATTTTATTGGTTTTGCAGTGATTTGGTATTGTGCTGCCATTCTCAGAGACTAAAACTCTCCCATGGCAAAAAAAAAACAAACTTCCTTTTGTCATCAAAATTCTTTTGAAAGGAAAAATAAAAACAAAAGCTAAAACATGGCCTGCATACATGTTCCATCAAGCAGACAAGGACATCTGACCGAACGAATAAACATGAATGTTTGATCGAAATCAAAACTATACATAGACCATTTCATTTCAGGGATTTTACTGAAGCATTCCTAAAGCTCATTAGGTGCTCACCTGGAGGCTGTATGTTAAACAGTCAAGAACCCATTCTGTTTTCAAATTAACTGAAACACACACACACACACACAGAGAGAGAGAGAGAGAGAGAGAGAGAGAGAGAGAGAGACTACAGCGTCTACAGTCAAAGACTCTAAACACCTTGACTAATGATTCTATTTTGGGATCATCAACTCTGAAACATTCAAACATTCTCCATCCACTTTGACCTCACTTTCCACAGCTCTGCACTCACTCACTTTAGATATGAACCTAATACTAACATATAAAAGCCCTTAAACACAAGCTAGCACTTGACTTACTTACATTAGAGAACTCCACTGGCCCTCACACCATGCTAAGTCATGCTCGAGGCTTTTGAGAAGCTGGTTGGACTCTTCCAACCAGAGAGAGAGAGAGAGAGAGAGGAAAAAAGATGGTAACATCTAATACATTGCATTAAATAACAAGCATTGTGGGTTCACTAGAGGGACAGAGGGTCACTTTGTAAAATTAAGTGCTGTGTCCATAAACATACTTCTGCCAATTTAGCTTTCACTACACAAGCTTGTTTGAGTAACAAGCCAAAACACATTGCAGTTTATCACTCCCAGTAGGTTTATATATGTGTTTATGTGGGGACACATTGAACTAGATCTGTGAACCAATGATTCATTCATTGGGAGCCCCTAAGAGAACAAACACTGCATTTACTAAACTCATTAGTAATTGCTTGATGACATTGGGGGATGCTGTGCTAAAGCAAATGTCAAACAATCCTGAAGGATGCCTCTGGCTAAAGCAAGAGGTGCTGGCTTGTTAGGCCACTCGCAAGAAATACTACAGGGAGAGATCCAAGTGTATGGCACTGTCATCATAACAGATCATATTTTATTGATTCCTAGGACTACTCATGGATAAATACTTGGAATGCCACTGTGTTGCTCTCTCCCAGAGAGTTATGCTTTATATTGTAGGTATTAACACTGGACGCTGCAGCACAAGGCTGAGGGGAGGAGGGGAGGAAAAGCATGAGGATTTTCCATCCTCTCTCGAGCAGGAAGCAGAGAAAATCCAACTCCGAAGCAGCAGACAGCAACTAATGCAGGAGCTTGTTCATGATGAAACTAATCTATCCCTCTGTTTGAGTTCTTGGTAACCGTAAAATAGATTGGCTATAGTCTATTTCAGATTTTGCATTTTTTATATAGGAACAGTTATAATGTTTTTACACACAACAAAATGATTCATGATTCATTTTCAAAACCTCTCTTCACTCACAAGAATACAAACTAATGGATGTAATTAAATGTTACTATTTTTTAAGGCTGATACACACCCCTTTAGAGAGTTCTACTACTTTAACAATATTTTTGGGAGTGGCTTTTGATTGTGATCCAGAATTAATAGCCCAACATCAGTTCCTGACCTTATTCATGTTCACAGGAATTTTGCAACATCTAGCCAAAAGCCTGCTTAGAATAGCTACTGTTCCTGCAGCAGAAAATCTTTTAACTTCAATATTTATGACACAGTTTAAGTTAGCACACAGTACAGAAGGCATATTTTGTAGACCTAATTCCCTTATGACTGTTCAAAAGCAGATGAGAGAAACAACAAGCACAAAGTAATGTCAGTGTTTCATCACGTAGTTACAATGTGTTCTTTGTGTTGTGTTCACATTGCTGGAAAATGAGCACAAGATGGAACCAATGGCCATTAATATTCAAAAATACTTAACCTTCAAAAGATGTGCGTCCTGTCAAGGATGAAAGCCCTCAGGTTATGATGCACCGGAACACAACAAAGGCAAAGGAATTTGGTTGGAAGCGGACAATGAGGTTTTTAGTCACCTACGGCTAGATCTATTGGGAGCAATCTGGGCAGATGACAGGTAAAGTGTAGACGCACAGCGGTTGATGACGCAAAAAAAAAAAAAAAAAAAGTAAAAATAGTAAGTCATCCTATCACCCTATGAACCCAGAGAAGTTGTGGGATCTCATCTGCGTTCTTTATGCCATTCATCTTTTGTGTCATCTGACCCTTAATCCCATCTGCTTAAAGAAACGGAAAGCAATTGTGTGCATATTTAGAAGATAATTGTTTTAATATACAAAAGGCATCGTTGAGAATAAGAAAAAGAAAGAGGCTTTTATCAAATGCTCTTTCGTGCAATTGTTCTTTCCTGGGATGAGTCATGTTATGCACCTGTCCATGTGCTGGGAATGGTGTAGAGCAGCATTTAACGCCACAGCATTCAGCTTTGACACTTTTAGCACAAAGTGACCTTTCTGATGTAAAGGCACTGACCCGAATGCAACGTGCCATGGAACAGTATTAACGTGAGGCCAACTTGTTCACATCACTGGGGCCTCAAAGGTTAATGCTCACATTAGAGTCATGCATCATAAGTTTCAATGCCAGTGTGACGCATACAAATGTATTGTTATATTTTGTGTTAAAGTTAAAAGGGGGGCGGGGGGTATAATTTTGCCATGTGATACACTTGCATATGCAGTTTTCCAACTGTGCCACTAGAGGGGGTTGTGTAAAAAAGGGAGTGTAAGTAGTTAATAGAGACATTGAATGAATTTTATAAATTGACAATACATGATTGCTGATATAACTTCACAAAATGTCCGTCAACTATAAACATGTATCTAAGTGGTAGATGCTAAATTGCACTTGCAGGGAGTGAGGAGAATGGCCTTTACCAGAGACAGGATACAGAGATGCATGTATCGAGTTAATGGGAGATAATGCATGAACCCTCCTACGTATTGGCCAATTCTAGCTCTGGCTCCACCCACTCATTACAACACACACATATATATGCTAAGTATATATGTAAATAAGTTTTGGAAACGGCCCATGGGTGTGAAGGAATGTGTGGGTGGAGCACAACAGCAAGAAAGACTGCTGTTAACTGGGAGAGTCCATAAGTGCATCCTGCCTGAAAGACGTTATTATTATAGGGCCAGTTTATCACATTAAGTGGGATGGAACATCATAATGAGAAAATTAGATGAAGATCAATGGAAAAAAAATGGGTAAATTAAATGAACAAGTATGCATGTAATCACAGTCAGATAACCAAAATAGTACATGTTAATTTGAGTTAATGCAACTAATTTTCATGTTTTTAATTGGAGAAAACCCATTAGTGACATAATTTTGCTTCCAAAAAGCAGTGTACTTTCAAAACCCAGTGGAGGGTTCTCTTGTATTTCCAAGAATAAAGGTGATGAAGAGAAAGCATAGCAGGGAGTTCACCTTCCCTTTGGACAGCCAGGTGTTTACAGCCATTGGCAGTGTTTTGATTGACCTCAGTTTTCATCTCTCAGGACGTGAATGAGAAAATGAAGACACACATCTCTTTAGAAACACGAACACACACACACACACACACACATAGAAACACACATCCATAAAACCCACACTGTGAGTGCTGAGTGACAGTGGAGTGATATTCAGAGGTATGACTGGGGAATCCAGATGTTTGTGAGAAAGTATGTGTGCTGTGTTCTTGAACTTGCTGTCTGTGGGTGTGTGTGTCAAGAGTGATAATGTAATCAGAATTTCTGAGCTAGTCTCAGTAGCATTTGCATTGAGCTCCACAAGGACATGTGATCACTGGAAAATGTTACTGTGGAACTGAATATAATGATACCTGGTTGGCCGTGATGACTCCCTTTGCTTGTCTGTCAATCCTGAAGTCAAAAAAGTACCTGAGAAGCAACAACAATAGATATTAAATTAAATGGACAGTTTGTATCTGAGCCATACTAATTCAAATGCCTAAGTAAACATCTGTTTAAGGTGTAGTTCACATTATTATATATGAATAATGGTAAAACTTGACCTATTTTGTATGACCTATGCTGTACGTAATTTTGGACTAACAATCTGGGCTAAATTCTCTTAAATCCCAGACCTAAAAAGACAATGCTTCCATGTATACATCATCATTATCATCATCTTTTCTGCTTGTTCATTTCAGGGTTGTGGTGTTCCATTTATGCAGTGCAATACAAATAACTGACTCAGAGCCAAAACATGAGAACAACTGAATGGTGCGTAGTTAGCAGCAGACCCTATAGGGGATAAATGAATAACATTTTTTACAATGCAAACCGTTTTATTATTTAAATCATTTAATTAATTATTTAATCATTTTTATGTTTATTTTATGCAACTTACAGCCTTGCAGTATGAAATAATTAAATTTGTCAACATCATCCATCAGTGGGCGGGCCTAACTCTGATCCAGTCAGATTGATTGGCTAGATTGTGTAGTAAGGCAAGACAAATCGATTGATTCATATTTCCATCTACTCATGATAGTTTTAAGAGGACAAAATGTCATAATAAACTGTCCTGAACTCTTAAGTGAGGCTGCAAATTTAATTGATGAGGCATTAAGAAGACCCCAGCTGCTCCGTTATCTTCCACTCCATCAGGTTCCACCCCAGCACCCAACAGACAGTAAGTTAGTTAGCGCTAGCTATGTTAGCCAACAGCAGGCTATTGATCTGACTGCACATTTATATAACAATTACCTATTGCAAAATGTAATTTATTGCAAAATGTAATTATTAAATGAAACATTTAATTATTAAATGAAACATTTAAATAACTATTTCTTTATTCATTAAATTATATAATATTGTCAGAAAAAAAACACTCAATTTTATGAAGGGTGAGTGTGTTCCGGTTGAAAAGTCAGCTCCAAATTGGACCTCCTCCCCTTGTATTGTGGGTGGCCACTTGTGTTACAGAGGTACTATGTATTTCTGAATGGTCAGTGGAAGTGGGAGAGGGCAAGTGAAAATCATAAATGTAACGCAGGGCTCATGTTTTGATTAGTAGCTTAGTAGATGGTGCTGTACTTTGCAATGATCCAAAAACATGGATGATTTTCAGGATCAAAATAAAGTATTTCCATTTTGGCTGACATTTACTAACATTTCAAAGTCAGATGTTTAACTATTTACTCCACTACATTATGAAAATCTGCCGTTATTTTTGGTTTATGTTTGGGTAAAACCCTAACATGTCTGAACATATCTCCCGGCTCCGCACAGCTCTCCACACAGCACCATTGCCCAGAAATGGATGGATACAGTCGGATTGCTAAAACAAGCAAACTTCATGGTTCGCCGCCTAAAACCAAGTAATAAGAAAGGCAGTCATTTTTATTTTAACTGTTATGCATAAGTGGGCGGCACGGTGGCGCAGCAGGTAGTGTCGCAGTCACACAGCTCCAGGGACCTGGAGGTTGTGGGTTCGATTCCTGCTCCGGGTGACTGTCTGTGAGGAGTTGGTGTGTTCTCCCCGTGTCCGCGTGGGTTTCCTCCGGGTGCTCCGGTTTCCTCCCACAGTCCAAAAACACACGTTGCAGGTGGATTGGCGACTCGAAAGTGTCCGTAGGTGTGAGTGAATGTGTGTGTGTGTGTTGCCCTGTGAAGGACTGGCGTCCCCTCCAGGGTGTATTCCCGCCTTGCGCCCAATGATTCCAGGTAGGCTCTGGACCCCCCGCGACCCTAAATTGGATAAGCGGTTACAGATAATGGATGGATGGATGTTATGCATAAGTAATCACTTGTTTCAGTTCTTAGAAACATTATGTGACAGCAGTGACTACTATTCATTCATATCACATGGTTTACGGATCTGTAGATGTCATTAATCACTCCAATCAAATGGTCAGAATAAGTTGCATGTTTAGTTAACCGTGTTTAACCATTTACAGTGTAAATTAACACCATAATTGAAGCAAAATCATATCCAGAAACATCCCAAAACCTGAAAATCAGTACAGCGAGATAATAATCAAGTCCAAAAGGAAAATCCAGTAAAACAAAACCGAGCATCAGACAAAAAGTCAGAAAGACTAAAAACGTATTTAAGAAAAAGAGAGCCCAGAATTGCAGCAATAGCTCGAACAGTAGGTCTACTTTGCAATGAAGACAAAACAAAGTTTAAAAGAACAGTTTGTAATATTTTTTACCCTAAAATTACAGCAGAAACTGAAGTTTTTTGTTTTTTTTTCCTGAGACGTCCGTATTTTTCCTTTGTTTAACATTTTTATTTATTCTGTGATGTCCCAACCAATGTCTGAGGAAATCTCTGGTGGTGAATTTGTTGCGGTCTGCAGTCTCTGTAGTGTGGAGTAGTTCATATTTTTGGACTTCCACTTGACCCATCTTCATCTGAATGCGGACCAGTCGCGGACCATTGTGGTCTGCGTCGATACGACGCAAAGTTAGTTATATTTTATGAAGCACTGTTAATGACAAAAGACACAAGAGAGTGAAACTGCGCGCAAGAAAGTTAAAGCAAAAAGAGTGAGCAAATGTATGCGTGAAACCAAGTGGAAATGTACCAGTGAGTGAAAGTGCATGCGAGACCGAGTGAAAGTGCTAAGACAACCACTTGTGCCAGAATAGGTTTTGAAGGCATTAAAAATACACAAGTGTTTAGAACTCAAAAATTATTTGTACATCACTACAGTTAATCATGTAAAAAGAACAAAAACTGACCAAAATAAAGCATAAAAATATCTTTTGTACTCCCATGTTGACAACAGTTTATAATGACAATGGATGACATGTGTGTTTATAGATCAGATTTCACTACGCTACTTTAAGTCCACCCATCTTCTATGCTCTTCAAAATGAATTACATGAATTACATCTGAATCAGGATGAAATATTCACACATAACATGACAACATGAAGCTCCTCCCCATGTCAAAACCTTCTCGTTGCTTTTCATAAAGTCTATGGGGATTTCCAGCCACTACTTGCAAAGGACATTAATTTTAGTTTAATATAAGATTATTAATTTGTCCCCTGATATTAAATCATGATAGCAAGAGATAAGACACGAGAAATATTTTACATGTTTACACTCTTCACACCTCCTCAGAGATCTCCCTCAGTTCAAGAGGTCAAAGGTGTATGAAATGCATTGCATTATGTCTCAGAGACCCCCTCAGCCCACCCCATCACCATGGGGAGCACAAATCAATGACAGGCTCTTTTTCTTCTTTTTTCATCTCTGTTCCTTTGTGATGTTAAATTCACCTTCAGTCAGATCAAGGTGTTCTTTTTATCTCCATCTCCATCTCTTTCTCTCTTTGCTCTCTCGACGTCTCCCGGTTTTATTCTGACACACCGCCTCATGGCTTCTCATGTGCGCCTATATATGTGCAACACATTTGCTCACACACTTCTTCAGCGAGCGCGTTTGTGATTATGCGCTGCCATCAACGTATACCCACACCACCAATGCACTCGTTCACCTCGCTCCATAGCTCTCTCCTCTCTCTCTCACTCTCTTTTGCTCTCTACATCCTCCAGCTTACGATAAGCCTGGGTGCATGCCACTCTCCTCCCTCTCCTCTGTCATCAGCATGCCTGAGGTGACAGCTCCTCCATGAGAGCTGCTCTCCAGTTAATTAACTAATTAGCGGGTCCACTAGGCCTGGCCGGTGCACCGTGACTCACCGCCATAGGACTGCCACTGTCGCTACAAAAGAGAGGAGCTGGGCAGAATGCGCCCAAGCCACAAATTACCTCCCAACACTAGGGATAAAAAATGAGTGTGTGACTGGTTGAATGTGTGTGTGTGCGTGTGTATGGGATGCACTCACCATACAATGGTGGGTCGCGGATGGGCTGAAAGGTCACTGGGAGGTAGCACTTAATGAGCTGCACTCAGAGGGGCCAGTGAGTTCTCAGCTAAATGCTTTTCATTCATAACATCGCCTACATATGCATGCCCTCCTCAAACTCATGCATGCAAATAAGGCAGTGTTTTAATTAACCCCTCCACCTGACAGTGTTGAAAAGCAGCCCACGGGAACGCAACCATACGAGGGGTTTCTGCCATTTTTCACGAACCTAGGCCCATCTGCAAGGTCCGCTGCAAAAGAACTTGAACGATGCCTGAAAAAAGCCCTGATGCACTGAGTAGGCTTGGTCAGCTTTTGTTTCTGCCCAGGGGGCAAAGGGGAGTTTCATTCATGGAAAGTGCAGCCATCCATCACAGCATGAGCAAATGTCTCTGCCACGTGATTGAGCCACAGAAATGATGTATGGAGTCGGGCTACAGAAGCAGCCATGATGCTGGAAAAACAAGGATGTTCACTTATTTCAAAAAGACGCAGTGTTTTTCGTTCACTTGGATCGAGGGGCAGCCAAGTGTACCTTCACTTTAGAGCTTTCTCTTTCCTTTGTAAATTATATTGCCATGTTTGCTGCACTTCAATCTCCTTTGAGCAAACCAATATGTTAAGTGTGAGCTATTCTCTTTTGCTTAAGTTGCTCCTCAATGAACAATGAATGGACCATTTATTAAAGTGATAAAAGAATTAGACATTCGTTAGAAACCAGATTAACTTACTCTAAGCGTTATGACAAGACACAAAATTAAACGTCTAGTAAATAGACAGGGTAAGAGTCACTTGGCTGACACCAACTCATATTTTTCCTGGAATACTCAACCTAATGATGTATATACACTGCATCCACTTCATTACAAAAATAATTAAACAAATCTAAATACCTTTTCACTGTGTGCCCAATTCATCAAGAGGTGCATCCTCTTGTTTGACAGGCCACACTGCTTGGCTTGGACAGGTTTGGAAGCTCAAGCTGTCAGGTGGAGAGACGAGTGGCCCATTGGAGGCAAGCATTATCCGTCCTGGCTGGGCTTAAAGACCACACAAGACAAAGACATATCCCTCCACCCAGGGGAAACAGTGTCATACTGAGTCACTGTAATGAGGAATAGGATTTTCCTCAAGAGGTGGATGTTATTTCGCTTTGGAGCCAAGAAATAGAGGGATGTTTCCTTATGGTGGATGTCCATGTAAAAAACAAACAAATAAATAAATAAATGCACCAACCGTGAAGATGTACCAGTGGTTGAAAATGAAGGAATATAAGTATACTAAATATTAAGGATGCATGTTGGAATCAATATTTGCCAGTTTGGGTTTTGCATTTACCTGTAAATATCTTTCATCAGTTGTCTGTGAGTATACCATAACTGTCCAAAAATAAACATGTATCCCCAAAATAGTAATTTTATAGAAAGAAAAAAAGTATTTTATTCCCATTCATTTTGGAGCATTTCTATTGGACAGTTCATCATGAATATTTCACACAATGTGAAAGACAGATGCTGTATTCACATGATGTAGCAAACAAAAAATCTACAAAAATGGAGATACATGTTTTTCTTTGGACCTTGATGATATTATGCAAAACATACACAGCAGACATAGGAACCATGGGGAAAAATAGGAAGCCCCTGCTGCAGCTGGAAAAGGAACAGTTTGTAATCACGTCTGCGCCACGACACATCAGGAATGCAAGGCTAAAATCACTTTAGGTCCCAGAGCCTCAGAGAGTTCCCCTCGTGGAAGCAGAAGCAATAAAAGTCCTCATAGGAAGTGCTGTCGGCTGACAGAAACGCTCAGGCCGACGGCCCTCATTGCCCTTCCCCCTGTTACAGCACTCAGGGGGTATCCGGTCTCTGTCCTAATCTGGCTCCTGCCTCTGATCGGAAACACACATGAGCGCACAAACACATACAAACGACCCTTTGGAACTTAAGTTTTCCGCATTTTTTTGACAACAAAAAAAAAAGCCCAGCCTCATTAGTTTCAGTGACGCTGCTACACATTCCCCCGAGAGTTCTACAGGGAAGGCTGATGAAACTATTTAATAAATGAGCATATCCATCATTAACCAACAGGGAACGGCTTCATTGCGGTGATATTCACTTCTGTAAGTGGAGAAGCCTTTTGGTTCATTCACAGCGCAGGCAGAGACCCTGTGACAGCCTCCCACGGAACGCTGATGAGTTCGTGACCCCGGCAAACAAATGTTCAGCCTGCTGCTGTGTGCACATGCAGGAGAGTGAGTGAGGAGTGTCAGAACGTGGGAAGGCAGCAGTGCGGGATGCTGCATGATGTAACACTACGCCTTTTGGCCCGTGCAGCGCCCCTGCAGCAGCTGGGCTGGGTGTTTAGACTGCAGCCGCTCCTCTGCTGTCCGAAAAGAACTGTTCCCGGTCCCGGCCCACCCCTCATTTCCCTCATCTCCCAGTAAACAAAACACACCCAATGGCGGGACTTCAGAGGGATTGAAACAGACAGCCTCACACACACTCACAGACACATGCACATACATTCCCTGACTTGCTCTCTCACACATACACACACACGCGGGTGGAAGACTCAAGAATCATCGCTGCAGTGTGAGGTCCAGTGAGACCCAGACTGCAACCACACAACATTTTATTTTTCCAAACCATTTTTTCCCTCTTTTATCATTCTACAACACCACAAGGCAGTTATTCATCCTCTAAAGCTACAGCACTTTTACCCTAATGTAAGCAGGGGATATCTCCTCCATTAGTGGAGACATTAGGGAATTTAAAATGTTTACAGGACATGGTGGAGGAATTTTTATGGAACCACCTTTGGAGGCGCTTCAGAGTTTGGGGGTGGGGGAGGGGGGTTGAAAGAGTTGGACTGAACATGTGGGGTTCACTAGCCACTATCTTCCATTTAAGCCCACTCCACATACCTTGATTAACCTTAACATGCCAATAACATTCACAAAAGAATTAAGTAGCTGGAACATTACGTTCAGCCTCACTTGTAAAACAAACCCAAGGGGGAACGTTTAGATTATAACAAATTTGGATGAAAGTGAATCAGGAGAGAGAGAGAGAGAGAGAGAGAGAGAGAGAATATAAGAGAACAAGACATGCTGTGCCCATACCCTTGTAAAACTTTCAAAATAGGCATTTCACTGTGTAAATGCATGCATGCAAGAAATACTGAGTTGCTAAAGATGTAGTAAAGGATAAATGCCTTCTAGAAATCTAGGTGTCCTTGAATAAAACATTCTTTTCTATTTGTCAGATTTTTAAAGATATCTGTCATTGAGTATAATATATCAGTATATAGATGAGGTAACCATGTGCCGTTTATTTGAAACCCATTTAGCTATGCACAGTGTATTGGAAAATGGCTCAGGTGAAAAGAAAAAACCTCTCTGTAAATTACCTTTCAGTGCCAAGAGTTGATTGCATCCTAGGGCAACTAAAACTAAAAAACTATTAAATAACCATCTCTATATCAACAAGCTATTTAAAAATCCTGACAAAAGAAAAATCTGCTTTGATGAGCCTATAAACATAACAGATCAGAACTCAGCTAACATTACTGGAACTTTGGAATCAGGTCCTATTCAGAAGCTAGGAAAACAGGTTCTTGGAAATAATTTACAATGGCTCCAGGTGTTTTTTATTTTATTTATTTATTAACACATTCCAAATGCCCTGGGAATCATGTTACACTACATATCATTATAGCTGCTTCTACCAGAAAATGGGTCATGGCTGGATCACTACGCAGGATTCATTGATCCAAATTTACACAGAAATGGTTCACTGACTACAGAATCAAACTTTAGCAGCAGCCATTCAATCCCTTGGCTTTGACCCCACTGGAAAAAAAAATGTGGTGAAATCTAAATCTAAAAAGACAACCGCAACATTAAATTTATGGATAATCTGGAGAGATTTTGGATGAAATGATGTGTTCCCATCTCTCAGAGCATAATAAGAAACAACTCTGTGTTGTTATCTTGGTAAACATGAAAGTGTATACTTTTTAAGGCACATATCTTCGCTGTTCAGTGAAAAACATGTAACACATGTACTTACAAACATCATGTGAACACAGCAGCTGTCCTTCACATTGTGTTAAAGTTTCATTATGAATGGACCAATAGAAATTCTCCAAAATAAGAGCAAAAAATTACTTGGAATGTTGACACCCATTATAAAGACTTTTTTTCCTTTCCACTTTTTGTATGAGAGAGACAGCAAGAGAGAAAGCAAGAGGGAGATTTCTTTGACCCTTTTCGTGTTTCTTAGTCTCCAGTGAGACACATCTGGCCTGTTTTACAGTGACATCGCCTGCCATGCATGTGTCGCTGTGAATCATGAAAAGCGGTCTGTAAATCCAGCCTATATCACAATTATGTAATGGGATCTGTTCATACAAAAAAGAAGCAAAGTGCTTGCCCCAGGCTACTCCTTAGCTCACTTCAGATGGCTTTGAAACACCCTGCATGGTCTACGATTACACTGACCACAACATGCCTGGGAGGTGTTAGTCAGGAGAGATTAATTATAAGCAAGCTTCATCTGTGTCTTGAAAACAAATTCATTGTTTAAATAAAAAGGAGTGATTTAACAACAGTTGGAGGGCCTATGGAAACACCTGTGTACAATTCGATTGTGAAATAACATTGATTCGTCCAGATCAAGTTTCTGAGTGACTGCACCGTGGCAGTGGATGATCAAGGACAGCTGCGGAAAAGCTCACTGAATGTGTTTTGGAGGAGTTGGCTCTTTTATGTATGTATATGTGGGACCGGTGACCAGATGTTCATATCACAAGAAAGGGCTGCACATGCCAGAGTGGCTGGGTGGACCTTGTGTTAGCGCATGTTATGGGGCTAAGACTGAGACCGATGGCAGCTGGCACGTGTTTCCAAAGACTTTCATGTTCACATGTCAGATCTGTGGAATTCCTAATATTTTAGTATTATATCACTCTGTAACCAATATGGCTAGGAATAACAATGAATGCAACTGATAAACTGACAAAAAAAAAATGTAGTCAGTCAAACTAACATAAAAGGTCATCCAGTACTGCCACTGACCTTGAATACATAGGCCTTCTGCCTGAAGATGGAGATAGGAATCATGCAAATATTAGCTCTATTCAGCAGAACTGCTTCTCGAATGTGGGTTAATAACCATAAATCACTAAACTGTTCAGAGATACAATTATCAATGTCTAATGTCTACAACTGATTTTGTTAATTATATCTTTATTTGACAGATTCACAAGTTGCCTTAAACATATCACATACACTAGTCAGCCATGACATTAAATCAGCCTACTTGTATATAAACACATTGTTCATTTTATCAGCATGAAGTAGCACTTAAAGACTGTAAAGGCAGAATATGAACATGCCACCACACTCAGTATTACTGCAGTGCTGAGAATGATCCACCACCCTGATCATACCTGCCCTGTGGTGGTCCTGACCAATGAGGAACAGAATGAATGGGGTCTAATAAAATATGCAGAGCAATCGATGGACTACACTCTGTAACTGTAGAATTAGCAAGTACACCATTATGGTAATTGGCAGTTAATAACCATAAATCACTAAACTTTTTAGAGGCACAATTATCAATAAATATTCCATAACATCTAGAAAAAAACTATTACTATATTAATAGTGTATTAATATTCTAGAAGTACCAATTTATTACCAATCTGCACATGATCTCTAAAATATTTGTAAATGAGAAACCAACTCAAAATTTTAATGTTTTATACATTTAATTTTGTATAATACATTTCTATTCATTTAAGTTGTTCACAGTTTAAAAAAATAAATCATCAATAATCTGTTATTTTCTTGTTTGTTTTACCACTGTAAGGCAATTTATTTTCACGTGTATTAATATACAGCATTTAAAGTTATTATGTTAAAAAATGAGTAAAAAATGTAAATACGCATCACTCTGAGATTTTCAAAAGAATTCAAAATGTCCACAGATTTTAAACCTATGTTATTCCAGGTAAGAAATAAAGCATTTTATCGATGTCCTACCGTCTCTTTGTTGTTTTTTTTCCCTCTTTGTCTCTACCTTTTTCTCTCTCATTTGACCTCTGTCTAATGTCTGCTGAGTTGAGAACCTGTTACCCAGACGTTCTGCACCCAAGGGAGCCCTTAGAGCTCTAAAGTCAACTTCTTTTTCCTGTTTAACCAAATAATGACCTCCTCTCCAGACAAAAGAGGAACAAAGCTTGGCCACAGAGGCTCGGGTGAGAGGGAGTCCATTTAATGAAAGGCCACACTTGTTGCATATCTCTTGGTTTCCTAATGACCAGTGCAAAGGAGGACGTATACAGGAACTGCAGGACACCGTGAAAACAAAACAAGCACAAAACAACATGCCTGTTTCATTATATGATATCAGAGGGAACCACCACAACAAGGAAACAATGCCTTTTAAAGCAATGAAAAATAGAGGAAGGACTTGGCCTGCAAGAATGGATGGAGGTAAAAAGTCCCAGCTTGCGGCGTTTCATGAGCACACTGGGTTTTGCGGCCATGCTCAACGCTATCCCAGTAAACAGCTGGATCAGTGCAAGGTCAATGCTGCTGAACCACTCAGAACATGGAAGTGCCATTCATCAAAAGGATGACAAGCAGGTGATGTCGGATTCTAAGTAAATGAGCATTTGTGCCCGTAATCTTTTCAAAACAACGGAGTGACAATAACAACAAAACATTCCAAGGAAGGTATTAGGTTGGGCTTGTATATGTATCATGTGATTATCCAGCCACTAAGAGAAGATGTGACCTAGATCATTGAAACAACATTCTTAATCTATATCCTGGGCTAGGATATAAGAGAGGATTCAAGAGTAAACCACCTCAGGTGAGAAAAAATTATAACCAGTAGAAAAAAGAGGGCCATTTATTTAGCTGCTATCCTTCCTTAGAATTCATTCATTATGTGATGTCTAGTGTCTACAACTGACTTTATTAATTATATATGTATTTGACAGATTCACAAGTTGCCTTGAACATGTCACATACACTAGACAGCCATGACATGAAATCAGCCTACTTGTATATAAACACATTGTTCATTTTATCAGCATGAAGTAGCACGTAATGACTGTAAACACAGCCGTATCTGATCCATTCTTACCAGAGCAAAGCCCACTAACATGCCACCACACTGTCAGTGTCACTGCGGTGCTGAGAATGATCCACCACCCAGATCATACCTGCATATATGCAGAGCAACTGATGGACTACACTCTGTAACTGTAGAATTAGAAAGTGCACCATTATGGTAATTGGCGCTAATAAAATGGACAATGAATGTTGAACCAAGTAGGTGGAGACTAGTTGGCACAGGAGTAGCATCTATCTTGCTTCAAGCTCCTAAGGTTAAGTATGATACTTTATTTAAGGGGACACATTATAGCCATTTTCACAAGGAACACTTTGTAGTATTTTAATCCTTATTATACTTATTTGGTACTACCCTGTGCTTTTTTGTACTCTCTGTGCATTATTTTGTCTATTATAGTTTTCTGTTTTTATATTTGTACTTCAATATTAAAATCTATTGTTTCATAACAAAAAAAAAAATAAATACAATAATAAAAAATGTATTGCTTCACTGACCTGTAATAGGGAGAATGAGCTCCCAGAAGACACATTTTGTTGTATGTTGTATAATGGCAAAAAATATTAATGCACATTAAAACGCTTTCATAGTTTATGCCCAGTACATTTATTTATCTGAGCTATTTGTATATTTTACTCCTTTAAAAAAAGATGAAAAATTCTTACTATATTAGTTTGGGGTGGTTTGGAGTAACGTCTCACTTGCACGGTTCTTGTACTTTCTGAACATTTACAGAAATGGCTCCCTAATCACTTATTAGTATTGTGCTATTTAGTGATGCACTATTTAGTTCACTAAATAGCGCTAAGAAAAACAAATGAATTCGGACACCTGCCCTGTCCATAGATGTCAAAGATAGATTATATTAATTAACAGATTTTATATATATAGATAGATACATACATAGATTAAATTGTATTAAAATATTGATTAATTATGTGTGCATTTTGGGAAATTGTTGTTCCATCAGAATCATGGACTCTCAGAAATCAAGAAAAATGGCAATGCACTAAATAGTGCACTAAAATGTAAATAGGGAGCCATTTTGGACACAGCCAAGGTCTGTCACATCCTGAGAAAAATCTAATGACAATACCAGAAGTCATTAACCTGTGATATCAATACACCATAAATCACAAACCTAGACACTACCTATTACTCTTCAATATTGTCACTGTTCAAAAAAAATAAAAAATAAAAAAAAAGCATCTCTAAAATAGCAACTTTATAGGAAGTGATAAATATATTAATAGTTAATAGTTAAGAACTAGCTAGTCACATTCTCATTTGCCCCATCCTTCCTTCAACTTCAAGAGTGTGCTTTAGTAGGTGGATTAAAACAAAGAAATTTCTAACGTATTTGGTGAGATGCTATGAGGATGAATGACATGGAGAATTGTGCAAAACTTTCCATTCTGCCTTTGTTTAAGTCAAATTTATTGTAACCTCTGGCACTAAACTAGTTCTTTTGAAATTAGTGGGTTGAAGCATTTTAATTTGTATGTTAAATGAAAAAAGCTGGTGTTTTTTTTTTCCATATAATGCTGCATATATTTCATATGACGTGCAGTACAAAATGGGTCTGGCATGTGTTTGGGAAAACGGGCATCAAAACGTTCAGTAGAGCTGATCTTAATGCAAATTAATCCATCAAATATCCAATCAGGAGGTGGCTGGTGTGTGCGATTATACAGTCTGATGTAGCAGTGAAGCATGGAAGGGAAATGTTCATCAGGTATATCCTCTTTGACCCATCTCTGACAAATTACTCTGAGCAACAAAACAATGTTAAATAGAGTAAGAGAAACCATAAAGCATACCATTTTCTTAGAACACCGAGCTAGTGTCTTCCATTATGCTGTCCAATAACCTAGCGTATATGATGAAGTGTAGTCAAATTTTTGGCACTATAAAATTTAAAATATTCACAGCATCACTTAAAAATAACAATAATAAAAAATTGTATATCAAGACTTTTGAGCAGGCCTTTGTTAATTTTCTGGTTGCGAAGTTAATATGACAGATGCATTTACCTCTGTTGCTGTAGGATGAATATAAATGTAGTGTCTTCCCTTTGAAATTAATAATAAAAAAATATATGAATATGTGACTGACTACTTTTTTTGGGGTACTGTACATCCAGTGAAGCTATTCATTTCAAACGCATGCTTTTGACATCTAAACTCTAGACAGAAAGGATGGTCCTATTTAGTTTTTGAAGCAAATCCAAAACACAGTCCTCTGCAACAGCTGTTGTCTGTCTGGAACGTTCTGCACACCTCACCCATCAGTGGACATGAAGTTACACTTACCAGACATTTTTCAATATCAAATACATCCAGGTTACTGTGGTTAGAGGCCAAATAATGTTCATCACATCCAGATCTTATTGTGCACAGTTCACACCTGCCTTTCCTCATTAGAGAACCACCCCCTGTGGTTCTGGGGTGGCTTCTCCCATGAATGAGTTTGTCATCAAGGTTGATGCCGTCCGGGCCGTAACCATTTCCTCTCAGCACTCCCACACTCTCCTCTTATATTACACACTCACACAGACTCAAACACTTTGTCACTTGACTTCTTTTCACTTGTTTCATCTGTCTCTCCAGAGCTGAGCTAAAGGATTCCAGTGCATTAGCAACTGAATGAGAACAATATGTTACAGGATAAATCGGCTTTACAACAAATTATTATATATTTTTTTCTTAGGCTAGCATTATACTTGATGTTATATATGAGATCAAGTACGCATGAACGGGTATCCCACATCCATTTGATACGTTGGTTGTTCATGTCCTCAGAAATTAATGCTAGACATACAAAAGGTGCAGTACATATAAAAAACAACAGAGGCAGTGCAGACACTGAGCAGCATCCAAATGGCAGAAAACACTGAAGGAATCCATGGGTTGCAGTCACATGATTATTATTATTATTATTATTTTGGCATGGGCACCATATTGAGATTGTCTGGTTTCAGAATGCAGTACTAATGTAAACAAATGGGAAAGACTGATAAATTTCTCATACACAGCTCCCTGTGCTGGAGAGATTCTAAACACTCAGAAATAGAACCCACTGACTCTTTGCATCACAGGCATAAAGGATCCCACAGTGTGGCATACTTAAGAGGAAAAAAAAACATTGCCAAATTGCATTAGCCACATTAGCATTTTCATCATAAGATCTAATGGAAAAGTGTAAGCACGTTAGACTCCAATGCATTTCTGCTTTTTGTGACTGCTTTTTTTATTCATAAACATATCATGTATACAAGTTTCAGTAGTTGTGTTATTTCACTCGTGTTTTGTTTTAGTCTGTAAGAGACTACAGAGAGCCAAGTATATTTTTTTCTCATGTTCTCCCCATGTTTACTGGGTAAAAAATCTGATCCCACTGTCCCAACGCTCTGAGTGTAGAACAGATTTTCGAGGAAAATGTTTTATTAAGGCTGTCTACTTAATTTATTTCTCTGGTTTGGCTTAAAGTTCAATATAGTAGTTCTCCTTGTCTTAACAAATGTGAGTCATCAGTGATAGATGTTTCCACTCTGCAGCGAAGCCAAGGTAGAATCACAAATATCTCCCTACACCCTCTGTAGGGCAGAATGTCTTCTGCACTCATGTATTGGGTTGTATGCTGAAAACAATTTTAATGAGCTACAAGGTTCAAGTTTCCCTCTCAAATTAGAGTCTAATTACTGTGTGGGTGCAAGAAAATTAGCTTTATTATCTGGGATGTGCACTGTGTAGGGATTATGGCACTATTTAGGGATGTGGGCTGTACTGAAAAACAGAGCTGTTTACTAACATGATGTGGAAAATGGGGCAGGGATCCATATTTTATTTAAACAAAATTTGAACGTAAAAGTTTTTATTTGATTTGTGTGATTGAGTAATGAGTAAGTCCCCATTACGGCGGCTAGCAATGTGACGTCAGAAACACATACACGCCATTGTGACAATGCCATTGATTTAGCAGCCTTTTCTATGTAGGTGCCACTATTATTGCTTTTTTTTAAGGAATAGAATTATCCAAAGGCTAATCTCATTGAGTGTGGCGATGTTTACATGGCATAAATCTGAAAGTTCTTTATGGTCAGTGTTCAAAAGTCTGGCCTCTAGTGGAAGCCTCCATTAAATATTGTAGTACATAGGAAAATATGTAAACAGTTATGTTAACAACGCAGCCAGTTACCCATGCAAACAAATGACCAAACAGTAAGTACATATCTAGCCTTGGGGAGATTATTGTACTTGGCCACTTAACCCCACCTACCAAAACTCAGGATGTTCCTGATTTGAGAAAACGAGGGGCACAACCTCGTCTTTTGCTTCCCATTTGTCATAATAAACACTGTATAGTGGCCATGTGGTTTATTGTACGAGCTGGGTCCAAATGGCAGAACTCTCCAAGCTGAGTAACTAAGCCGGACCTTTTACATAACCTAATTTATGCAACTGTATACAGCTGTCAGAAAATGTCAAACAAAGACATTGTGTGCTTGTGGAATAATCAAGTGACATGGTGCAGTTTATGCAAAAGCAATTTCAAGTTTGAAATACAGCAGTCACAGTAATGAGATCAAAATCCAGAAAGATGTTCCAAGCTTCACTGTATTATCATATTGGTTAATGACCCCCCCCCCACCCTTGATGTTGTAAAATGCAACAAAAGTCTAAGATTTGTAATGTGTTGAAAAATATGTCTTTATAAGAAAATGCAGGATCTATAACCAAAGGTGGATGCATGAAATACTTAACTTTTAAAATCTAATTTAACTGTTAAGGCATCTGTGGAATTTTCTGTTAAACCTGTTGCTTTTTTTGCGGGATGCTACGCAATAAATAACCTAATGAATATTTTACTGGAAAGTAAATAAATGAAGGGTGGTCCTTCATTTTTGAATTGTACTGTAGGTGATGATGGGTCCCCCCTCAAAAAGAGGAAGTGCTTTATAGAAGTTATGACCCCCATATGTTAGAGATGCACAATAAAACTTTAGGCCTCTTAGGTCCTGTTAACACAGCACCGGTAACTGGGTTTGGGTTTAAGCTGGAAGGCTCTTACCTCTCCTTGTGCAAAGCACTGTGTGAAGGAAAACCCAGAGACTGCCACAGACACTTCAGCAGCAATGCAGATGGCTTTCCCATCCCTCCTCTGCCTGCTTCACACACACTCACTCTTTCTCTAAAACTCTGCTTATTTCATCTCCTCGCTTCACCGGTCTCTCCTCCGGAAACTCTAAGTTGCCATGGCAACAGCGTACACACGCACAACTGGAAGTGACGGTGGTATGGGTCACCTCCCATTGGCTGGAGCTGGAGAGATACAGCGTGGGACGCAGGGAGGGGGTTAATGTCAAGTGCAGCTGGCTGTGCTGGATAAACCGTTTCCTTCTCTGAACGTGTCAGCGGAACCCAAACTGAAAACAGGAAAGCACTTCCCAGTGCTCTCCCAGGACTCCATATTTCTGCATCCTGAAATCCCTCACAGAAAACAAGCAAGCAAGGACCTGTAAACATAAACAAGTGTCTCCCAAGTAGCTGATTAGGAGCAGTTATCAAAGTCAGACACATCTCCTCATTTCTTCCAGGGGACTCATACTGACATTTACACTCAGTTGGCAGACCACATATTTGACTGTCAGATTGATTTGTTTATTTAGAAGATTTTTTTTTTGCCAGTGCTCTCTGGGGAGAGCAGCTGAAGGCAGACACAGACCTAAAACGTTGTCTGTGTTCACACAGGCTCCACTCACACAGAAAGAAATATTTCAGGTACTGCTCACTGTCACTTTGTAGATTCACATGTGTTATTGATGCCAATATCTCAAAGTCTCAGTATATTATATCATATATGCCATATATAGCAGGGTCTGTCTCTAAAAGCATTTTTCATATGGTTATAATCTCTAAGGAAGCTGAGAATATCTTTTCTCTGGTATATCACAGACACTTTGTCACAACACATTTAGCAAATCAGACCTTAAATCCCAAAATATACCTGGGCCAGCAACAGCTTAGACACTTGACACCTGAATGCTTTAACTGCCCGATTTGAGAAAAGTAAAAGACCTTAGGGCTAAAAACCCCATGTAAGAAAGCAGATTATGATTTGAGCTTTACTTCATCCAGGAGACTTATTTGAAAAATGTCTCCAGCGACATGAACTGGAACCGTATAAACAGATGACTCATTCAGGAAAACTCCCTTTAACTCAGAAGTGAGCTGAGCAAATTCTCATGGAGTATCAAAAGCAAGCCACAGATCCTCAGAGCGCTCGGCTTCATATCTGAAGAAGACAAAGTCTCTAAGAAAACAACCTGCTACAGCCAATCATGTCCAGTACTTAATAAAATCACATGACAGGCGTGATCCTGATGGACTTTTTCCACTAATAAACAATCAAAAGCAGTTGGGTTTCCTCTGTTGCAGTCAAAGGCATGATGCTGTCCTTCCATGACCTAGTCTGTGTTTGACATCAAGTCATTTGTGCAGAGCAGACGGGAGGAAATCAGACATGAAAAATCTGGCAATTACTGACATCCGAAACAATGCTTATTCCACTGAGGGGCTAAATAACTCCACTGTGGGCTACTGGAGACTCAAACTCACAGATCAGACTGAGCTGTGACCTTGGACCCTGCACCTGTACATATTCATCCATTCATAGTGAGGTGGAGTCAAACAATGTTCATTCAGTACATAAACATCTGGGTGTACCAAGAGTGCAAAAATAAGGCACAGTGAAATTTTATTTCATTGACATTCCTTACATAAATGTTACACCCGTTGTTCACTCTTGTTGTGCAATGAGCCCACACAACTGCAATTGTTATCCTTCAGGGAAAGCAATCAGAACAAAATCATCAGACATTACATGCACTATGTTTAGTTTGGTCTGGGTGTGGCTGAGATGTACTTGGAGACTTCTGCATGTTCAGATAAGCTATTTGTCACTGTCAGATAAAAATCTTCAATCTTCATTTTTAATTTTGACATACATTGAAAATTATTTATACAGTATTTTTTTATGAACAAATTATTCCGGAAATTTATAAAAAAAATAATAATAAGCCTACCTAAATGTTAAGAAACTAAATTACCTCCTGTTAAATTACCTTCTTGGCAAGACAAGTTTTGCTCTTACTCTGATGAACTGTAATTCTGTTTTAGGCTTAAGATCAGAACAAAGAATAAATCTGCTATTAATTGTAAAGCAAGTGCCAACATGTAGTAAGTCTTTCAAATTAATTTAATCCCATTTTACCAGTATTTGAGGCTACTGAAATGAGTCTAGTGAAATGAAAAGGAAATGTTTTGCTCAACTGACTGTGGGTCAGTTAGGTAAGAAAATGAATAATTCTGATGCTTAAAGAAAGGATATGATTAGTGATGGTCTTCTAGAGGGCATGTGCTGTGGGGTATTTCCCCACTATTCTGCATCCAGTAAAGACAAATATTTTGCCAATATGGTGATGGAAACTGTACTTGAAATTTTAAGGGGCTGCCTGAAGTGTTCAGAAATGGATTTTCCTTATTCCCATTACTGGGCCGACAGACCTGAAACACTTGAAACTTTATCTGGCGGTAAGCCTGGGTGCATTATTGATCAATCAAATGGTGAAAGGTGTCTGAGGTGATGTGACTGCAGGTCGGAAATTCAGACAGTGCTACACTGGACCCGCCAACTGGCAGCACAGGACCCCAGAGTCCGAACCGCATGCGTCATTATGTCGTTACTATTACATTTGCGGCCTGGTCTCAGTTGGATATTCAACAGATTAATTACAAAAACATAACCACTGAATCTGGGAGGTAGCACAGTATTTCTTTCATAGTATCATGGTAGTCTCTGTGTGTATTTTAAAGTATTTACTTGGTTAGACTCGTATTTGGGGACTTATTAGTGCACTGCATTTTGAAAGACAGTCTGTGAAGACAGAAGGTTGTTGATGACATCACTGCTATATCCCAGGGTGTCCCTCAGAACTTCAGTTGTATGCTGACCAATCACAGGGGGTGGAGTAGGCTTGTCAAATTCAAAACTGTTGAACCGGACTGCAGGACCTGCATGAAAAATATAATCAACAATTTTATAAAAATGTTCTTGCAAAAGTCATAGCAAAATATTAGCAATACATATAAAAAACCCCATTTCTTTACATTTTTGTGTAAAATTCAATCAAAACAACAAATTGTAATGTGCAAATTCTTTTGAACATTTATTTAACTGAATAAATATTTTAACTGAGCATGCCTGCAACATCCCACAATAAGCAGGTGAATTTTAAAGTTATAAAATGAGCATCCAGCAGTCCGTCAATGGTTGGGACCCCCACAGGACCACCACAGAGGAGGTATGATTTGGGTGGTGGATAATTCTCAGCACTGCAGTGACACTGATGTGGTGTTGTTGTGTTAGTGTGTGTTGCACTGAAATGAATGGATCAGACACAGCAGGACTGCTCAAGTTTTTAAACCCCCGCAATATCACTGCTGGACTGAGAATCGTCCACCAATACAAACTATACAACCAAAAGCATCCTGTGGGCAATGTGCTGATGAAGGACTAGAGGATGACCAACATAAACTATGCAGCAACAGAGCTACTGTCTCTGACTTTACATCTACAAGGTGGACCAATGATGCTCGTCTAACAAAAAAAAAAAAGCAGAAAAACTCTTATTAACACGTCAGTGTCACTGAAGAGCTGAAAATGGCCCATTTTGAAAATAAATGGCAATTAACACAGTCGGATGGCCACTGCATCGACAGTTGCATATGATAAATAAATGCTGCTAAATTCTCTGGGTCCAAGCTTATCTCTGATGACCCTAAAGACAGTGGAAACATATTGTGGTCAGATGAGGTCACATTTTAGCTTGTTTTCAGGAAAAACAGACATCAGGTTTCACCTGCATATGTGAGAATGTACCACTGATTTAAAGTTGTATATTGAGATTTTATATATTCTAAGGAAGTCCATGGCTAGTTCAGTAAGCCATGCCACATTCTGCACATGCTACAATAACCTGTCTGTGTAGACACCAGAGATGTTCAAAAGTCATTTTTTGCAAGCCCAAATCAAGTCTCACATCTTTGAGCTACAGTCCAAGTCAAGTCTCAAATCTCTCATCATGAGTCCAAGTCGAATCACAAGTCTGTTATGGTTGAAAAACAGAAGACATCTCTTCTGGCCCATACCACTGTATTGCTATTTCTTATGAGTTTAAACCATGTACTGTACAGACAATTTTGGCACACACTAAAGTATCAAAACTGATCAGCTGTATGATCACTTTTAAAAGTGCATTTCAATGCTATGTGAGGAAACCCAAAAAGCTTTAGGTTTACAACTGTAGTTTTGCAATATTTCAGCAGTTTTTCTTTCTGCACTTCAGCATCTTTGGAGCCCAGGCATCTCATGCATAACAGTAGTATGCTAAATTAACCAGATAATTACAAATAAATATACTGCCTGAAGTTTAAATCCAAGTAATACTATAAAAAAATGTAAATGTTTAATCTTTAATAATGGTTAATAAAGAAGTACCACAAAACCTCTAATATGCTATTTAAAACATTTACAAACCGTTTTACTTAATTCCGATGTCTGAAGAATGCTTTTAAAAACATTTAGTGGCAATAAATACACTTTAAAACGTTCTGTAACAAATTCCAGTCTGATGGTGCACCATAACTAAAAGCTTCTTTTTGTATTTCAGTATATACTGTACGAAGAATAATATAAATGACATCGTGTGTGGTTATTTTGTAAAGAAAACACAGGTGAGCTTAGATAAAGAAATGGTTATGTGGAAATGTTAATGCTGAAAGAGATTCAAAATGCTTATGAGCAAGTGAAAGAGAAAAAAACCCAGAGCATTAGAGGTGTATGAAGTTTATGCAGTACATATATTGACAAAACATTCGGTTCAGTAGTTAGTTTGTTGCTGGCAGGTCTAAGTGTCTGCCTGAATTAGCATTGCGGCTAAGTGCACTAATATACAAATTTAAGGCTCAAATACTGTCATGTATTGAGCCTTAAATACTGTCATGTATTGAGCCAAAAAAAAAAAAATTAATAAATTGGCCAAAGTAAAAGGAACTGGGAAATGTTTCTATTGCAGTTGTTTATGCATATTGTTTTTCTTGCTGTTCTGATTCAACTGTCTGATTCAAGCATTTGTCGGCCACATACGAAGGAGTCTTTGAAATAGGACAGCATAATCGCACTGCTAGGATGTAATCAACCTATAAATGTGTCCTTAGAAGTATGCAGTCCCTGAATTGAACTGGCATCCCTGCTCAAATCAAACCCAGACTTGCCCACCTATTATGTTTTACTCCAACACCAACCAAAGAAGTCTGGAACAGTGCCTGATACTTAAACAAAATTAGTATCAATCTGCTAGCTAAAGTGTGATGCAACATGTGATGTTTCACCATTTCCGGGTCCAATTGCGTCTTCGGTGAGTAAGACCTTGTCTGCAGTTTTAGGACCGTAGTTTTATTACCCTGGGTTTAGTGTATATACATATTTACACTGTTGTGCTATTTAAGTAAGTTTAAGGTGTCTATTCAAACTGTCCAGACTGTCCCTTTAACCCCCCAAAATGTGGTTTACTCATTTTTAAAAGTGGTTATATCCAAATGTTCAATTTAACTTATTAACCTCTCTTTTTTTTAATATAACAATTCAGAAGGGAGATCCCAGCCAGAATTAAAACAGTGCCCAACATGCTGCAAAGACTTTCACTGCCTGTTCTGCTGCTCTGCTTTTTTTCACCCAACAAAGTTAAGCAAATTCAAAATTAACTTAGACAACCATTTCAAGCAGGCAGCTCTCTATGATTGTAAAGTTTGCAAACGTTCTCTTGTAAAATGCATAATATGTCTTTGCATTAAAACAGCCTGAATATTATGATCAACTTCACCAGAAAAATGTAACTCAAACAAGCCCCCATCTGACTGTGTTGTTGTTCATAATTTACACTTTTAGGTAAGATGATCAAAAACATTCATACTACACTTCTTTGTTTTTATGTTTTAGGGTATGCCATTCATAGGTGTGGGTTAAAATGCAGACCACAATTACATTTTCAATGCATCCACTGACAGTCAATGCTTTTGCATAAAGTGGATTTCAAGGAATTTAATTTGATGGTTGTTATTGTTGACATAAAAAAAAGTTTGAGGCCATAATATATATTTTATGTGTCAAATATCTGCCTTTATTTTACACAAGTACACAACATGCTGCAACTCTTAGCAAAAACGTTGTACTCCCAATGTACAATGCCATATTTGGACAGAAAAAGCCTTTAAAATTAAACAGTTAGATAAATTGATATGTGAGCGAAATAAGCCCTTGTAATAAACTATAAGCAATTTAGGTTGAATAAGCTTTTACAACTAAACTATAAGCAGTTATATAGAGTATTTGGGTTAAATTACCTCTTAAAACTAAACTATAAGCAACTATAAGCTTTTAAAACTAAATTATAGGAATTTAGATAAAGTAGTAGGTGGTGGAATAAGGATTTAAAAGTAAACTATAAGCAGTTATATAGGTGGAATAAGCCTTTAAACCAAGTAGATAAAGTCTTATTTGGGCAGAATAAGCTTTTACAACAGCTATACAATTAGATAAAGTAGTATTTGTCAGAATAATATTTAAACTACAAGCTTATTCATGGGTGGAATAAGCCTAAAAAACTAAATTTTAAGAAGTTATGTCCATATAATTTATGTTTATAGGGTCCTAGAACTGTGGTCCTAAAACTGCAGTTTTCTTGCCTCCTGTACCATTAGGGGGCAGTGTCACAAAAACACAGGGTCTTAGAATTACAGTCCTGGAACTGCGGTCCTAAAACTGCACACTCCAGTACTGCAGGAATATAGTATTTTTTGGGGTGTGTGGCGTGCCTTCGGACTCTTGCCATACATTCATAAGACGTGTGTTTACTGTTTAAATCTGAATGTCTCAATCGATTATGCAATCTCAGTTCAGGACTTCAGAAAAGGGACAAAATTAAACTTAAAAAAAAACTTTGTATAAAAAGTGTCTTCGGCAGCACAATTGGTACATTCGCAGCTCATTCTGATGTGTGTGAGCTGCCGTGCGGACTGACTGGGTCGCACAGGGGCCGTGGAGAGAAAGAGCTGCATTTGTTCCGTCACTGGGAGCAGAGAACTGCGTAGAGAGAGCTGTGCCTCCCGCAGCTCTGTGTGTAGGAGCAGAGGTACCTCAGGGAGAGAGCTCTGTCTTCCGTCATTCTATCTCTGGAAGCCTAAGTACTGCGTAGGGAGAGCTGTATCTCCCATTGCACGGTCTCTGGGAGCAGAAGTATTTCAGAGGGAGCTGTATCTCCTGCTCACAGTCTGTCCCGGTCTAATGAGTCCTACTAGCAATATCTTTTATAACAATATCAAAGATTTGTACAGAAAGTCTATAGATTTGGTACTAGTCTGTTTTTTATTTTATTTAATTGAAAAAAAAAAAAAACTCTCCAGAAGGTCTGAAAAGTCACTAAATCTAGTGGCAAAATCAATAAGTTGGCCATACTGAGCAACAGTTTAGACCAGGACCTAACGTTTCACAAGGTCGATACATCACGACTTAACAAGCGTATAGAGACAGCAGAATTGTAAATGGCACTTATTGCCACACCATAAAAGTATGTTTGGAGGAAACAATCTCCTCTTTTCTACACAAAAGCACCAGGGTTTTCAAAACATCAATGGACCATGTTGATCAGAAATAGAGCCTGTTTGTTATTATTAAATGGCACACTGGAATGAAGTGTGTTTGAACCATGTGAATTGAGATGGGGCTCAGACAGGAACTTAAATGAAATTTGAGTTAGAAGCCAGTCAAGGAGAAGGAGCAACATCTTTTTGTCTCTGGCCTGGTCAATTCTAACTGATCCCTGATGTTCTTTTGTGATTGACTGTGCTTCTTATTTGACATAGGGAAGCATACTTTCTGGTCTAAATCTTAGGATGGTGCTGTTTGTGATTCTTAAATGGGGTGGGTGCCAGGAAGAAGAAATTGCTGGTAGCATTTTATTCAAACATTCAGTCAAGCAAGGGACTGTTCAAATAAATCAAGATGTCTAGCAGCTATGTGTACTCGAGTGGAATCATCTAAAGGAGTGCTCATCAACTGGTGGAAGGTGGTCTGGATTTAGACCCAGCAAACTGGTGAATGTGAATTGATGGAGAATGTGCTATAGATGTCTCTCTATAGAACCATTTCCTTGAATACAAAAACCTTAAGGAACCATAAATTCTAAGAGTGCAATAATAGAACACGAGCCAATAGTCCGATCATTTTGAGGACACCCATTGTGTCAATTCATTATGCTTGAAAAAAGTTTTTAGGTGATATCGATTTTCCTCTGATGATTTTTCAATTAAAAATTGTGAAGCATGTTTTTAGATTCAGAAAAAGAAAATAACAAAAAATCTGACAAAGGATTGTTGCATTTCAACTGATGCATATACAACTTAGCCCCCTGCAGCATTGGGTGTTTTCTAGTCATTTTTCATTGGTGTGATTTTTTTTGTTTATTTAATGTTTGTTTATTTATACATTGAAAAACAAAAAACTTTCAAAGCTTTTAAAAATATCCATATGCATGTGGACAAGACCAGAACAAAGTATCTCCTATAATTCATACCACCAGTTCCCATGTGCTGTAACCAGCTCCTGGTCTCTTCCACTGTGCTCACAATTCATAATTCAATATATTGTAGAGTTCGCCAATTAAAAAAAAAGTACTGTTTTGCAAAAGCAGGTGTTCTATGTTTTTTAGCTGTTGTTGGCCACAGGCATGCTTTAAACTCATGGAGTTTCCATGCAAACATGGTTCTCTGTCTCCCTTTCTCTCTCTCATGCAGGCCGGCTCCCATCTCCCCCCTTAGCCAATTAGAATCCAAGAAAATTAAACCACTTCTAAAATGCTCAGACCTCAACCCAAAAGTAATAAACTGAAAACATTTTCAAATGATGATACAATGTTGTACAAAAAATAAGAGTCAACATCATATTGCGAGAGTGTAAGATTTTTTATGGACAATCAAACTGTCATATGTTTTGAGACACGTGTATTTCCACCAGTATATTTTGTAATAAAACGCTAAATTGAAATGGCACAAAAACAATATATATATATTCCAGACAGTTGATCATGTCACGCACACTGGAAAGTACTGTGTTTCAAACACGTGAACTGAGATGAAGAACAGACAGAAAGACTAGAGAAGCCATTCAAGGAGAAAGAGCCACAATTCTCTGTCTCTGGCCTGGTTATGCCATTTATAACTGTTTCCTGATGCACCATGAATCAATAAGACTGGGCTAAGCAGCCGACTGAATGCAATCCTAAAAAGTATGCTACATTAAGTATCTTATTAATGATGTTTTACATAAAACCAAACTATTGATATGAGCAAAATTGGTAACAAATACACCTTCAGACAAAACCAGAGGCTGCTGGGCGATGCAGATGAGGATGAGACAGCCATTAAAATAGAAGACAGAAAAAGGAAGGGAGATGCCAAACTCGAACATGATTGTGTGCGTGTGTGCGGTTTCGCAGCCTCAGCAGTTAGGAGCGATGCCTTAACCACATCCTCCATTTTCTCCCTCCCTCTCTCCTCCCCTGCTCCTCGTTACTCTGCTTCTGCTCACAGCGCCACGGGCTCTTCATTGTCTCCAGCACTAACATCTGCTTCTCCTCAGCCCAAAGCCTGGCAAGGGAGGGAGACACTCCTCTCTCCTCCGCAGGCATGGTTCAAGGGTTTCCTTTCCTTTCCTTCTTCCGTAACAAAGCCTTCTCTGTCCTCTCCACCAGCTCGGTGCTGGATTCGTCCACTGTCACCGGTGTTATTTTCTACACCATAACACCTAACCTAAATATGCAAATCACTAAGGCCTACAGACTACAGTTATTGAATATTTTCTCCCCATGTTTGTCAGATTTATAGAGTATGCTGAACCAGCCTATATATTTATTTTTCATTTTTATAAAATGGATATTCATTAGTTCATTCGTGTGATTTTATGTTACTTATTTACTTATTTTTGGAGTGATATGGAGACTTGCATTCTGTGGGCCTCTGATTATATGTAAATATTCTAATTCAACCATGAAGCACATTCAACTGCTTCCTGAATGGAAATGCCATGAGTGTAGTTTTCCGGTGTTTCCATGGTGATTCCCTGTGGCAGTAGGGAAGCCATTACTGGACTTTTTCCTGAAACACTGGCAAACACCAGTAAAGACTTAATCTGGTGGAGGTCACCACCATTTTCCTTTGCCTAATCTTCCTACTGCCCATCAAATCTCGACAAATACCTGATGCCCAATCCTGATGTCTCGCAACCTGGAATCCTTGGGTCATGCTTGGCTCAGCCAACAATATGGATAGCATCCAAAATAACATAAAGAGGCAAACTAGAGTTTAAGCCAGGACAGATCATACCTATTTCAAACTTGAGAGAGAGAGAGCAAGAACATGAGATGTTTACTTTCCATTAGAATAATTCATACCTGATAGTTTTGGGTATTCATGGAACATTAACAAGGCTGAAGACCATCAAAAGTGAAGAAAATTGTGAGGAAATTATTCTTGGAAGTGATTGAAATGAATTCCCCTACCATTATGTTTGCTGGCTGGTGCAAGTAGGTGCACAGATACCACAGATACAGACTCACCTCCACTTCTGTGGAGTGTGAGGGGATCATCAAGAAATTGGCCGAAATTTTGACTAAGGCAAAAAAACCAGAGTATCAGGATCATTTACATGAATTTACATGAATTGAATATATAAATGGTGGCAGGGTGGTGCAGCAGGTAGTGTGGCAGTCACAAAGCTCCAGGGACCTGGAGGTTGTGGGTTCAAGTCCCACTCCGAGTGAGTAACTATGAGGAGTTTGGTGTGTTCTCCCCGTGGGTTTCTTCCGGGTGCTCCGGTTTCCTCCCACGGTCCAAAAACACACATTGGTAGGTGGATTGGCAATATTCAAAAATATCCATAGGCGCAAGTGTCTGAGTGAATGTGTGTGTCGCCCTGTGAAGGACCAGCACCCCTCCAGGGTGTGTTCTTTGGCCTTGCGTCCAATGATTCCGGGTAGGCTCCGGAACCACCATGACCCTGAACTGGATAAGCAGTTACAGACAATAAATTAATTAATGAATTAAGATATAAACCCAGGGAATATCTTAAAGAGAAAAAAAAAATAAACTCTTTCAATAAATACTAGTACCCTGAAATATGTTGAGGAGGGTAAAATTGCCAGAAAAATATGAACACATCATTTAACATTTAAGCCATAAGACTGAGGTCATTTTTCCATGTAATGTGTCCTTACATTCCACAGAGTCCTAATCCTTAGATAATTCTCTTACTCAGCCCATTGGTTAGGATTTAGACTTTTGTTTGTCTATCTTACAAAAGGTTTACAGTCAGTATGCTACTTTGATTCAATCTCTGGAAGTGCTGAGGATTACTGTCCTACAGGAAAATTCAACACTGACTAAGTTTTAGGCTCATGCTGCAGAGTGTAGTTTTTGTTCTACAATCTTCTGGAAGTTCAAGGAGTCCATGATATCATGTGTCCCAACAAACCACGGCATTTGGAAACAAAACAACCCAAGAACCGCTTATAACCGTCATCGTTCTTCACAGCAGGGATTAAGGGCTTTCGGCACGACCATATTTCTTTTTGTGCCAAACCCACCTCTAGTTTTTGTGGCCAAACAGCTCTATTTTGGTCTCATTTTATCATAGAACCAAGTTGCAATCAAAGTTCCAATGACGTTTAGCAAACTCCAGGTGTTTACGTTTGTGGTTTGAAAGAAAAGGCTTTTTTCGGCCAAGGCTTCCAAATAGGTGGTTGGCATGGAGGTGGTGTCATAATAGATTTAGAAGTTTGTTGTTTTTGTAGTGCATATACTCTGCACCAAAGGTAATCACATTTTTTAAACAAAGGGCCAGCTCACTGTTTTTCATTCTTTCAGAGAGGGTGGACTGCAGCTGGAAAAAAAAGATAATATATAAATTATTTACAAATTAAAGTTATATATTTTTTAATTGACCTGGACTCAAGTGGCCATAAAATGCTGTTGTGCACCATGATCAAATGTGTTTTTTTTTTTTTAACATTTTTTTTTTTTATCCAATATAGCTAACATTAATACTGTTAGTTCAAAGCTGTACAGTGGCCAGACAACATGCATTGCTGCTGTAGATTCAAGGGGTCACTGAAATGAAACAGGTGGAGGTCACCACCATTTTCCTTTGCCTAATCTTCCTACTGCCCATCAAATCTCGACAAATACCTGATGCCCAATCCTGATGTCTCGCAACCTGGAATCCTTGGGTCATGCTTGGCTCAGCCAACAATATGGATAGCATCCAAAATAACATAAAGAGGCAAACTAGAGTTTAAGCCAGGACAGATCATACCTATTTCAAACTTGAGAGAGAGAGAGCAAGAACATGAGATGTTTACTTTCCATTAGAATAATTCATACCTGATAGTTTTGGGTATTCATGGAACATTAACAAGGCTGAAGACCATCAAAAGTGAAGAAAATTGTGAGGAAATTATTCTTGGAAGTGATTGAAATGAATTCCCCCACCATTATGTTTGCTGGCTGGTGCAAGTAGGTGCACAGATACCACAGATACAGACTCACCTCCACTTCTGTGGAGTGTGAGGGGATCATCAAGAAATTGGCCGAAATTTTGACTAAGGCAAAGAAACCAGAGTATGCATTGCTGCTGTAGATTCAAGGGGTCACTGAAATGAAAGCAGAAGGCCATATTTGGAGAACCTACAGGGAACAGGGGGAAATTAGGGGAATAAGCTGAGATCATATCTCAGCTAATGCATTCATTTGAGTGTTTAAATAGATCAATAATTGTGACATTTTCATAAAAAGCTGAAGGTCAGAAATCCCTAGATTAGATTTATTCCATTAAGTATTCAATTTTGTCATTTTTATGTTAAAGCACTACAAATACATTTATATTAAAATTAAATAAATAAACAAATAAAGGACACCTAAATATCAAGACCTACATAAAATGTTCTCCACTACAAGGCAACGAAAACAGCATTTCAGAATATTCTGCACTAGATGTCTTTTTCTTCTTTTCACTGGCTCTTTTCCCAGCATCAAACAGCAGAGGGACAGGAGAAGGGGAGGGGAGTGTGTGTGAAGCTACACCGCGATCCCCCCACAGCCTTCGGTGATGACTAGAGCCGTCAGTCCAGGGTGAACATCTTCATCAGAGGTGCTTTGAGCCCACGCAACAAGTCGCCCCTCTAAGTCTCTTTAATCAGCTACCCTCTCTTTTTAACTGCTCACTGGATCTTTAATGGGCGCAAGTGAGTGCAAGATGAAGAGTATGAGAAAGACAAGTGCGGAAATGGATCAAAGGGGCAACAGAGGCGTAAAGAAATAAAGAAAAAGAAGAAAAGACTGGGGGCTTTCAAAAAGTCAATTAAATGATGCTGTTCAACACATCAGTTTAATTTAGCATTGGAAGATTAAAGTATCCGTGTGTTATTTTTTGTGAACCAGGTTCCAAAGTAAAGTATATGTGTAGGTGTTGAGGATGTAAAAATTAGAACCACATGAGTTCATTCATGATCTGGAAATGGTGAGTCACTGATACTTTTTCACAAAGGTTAAAACAGAACTCCATTCATTCAAGCTTATGTTTGTGTGTAATGACTCCAGAAATGTGTGCCAAATGAGAAATAGATGGAATCAAACATTTCCACAAGAGTAAAGTCCAAAATAACTCTAACACCCCTTTTAAGCTTTGTGAAGGAAAAGCGCTGAATGGAAAGTCAATATGGAGCACTGTAGCCCTCAATACAGGGAGAAAAGAAACAAAAGGTGTTTTATATCTCAGACAGATTAATCCAAAATGATCTTTGCCGAACCATTCAAGTTAGAACTGTTTTTTATTCCTATAATACACATAGAAACATAGAAAACGGAAAGTAAATAGAAACTAGTGGAAATAAAAAAGCAAAACAAAAACATTAAAAGCTAGACAACACCGTATCATTGTATGTCTGAGACCCTGTATCATGACTAATACATTTCCTGTGAGAAGTAGATGTGGGATGACCTAAATTCTCCTAAAATGAAAATAGCCAAAGGGGAAAATGAAAATGGAATTATAGTGAGTCTCTACATTGGATCAGCTGCTCGTATTTGGTGACATCAAGATGTCTACATGAAGATAGGAATATCTTCTATAGGAAGATAGAGTTTTTGTGGTTGGGCACAGGGTTCATTAATAATTCTTGTCAAGAAAAGCCTTTCTTGAGGCGTATAAATTACTACACTGCCTTGTTACAACAGAACAATGCTGTGATCCAGAAAACTGACAGCCAAATCAGTTACAGGTCATCACTTAACATTTTAAACTAAAATGCAGGTTCTATATATACTGAATGATCACTCATTGTCCATTTTATCATCCCCAGTGACCATACAGGAGCATATAGTAGTTCTACAATTACAGACTAAAGTCCATCTGTCTCTCTGAATACTGTCCTATCCCACTTCACTCTGCTCTTCAATAGTAAAGACTCCCACAAGACCACCACAGAGGAGGTATGATTTGAGTTGTGGATTATTCTCAGTGCTGCAGTAACACTGATGGGGTGGTGATGTGTTAGTGTGTGTTGCACTGATAGAAGTGGATCAGACACAGGGCTACTGCTCGACTTTTTAAACACTCTGGCACTCGCAGTCCACTCTCAGACACAACTACCTCGTTGGTCCGCTGGGTAGATGTACATTCAGAGACAGCAGCTCATCTGTTGCTGCATAGTTTGTGTTAGCCATCCTCTAGTCCTTCATTAGTGGACACATGACACAGGATGCTGTTGCCTGGATATTTATGGTTGGCGGGCTATTTCCAGTCCAGCACTGACACTAAAGGCTTTATTGAATAACTCTAGCAGCCCTGCTGCATCTGATCCGGTCTCTGATTTTACATCTACAAGGTGGCCCACTAGGCGTGTCTAACAACGTAGGTGTGGACAGTGAGTGGACACTAGAGGTGGGTGGTATACACATTTTTCAAAATGTTATACTGTATTACAGTGGGGAGTTGGGCTGTGTGAACCTTCTATCTGTGAGCACAAAGTCGACTGAAGGGTTTACTGAGAGTTTGTGTTTTGCAGTTCAGTTCAGCCCAGCCGCACAGCGCACAATGACACGTGTTGACAATAAAAATCTGAGAGAGTAAATTTCAGCGACTGGTGCTGGAGGAAGAGAAAAGTTTGAAAATAAGAGGAAAAAGAGGGACTCTACACTGTTTAGAAGCATAGCTGGCCAACTATCAGGCACTTGTGGTTTAGCACACCACAGCAGATAGTTTTCCAGTGAACTCCAGTTCAAATGACACATATTTACAAGAGAAAGCCTCATGAGCAGAAACTCGAGTGAAGTGTCTTTTGAATATTTTGTCCATTTTCAGCTTCCTTACCAATTTTTTTGAATTAATGCATAAATGCATAGACAAGTTTAGCTTCAGCCACGTACAAACAACAGTTGTTTTTCTCCTCAAACATACTGTTTTACCTTTTGTGGGCGACACGGTTGCTTAGTGGTTAGCACGTTCGCCTCTCAGCGCTGGGATCTTGGGTTCAAGTCCCATCTGGGTGGAGTTTCCATGTTCTCCCCGTGTCTGTGTGGGTTTCCTCCGGGGTCTCCGGTTTCCTCCCACAGTCCAAAAACATGGAGGTTAGGTGAATTGGCTTCTCTCATAACTGTCCTGGTGTGAGTGAATGAATGTCTGTGTGAGTGAATGTGTGTGTGCCCAGATATGAATTGGCGCTCTATCCTAGGTGAGACCCTAGTGCCCGAAGCAGTCCTCCAGGTGGACAGTCATTCCTGGTTGTGAGTACGCTGTCCGTTTTTGGCTGCCACTTCTTGCCAGTGTGTGTGTGGATTGAATGTTGTGTTGATTGTAAAACGTCCTTGGGTCTCTAGAAAGGCACTATATAAGTGTAACGTTAAATAAAAATAAAATAAAATAGATGTTCCCTTTAATAATCCATTCTAAACATATTTCTGCAGTTATCTGATTATTCATTTGGTCAACAGCACAGGTTCTCGCAATCATATTATGACGATAATCAGAGAAATCATGTATAATCAAACCCTAAGTTCTTTTGGATTTCACAGCCTGCGCATACACACAAATGTAACTGAACTAAATGTAGATCCATCTCCGGCCCACATTTTGAAGTTCTACCACTATTCTATATCTGAAAATTCACAAAGTAACACTAGTCCTTACTGCAAACACTACTTGTCCAACACCTCAGGTCTCTCACTGTAACTGAGGGACATGCAATGTGTCCAAGAACAGATGCTCGTTTAAAAAAGTTTGACACATTCTGAGCAACATTAGGGCTGTCAGAAGAGCAGCACTCCAGTGGGTCCATGTTTACCAAAGCCCACAGCAGGAAGTTAATGTCATGTCTTTTTGTGATTTGTAAACTTTTGAGTTTTCCCATTATCTGATTACCAAAGTGCATTTAAATGTGTTGATCGGATTACTCAAAAAATATGATTATGATTTAATTATTATAACGTGCATGTAAATGCTTTCACTGTGACAATGATTGTAACAGACACGTTCTACTGGGAAAAACATGAGTACTTGCTTGACATCTAAAAATGATCTTATTGAAAGAGGAGAGAGATAAGACAATGAACAACTAATACTTGCCCATTCCAACAGTAATATGTTTTGGGATGTGTCTCACTGACTGCATTGATTTATAATTTAGTTGTGTTACTTTTTTTAGTTGTGTTTTTTAGTCCTCGTGAGGCTTAAAGTTATGTAAGTGAAAAAGTAGATTGGATCGGGTTTCCTTGAATCTCCTCTCTGACTGCGCGCCTACTCCATTTTCAGCTACCCACTTGTATCATCACAGGCAGACCCATGTGACGTACAGTGAGCCAAACCGGCACAGTGCTGACACTTTGAATGCTGAATACCTGATGAGAGTATGAACTGTGCTGACAAGTGCTGCAACTTCCCTGTTTGTTTCTTGTTTCTAAATGAGAAAAAAAAATCCCTTGTCTATTTACATGACATCCCAGCGTGCAACAGGGGAGAATGCCCATGACTTCTGGCTCTCTGACGTCAGTTATGATATTCTCTACCCAAAGTTTTTGTTTTTTTTTTTTTTTTTTTGCCACCTTAAGACTTTCCAGTCTTCCTCCTGACAATTTCCCATAGGAACAGATTAATTTAGTCCAACTTTGAGGTCTTCTGCTAAAAACAAGGTGGTTGCTGCCTCCTTGACTCCATGAAAAGGATAAGAACAAATTTGTTGAATACTTATTTTTGTTAAATCATGGCAAAAAAAGTAAAATAAAATAAAAATTCAATCACTAATAATAAGCAAAATGAATAAATCTGGCTGCTACATAAAATAAAAACTGAATGCACCTGTGGTATATTTAACACTCCTGAAAAATACAGCTCAATTATTGATGAGGTTATTCATGTCGGTCTGAGCAGATTAATGTCTCATCTTTAATTCATTGTCAGATCGTCCTGGATGAACATTTTTCAAACTAAAATGGATTTGATTTGTCAAAGACATCTCTCACTAATAATAGATCTCGGTCTAGATTTCAGTTTATTCTGCTTAAGTTTTAACTTCCATGTTATTTTTCTTCTATACCTGTATTACCTAAACAATTAATTATGCTGGCATAGTTCTTACTGAAGCAGCATTATGTAATTTATCTCATAACGAACCTCAGCAATGTTGTTCAAGGCGAATGTCTGATAAAAGCATATGGCATTGTGTAATTTAAGCTTGTTTTTTCTTGGACAGCTGCTTGTTGGGTTAAGTTTCAATTGTTTAAAAACAGCTATTATTGTTGTGAGGCTAAGACGTATTATCAGCTGGCACTTTAAAAATGTGTTGTATGGATCATGAATTCATTCTTTCACCAATAAAGTCTTTTTAATGCCTTGACAAAATGCTCTGCTTCATCATTTAGCTCACAACTAGCAACATCTAAGTAATATTCTGCGATACTTTATTTTATATTTGGATTTTTGACTTTGTTAGTTGGAAGAAACTGAGTGAAGCTTTTTCATTAATACTCTGTGAAACACTTTTTTAAAGTTGGTTCAATGTTTAGGGGTGGAGTGGCTAAATGAGTGCATCAAGAGAATTTCTGGTGGGCTCAGAATTTTGGACTGGTTGCTACAATCTAACAAATGTATTTATAAAAATAACTCAGCATGGCTGACCATTCTTTTCCCCTATTATTAAAAACAAAAGAAGAATATATTCTGAGTATGTAAGCAATGACAAATATGAGTTTGACTAGCATGTTTTCTGTACTGATTGTTAGATTTCACCGAAAAAAAAAAACAGTAATATGTGTTTGTCTGCTGGTTTGTGTGTTTCTGGTTATGATGCAAGTAGCCTGGTCATGTACAAGTCCTAATATCCTGCCTTTTCCTGTATGCTTGTGACAATAATACAAGGCCACAAAATAAAAAATAAAAATAAAAAAAAAGTCAGAATATCAGCCTCACACTATCCATGACTGTGGTGCACAAGGCTCAAATGGTCAAATTAAAGCCAGTTAATAAGCATTTGCTTGGTAAATTAATTGAGGCAGGAGTGACAAGCAAACAAACAAGCAAAAACCGACAAACAAAAGTGTATTTACAGCAAAGCTGCTGTAAATATGTACAGACATACAAATACTAAACATTAAACTTGCTGCAGTCATGGCACGCTCACCTTAGCTGTGCACATTACAAGCAGGCCTCACACGGAGCTGCAAACCCAGTTAACAAGGTGGCTTCTGCCAAGGCCCTTCTGTTAAAATAAAAGGGGTTTATTTTGGGAAATGCCTCACAATAAACTGTTTTGCACACTCACTAATGAGGAAGCTTCTCGTAATCAATGGCCCAAAACATCTTCGGAGAGCTTAATTTTTTTTTTTCTCAAGCCATTTCCCCACCGCAGACTGATTAAAAAAAAAAAAAAAAAAAAAAAAGATAGAAAATCACACTGTCTTCAACAGGTATTGCCTGTTCCCTTGAAAGTTTATCTGGCTCACTTATTATTTCCATTGTAACATAATCAGCAAATCCGCTTTTGGAAATGAATGGGTTAAACAAGTGATTATGTAAACAAATATTGAATTATCAAACTGTCCTGGATAAATATATTCACTCTTATTAAATCTAAGCGTCTGCCCCTTTACACCCATTACATCATGTTAACAAACGTATTCCCTCAGGCAGCTAATGGCCAACTTTGATGTGTTTTTGTTTGCTTTTGTTGTGATTCGATTACTAGGTTCTGGCTTCCGAAAGACAATGAAAGTGTTCTTTGAGAATACATGTTTTTTTTTTTTTTCTTTGAGAAAGAATGAATGCAATTCACATTGTCTTGCTCATGAGACTGAAAGTGACAGATGACAGAGAGAGAGAGAGAGAGAGAGAGAGAGAGAGAGAGAGAGAGAAAGAGAAAACACCAAGCCAATTACATTGGGAAGGCTCTCAAATGAACAGAGGCATGCTTTTCTGGGGTTTCATCCTGGCTGTGTGCTTGAAAAACAACTCGCTGCCAACATGTGCAACAGGCCTGAACTTCAGCTGCACTAAGAGCAGTGACAAAGGAGACATGATTGGCTGTTTGCTCCTATACAAATAGCTATGGAAGATTAGAGGCTCTGCGTAGGTACTGGAGTGTGATGTATATGTTGGTGGGATGATGGATCAGAGCCTCTGGGAAGGAAAAAGGTGTTTGTTGTGGTTTGTGCCCATTACTTTGTAGGCCATTCTTCACAATCACTCTGGAATCTGTCTGGAGAACAACAACATTGTGCAAACTTCCGAAATAGTAAACAGAAGGATCACTGCCATCAAAGAGCCCAATTGATTGCTCAGGATATAATTCTAGAGACCTGTTGACGCACAGTGCATGTGCCTTGTACTTCTGGAAGCAGTTGGAATTCATTGGACCGCTCTTTTCATTAAACAACTCTAAGGGCTATTTTGGTACAGAGAGGAAGGGCAACGACTCAGAAAAGGTGAAGGGGGTACGGTTTGGGCATGAGGCTAATCTAAAAGATAAGTCAATGCTTCAGAGAAAATCAGGAACCAAAGAGTACTTGAACAAGGAATGATGCAAGTAGCCATGGCAAACAATTAAAGGTTTTTCCTGTCAGTGTTTGCTATTGAGTCACACAGATCATTAGCACAGTTCAACCCATGGCATCTGCGCAAGTACTATATGTTTGTGTGTTTGCAGTTTCCAAACGTTCACTCAATCTGTGTTATTAGTAAAACCACCTGTCTGCATGGAAGATTTACACTGGAGTGCTCAACAGAGCGATTCCTTAGGAAGCTCTATGTCTTTCAGGTTACTAAATTAAATGCATTAAAGGTGACCTTCACAATGTTAATAATAATGAAAAAAAAAAAACACTTTTAATAAAATCCTGAGGATGTTTCCTCAACATTTGCTAGCTCTCCTGTCTGGTTGCACACTGGAAACCAGTCTTGTCCGTTATTATAGGTATTATAGGGTTTCTCTCTGCTCATTACAGGTAAACATTGTTTAGATGGCTAAGAGGTCACCAAATGTTGAAAAGCAAGACACAAGTAGAGGATATTGCTCTATTCATGCTCCACAGGAGTTCTGCACTTTCCATGTTTTGCTCTTTCTAGGTATCAGCCTTGGCCCTTGTTCTAGCAGTGTCTGTGCTCAAGGGAATTTTGGACCCAAACCTATTTCTACTAGCTACATTCTGTCTGGACACTAAGCACATTTGTGAGTCGCACTGGATAAGAGCATCTGCTAAATGCTGTAAATGTAAAATGTAATTTGTTTGTTGTTTTTTGTTTGCTGTTTAAGATTGCATAAGGTAGCTAAGAAAGTGCTACAAAACTAAACTCACAAAACAACAGTCACAAATGATTTTCTGTGGTAGTTCACACAGTGAATAAAAACTTATTAATCTTCAGCCACATACAAATATTTCGATTTTTCCTCCAATTAACTGACAGAGCTTCGGAATGTAAACAAACCAAATTGAACAATGTTTCCCCAGAATTGTAGACGTTACCTTTAATTCTAGTGCTGAAGCTTAAGCTGCATATCCATATTCAAGCAGCAGATGTCACTGAGTATAGTGACCTGCATATTGGAGACTTACTCATTACTAAAACTGTACAAAAACTGTAATATTAAAAATGTTTTATTATTTCTTTCAACACTTTTAGTCCTCATTTAGACATTTAAAGAAATCTGTCAGTAGGTAGAAAAGCATGGGATATGCCCAATAAAAATGTCCACCATAGACTATACATAGTGCATCACAAATAATACAATTAAAAACACTGCACCCAATGCCTTAATTTGACAAAGAAACTTGAACCATACAGCTGAATAAAAAATTATTTGTGACATGCAATGCACTATGTGAGCGCAGGACCATTATTTAACAGAAACTGTGCCCTACAGAGTGTGTAGGGATAAAACATCTGATAAAACATTATCTGTCACACTCTCAGTGTGTAGGGACTGTGGGATCCGATTATTACTACTATAAAGAATGGGAAATCAGTGAGGCAAAAAAGTGTCTTGTGCCTGTAGGGTCTTACATGCTCAAAAGTACTAGTGAAATAGCGAGATTACTGAAGCTTCTACATGACCTGTGTATGAATAACACACAGATTCTGTCACAAGTGCAGAGAAATGCATTCTAACGAGTCTAATGTGCTGGCAGTTTTTCATTAGATCCATGACAAAAATGCTAATGTGGCTAATGGAAGATAACAGTCTTTCTCCTCATTATGCAACACAGTGTAGGTTATTTTACAGCCCTGACACAAAGAGGTAGTGGGCTTCTGTGCTTATGAGTGTTGTGAGACTCTCTAATCAAAGGGAGAAGAGCTGTGTATGAGAACTTCATCCATCTGTCCTATATGTTTTTCATTAGTGCTGTGCTATGAAACCAAACTATTGGTCCCCAATATGATGCCCAGGCCAAAAAAAAAACAACATAAATAAATACAATAAATAAACAACAAAAATGCATATCAATGAATACCTTATGTTTTCTTTGTGCTTGTCAGTGTCGCTAGTTCAAATGTAAATATTAGCACAGATTCCAGGTAGGCTCTGGACCCCCCCGCGACCCTAAATTGGATAAGCGGTTACAGATAATGGATGGATGGATATTAGCACAGAGTTACCAGCATCGACAATAAGCCAAAGATATTAAAAGTTTATCTAATCATCTGTGAAATCTGTTGTATCTATTACCAATATGAACCTATCGGCATGACCCACATCTTTCCCGATGGCAGATGCAAAGTATATTCGAAAGCCTAAATGCCATTTCAACATTCTCAACTGTCCTCTGACTGCCCTTACTCCTGGGGGTCACTTGTTAGAGAAATTAATGTTAGAAAAGCCACAGACCAATAATGCTTATTTGGCATATGTGAATGGCAGGAATGAAAAGGGTAACTTCACATAACTGTCTCACTGGGACTACTAAATCCAAGTAATCCTTGGCTTGACATACTTGCTAATAGGAAATGCAGTTCACTTCCACAGAAAAAAACAAAACAAAACAAAAAACACTCTATTGTTCTGGACATGAAAGATAAAACGTGGTAATACATCACACATTCAACCGAACAAAGCAAAGGATGACAAAAATCCTTTGAAGTAAGAAGTTCATGGGTGATTGGGAGGTGATACAGCATGTTCGAAGAATGGCTGCTAAAGGAGTTAAAGGGATCTCAACATTCCAATGCTGAACAGAGATTTCACACAGTTATTGACTGACCAAAGTAGGCCAAAGTGGAAAAAATGAAAATTACCTGATATAGAGGATGCTGCATACTACAGTCTTTACTAACCTGGCACTGCAATCCTTCCTGATGTTGGGTGGTCCATCTCCAAAATGAGACCATTATAAGCAACCTGAGGGCAGAGGGAAAAAGTTATATATAGGATGGTGTTAGTGAAAGGTGTCATGAACGACAAAGTGACAAAATACACACACACACACACACTTATACATACACAGATCAACCACCCCCTTGTTTCTACACTCTCTGTCCATTTTCTCTGCTCCACTGTCCACAGGGGCACTTTATAGTTCTAAAATTACAGAATGGAGCCCATCTTTACCTTTGCTTTGTTTGCCCCTTTCACCCTGTGCTTCAATGGTCAGGACACTAACAAAACAGCTTTGATTTGGGTGGTTGATCATTCTCAGTGCTGCAGTGACTCTGATGTGTTGTGCTGTTGAACCTGATCAGGCACAGCAGGGCTGCTAGAGCTTTTAAAGCCCTTATAGTCACCGCTAGACTCAGAATTGTCCACCAACTGAAAATGTTAAGCCAAAAGTGTCCTGTGGGTGGTGTGCAATGTCTAAAACACGACATACACGAACTGTTCAGCAACAGATGAGCTACTCTCTATGAATTTACATCTATAAGGTGGACCAATGAGGTAGGTGTGTCTAACAGAGTGGACAACGAGTGCAAACAGTGCTTAATAACTCAAACAGCACTGCTGTGTCTGATCCACTCATACCAGCCCAACACACACTAACACACCACCACCACATCAGTGTCACTGCAGGGCATAAAATGACACACAAACCAAAACAAACCTGCCCTGTGGGGGTCTGATCATTGAACAGCAGAATGAAACGGGGGAGAAGAAAGTATGCAGTATTACAGTCTGTAATTACAAAGTAGCTACAGTTACAGTCTGTAACTACAAAGTACTCCTGTATGGTCAGTGGAGCTTTTAAAATGGACAATGATTTTAGATCCCAGGTAGGTGTTCTTAATCCAGTGACTGTTCGGTATATACAGTATATGCGTGTGTGGGTGTGACAGACAGTTATTTTTATTTGTAGTGTGCTCCGGAAAGTTAAAGCACCTTTTCTCATATACAACGTAACATCTTAGCCCTGCTGTGATTTTATCCAAAGAAAACAGGGTCAAAATGACACAAATAATGACAGCTTCTGCAACAGCTAAGAGGTAAGATCCTTAAAAACTCTCATGTTTGTTCAAATCACTCTGACCTTGTTAAAAGTGCTTTTTATAGAAGCTTAGTTGACGTCAACATTACATTTCCACGTCATCATGTCTGATTTGAAGAATACAACACTGCATATCGTTTTTCTTCACCCTATGACAGTTATCTCTTCATGATCAGGGAGGAAGGAAAATTCATTAAATTACTAACAGCAAATTTATCACGAGAACAGATCCTTCATTAGATGACATGTGAAGGAGCAGAGAAACCGTGCAGCTCTGCGTTTCTAGAAATGGGAGGGGAGAACACAATCCAGGTATGTTCCATTATTGCTGACAATAACAAAAGTAATTTCTGGACAAAAAAACTTTGAAATCTGAAAAAATGCAGACCATGATGTGCCAAAGCAAATCTAAAATGTAATGCAATTCATTATGTAGTTCATTCATTCATTCATTCATTCATTCATAACAGTGGGACCAGAGCCACCAGGAATCAAATGGCACAAGGTTTGGGGTGCCAGTCCTCAAAGGCCTTCAAAGACTCATATATCCACACCAATGGACATAAGAATATGAATAGCCAACCCACCTACCAACATGTGTTTTTGGACTGTGGGAAGAAACCGTAACACCTGGAGGAAACCCATGCAGACTCAGGGAAAACAAACCAAACTTCATAGAGAGTGATCTGAAGCAGACTCTGGAGCTGTGTGATAGCTACAGTAGCTGTTGTACCATGTATTTAATTATTCATTTACATTTCAATAATAATAACCATATAAATACATGTGGATAAGGAGCAAGAGAAATAAGATCAATTTAGTTCAGAAATGTACTATTTAAATTTAAACTATTTAAACTAAAATTAAAACTATTTAAAGTTTTACTTTTCAATTATTTTCTTCCCTTTCAGAGATCCTGAATATAAAAGAAACAAATATTTGCAAACAAAGATGGGACATGGCTCTCAATTTGGGCCAATATTTTTAAGAGAAAACAACTATTTCAAACAGTCCACAAAGAACATTTCTCAAGGCAAGATTGTATAGAATTACAGCTTTCATTTTCTACCATAGAAGATGTTTGCGAAAGTATTCACGGAAGCTGGATCTCGTTGACCCTTCAAACAGCACTGCATCAAAGTCATGATACTGTAACAAACACAGCCAGATAGGCTCAGAAATCATTTGAAAAACTGCACACCAATGTATTAACAAAATAATCAGAAACTCTATTTGTCTAAGAAGAGAGCCATACGTCAAGCTCTATCAAAAGTTCTGTAAGCTCAAATCTGTCATGTTATGGCTGACCCTGAAGAAATCTGAGACTGGTGGAACAGGGAGGCCTTGCCCTTAAAGCAAGCTGATGCCTCTCACCCTGTGGAACCTCGAACTTGAGGAACAAGGCAACCAGGCCCTTGAGTGAGGGGATGCCTTGTACCTTGTTGAACCCGAAATCAGAAAAACAGGGTGACCTTGTCCTTAAGCAATGGGATGCCTCACACCCAGCAGAAGAAAGTGAGATAATTTTCAATCAACATGTTCATGTTCTATCCTTGAGTATGATTAAGTGAACTAAAGAGTAAGCGAAGAAAATAACATAGGTACAAAAATAAATAATTAAATAAATAAATTATATTTTTACATTTCCTATTTGAGATAGCTGAGAATATTAGATTTAGACCCCTAGCAACACAATTAGTTTCCAAACAAATTAGTTTTTACTACTACTACTACTACTAATAATAATAATAAAATAGCAAAAAAGTAGGGAAAAGATTTGTTTTTATTTTCTTATGAAAGATATGTTGTCACATCAATATAAAAAGTACAGGGTTCAAAAAGGTGAAAAACATTAATTTGCATGTGCACTGATAATCACGCTCTCAAATGGTCTTTTTCATTCTGAAATTACCCTCTTGATTTCCGGGAATTTCCAGGATCGCGTTTTGAAATGGGAGGGTTTTTGACATCTTGGGGACAGGGTCAGCGCCATTTCTCTCAGTAAATACTATTAGCTGATGTCTCCTGGTTCTGTGATTGCCTGCCTACAAGGAGAAACCTTCATGGTCCACAGAGCTGCTGTTTTCCTCAGGACAGCACTAGAGCCATAGATAAGTGTCGAGAGATGGTTATAATCCACTGTTTACAGTGGGTTCAAATCACTGTAATATGTGATATACATGTGGAAATGTTCTCTGCAAGAAGGCGTTAGAAAGTTTGAGTCGACTCTGAAGTTTGATTCGCTGAATCATTTGCCAAGTGTAGATTTGTTCGGGAGTCAACTCCTGTTCATCAGCTACATTGCAATCTGTTTACTGTGCATTCTACCAACTTTCACTGCAGAGAGATGGTTTCACATTTGTGCTCACGAGAGGGATATTTACATTGCTGTAACACCATAGAAAGTCCTCTATAGGCTGTAGCGAATGTTGACAGAAAGGATTGAGAGAAAAGATTGGTAACATGGGGAAAAAGTGATACACTGTCATTTTTAAACATTCAAGAGAAATGAACAGAGATGAGGGAGAAATATGAGGTGAGATTGAATAGATACAGACAGTAGACACAAGAGAGCAGGTTAGATGTTACAATGTGTCTTCAGCAACAGATGAGACCCCAGTGAAAAAATCTACTGGCTCTGTGTCCTTCAGGAAAGAAAAACAGCAATATCTCCAAAGCTTCATGCTGAGGAGGAATCGAGTCACAGACAGACCCCCAGAGGCAGTCTAACCAACACATGAAACACACCAACCCTCACAGGCTTTCAACATGGCTTTATCAACCATATGCTGGAACACTTAAACACTTCTAACTGTTCATAAACAGTATAGTGATGTTTGAATAGTCAGACAAGGTCACCATGCTTCAAGAGCAGTGTATTTATTCAAAATAAAATATGATACAGAACAGATTTAAATCTTAAATCTTGCAGAAAACATCACTGACACATTGAACATCAGATGTTTTTTTGTTTTTGTTTTTTTTTTAAACCCGGCAATGTTGAGAGAGAATTTGCACAGAAGCAGGCTTTGGACATTGATTAAAGACCGAAATTATTCATGCCACAGACAGGAGTGTGCCCAGGGGTTAAAGATAAATGGTGGCAAGCCCTCCCAAAAGCAGATCAACACCATGTTCACAAAGCAAACACTTCACATAAGAAAGAATGATGATTCTTTCCATCCTTCTCTCTTCTTGTGGATGCTGGAGAATATATTAGGACATGACCTGCTGAGTGATATCTCTTTCAGTGTAAATTATTTGGTCGGTCTGCCTCAGAATGGGGGACGTGCTGACCTGCAGTAAATCAAAAGCTTGGATGTTGCCTCAGTTGACCAACATTTGGTATGGGGGGAGGAGGAGGTGAAACTGCTTTCGTGGAATCTAATCAGAACACTGTCTGTTTTTTGAAAGAAGAATATGAAATAAATAAAGAAACAAAGCTTGTGTAAAGAGCAGGGTAGTTGGGTTCAAATACATCAACAGGAAAAAGGTATCTACATTACAACAGAGAATGATTTAAAAAGATAAAGAACTCCTCATGAGAGAGTCCTTGGCAAACAGCTGAACACAGCCTTAGCCTATATGAATACATCTGAGATTTCAAACTTACGTAACCCAATTGCCAGAAAGTTTATTAATTATTATACATTCTGTAACCACTCATCCAGTTCAGGGTTCAGAGCCTACTCAGTATCACTGGCACAAGGCAGTAACACATCCTGTATGAGGCTTCAGCACATCACAGGGCACAACACATTCACTAACACACTCACACCTATGTATAATTCAGCATGGTGAATCTACCTATCAGTGCCTGTTTCTGGACTGGGGAGGAAAAAACCACACCAACATGGGGAGAACACCTCATATCAATCAAGCTCCTCACAGACACCGAACCGAAATGGGGTTCGATTTGGGACAAACAAAATCTGTGATCTGGGTTATATCCCCAGGTACCATAGTCACAGAAGCAGAGAAGTATTCACCAATGCCAAATGAAAAGGTTCTTTGTTTAATATGAGAGATTAACCAATCAAGAGCCGAACTCTTGACTCCAACACAGTTTTCCAAATGCTCAGTGAGTATATCATGGTCAACAGTAATGAATGCAGCACTCAAATCCAGAATCAGTTTTAAATAAAAAGGTCATTATTTGCTTTGAAAAGATTCCCTAAAGTCAGAATGAAAAGCCTCCTAAATTTTGTTACTGTCAAGAAAAAAAATGCTAGTTAAGGTCAAAACATTATTTTCTAGAACTTCAGCCAAAAACAACTTTTGTGACATGAACCTGTATTAATTCATAAGTCCCATCTCCGGGTTATGATTCTTGAAGTATGGCTAAACAAATGCATGTTTAAAACAAGGCAGTAATTCTGCAGAAACAGACCATCTTCTGTTTATATACCCACACATATTCATTCACAGTGTGCACTTGAATACCTAGATTGGGTCAGTTATATATGAACACATTCTGATCACAAACACTATTACACTTTTCTTTTAATTGTGTATACTGACAACATCTGGATACAATATTAATTTAATGCCAAGTGCAAACTGCACCATCAAGTGCTTTACAGCCCCATTTGAATAAACATGCCTCCTTAAACACTTTTCAAACAAAACCAACTTTCAAAGCAAACAGTCTCTGCATTAAACACTGCTGTGTAATGACATAACTAGCAAGCACACACTCTTTAATGATTGAATGGGCTCTTTAGAGTAAGCTGAACAAGTCAAACATTTATGTTTTCTTTCTATACTTGGGCCGCCAATGTGAAGTTCTCCACAGCATAGAGAGGTACACCCTTACCCCACTACCTCCTCTGAGACAGAAACAAACAGTGGTCATAAGTTATAAGCCCAGGTTTGCATGTCATCGCTGTCCAATCAAAAACATCTCGCAAAATAATACATTTACAGGAGAAGGAAATCACTTGATGATGTAGTAAAATAAATTCAACAGAAATGGAAATGCATGTTTTTTTTGGAAAGCGACGATGTGGATGGTAGGAACATGTTCTTACCGATATTTGAGTGAAATCTTCGGAGTGGATAATTTCGCTCATGCCTTCTAGAGGCTCTGCCACAATGTGCTTTGAAGAGATTAAGCCAAAGCTGAATTATTTGGGCACAGTAACAGAAGACAACCAGCACAGCATTTGACCACAATATCCCATACCAACCGTGAAGCAGGAAGGTGGAATGTCATGGTTTGGGGCTGTTTTGCTGAAGCGGGACCTGGCAAGCTCTCCATCATAGAATCTACTATGAATTCTTCACTGTATCAGAGGGTGCTTGAGGAAAATTTGAGACTACCCTTCCAAAAACTGAAGCTGAAGTGAACCATGAAACATTCCACTAAATTCACAAGTAATGGCTCAAAAGTAAGAAATGCAGAGTTCTGGAATGGCCAAATTAGAGCCCGGATCTTAAACCTACTGAGATGCTGTGGGGTGATCTGTGCATTCAAGAAACTCCTCAAATATCACAAAGCTGAAGGAGTAATGGGGAAAAACTACCTCCCAGTCAATGTCGGATGGTTACAGGAAACGTCTAATTGAGGTTATTTCAGCCAAACAGGGAAATACCAGCTATTAGGGCAGAGGGTGGCCTAACTTTTTCCTCACAAGAAATGTGCATTTTTGTTCATTACATTTTACAACTTTATGAAGATTGAGTGTCTAACTACTAACTTTTTATAACACACGACTGTGTGTGTGTGTGTTTGTAAATATATATATATATATATATATATATATATATATATATATATATATATATATATATATATATTATAAACAGTTCTATATAAATAACATGGTTATACATATGAGGGACAAATAAATAAATACATAAACAGTGTGAAACCTACACATACAATATTTGCAGTTGTGTTTAAAAGGGTACAGAAAACTATATTAAACTGGAATAAAAATGTAAAATATGTATTCTTTAATACAGACATTTGGAAACAATTCAAAAGGTGTCTAAAATGTGTCCATAACCCCAAACACCAAAAAGAGAGACCTAATTAAGTAATATAGAAAGGGGTACTGAGGTAATAGCCTTGTAAATCGTTACATAATCATAACCTAATATAAAATGTGCCAGCAGCTTCCGACTTTTCTGGTGAACAGCATTAAACAATCAAGTGTAATCACTACAACCGCACAGTCAGACTGAATAAAACTTGAACGAGACATGTGGATAGCAAAACTGCAGCCTGGAGCCTGTGACTGTGTGTTAACCTCTTGTTCTGGAGAGCAATAAAAGCCCAAATGCCAACCAGCGACAGGCACAGCAGTAGCGCAGCCACATGTGTCCTGCCCAACAGCTTAAAAAACAGATTGCACTCAGGGCCTCAGCGTCTGTGTATGGTAAAGCTATGTTTATTTGCATTTCTTGCACGTTTTAATAGCTGCCTCTGAGAAGGCCTTCCATCCAACAAGTTGCACTATGCTCCCTATTCCGTAACAGCAGTAGAAGCTGGCAAGCTGTGCAGCTGCGTAGGTGGAAGAAGAGGGTTGAGGAAATTAATAAGGCCTCCACATTGATGGATGGCTTTAATTTTAATTCCATACATGTGGTGCTTAAAGAGATATATATATATATATATATATATAATTATTATTTTTTATGGCAGCTAATTCAGTACTTTGTCACCATAAGCAAGTTAAAGCTATTACAACAGTCATCATAGGTGGCTCTACACAAACAACACAATGTTTCTGTGGCAGGCGTCATATAGTAAGCCATGAATATCAACAAAAGCATGCAGTGGCATTTGGGAGGGTGCATGTGTCTCCAACACTGAAAGCACTGTGAATGTGACAGATTAATTGAACCCAGATGACCGTGTGACTCATGAGTTGAATGTGGTCTAGAAAACAAACTTCAGATCAAAAGTACGAATTCAAACATGAAAGACGTTGTATGGAAAGTTTGAAACCAGAAGTAGAAAAAGCGAACACAGTGAAGAACTGCTCTGTTTGACCATTCACTGGCAAGAGTTTAATTCCATGCTGTGAGATTGAAATGAATCCCAAATGAATAACTGAGTCAGAAATGTAAAAATTAAAATGAAGTATATAGGTTGTGGCATTATGTTTCTTACTTATGCTCAAATGCAAAATAGTCAGCAGCAACACACAGCAATTTAAAAACAAAATTGTGACTTTTATTTTTTTTTTTACATACACCTAAGCAATCATAGTATAACATCTTTTGATTAACCAAAAACTAATAGTTTCCATCCAACAGCATATGGTATTTAACTCCACTAATCTGGCTTTATGGTTAAATCTTGTGAAACATGTGGTTTGTCTTCTAGTGAAAACCTCAGCTTCCAAAGAAGATTAAAAATAGTACTTAGAAGTGCAACAATGGAAAATACAGCAGATTTTTTTCTTTAACAAATAATGTTCATCATCTCAACACAGTCACATGGAGCTTCTGGTTAAAAGACAGGTTAAATCAGGACACAGCAACCTGTTATTATACACACCATCAATTCCTCACAACATTTAGTCTAAAGCCTTCCAAGAAGAGCAGAGTCTCCTACTGCAAAAACGGATGGATGAACGCCCCATTAATACCCTTAATAACATACTGCAATGTTGCAATTCCCTTTGAGTTGATTTATTGATCTCTCTCTCTCTCTCTCTCTCTCTCTCTCTCTCTAATTTTAGAATAAACATTATATAAGTGTTTACTCACTTTTGGACATCCACACAGATCGGCCATAACATTATAACCACCTGCATCCTGCTGCCCAAACTGGCTTTGGCCATTCATGGCATGTGGACTCCACAAGACTTCTGAATGTAATCTTATGGTACCAGGGACCAAGACGTCACCATCAGCTTCTTTAAGTCCTGTAAGTTGTGAGATGAGGCCTACATGGACTGGACTTGTTTCTCCAGCACATCCCACAGACGCTCAATCAAATCAACACTGGTGAACATTGCCCAGAGCCTCATGCCGCCTATATGGCTTGCTTTCTTCAAGGCTCATTCTGTTGCCATCTTTAACCCATGTAAGCAATGCATGTGCATACAGTCATGTATATAATATTTATTAGTTTAATAAAAAACTGATTAATCAAATCATGCTATCATCCAAGGTTTCATTGTCCAGTTTTGTTGTTTACCGGCCAAACGTAGCTAATTTTAGCAGTGGACAAGTTTCAGCTTCGGCACTCTGACCAATCTGCCGCTACCCAGCAAGCTTCAATGCACTTAACTTTTTCAGCATTTTGTATAAGAGTAGACTTTCTGTGAGACTGGACCACACAAGCTAGCTTTCTCTTCCCTCATGTAAGCTTCAACTGCCACGGTTGACCCTAATGGAACATACCACAGTACCTGCAGTGTTGGGGATACCCTGACCCAGCTCTCTAGCCATCACTACTTGACCCTTGTTAAAAGTGGCTCAGCTCAGCTTACATTTGCCCATTTTTACTTCTTCCTATTTATCTAATTCTGCAAATGACTGTTCACTTGCTGCCTAATATATCCCACATCTTGATAGGTAATGTTATTCACTTCTACTGTCATTGATCAGTGTATATTGCATGCTCAATTCTTCAAAAATAGTTAGCGTACATGTATGAAACTACCCATAAATTTAATATGTCTCCATGACAGGAATAAGAGATCGAATAACAGAAAAATGAATTCAAGTCTTATTGCGGTATATGGAAGTCTACTGGCAGGCACACAATATCAGTCCTTACAATAACAATGCATATTCTGAAGGGTCAAGCACAAACTAGAAGATCATTCTAGAATGCATTGAGCGTGGCTTATTTAAGAGCAGCTCTTAAACTATGAGTTATAGTAATGAAAGTCTAATGCAACACAGATGCACTCTTTCACATTCCAGATCAGACATATTATACACAGCTTTTATTCATTGAGACAAAGCAGCAAAGGGGAGCTGTGTTTCCATATTGGTGTTCAAAGCACTTGATAATTATGGTAAGCTAAACATGATATGTTAAGATGTAGAGGTGATTTAGTTACTAAAATGAAAGGGCAGGCCTAATTTTATATTATTCATGATATGAGATGATTTCTATCCTTACTCTGCAAATAAAATCCAAATTTACATGAAGACACAGCTAAATAAATTATAGGTGAAAGCAGTTTCCATTAATCTCAAAACTCCACCTGATCCACCCCCCCCCCCCAAAGCACACACACACTGACACACGACAATTGTCACCTTAATGAACACAAACGAATCACATTTACAATAGTTTAGACTGTGATTACACTTTAATCCAAGCTGAAATTTGAAACAAATGCTTGTCTCGATGAGTCTTATTATATTTCTTGCAGATGGCCTATTTAAGCTCCTGTTGCACCTAATTGCAACCTTATGAATGTGTCATGAATGCATGTGTTCACGGTGCAAGTATTTGCTTTTACAATTTGTTTCAAAGCTTTACGCAAAAGCTTTGGGATGTGTGAGTTTCATGTCCTGCATCCAAATCTAAGGCTGCAATGCCCTCACTCTCCATCTTTGATGTCAGTTTCTCAATATGGGATACACCATCCTCAAAGAGAAACACAAACAGAAAACAACGAGGAAGGGAGTGCAGAAACATTGCTGTTAATATAATATGTAAATACAATTCAGCACAACCATTCAAGGGAATGTCTATGATTGTGGGGCCCTGCAGTTCTCTCTGATTTGTTTACGGTTATGTTTGAAAAGAAAAATGACTGTTGATTGTACGTGGCTGAAGGATAATTTTTAAGTCTTTATTAACTGTTTGAATTATCACAGAAACTAGTTTAACTCAAGCTGTTTAGTTTTGTAGCACTTTACTTTCATGTGAATTTCGAGTGACTTCCTACCTAAATAAAACAGCAAAAATAAGTAAATATTACCCAACAAAAAAAGTAATATCCTCAATCTCGTTTTATGATCTTCAACATTTGGAGGGTTCTTTGCCATTTATTTTTTACCCATGTACTGACACCACGGCTTTGTAAACACATGAGACCAGTTTACATTGCAAAAACAGAATGGAGAGCTTGCAAATTGTGAGGAAACATTACCTGAATTTTATAAAAAGTGTTTTTAACTACAATCATGAATGTCACATTTAATTAGACACCAACAAATAAAACAAGCAAATCAACAATTATACTTTTAGACAAAATCGTTAATAAGGCATTTGAAAAAGTGCAAAAAGGTAACACATCTGTGTTCTATACATGTGCATTAGGTGCGAAAAGTAGAGGTATACCAAATCCTGGTGTTCTCCCTCTCAACACTTCGTCTTCCACAAAGTGTCAGCACCCACTCCTGTGTAGAGGTCATACTGAGGTCCTCAACACGCTGCCTTAGATGAAAGTGGATAGTGGATAAGTATGTTGCAGCCTTGCAAGCACACTCATTGAGTTCCCTTTGATTTCTGCTCATTCCTCTGGCTTAGACGCCACCCGGGCTGGGTGCTGGCCTCATCAAGGAGTGTGTGTGGTGGGGGCTAGTTGGAAGGAGCAGGCCCAATCACCTCCAGGTCATTGCATAACTCTCTCTTTTGTACATCAAGGGTCTGGGCACACCATTGGTCTATGCTCCATGCAAGCTAATGAAGATGGGTGAAACCAGGGAGTTGTCATGAATAATAGAACACATGGAGGGAACATACAAGTATGAATTCACCTCATGCTGCCATGCTGGACACGAACAAATAAACACAGGCTGTTGTTTACTATGGCATAAAACCAAAAAGGAAATTCTTGTGGACGAATGTGTTGTTTCATATTTGGTCATGAATTATGAGAAGAGCATACAGGATTATGGAGCTGTAGCACATGCTCAGGGCCGCAACATGACTCACGGCTCACCCACTTTATGGCCAAACCATAACAGAGAGCAGACTATATGATGGGGTGTGTTTGTATATAAACTTTTTTCAAAGAAGTTTTAATATGCTAGGTTCACCATAAAAAAAAAATAATCAAAAATCACCATTTTTCGATCGTGTAAACCAAATCTCACATATACTTTGCAATATTATCTCAAAGAACAAAACAAATCGTTGCACATACTTTTGCAGCACTTTTTCCTTGACAGAACTCATAACAAAAGCAGTGACGAATAAAATTATTTTCTCACTTGCCATTTTTAAACTGCTTCAAATTTAGGGGTTTAGTTATTTTTTGTTTAATAAAATGACAATTAATTAATTCATTGTCTGTAACTGTTTGTCCTGTTCAGGGTCATGGTGGGTTACTATTTTTGGAGATACATGTTCCATTGAGATACATGATAACTCTACTAACGACCTAAAACTTTCAGTGAACATACATGTGTCATCTAAGTAGTTGCAGATCAGATAGATCCATTGTCTTTAGGTGCTATTTTGCCTTACATTGCCCTGCAGTAAATGTATGCCATTAATTAATAACATATGGACCAAAACATTATCTCAAAACTACAGAACTATCTCAGACATAAGGTGGTATGTTGTTAATTAATTCCTGCAATAATTTTTTGTCAAGAAGCATTAAACTGTTCAGGCATCTGGTTCCTATCACTTCCAATGAGGATAAAGGAAAAAAAAAGTATAAATACAAATAAGTATAAATAAGCAGCTCTACAACTAATCCTGCAAAATTTGTGAAAAAAATGGGGGTCCCTCCTTTAAATGAAAGGTATAAAACATGATTTCTACTGACATTGCTTTGGCTGAGGTAGTTCAGTTAGAGTGTCAACATGACATATCCACTTTCTGATGACAGCAAGCGATACTTCCCATTAGGTTTCTATGATGGCCTGTAGGTCTTGTGCGGTTCAGGTGTATATTAAGTCCTCGAGCTGCGGCTGAACTTTGACTCTGCGGTTAAAACTTCCCATGCACTAGACACATTCCTAACGCTTCTTGTTTCAAAAACAGCAATGGTGTTAGTAGCTTAGGGACTCGTGCTGTGACCTCAGCAGGACGTGCATGGGTGTGAGGCATCCGGGAAGTCCGACCCAGCTCTTGTGGGACATGGAGAGAGTATTTCACAGGGTTATTGTTATGGCTAAAATATGACTTAAAGAAAAGGGCAACTGCAAACAGAACTGGCTACTAGGTGTGTGTTTTTGGAGCATGGTATAGTACATATGGCTGACTGGGAGATGACTGCCTGCAGAAATGTCAGTTCAAAGGCACCAAGCTCCAAGAAAAGGAAGAGAAAAGGTGTGTGGGGGGAATTGAAGGCTACTGTTGACTAATGACTGCCAAAACATCATCTGATACTACTGCTGCCTTCCAGATGGTTAATGATCCATCATCAGTTAGGGCATCTGCTGAGCTAAGACTACGGAGAAAGCTCTGTAGTCGCAGGTTATATGAGGCATTGTGAAATCCGTCATCTACAATTTGACACACTGAGCAAGCATGTGTGGATGGATCTGAGCCATAATACACAAAATGAGATTTGACACTGAAGTTAATGATGCATGCGCTCCATTCTATAGAGAGCATGATAAATTTATATTAAATGTAGTCTGACTATATAAGAGAAGAGTATTAAGGCTATTAAAGTCCACTATGATCTGTCAGTCAAGGCTGAAAGATGTAAGAGAAGGGGTCATTGCTTATTAATATTATTCTTGATGAAAGAATGCACAGACATTCCTAAAGGAAATGAAGCAGTTATTCCTAGACATGATTCCGATATGAACTTAATTAAAATGAGCTAAAGAAAGAACATTTCTGAAGATAAATGTTCCTTAAGCTGGGCATATACATTTTGTGCAGCAGCAATGACAATAAAAATCATGTCATTGTGGACATTTTTTTAGTGCACTGGCATATAAATTTGGGAATCCAGAAATCTGCTTGAATCTGAACACATGGAAAAGAACAAGTTCTGATTTTGTCCTATATCTTACATAGATAGCACTTCAGAGTTTGATCTTTGGCTGATTCTCTCCAATCAGTTATGGACCTATCTAAGTCTCCCTAATAACAATGATGCTGAATGAGCTTAAAGAGAGCAAAACAAACAACGCAGGTTAATTCTTTCCTCCCATTGCTACCAGTAGACCACATAACTTACACATACATGCAATACATTTCTACAATATAAAATATTGCAGCATATCATATCATATATACCAATATGCAATTAACTTTTATATGGGCAGTATTATTGATTTTAGTTTCTATTAATATATATTGTTACTATTTTATTTGCTACCTATTTTTTGTGCCTTGCTATCACACTAAATTTCCATGCTAGGGGACTATTAAAATATTAATTTATCTTACAATGAGTACAGAGAAATACGTTTATTTAGCAAATATGGTGAAAGCGAGAATGGTGACTAAAGAAAACAAAGTGAAATGGCTAAAAAGCAAAGCTTCTATTCCACACACCTCACTGCTGGGTGCTTTGTGTTAGCGGAAAACAGACACTTGTTCTCAACAGACACAGAAACCGGACATTCTGAGCAGGGCTGTTTAGAAAGGGTCAGGAAAGTGCTGTGCTGTTTGATCCTTGTGGTATATTGACCAAATGCATTTTATAGATGTTTCATTAAGAGCACAAGGAACGGTATTAACCGTTAAAAAAATAGTTGGGGGGTATCATAGAAATTTGCCCTTTAAAACAATGTTGCAGATATCACTGTACCATGTTATTGAAAAAGAAACAGTTGATACACGTGAAACAGCAAACATGTGACAGCAAAACTGTCACAATCTGAAGGAGGTCTCCTAAAAAAAAAATTATGTGTTTTAAGGGGGCTCAACATTGCGGTATGCTGTATTACTGCCCCAAATGATTTCATTTATCCTGATTCTGGTGCTACACTCCAAACTGTCACCTGGAACTAACCTGAACTGTTCCTTTTGAGGCTGCTCCATGACTTTGTGCTGGTGAAGGCAGTTAGACTTTGACAACTGGATGATAGGTAGCTGGATGAGGTCTCAAATTCACATTTCCCCATTTCACAGCAACCTTTCTGGCACAAAAGTATGGAGTCAAAAAAGGGTCAAAAATATTTTGAGTTTGTAAAACAATATTTACAAATGTAATTTGTAACTGGGTTTGAGCAACTACATACACATAATATTAAAATCCACAATTATATTAGAATGCACAAATTTATAACAACAATTATATTAATTTAAAAATAACAAATGTGGAAAAAATATATGTAATGTATAGAAATAATCAGGAACGGAACTGATTCAAGAACCGGAGTTTGTTTGGTGGAAAATTGCTATGGTTGACAGCAACAAATCAATGTTCCGATTGGTTAGCAGACCTTGGGATCAGATTGGTCCAGCTAAAGTTTTCCTATTGGTCCAACAATTTGCCGTCAAAACAGGGTCTTAAATCTTCAAAAGCAAAAAGAAATTCGCACATGCAGCAGAGAAGGTGAATGTATGGGATTTTTCCACCACATTCAAAAACTCCCTCTGCCACATTTGGAACCTCAGATATGTTTGCTCTGGCACATTTTAAGCCATTTGAGAGGTACTGATTCACACATTCACAACATTTGATTACAAATGCCAATCTTTTTTACACATATAAACATTATTTCTATACATTACAAATATTTTTTTTCACATTTGTGAATTTAAATTATTATTATTGGTGTTGTTTTAAATTTGTGCATTCCAATACATTTGTGGGTTTGAATTTTACGTGTATGTAGTTGCTCAAACGCAGTTACAAATTCCGTTACATTTGTGAGTATTGTTTTACAAGCTCAAAATCTTTGTAACCCTTTTTGACTCCATACAAAAGTTGCATATTGACTTAAATTGATATTTAAATTGCCTGGTTCGCCGTCTTCATTTGGCTGAAACGTGAAATGCCCCCAAACTTGTGAAGTTGCATTTGGTTTTGCAGCTAGGTTTGCTGCCATTGTGTCCATTTTATAAAATAGCACTTAACTGTTCAGATGCAGCAATTCAGATGCCAACAGTTGGGAATTGTTATTATTTTTTATTATTATTATTTTTTTTTATAATATAATAATAAGAAGTGTAAAGAACAGTGATCTACAACAGATCCTTAATGAGCGGCAAAACCATTTGTATTGTCTATATGATAAAAGAAAGGGTGGGAACACCCTTAGTCAAGCTAAACTTCCTCAACTTAACCTGCCCAAGAAGACAGAAATGAGCAGTCATGTCAAAGAGGCCATAGCAGAGACAGGATCTACCTGGTATTTATACAGGTGGGCTTCCATTTAACCATATGGTTGGCAGAAACAAGAAGGGAAATCTGGGATGGAAAAGACCAAAAACAAGATGTCACAGTGAGCTAAAGCGAGATGGGAAGGTGAGAGACAAGGCCAGACAGTTACGGAATAAAAACGGAATGTAACTAGGAGCAGAACACAGGCAAGGCTTGGAAGTTGGGTGGAGGTAATGTCCCTGAAGAGAAGAACCCTGGCCTTTTAGCTCAGTCCACAAAAGTGGCTTTAGAGGTCTGCTCTAAAGCCAAAATGTGTGGGTTATTACATTTTTTTCTCTCTTTAACCATGATTGCACTAAAGGCATTGGAGACTTCATACTGACAGGAAAATGTGTTGGTATTTAAGATATGGACATCTTTGCATTCTACCACCGTCCCCACTGTGACCGCACTCCCACGCCAGGCTTTCAAAAGTGGGTGAGTGTAAGTGTTTAGGGGTTGCAAGCCAACGCCATGTGTCTGCAAGTTACTAGTGTGTGTTTGTGTGTGAGGGAGACTATGTCTCCTCATCGGTTGGCTGACTGTTAGTGCAGTCTCTAATTACTTATAGAGCATTTGGTTCACATAGCCAATTACAAGCAACCGTTGTCCATACATGTTATACTGTCCAAATCACATTGCTTCTACAGTTTCAATAATGGCAATTCTGGTACTCAACTGAAGAGCTCAAAATGAATATTGAATATGTTTAAAATACCCACTTAATACAAAAAATGCTTTTGAATCAAAATGATGTCATGCTATATACATAATTTATCCTAGAGATTAATGAGCTCACAGATTTGTGTAACACAATAACGACTGTACAGTTTACTCTAAAACTCAACGTAGGCTTTAAACAAACTTCAGGACAAGCCCTGTGTTCTATGGTTTCTCTCTGATAGAACCATGGGTGTTTCGTTTGTAATGTGCAATTCTGTAGGTCGCTGCATGGTGCATGCATTTAAAATGAATCCTGGTAATAAAGAACTGAGTGTGTCACTGTGCCTATAGTTCTGTGGTACAGAACTTCAAAATTACAACTGGAATCTTTAAACTTCAAAAAGTTTCTACACATAATTAAATAAATAAAAATAAATTAGAAAATATAGCCGCAAGCGGCAATTCCCGGGGTCCAAGCTGATATTCGCTGGTAGAAGAACAATGCGCTAGCATACGAGCTGTCCTGAGATAGAAGGGGATTTTTGGGGAAGTTTGTGTAGTGTTTGTAAGGCAGTCCTTGCTGTTCGGGCATCTCTTTGGAGATGTAGCATGAGATGGAGGAGTAGCGGATGACAGAGACAGCATAGAGCACAGAAGTCACTCTGGAGTGGCACCCTGGTTTCTCAACCTAATGTTCAGGACCCCCAAACAGCAGATATGATGTGGAGTTGCTTGTACTGGAGTCCATTATCAGTGGACACAGGACACTGTCTGCTGGATGTGTTTGATTGTGGACTATTCCCAGTCCAGCAGTGATGCTGAGGGATTTAAATCTCCAACACCTGAATCATACCTGCTGTATGGGTGTCCTGACCATTGAAGACCAGGTTGAAAGCAAGAAATCTGTTGCAGAGCAAGAGGTTAGCATATGACATTTCCTGATACAGAAGCCACAATTTAGGATAGATTTTGTAGTGCTTTTATGTATGATCCTTGGGGTTCTGGTGTCTCAGCAGAGCAGGATTTTAAGAGGGAATGGTAGTGAATGAGCATAGATGAGATGTAGCGGACATATATTTGATCAAGAACTAGTCCTTGGATCAAAACCCAATATAGACATATGTGGTATCAAGAGAATCGTAAAGAACCTGAAGTGTAATAATTATCAAAAAATGTGGAACTTCCATTATGCTGTGATTGCAGCCTCTGCTTAAATAGAGATGTGCAGCTTGCCTTCGAAAAATTGCATAAGAAACAGCTGTAACTCACAAATGCTTTAGTCATATGTTATGAGTATGCACAAGCTCCTTTCCCGTGGTCTTCAGAATATATCTACCTCATCCTGCTGGTACTGCATCTCTAGGTGGCGGTGTAATCAATTAATAACCTATATAACCAGTTGCTGTCGAATAGTAGCGCCCCCTTTCTGTGCAATGTGGTCACATTTGGCACACTACTTCAGAGTAATGAATTACACATGTGTACCAAGTTTTGTCTGATTTGGGTGAAGTTTGTTTTAGTTATAGCTCAAAGAGTGCATTGAGGCCCGCCCATGCATATTTGTTAAATAACTGCTGCAACAGCGTGTTAAAAGTTCCAACTTTTTTTGATAATTATTTACCTACAGTCTATAGAGATTTCAAAAATACCAGGGAATTACAAAAATTCCAGGGAGGATTTCGAAAAGCTCCATTTTCACATACCTGACTATTGTGAATAAACTATTGCAAAGTTGTAAGACTCTATGCAGAGTATGCAATAAAACTGCTTGTCGATGTTTTATTTTCGCTGAGATATTCCATATTTTCATGTTGAAATTTGAATTGCGCCCCCTAGTAGCTATCATTATGAAACTTTTTACGTGCTTAGGAAGTGCTGCCATGGACATACCATGCAAGTCTAATGATGATAAGACCTTGTTAAGTTCATGAAACAGCTACTGAAATTGACTGGCTGATGGTGGCCATGTTTATTCAAATATGACATCATCCTCATAGAATCTCATTCAGGACATCCCCCACTACATGCATAGCAATCGGCATGTCAATCAGACAATCCTGTGAAGCGTAACAATTTTTTTGTTATAGCGCCCTCTATGCTTGCAGTTGCACAACCAAGTACTTATGTCTTCCAATCCATATAGGGATCAAGCATGTGAAGTATCATATCATTCGAAGAAAGCGTTTGCGAGTTATAGCTGTATTTGTCTGATTTTTGGAACGCAAGATCCAGTCCTGTATTTGGGCGGAGTCTGGAAGCCGAGCAATGATAAAATTCTAACTTTTTTTTGAAATTATTAAAGTTCAGGTCCTTAGGATTCTGCTGATACCACATACGTCCGTATTGGGTACATTTCCAGAGACTAGTTTGCGTTCAAACATGTGTGCGATTTTGCATATTATGCAAATTAGCTCAAACTCTAAGTAGGCGGAGCTTATGGGTTCTTGAGGCTTTTTTGTAGGGTCTGACCTGAGGAATCAGGGAAAAAAAGAATTTTGTCTCTACACCACACAGGGTAGGAGATACAGGCAGCGACACGTTCTGCGTCGCTATAGCGCCACCATCAGGCTAATCAGGCTGATTCTTTGCGCCTGAGTAGCGGGAGGGTTTACTACCAGTTGACCAAACGGCAAGTCTGTAGGACCTATGGCTTGGGCTGCCCATCGCGTTTCATCGGAGAAAAAGAAGAAGAAGAAGAAGAAGAGGAAACAGACCAAAAACAATAGGGCTCCAGCACTTGCAGGGTCAATAGGGCTCCAGCATTTGCAGTGCTTGGACCCCTAATAAAAGAACAAAAAGGGGCACATTGATGTATAAAATATATCTTAGTGCATATATATATATATATATATATATATATATATATATATATATATATATATATATATATATATATATATATATATCAGTGGCGGATGTCATAACATAAATTCTACCCTCAAGAAAATGATCTGTGACCCTGTCGTACCAATAATGCGTCTTTTCCAGGGACTTGACTAGTGTCCTCTCAATGGCCAGTAGAGCTATGCTGCTTAAACGGCCTTGGCCCATGTGATGTGTGTCCGTCTGTGAGTGCTTTGTGACGGTGGAGGGGCTCAGCACCACTGGCTGGACAGAAACTGCGATAGAAAGTCAGAAAGAGTGATAGAAGTTGTCTCTTTTTTTTGTCGCTAGTCGTTTTTAACAAAGAAAATGCCGCTAAGAGGATTCAGAAATTCTCCGGTTCAACTCAGAACAGAATGAAAATGTAATGCTCCCACGGATCTCTACACCAAAGGATCGCTGATTCGCTCATTTTGCTGTCAATCAAAAAGGGATTCAGCCTCAGACAGATCATCCAATCACCATGCAGAAGCTGAGCGTCCGGGCCAGACGAGGCCAGCCCACTGCCCCATAGACCCCCAGAGACGCTGAGCGTCCGATGGGCGGGACAAAGCCCAGCATTTATCCAATGACTCGTTTCGTTTCGCTGCTTCGCTATTGAACTCTGTGGACACTGTTTAAAGCACTGTGAGGCTGCGGGAATGATTGAGAGGAAAGCCGTGTCTTTACCAGTGATAAGAAGCTGATTCTGAACAAAAGTTGAGCGCGTTGTAGTGCATATTTATTCAATGACATGTACACACAACAGTAAATATTTGATCACTTATTTTTTGACATTTTAGGGGAAGCTGAGCTTCCTTAGCAGTCTTAGAGCAATCACCTCTATATATATATATATATATATATATATATATATATTAATATGCTGTGTTAAATACGTACAGATAGAAAGCTCTAAGGAGTGGACTCTGCTAATAGAACAGAACTGAATATTTCCAGATAATTGAACACGCCACACCCCTTCTTAAGACCATGGTGTCATCTGTGCAAATTTACTAACTGTCCTTGATCTAAAGTTCTAAATTCCTTCTGCTGTTATAAATTCATATAAAATTTTGGCTAAACATAGTAAAATATTTAGATAAAAGGGTTACTAGATCCTATGTTTATTATTTAATCAGCATTTGATCTGATGAAAATGTTAATTATAAAAAAGTAACAAATTAAAAAATAGATAATAATAAAGTACTTGGTCCAAGAACTTGGATACAAAACTGATTTTTTAAATAATAAAATGTTATAACCAGAAATTCTATATTCTATATAAAATATAAGTATTTATGTTACACTTCTTAAATATTTTGTTCATATTTATAGTTAAAATATATACATATCCTTTACAGAAAGCACTTTTATTCATATCTATTTGCTGAATTTAACATTGGGAGAAACACACACCCACACAGACACACAAAATAAGATTCCAATATAGTAAACTTAAATTTAACACACAGACAAACGTAAAATCAGCACCAAAGTCCACATCAAGCAACTCTCACACACAGACAAGTACAAATTCATTCTCTCCACTGGCTCTTAGACAAGGTCAGCAGGCTGCTAGAGAGATTGACGACAGGGAATGTGAATGTGTAGCAGATCATGAAGGTGAGCTAAGGACAGAAGGCTGACCCAGATACAGATTAATGCTCTCTGTGAGGCCACTTCTTGCTGGGAGGCACTCCTGGAGTTTTCACTGACTGGCCCTTGTTCAATGCAAGAACTCTTTTTCTGAAATGAATGAGCTACCTTAACCTGTTGGGTATTGAATAAGCAGTACAAGAAAACACCAGAGATCCTGTTATGAAAGAAATTACCACAGATATTCTCTTACTTTCAGGAATGACATTACACCTGAAAAGCCCTGAGTTCCCAGGAGGGAAACCCAATTTGATGTATTTAAACTATTGAAATAAAAACACTTTAGGGAGTGTAGTGCAAAAACTACATTTTATATTCTTTCCTGGAGTCAGATATGCACACACACCTGTGGCAGTAAGACTTTGGCACTCACATCACATATCATCAAAATTCAAAGGAACAGCCACAATAAATTGCTTTCTTAAACATTCCATTGCCGGGCTCTCTTTTGACTCTGAACTGTGTGGGGGAGACCTGCTTCTGAGAGAGAGAGAGGGGCCCAGATAGGAAATGGCTAATTGCTCATAACTAGATAGGTTCTAAATGAAACCGTGTGGTGATATGCTGGGGTTTATGCAATAGGTCCAATTGGATAACGACTGAGGTTAGTAATCTCCAAGATCAGTCAGAGAGCGACCCATGAGGAGCCTTAGTGGTCTGAGCTGTGAGTGCAGGATCTGGCAACCGAGGCCCACATCTGCAGCACAGCACAAAGGCTAGGATGATAGCTAATGCCCCCAGTGTGAACTTAGAGTAACACTTTGAAAATCCATATATATGCTGTTGAATAATGTATGCTCATGCGATGCTGGAGAAAATATGGTAACCACTTTATGGCAGGGATAATAGATGAATATGCCAAAGGAGTTGCAAAGTAAAAATAAATAAACACACCATGAATCAGTGTGAATATCCCAAATGTATTACACTGTAAATTTCTGTACATTGAAGAACTAAAAGCAGGTTTTTCACATAATTCAGACTCTGAAGTAACACTTTATATGTTAATGTATGCATGCATGGTGCCACTTAAAAAGGGTTTGGTTTCTGCAATGCTTAGGCTTATAACAGGTCAGTGAAGCATCTCAATGATTTTGAAGCTGAAATGCTAAAATGCTACCTAGTGTTCCTTTAAATATTTAAAAAATGTGATAATGTATTTGAGGTTTCTTTGTAATTTTCCATTCAGTACTGTGCAAATTTTAGGCATCTGAGAAATTATAATATATATATATATATATATATATATATATATATATATATATATATATAGTGAAGACTATGATGATCAGGAAAGGAGGAGTGCTGTATGTCTTTAATAATGCAGTCCTAATTAAGGATGTCAAATGAACAAGCAGACCACCTATAACAGGATCATTATTATCATCATTCAAAGCCTTCTGGTGTTAAAATGGGAAGCACATTTTACTTTATAGTCAAGATATTAAAGACTTCTATTCCTGAATGTGAACTTTGCTAAAGCTCAAATGAGTAATCTGAGAGCCACGCATGGCTCACAAAATCCCAGAGTGGGCTGAGGTTTGAATGACTCATCCAGCAGAGTATATGGGGGCACCAGCCAGTCAGAAATCTGTTGAACAAAGTTGGTTTGCTGGCACAATAGATGCTGGTCTGATGAAGTAAACTGCAAAGGACTAGATCTACAAATAGCATGTGTCCACCAAAGCATGAAGCTAGATTACTCCATTTGATAATTAGAGCATGAACGTACTAGGACTCCATTTTAAGTAAACAGACATTGGAAGCTGCCTCTGCTCATAATTCTGGTTCAGACTCGTCTCTGCAATCAAATAACATTTCTGTTTACGTGGTATCCCATGAAATGAACCAACCTGGACTCATTTCTTGACCACTATGCTTTTGCAAACTCTACATATGTGGTCAAGAATAGGGATTCAATTACTAACTCTCCACAAGTTCCCAAAGGTGAGGTTCTGTTGAGGAGGAAGACTGACACTTCAGCTCTCAGTCTGAAAATCTTTCCTTCTTTTCCTGTGCTGTAAAAGAATAGGAGTCTATGGGTCATTTGGGGGACTCTCATTGTTCTCACCTTCATAGAAATCTGTCTCAGGGCACCACATCTCCAGAGCCTTGTTAAAATTTTCTTCTACCAGAGAATGGTTTCTCAGTATTCAGAAAATCTGTATTTCCAGCTGTATTTTTATTCATGCAGCAAAGGATAAGATCAGTATTAGCTTAGAACCAACTTTGGAATTCTCTACACTGAGGAAAATTCAACAATTCAACGCGGCTTCTTTTTTCTTTTACCCACAACTATTAGATCCTTGTGTTCTTCTATGGACAAGTAGAAGGGTGAGGGAAGCATAGATAGTTGATGTCATTTTGAATGTTCTGCCCAGCAAGAGGGCATTGACATTGACAGGTTCTGTGAGAAGGGAACTGGACCAATTCTCTCATAACTGCCTCTGCCCTCTTCCCAGGAGAGGCTGCATGAACATGTGACCAGCTTTTAAGTGCCTAGAGCTCGTGTAAGATTCATCCCTCAGACCACAAACATTTGGGACAGAGGGAGAGTGAAGCAGTCTAGAAGTGAGGACATGGAGGAGTAGCGAGACATGTATGTATCGGGACTCTAAAACTCCTGCTTTGTGATGAGGTTAAATATTGAGATTTTTTTTTGTTTACTGTTTTACATATAAAATATGTTGCAACTAATCACATACATTTGTGAAGTCAATCACCATTAATCATGACGAAAGCTTTTGTTTAAAATTAAATACTAAAAGATTCCAACCCTAAATTTAGCTTTTCCTGTTTAAAATAAATGCATTTAAGCGTAGACATGAGAGCGGAAACAACAAGCTTCATCTGAAAGAATTTATAGCTTCAGAGTGCAGCCCTGAGACTTCATTAACGTCAGCAGTTTATGGTTCTTCAGAGAAAATAATTCTTAATTTCTGTTGTAATAGCACACTGAAATAGTGAGGGACTCAATATAGAGATACTTTCATTTTAAACATCAGTGTAAAGGTATAGACCAGTGGAGTTGGCATATTATTGCATATTTTACACACTACATTGTGTAATACATTTTAAATAAATAAATTTGGATTTAGACATGGCATGGCTCCAATAAACAATTGATTTGTGACAGAAAACAAGCTAAAGATAAAGGACTTATACCGCAGTCTACATCCAATTTTTTTTAATTTATATTCACTCAGCAGAGGTTTAGTTCACTTGCTCGTCCCCTGTTACACTGTTTGAATTACCACAGACTTATTTGTTATTTAGTTTTGAAGCACAGTTTCACACAGGTGGCGGTCTCCTGAATTTAGAGTCAGTTCCACCTTAAGTAATCTGAAACAGCATTGTAAGTAAGTATGGAGCAGGAATAAAGCAATATCCTCATCTCAGCTCATGCTTTTCAAAGTTTGGAGGTCTCTCTGTCATGAGCAGAAAGAGAAAAATCCTAGATTTTTTTAAAACACATTTACCTACACTGGGGCTTCTTCTTATGGCAGAAAAAGGCATTTTGCAGGTTTTAGACAAAAAATAGACTTCTAAACGTTGAAAAGCAGGAAACAAGATGGGGATATTGCTCTATTCCTACTCCATAGGTGAGTAATATTGACTTATATTTGCTGCAGTTGAAACTGACTATACATTCATTAGAGAGCTAACTACATGAAAGTAAACACAGACCGAAAGTGCTGAAAAACTACACAACTCAAATAATGAGCTTACAGAAAGTCCTAGAAAGTCCTAGCTTACAGAAAGATCTTTTTTTGTTTTACATTTGTTGAGGTAACATTTATTGATTAACACACACGATTTTGAGTGCCCGCTTGATGACATAGTATACTTCTGATAGAAGGTTTGTATAGATTCTTAAAGATAATGTTATAGCCGGTGTGGATGGCGGGTGGGGTTTTGTGGTGGTGGGTGGGAATTTGTTGGTAGGAGGTTCTTTTGCATGCTGTTTTTAGCTAAATTATTAAATTATTAAAGTTTATTGCCTTATGCTCTTGAACATTGCATGTTGTTGCTGAAAGTTTATGTAGGCCTGTTGCTTATTTACAAGATATTTTATCTATTAACAAACTGGTGTGAATTAATTTATACTGTACTGTAATTTTTAATTTTTATTTGGGAAAAACTAACAAACTATTAAACACTAAGTGTAGTTGTTTTTTTCACAAACTGTGCTGCACTCAGTCCAATTAAACAGAATTCAATTCTTTGTGTAATGAAATGTGCAGTTGGTACAGTATTCTTTAAGCGCTGACTATATTGTCACTGTCCAATGAAAGACAACTATCCCCCTCAAAAAGTAACTTTACAGTAGAAGAAAAAAATCATTTTTTAAAATGTTTAATGGAAGTCATATTATAAACATTTAATTAATTTTGGAGCTGTTCTTTTGGTCACTTTGATCATGATTCATTCACATTTTCTTGTTCATACAAATAATTTCAAATAATAAAAAAATATTTTTAAAGATAACTGCCACCACAAAAATGTCAAAGTAATTGTCGTTGTTCCTCTATAGAGAATAAATTAAGGCTCATGTATTCTTTTATTGTATTTCTTCTCAAGAACACTAAGATCTACACAAAAGATTGGATCACTCCAACTCACTTAGAGTTCGATTCCAGTGCAAAGGAGACCTCTATGGACAGAAAAAGACATTACATCACAAAAAAATCCACTGGAATTGTCTCCATGAAAACTGAGGAACAACACAGCACTCTCCTTTTAATGCATTGTTGATGTCACAGGTTTGAAATTTGTTTTTCATTTTCATATTGTCATTGCCCATTTCTGTCAAATTTTTAGATTACTACACAACTTGAACACAAAAGCTGTCCTTAACATTGTGTGTAAAGTTCATGATGCATGCATCAAAATAAATGTTTCAAGATTACTTGGAACAAAATATTTTACATTGAATTCCATTAAAATATAAGGTTTTATCCTTCTCCTATAAAGTTACTGTTGCATGTTTTTCATTTGACAGGTGACATTCCTATAATGGTGTAATTGACCAGAAGAATGTTACAAGTCCTTATTGTTCATGACAACAGCATGCACAAAACTACACACCAAAACACCAAGATAATGAAATGAAACCCTTCTTCAACGAAACCTGACTGCCTCTGAAGTTACAAAATAACTTGAGGGCTAAAAGCACTGAAACATGCAATAAAGATTATATACATGCAGACAAACATAATATAGTACTATATCCAAACGACTCCTTGTCCAAATGTTAATAGACACCTGTTCATGAATTTTTTAAAATGTATTTTATTTTTTATCATTTCCTGAAATCAGGACAATATTTAGGGTGTGTCTCCTCCCTTTGATGAAGTGACATGCATCTTCTCATCTGGAAAAGCTTTACACCTTATGGTGAGAATTAGTGATGTCAAGTACTGATAGTGTTTAGTTCTGGATCTGGATCACAAACAGCACAGCATGCTGCTTCATCCTCCAAAGAACACAGTTCCACTGCCATACTGCCCAGTGCTGAGGCTTTATACTACACTAGCTGATTGTTGCCTCTGGGTAACTGAAGAACTGAATGCCTGTGTTAGAAATGGATGTTAAAAATAAATAAATTAATAAATAAATAAAAAAGAGTAAGAGCGAGAAAAAGAGAGAGTGTGTGTGTGTGTGTGTGTGTGTGAGAGAGAGAGTGAGAGAGAGAGAGAGAAAGAGAGTGTGAGAGAGAGAGAAAAAGTTATGTGGATAAAAAGAGAGAAACTTCAGCAGATGTTTGTCGACGGATGTAAATGTTTCCCAGGTGCCCTGAGAAACAGTCATGAGAAATAAAAATGCAGTGGCGGGGCAGCATTGACTGAAGGTCATTCAAGGACAGCTCCCATGAACGCCCAAGCCAAACAGCATTGCGTGTTCATGGATTGTAAACAGAGGAGCACAAAAACACTCAGCACATCCATCCATATGGCAAAGAGGATAGCGTGGATGGGTGTGTTTATTTGTGTAATATGTGGAAGAGTCACAGCATGCACTGAATGACAGCAAAAGCCATGCTCCTCTGGGAAAAGGATACCACCTTCAATCCATCACAAAAGTTTAACTCACTGTCACTCTGAACATGAGTTACAGGCTTGAAAGTTACTGAAGATTCGCAGAGGAAAATCTATTTTTAAGAGCAGGGAGAAAATAGATTGCAACATGAACAGTATTTTTAAACTTCTGAACTGCAAATCCTTATACAGATTCAAGTTTTTGACTTCTCATATACAATCCTGAAGACACAACAACAACAAAACAGTCCAGAATTTGTCAGCATGAAGTGCCTTAAAAAACGTGCACGTCTGGCCCCAGCTATGCTTAAGGTTTATGTCATTCAAACAGGCACTACCATCCCCTAATGCTATATTTAATCTCACTGAATAAATGAATTGCTTTTATACATGTAATATGGGATGCATACACCACAGATGTGCAGAACTGTCTTGAGGAATAGAGACATTAAAATTTATTACATCATAGACACTTATTCTTGTCTTTTGGTTCTATAAGGCACTCCCCGCTGGCTACATTTCTTGTCTTGCAGGCCCTGCTGCCACATGGGACATGCCACAAATCACACGTGTCACCTCATAGCCTTAGTCAGTTTCCCACTGGCCTTACAGATACATTTCACCTACAGATTTGTGCTTTACTGTGAAAATATCTTAAAGATTAACTTTTTAGTGGTTTGAGCCAAGATGTGGGGGTGGCATGTGTTTTGTGTTTACGAAAGAGTACAATATGTCAAAGAAACAAAAATGGCAAAGAAAAAAAAAATATATATATATACACACACACACATTACATATCCAAACACACAGGGTTGCCAGGTCTACAAACCAGGTATAGGTTATGTACAAATTCAAAGGTGTAAGGACTGTGTTTTGTGCATTTTATACATAGAAGGTGAACAAAATGGTTGAAAGGTGTATGTACCATAGCTTGTTTTATAGAAATTGAGGTATATGTTTCTCCTTGGTGTGTGTGTGTGTTTTAAACAAATTAAGGAGTGAGAGTATTGTTTGAAAAGCCTCACATATACGCTTATTTAAGGTAGAATAGAGAATTCAAGCTCAGAAATGCACCTAAATATAAGAAATTAATTTGTATTTATATGTTTTATTAACATGATGTACACTTGGTTGTTTGTTTTAAATGGATATAGTCAAATAACTGTTGGTTCAAAAAGTTTCAAAAGTTAGCTCTGCCTTCAACTTCAGAACAAAGAATCCAAGAAGCTGGTGAATAATGCAAATAAGACTTGTAAACAGACAAATTTAAGGTGGAAAGAATTGTTTGAATATGCCATAAAAACCTCTAGGCTAATTGTTTTTATTCCATGTCACATACAGTATAGGGCTAAACCTTACACACACTTCTACATACCACATGTTTAGACACTAAAAGCATTTTACATTCTGTGGAACATTAGGGAGTTGCACCTACCACCACCCACACACAGCATTCACCTGGATGATTCTACACCAGCCTCTTCGCACACCACACATTACCAGTCTACCACAAGGCATCAAAACCCCAGCCACTCAGTCACACTTATATTTGTGGACAAATTTGCATAGCCAGCTGACTATAAAACGTGTGTTTTGAAACACACATTAAAAATCTAATTAAATAAATAAAAGAATGTTCTCTTTGTAACAAAATACGTAGTTGGTCAGTGTATTTCAAATATACTCTAAATATATTCAAGAGTTCTTTATATAAATAAAAGGTTGCATCTAGAATCATGTGTTCAACATAGAACAAATATTGTGAATGGTATAATGCATGATTGAAATAATTGATGAAATGTCAAATTGATGGACAATGCTTTATATGCTTCTATATAGAAACTAAGTAAAAAATGGCTGTATATAGCATCAAAAAGTGGTCCTCGGTTGTTATGATTAGTGATATCCTTAAAAAAAAACAAAACAAAAAAAAACTGTATAACCATCATCTGTCACAGTACCCACTTCTAAGAGAGTGTGACAGATCATGAGAGAGAATGTGTATGAAGAGAAAGAAAAAGAGGACTATTTGAAAGAAATTAAACAAACAGAGAGAAAATGTAAAAAAGGGGGAGAGACTGGCTGCTGAAGTCTTCCACCTGTAGCTCATCATGAAGCAGCCACACACAGCTGTGTTAGTCAGAATCATTAAAATAAAGGCCTTCATCTATTATGCAAAGGCTGTGGGGATTGGGTAAAGAAGGTTGTGAAGCAAAGGCTTGATGAAACACAACAGACGAGACAAAAACCCTCAAAATCATTAGAAAGAGAACGATTATGTCCAAAGGTCTTGTGGTTGGAGAAGACACCGCGCTGAGGGCCTAGCACATGCTGGACACGCACTGACATTTACAGCACTATGAAGACACACAAAGTCTACTTCCAGAGCACAGTTTCACTGTTTCCTCCACCCTCTTTTCCTCCTCACGGGATGTGGGGAATGTTTGAGGGCCACTTGGACATATAAATGTCCTCCCACAAGGAGGAGGGGGGGGCATAAATTATTCCATATCACAGTCGTCAGTATCTATCAGAGGCTGCTTTTAACTCTCAGTCTAAACTCCGGCGTGTCCTTTATCGGAGGGTGGGGGGGGCAGGCCTGGGAAAAGAAGCCATTGAGAGCCAACTGTGTGCTGATGGCTGACCTTCAGTGACCCATTAACTGCTGCACTGGTGTCTGTTGGCACTTTAGAGTCATCATGTGACATCACATAAAATGAATAAAAAAAATTTCAGCAGAGAATGGGGGACACAGCTCCTGTTGTGGGGGGCGCACCCCCTGCACAATGTAGTGTTTTTCTTCCATCCATTCTGACTCAAGCTTTACATATTCTGAAAGACTTCAGTAATTCAATTAAATATTACAGATAAATAAATATTATAAATCTAATTTTATGGTAGTGTGCTTCCAGACTTCATTCTTGATATTTGTTTTAAACTAATCAAATATTTCATTATTTTTTTAAGCTCAAATATTGTAGCCTAAACTTCAAAAGCCTTCAAATGCATTTAAACAATATGTATCACTTTCCATCTGACAATGGAGCTCGAAGTACAAAGATGCCTAAGAAATCACACTGAGCATTTTCTTTCTTTATTCACAATAATTTAAAGCAGTTGTAGTCCAAATTACTAGAAAATAAGAAAATGCTCAGTGTAAAATGTGCTACAGTATTAGTAGAACATGAAGGCATAACAAATCTGATGGACCATCTTAAAAGGAACACTAGGTTGTATTTTTTTTTTTAATTCTTCCACTGACATAAAATAGGGAGAATTGAGTCTCTATCATTGCAACTCTGGGCTCAGTACTGCAGAAACTACACTACTGCTTTTGGAGAAGGGTAGGAAACCACTCCTCCTTAGTGCCCCTCCCACTTAATTTCAGGACAGTGCCGTAAAAGTTAATTGCACTCTGCATATGGGGGAGCCCATTATCATATCGTACCTACTGTTTATTTAAACTCTGAAATATAAGGCTATCGGGGGAAAAATAAATACCATGTGTAAAAACTTTTGGCACATGGTTTGTACACTCAATATAAACTTAAACACTGAAGAAATTGTATTACAAACTATATATACTTAGTCTATATTATTTTCTTTTAAAAAGCATGTATGATTAATGAGAACATGCATGTAGTCCTTGTTCGGAAATGCAAACAAACATTTTAAGCTTAAATATTTAGATTAAAAAACAAACAAACAAACACAATAATTTTTAACACAGCAGGCCTCAACAACCAAAACCTCATACATCACTTTTACACCATCTGATTACATCCAGCAGCTGCTCAAGTTAATTGAGTATGACCAGCTGGGCGGGCCCTGCAGTACTGTTCACAAGAGAAGTCACCCCTTCACAATTTTCCTATTCATGTTTTTTTTTTTCATTCCCTCATCCTCTCCAGGAAGCACTGAAGAGCACCTTCCCCTGACAGCCAGAGCAAAAGGCCCCATGTGCCTGCTGTCACGCAGTCGGCAGGGTGACTCACCAGACAAACACATGGATGGAGAAAAGAGCATCGTAGGGAAAATAAATGGGATTAAAATGTTGGAGAGTCGTGTGAGGCCTGGCGCATTGTTTCAAACTGATTAATGCTGTCAAAGTACAGTCATTTTATATAATGCAATATTACAAGTGATACGGTAGGAAGTCCCAAACATATGACTTATACAGCACATCTAAATGTCCCTTAAAGACACAGAAAAACCAAATATCAAATTCAGCAACCTGAACCAAATTATTACATATATATAAAATAATAATAATAATATTTAAAATATATAATTAAACAGATCTTGCAAAAATTACTTAAGCAGGTTCACCCACACTTTTCAGTTCTAATCCAAAGTGTTAAGTGTTTAGAAAGTCTATCTATTAGGCTGTTCACAGAAAGTAACTCAATACAACAATATCACAATCAGGTGGATTTTGGATACAGTCCTTGGGAAAAATGGTTACTTGGGAATTCCACTTTAATTCACACCAGATTCTCCTCTAATACTCATGTAGCCTCTGCAAAACATCCCTTCACTTTATGCTTGTATCACGTTCTCTGAAGCATACCGCTTAGTCCAAGAACAACTACAATGTTTGAAAACTAACACCTAGAGGAGAAAAGTCATTGAGGTTATTTAATCTGAAATGTATCCTCTGTAAATCTCTCGCTCCACAACGGCCTTTTTCTTCTATTATCATTTAGCTACAGTTTATTTTGATGGTGTAATGAGAAATATGATGGGTATTAGGAACGTCAGCTGAACACAGAGCACATTTTTTGTTCTGGACTGATGAAAAAACCTGATGTACATCCGTGAAAGCATTTATCAATGCCGAAGATCGATTTGTCAGCCTTTTCTCCTCTAAATCTCTCTCCTACAATCCCACCTATAACTTTCTGTTATTGTTGATGACACCGATTGAAAAGCCTGATGGCCCATTAAGGTCCCTCACAGCTTTCAGCTATTAATACCCTATTGAGAAAACTGAAACTTATTTTCTGATTTCTGAGAAAAGTGAACTTTCTCTGTTTAGTCAGAATAACCATGGCCCTGAATAAGTATGAGTGCGTGAGAACAGAGGGAAAATGTGCCTTGTTGTCCTGGACACAACAATCCAAAGTAGGATGAAAGTCAAATCAAGCTGTTTAAAACACATTTTCACAGGAGCTCAAGACCACAGAAATATTCTGTACATGATGCCTTTGGCTAAAGAATAAAACAGCACCTGGCTCTCACAATACATCTCCACAAGACACATCTTCACTTATTGACATAACACTTAAGGGAGGTTCAAAGGAAAAGAAAATGCAAAATTGATACAATATTCTCTGAATATGCTACTTGTTGTAGTTGACTCATGGAGAGTAATACAGCATAAAATGAACATCAAATATACAATATTAATCAAGAAACCACTACTACTAATAATTAGTAAATTCAACATAACAGGTGAATATTACAACTGAGAAATAATTCCATTATTACTTCTATTATCATAATTATTATTACTTTATATACACTGAACCATCAATGGATTAGGATAACCTACCTTGCGTCCATACTCATTGTCCCTATTATCGGGTCCACTTACCATACAGGAGAACTTCGTGTTTCTACAATTACAGTCCAAAATTTTAATCCACCTGTTTCTCTGCATACTTTATTCTCATTGCACCCTGATCGGGCCCATAAAATACCCCAACAGAGCAGGTATGATTTGGTTAACAGATCATTCTCAGTGCTAAAGTGACACTGACATGGTGGTGGTGGTGGTAGTCTGTGTTGTGCTGTATGAGTGGATTAGACACAGCAGTGATATTTCTGCACAGTTTGTGTTGGTCTTCCTCTAGTCCTTCATCAGATGAAAACATGATGCCACCCACAGGATGCTGTTAGCTGGATATTTATGGTCGGTGGGCTATTCACAGTCCAGCAGAGAGACCAAGGGGTTTAAAAACTCTAGAACCCATACCAGCACAACATCCACATTAGTGTCACTGTAGTGCTGAGAATGACCCAACAGCCAAATAATACCTGCTCTGTGGTGGCCCTGGCTATTGAAGATCAGGAAAAAAAAGGTTGCAGAGAGACAAGTGGACTACAGTCTGTAATTGTAGAATTACAAAGTGCGCTTATATGGTCAGTATAGCTGATAAAAAGGGCAATGAATGTAGATACATGGTAGGGGTTCCTAATCCAGTGATAGTTCAATGTATTATTATTGAAAATAAACAACACAAACCTATAAATAGTAAAAAATGGACAAACAATATATATAATGCTATACAATCGCTGACTGGAGATAGATGAAGCCATCAATGGGGTCAAAGCCAGGCCTGAACTAACTGAAATAAAAGAACATCGAAACTTATTCAGCAGTGCCTGCAACATCTGTTTAAACTCGGCTGCTTGGCTGTTGGCTCATTTGGGTGCATTTGAAGGTCCGCGGGGCTCGGAAACATCTCTTTGCTTGTAAACGGTTGGTGGAAATGTCGTGAGACACCACCAAGGTCAGTAATTATCTGTTATTGTGTGCAGCTGCATGTGTCCAAAGGCTCCTCTCAAGCTGGCTAAAGACAAGCGTAAGAAGAAAATCCTACAGGCTTTAGACTTCGGCAATCATTCAAATTCTGCAATATTCTCACCTTCGAAATTATGTGTATTGACAAATAGCAATCTCAAGGATACTCATATCAGTTTGTTGCATGCTGTTCCAAGGAAAGTGTAAAATGGGTACTGAGTAAAGGTAACGTTACAAATCCATTCCTCAGCAATAAATATTTTCCTAAATTATTGTGGAGGAAAAAAATAGTTTAATCTCACATTTAAAGAAAAACAAAATCCTTGTGCTCAGGTTTCCTCAAATAGTCAAAAGAGTCTGTGTTTGATTGACTGTGTGAAACTGCCAAATGGTGCAAGTGTGTATGTGAATTTGTTAACATGTGACGCCCTGTGTTGGACTGGCACCCTATCCGAGGTGTGTTCCTGCCTTGCGCCCAATGACTCTGGATTATCTCAGAGCCCACTTTTAACCTGATCAGGATGAAATGGTTACAGAAAATGAATAAATGATTGCGGGCCAAATAACATGAGAGCTAGGTTTATTTTAAACTTCTTCAATATTACTCTGGATTTAAAATAGATACAAGATAATTCAGGTGTGAAGTTATTTTTTCATGCCCATTCCTTGATTTATAAAGTGTAATGAAATTTTAGCCTCTGTCGAACTTATGCCAGTGAAATAGGAAGTCATGAAATACAACTTAAAAACTCTGGATGTGAACAAAATGGCTCTGCAATCACTCATTAGTATTGTGATATACAAGGAGCACTTAGAAACACAATTAACACTAATCCCACATTAGTATTTTTATATATAAGCACTGGTTAGAATCACAGGTACGCAGCAGTGGTTTGGTAAATGGGAAACAAACTAAGTGTGTTCAGACTTGTCAGTTTTTGTTTGATTCAAACGAACCCTTGAGCAACTGCTCCGTTAGTGCAGTTCAAGTTTGAACGGTCCCTTACGAACTCTGGTGCATACCAGACAAACAAAATTTGGTGCGGTTTGTTTCAAGCATGAATGCTACAAGAACCAAAGGCATTGAAATGAAAAAAAACAGGATATGATGTCCCAACATGTAAAAATATTTCAGTTTTTTGTACAGGCAGAGAAGGGATTTCTGGTGCGTTTTATCCGTTTTACCACCCCTTAAATTTGATTCCATTTGGTAAAACCAAAATCAGAGGTCTGGTAAAACACACAATCCCAGCCCAGCGGACAACCCAGACAACTGGTTCACAAAAAATAAATAAATAAAAATAATAAAATAAATAAAAATAAATACATACGTGCATCATATGTCCCTTTTTATATTTATTTTGGTTAGATTGTAAAAGTGTCAATGTGAACTCAAACCAAACCTGGACTACAATGTATCATTTTCCTATTTGGTCTGTACCAAGGGACCAAACTACAGGTTTACTACTACCAAGTGGCTCGCTCCAAACTGGTTCAGACTCAGAGCTTCATTGCATTTCAGGCTGAGCCATGGCAAAGAAAGAATATCTGGACAGTGAGGAGAATTCCGGCTCCATTATTGGGTAATACTGACTTATTTTTGCGTTGTTTCAGATGTATTATTTAAGATGGAACTGACTCTGCCCACTTACTTCTCATGAAGTGTAACACATAACCAAAGGGCTACAAAAATAAACAGCTTGAATTACAAGTGAGCTTCTCCAGTAATTAAATAGTGAATAAAAACCTACAGACAAGTTAATCATCAAACACTCAGAAGGTACAGTTGGCTTCTTATGCAAATATACTGGTCCACCTAAAAAGATGCAGAGCTTCTGAATGAAAACAAACCTGAGGTCTTTTGTTTTGCAGTGAGAACAGCAGTTCTCCAGAATCAGCTATGTTCACTTTAATAGTGCTCTAAAACATAAACAGATTTGTTATTCCTAAATATACTGGTATAGTTTGCTTTATTACTATTCCATCTTTTGAGGCTCAGAAGAGTACGAATTGAGAGTCTTGATTTTTCTTGAGTTTTTTCTTCCCCTCTGCTGCTCCCTTCCTTTGTTTGCTCCTTAGACTAGATCCAAATTTCTGGAAAATTGCTTTGGGACAAAAAACAAAATCAAGATTTCCATCCACAAAAAATGTTTATATGTATTTTGGCTCACAAGACATATAATATTAATATATATTATATATTAATATCATTATCATTCTATATTAAATGAAACTCTAAAAACTTGAAAACTCACAAAAAAGTCACTAGTGTGGCTTGATGATGCTACTAGGGTAAACAGACATTTTCATTGCTTTAATTTGAAGATTATAAAAAGGTACAAGAATGTACAAATATGTATATTTCCCCATATAACTATTTATTTTTATGGATTTTTAGTTTACTGCATCATTGGAACACAGCAGCTGTTCATACTGTGAATTCATGATGACTGGACCAATAGACATGTTACAAAATCTCTTGAAACTAAATATTTTTACATTGATTTCCATTGAAATGTTTTTTATTCTGTAAAGAAACATGTTTGTCCTTGGAAAGCGTCTATTTGCTGGCCTTCAAGTGCAAACACACACACACACGCATCAAAAATCAAAAATTAATTCCAGAGAATTTCTAGAGAATGTACTGGAGTGGTTGTTCACACATTCAGTGCTACATTCACCAAATTTTGGTCATTTCCTTCAAAATGACACAGGATTTGACACAGTTCTGGTTTGCATTTGTGGTTTAAATAGTCTGAGAGACCAAGGAGTACCAGTTTCAATTAAACTGATTCCTAAACGCCATTTTAAATGGATATAAATTAATTACTTTTTTTTTTTTAATTAACTTACTTAATTTGAACCAAGACAGCAGCAAGGCATATCTCAAAGCAAGCTCATACCAGTCACTGAAGAGATGGGGGGATTAAATGTGTCATTTTTGCAGAGCTGTTTTATAATTAATTTTTTGTAGGGTTAAGCAATTAGGAGCAAATATGTTTAACAATGACAGTTACTATAATTTTGTTTTTTTTCTATAACTAGTGAATGTTATGACTAGTTATGAAAGGGGGGGATGTATCAGAAAATTTTTGGGAACCACTGCTCTAATCAGTTTGTCCTGCATACCATGCTACACACACTTGTTTCATCTCCTTTTCAGAAAACAAGGAAATACTATCATATTAACTAACATATGTTTTTTTTGTGCATTTTCTCTTTGTGAAAATATTTTGGCCCTCAACACCACCATACATGCAGGGTAATGAGTTTTCTCTTGTATTAATGGAGCATATGGAAGTGTAGTTGTCACACTTTTGGCCCTTTTCTTGTTTTTCTGTCATGTTCCATGTTACCCTTGTCTGCTAGGAGCACATGGCTCTGGTTTTGTTTTGTTCCAGTCTCATCCCTAGCCCCGCTTTCATCCTGCCTTGCCATCAGTATTTCCACCTGTGTATCCTTTGTATTCCTGCCCCCTCGTTTCCCTTCTCAGGAGTTCCTTGTCTCCTGTGTATATTGCCCCTTTGTTTCAGTGCTACCTTGTCTTTTCTTGTGTGTAACTCAGGGTTTCAGTGTCTTAGTGTTTTACATTTGTCTACACCAGTTCACGGTTGTTTTCAGTTTGTTTCTGTGTAGTCCAGTTCGTGTTTGTTTTCTCTGTTTGTTGTTTGCTTTGGTTTGGTAATAAAAGTGATTCTTTGCGTGTATGTCCGCCTCCGTCCTCCCTCCATCCCTGACAGTAGTTTAAATGCAGAATTATTATTTTGCAAAATTTCAGTCTTTATTTGGAAAGGTCTTATACTTTGAGAGTTAAGGGTGTTCCCTTAAAAAGATCCAAACTGGGGCCTCTGATTTTTATAAATAGTCTTGATTATAATATGCCAAATGCTTATTTGAAATGTTGAATAAAAAATCATTTATGAACTCAGGGAAAATTACCCCAAACCTTCCGTCACCACATCTGGTAAAGAAATTTGAGATTAAAACCCTGAGATTTTATTTTAAAATTAAAACTTTTCTATGTTTTCAAGCTAAATGAGACTTGTTTCTGCTTTTCTTGTTTCATTTTATAGGCACTGATTATAGAGATGTAGGTTTATGTACGCTGCTCTATGTTTACACTGAGTAGATATTTTATCATAGTGCCGTACTGGCTAATCAAGTGACTACAAATTGTTGATTGTTTACTCACCAGTTTTCTCTATGAAAAACTACTTTGTTTTTATTAACCATACATACACTGATTCAATCTTTCTTATCATAATTCATAAACCTATATTGGTTTATTACATTCATATGTTAATTGTATACATCAAAAGCTGACAATTTATGGTTTGTGCTCTCTAATAATGTATCCCCACTGTACACACAAAAAGAGGAATGCAAGCTTTTAGTTATGTTGCACCACCAGACTGGTATTAGCTACAAAGAATTTAGAAATTGAAAGAACTTGAATCAATGAGTAGATTTAAAATTAGTATTTACACAACAGAAGTGAATAAAAACGGTTTGTAAATAATTTAAATAAAAATGATTACATCAAATTATTGGGGATAGTTATTTAAATATTTATTTGTAATTAATTTGTGGGAATATATGTATATGTATCCGCGACCCTGAAATGGAAAAACGGAAAAGACGATGATGATGAATATGTATGTATGTATCCATCTTGGCCTGGACTCTCTTGTAAATTAGATTTTTAAATATCAGTGCTATAAGTTATAATATAATTTAATATATGTAATATTTAATAATAATAATTTAAATGAACAGATGGACACCTGGCTACTAAAAATCTAATTAAAATGTTACATTTAATTTCATTAAGTGAGCAGAAAAAATCCCTTTGCAGGGATCTCTTTTAAACTGCAATAAAAGTTATCATCTACTGGAAGCTCAATAAAGGAATATGTGTTTTCATTTTTTTTTCCATGAGAATACCTAGTCATTCATTTATTTCACATCTGCTAGCTATTTCTATCAGGTCCCACATCTGTGCAACATCCAATATTAATATTAATATTTCTGAGAGCCGGATACAGGTGTACTGCTTGGCACAGAGATGGTCGATAACCTGCTCATTTGTGGTTTTATAAAGTCAAGACACTGATCGACGATCCAGAAGCCCGGAAACGCCAACTGCAGCACAAGACCAAAACATGACCTCGCTGTCACCACTATGATTTATGGAGATGAAGTATGAGCAATGTGATACATTGCACATGCCAAACACAAAAGAAAATGTAAGTGCAAAATAAATGAGCATTATTAAAAATCATTCTTAGGAGAAGTTTTACCAAAGAAATATTATGGTTTATACATAAATTCAAACAGGAATCCTCTGAAGTGTGTAAAAACTAGATGACAGACTTCTACAAAGACAGAAGCAAATTAATAACAATAAACTTATTAGTTCAGCAACTTAGTTCGACTGAGCAACAGATCAGTCTGAATATATTTCACACTTCCAACAGTTTTTTAAAGAGAAGTTCAAAAAGCCAATCATGAAATTCCTTATATTTAACAATTCATTCTTGATCCTCAAAGCCACTATGAGAATATTATGGTGGTAATAAATTCTGCTAACTTTAAAAAGATGGCATCTTAAATACAAAAAATAACTAAATATTAAGATGAAGCAAATAAAAAAGAAGAAAACGTATTATTCTCACAAGCACATGTCATGTCATGTCTGGAATATACTATTTGGGTACAAATTGTTTTCAAAGTTTTACAGTTCTCCTAGACATTGTGTCAGACACGTGAGAAATTGGCAAGTGTAATAAGTCTACTTTTAGGACTAAATTGTCTCCATGTCAAGGGGCAAGCTCTCTGGGGTGGAACTGCCCCAACCAGCAATAGCAAGCAATGGTGCTCAGAAGAGGGACAGAATTCCAACTTAACACAGAGCACTGGTGCCTAAGGCTCACTGATGTGTGAGGGTGACAGAGACTCAACATAAAGGCAGAAGCGGTAAAAATAAAAAGTAAAAGTACTTTCCATCATTTCATTCCACTTACCTGGTTTCTTTAAACCTCTGAGGAGTCAGGGCAATTGAACCTAAATTCTGGTGATGGAATTACCTTTTCTGGACATGAATTAACCACCCCTGTACAACTACCTTAGTCTACTTTGATATGTACAGCCACTTAAATAAAACTGTTCGCAGGACATTTCTATATGCTACAAGTAGAACATCGGAAAATTTTCCCAAAATATGCATAAGCAGGAGATACACATAGCCTAAATCCATGTATGAGGGTAAATGTAAGGTAATCATTTTTAATTATTTAATTACTATTCCATATTTGATTCACCATTTACAGTTTTAGAATCATTGTCTAATGTAGCAGAATAAAACAGATTTACCATGAAAGATACATGAAAGAAATGAACAAAGTGTGGGACTGAGCATGCACAGAGCCACTTAGTAGGAAAAATCGATAGGTAGCACAAGTTATCAGGACAGTGGCACAAGTAACAGTGTAGCAGAAGACAGTCCAGTGTGCTCATGCTGACCCCTGTTGAATTCACCTACGCTGGACTTTGAAACGTCAGAAAAAGTTGGACTGGTTGCATTTTCTTTATCATCACATGATAAGCCGGGTACATTTTTCTTCACATCTATCACTTATAAAGAGATTTACCTGCACTGAACAATCACTGGATTAGGAAAAATGTATAAGTGTCTATACACTTAATATCCACTTTAACAACTCCACTGCCCATACATGAGCTCTTTGTAGTTCTACAATTACAGACAATAGTCCAAGACCATCACAAAGTAGATATGATTTGGGTATTTCATTCTCAGCATTCCAGTGACATCTTGTAGATGTAATGTCAGAGACAGTAGCTCATGTTTTGCTGCACAGTTTGTGTTAATCGTCCTTCATCGGATGGTGTGGGCTGGATATTTTTTGGTTGGTGGTTTATTTTAAGAAAGCATGCAGATAAAGAGGTGGACTAGTGTCTGTAATTGTACAACTACAATTTGTCCAGCTCCACTGACCATACAGGAGCAATGTGTGTAGATACAAGGTTGCTGTCCCTAACCCAGTGATCATTCTGTGTTAATAGCAATTGTGTGCACATCGGAATGAAAATGTCTTAAAAAACATTTGGGAATTCAACATCCTTGGATCTAAAGAAGCCTGATGTGACAGGAAAAAAAATTCTTAAATAACACAAGTTCATGGAAGATACTTGATCACGTCTGACTTCACAGGGAGAAGATGCACAAGAGAAAGGAAGCACCTTGAAGATTAGGCTGTCTAACAAGCTGAATTATAGTACAGATTTCAAAAGGCTGAGGTTACCAAACATCCAGTTTTAAGAGGATGTATCCAGAAAACATGGCCACAGTCCAAGATTTATTAAGTGAGTTCACATTTCAAGTCAGTGTATGGGGAAAGACAAGAATCTATTATGATAATCTAGTGGTCCAGTTAATCAAGCCAGATAAATAAGCTGTGTTCTAGGACAACATGACCTGAACCTTCACTTCTGTCCTCAACAGAATTGTCTGCTTTCCTCGTTTTTCCTCATCTTGACCTTCTCCTCTTATGCTCCACCGTCTTTCCAGCTCACTCTCTACTTCACCTCTTAACCTCCACCCCTCTCACTCACACTCTCCATCTGGTTTTCTGTCTGCCACTGGTGTGGTCTTTCTTCTGGACTGTCGCCTCAGCTTGTTCTTCAAATCCGCTGGCTAATTTCCTCCTTTCCTCTACAGCTAGTGCTGATTTCTCCACAGAGCCAGGCATATTTTCACTTTCCTTCCCTGAGTTGGAGAGGAGACTGCATCAGACTCCTACAGACATCATCACCAGATGTAGACGTTACTGGAAGGTGCCAAAATTCCACAGGGCGTTTCTTGTTATACATCACTCTGTACAGATAAATATTGTCTTACATGGCACAATGTGAACAAGTCAGTAAGGTACACAGGCGGTGTCATAAAAGCCAAGAACAAAAACACAAACAAACAGCTCTTATTTTAACAAATTTTCTCAATGAGACTTCATGCCAGTTTTTATGTTCTAGTTGCACAGTCATTGCTAAGTCTGCTTATAATTGGACTATTCTTTGTATCTAGCATACTCACAAATACAGTGTGAGTAGACGCATTATGAGATTTTTTTATTATTATTTTAAATGGGAACCCTCAATGTAGTGCTAACAGATCAGGAAAAAAGTTACAGTATAACAATAATTCTATAATTTAAAAAAATGGAAAACATCATAATTTATGAATATACACATACCCCAATCTGCCACATAATTATGACCACCTCCTTGTTTCTATACTCACTGTCCATTCTCTCAGCTCCACTAACCATACAGGAGCACTTTGTAGTTCTACAATTACAAACTGTAGTCCATCTGTTGCTCAGCATATATTGTTTACTGCCTTTCACCCTGTTCTTCAATGGTCAAGACCCCCACAGCCCCAACAGAGCAGGTATTATTTGGTTGGTGGATAATTCTCAGCACTGTAGTGATACTCACATGGTGGTGCTGTGTTGGTACAAGTGGATCTGACACAGCAATGCTGCTGAAGTATTATTTATGAAGTGGACCATTTTAAAATAAGGAAAAATGTTAATTGATCTACCACTTTGCTACTTATATATTTATATACCTATATATATTTTCATTTCAATACTGATAGAATAGAATCGGAAATTTTTTTCAATTTCAATGTGCAAAATCAGTAACAGGAAAACAATGTTTGCTAAAAACTATATCATTTGGGATCTAGTTTTCAGAAATTCTGTGCATTTGCATCTTACTGTTCTCCTGTCTGGGTTGCCATCAGCTGCATTCACACAAATAGCACAGGTTATGGCCTTATGCAGCCTAAATGAAAGAAGTGCCAACAGAAGAACGTTTCTAATTAGCTCCAACAGACACACAGAAAACACATTGAAGACAACCCCCCACAATGTCTGTTCATTTTAGAATTTAGCTATAGTCAACATGAGAGTGTACACAGCATTTGTATAGATACAAGCAAATTTGCTTTTCTTACCTTCATATGCTTTGAATTAAACCACCAATGTGTGTAATGAACCCCTGCATCTTCTCTTAATGTTAGCAGGTTCACATTCCAGCGGTGCCCAATTACAGCCCCTTGGGCCAGGCATGTCCAATAGCATTTCATTGACTTGATTATATTAGCAACTAATGTGGAAGAAAATGAGACACCTGACTCCCTCTTAACTCTGCTTCTTTGACCACTAAAATAATATAATAACAATAGGCAACAGACACTCTTCCACCAAGGTTCATGTCTGTACTGAGTTTAACAAAAAGACCATATATAGATAGTGGCTGTTGAAGTGAGAGGGAAATAAAAAAATACTTTCTGCGCAACAGTGTGTTCATATCTATTATATTATATATCTATATATATATATTCTATGAAATTTGTGAACTATTTCAAAAGGCATACATTTCTGTTCTATTCCTAAGAAGTAATCGCTTAACATTATTAGCTAATTGTTTTTGGCTGCAAAAACTGATAATATGCAAAAAACATAAATTACCTTTTGGTTTTCATATTGTGAAAAAGTGAGTAGAATGCCTGTACCTCATTTGTGCCTAACTAAATGAATGACTAATTATTTGACCAGTAACCCCAAATACCCATCTGCATCAAGGAGATATTAAACAAAAATACAATAAAGAAATCTTTAAATGAAAAATTCTGGCCCAAGACCATTGAATATTGTAAAATATTTCCTTACCAATTATGTTGTGATTATAATTATGGGTAGTGTGGTCTGTATAATTTGGATATGAATCATGTGTGAGTGTCACTCCCTTTGTAGTTTGGGTTTGATAGTGGGTTGACTGACCTGGGGGTCAGAGAACACCTGCTGGATGGTGTTGATGGGGCCGCAGGGGACTCCAGTGCCTTCAAACCGTCTGAGCCATTCAGTAGTGGACTCCTCTAAGAACCTGGGGGAAGAGACCACAGAGTGCACACTAATAACATGGCTTTTCAAAAGAACAAAGAGGGGGGAGAAAAAAAAAAAAAAAAGCACAGACACAACAACATGCCCCTAAAATGCAATGCATATGTGGCTCTGGCACATCCAGTACCTGCACCCTTCAGCCCTGGAGCACTGGCATCATACAGTCACCCAAACCACATGGCCAGATGCTTGTGCGCGTGCACACAAACACACACACACACACACACACACACACACACACACACACACACACAGTGACCTCGAATACTCAACTATCTTGGGATTCAATCTGAGGAGCCTGATTCGACAGTTATCCCACAGTCCAGTTGTTGCAAAATGTAATCAAGGATCATTCCATTCCAGTTAGGGAAACACTGTAAAGGGGATGTAGCATTCCAAATTTCTTAATCCAAGTTCATGACGCTCATTTATAAAAAGATAAAAACTGGTAGTTTTCCTTTAAAAATAATAAATTAATAAAATGGGAAAAGACCTCTTTCTTACATATACAACAATTTAAAATTTTTCATATCGGGTGGCACGGTGGCACAGCAGGTAGTGACACTGTTACACAGCTTCAGGGTCCTGGGGTTGTGGGTTTGAGCCCCACTCCTAGTGACTGTCTGTGAGGAGTTTGACGTGTTCTCCCCATGTATGTGTGGGTTTCCTCTGGGTGCTCCGGTTTCATCCCATTGTCCAAAAACACACATTGGTAGGGTAATTGGCAACTCAAAAATGTCCATAGGTGTGGGTGTGTGAGTGTGTGTCGCCCTGTGAAGGAGTGACGTCTGCTCCAGGGTGTGTTGCTGCCTTGTGCCCAGTGATTCCAGGTTTATATATATAAAAACAGTTTTGTGTTCTATTCATACTGCCACACCAATAACACCAGCGGGTCACATACAATGAAAAAGATAATATTTGGGCCACTTTTATGTCACTTGTCTGCTATAAAAAATATTGAAGCCAATCTTGCAAAAGGTAAAATTAATTAATGAGTATTGAGTAATGATCCATTAACTATAGACAAGACCTGACGAATTTGAGTTGACTATGGAAATTCTTTGTTGGAGACACCCCTAACACATACTGTTATACGTGTTATTATTAAATAGCTAATAGCTAATAGCTAATAGTTAAAATAGCTGATTCTGAACTTAAGAAACCTTTAAGCTATACATGAATTTATAAGACAGTGGCAATTTTAGTTTAAAATGTGAGGAACACATTGTACACACGGGTATGTTTGATTTTAATAAACAGGCCAAATCAAACTTTATAAAGAAACTTAGTACATAACTAGGGTTGGGTAGTAAAATGCTAATAATGTATACAGCCATGTTTAAAAAATGTGGACATTGGGTGGTATTTCAAAATTATGACTTGTCAGATACTTCTATCTGTGACTAAACAATCATTCAACCATATCACTTCAACACAAGGGAGTTATAGAAGCAATAGAAGTACCACTTAAGAAATTGGTTTAAACTTTTCACTAATAATACAGTGAATACAATCTATCTGCAATAATTCTCATTATTCTATATTTCATTTTTGGCATTCCAAACCTGGTGTCTTGTTGCAAAGTTTGCCACCACTAATTTTTTTGTCAGCGTTCAGCCATGGGATACTAAGATTCTTACAAGAAGCCTGGGTGCTGGTTATTCAGAATGATGAGCTGACGCCTACACTCGATGACATGCCTGTGTCTGGAACTTCAGCCTACTTCCCCAGTTCTGACATTTTGACCTTAGAGGGGAAACACAGTTACAGCCTAATGAGGATCACTAGTGCTCAGAGAGGAGAGAAGGGGAACATCTGTTCACTTGCTGGCTTTTGCTATGTTCCTGGCCAGACATGGAGGAATGCTTGCATTCATCCGAATCCTCTGGGCAACTGCATGGTTGTCATATTTGCCTGTTTTGGTCAATAGATTGGGCCGGAGAGTGGGTCAGCTTACCTTTCAGACAGAAGCTGCAACAGCTCTTTGCGGTGCTGCACTCGTAAAGTGTTGGTTTTGTACTTTGGATTTTCTGCCAAGTCACTCATGCCCAGGACCTGAATGTAGACAGCGTAAAAGGAGGGTGATGTATTCAGAAATGTAAAAAAAAAAAAAAATGGAAAGCTGAAATAAGCAAAGGCCTTTTTAAACACAGGTATGTTATTAATCCTAAGATGTGAAAGATGAGAGGAAGCCTGCCTACTTTGCAAACTTTGAAATATTGTTGGTCATTTCCAGCAGCAACAACAAGGTAGCCATCTTTTGTTTTGAAGCCCTGTACCAACATATAAGAAAAACAGAAAATTATGAGAAGGGAATTATAAAAAAAAAAAAAGACCCGGTTCGTAAGTGGAAAAGTTTGTTTCTCAAGTCAATTTTCCCCATTTAAAATAATGGAAAAGCAATTAATGTGTTTCAGCCCAGCCCGAAAGTCACCCGTTTTGCACTGATATATGTTTACAAAACTCTCAAATTAGTAAAAAAAAATACAGTGGTAACAGTAATAAAAAAGAAATAATAAAGTTTTGAGAGGTTACATATCGCTACCTTGAAGGCGTGACGACTGGCTGGAGGAGTAACACAGGCACTAGCTGTATGACGGGAGGTGGGGGGTGGGTGGAATAACGGAGAGTAGGCGGGTGAATGTGGGGAGACGAAGAGTAGATACGGCTTAACTTAGCACAAATTTCGATGTCTGCTATTTACACTAATGCTAATTTGCTAATCTTAAAAGCTCACTCAAGTCTGGGCGCGCTGGGAAACTCTCCTATTGGGGTCAGTGGCCATTTCCAGCCGCCGGCTCGGGTTCGTTTCTAGAGTCATGGTTCATATCTTGGAAAGTTCATTAGTATAGGCGTTCGTTAGTAGAGGTTCCACTGTACTTTAATGTGCACAAAGGTATGTCATAATCACAATTCCTTGTGATTAATATATTGTCCCAAAATTGATTGCAATAAACTTATGTTACTTATATAAAAGTAGTATAATAGCACAATGAAGCAATTACACCCTTTTAAAGAGCAATGAACTTTGAGCAAAATTTTCTTTGATATTAATAATTTTCAGACATAGGTATTTGAAAATAATAAATGTTTAAATATATTGAATAACTAAAACATCAATAAAATAGAATTTTAAACAAATCACATAACAGTCAGAATAGAGAGAACAGAGAAAACCAAATAACAGAGGAAGTGGCATTTATTCTGATGTAAACAAATAAAAGGTCCTGAAAATGTACTGAGGTAATGCCCCCCTGTACTGTGTGATAAGTCAATAATATAATTATCATGAAAGGTCTATGTGCACACATTGCTGACAAAGGTCAGATATTACATATACACTGATCGAGTCCAATGTCACAATATCCATTACCAAGCACCAGACAGAGAAGCATAAAATGTTAAAAGCAGTGGAACAGCATTCTGGGGAGTAATGAAACTTAATCCAAAATCACTAGCATGAGTAAGAATGGCATTTCTAATGCAAATCCAATCATCCAACCTCAGGACCTGATCTCACTAAATGCAACTTCAAATCCTTATTAATACAAATGACTCCAGAAATAATGTTGGGTAGGTGGTTATTTGTTATACTTGTTTTGTTCTTTAAGTATCCTACATTTCACAACATTCCGTTATTTTGACAGGACTATTGAAAACAGATTCCTCACTCACTTGGTATACAGTTTTTCCACTGTAGGACCAGAGGCCCCTGGGCATAAATCCAACATTTGACGTCTGGATTCCTTTTTAACTGACAAATATAAAAATTTGTACTTGCTTCCAAACACAAACTGGCACTTGTTGGACTAGAACATATTAACTTAACAATCCACACTCAAAAAGCTGTTTCAGATAAAACTGATTTGCTCAAGTTTATCAAAAATTCCATTATTAAAAGCATACACAGTGACACTAAGTAGTATTTTTACCTAAATTCTCAACTTCAAAATCATTGTAGTACTTCACTGACCTGTAATAGGGAGAACAAAGTATCTGATGTTGATGATCCTAGCTAAGCACTGCAGAAATTGAACTATGTAACTTTTGAAGGAGGGTAGGTGACTACCACTTGCCGCCTAGTTTTTTTAATTAACTGTGGGAATATATTGCCCTGTTATAATAAAATACACGAAACCTGCTTAAAATTTTAACAAAATTGTTTCAGAAATTTTCAAAATAATATTTTTTTGTGGTCAGTTCCACCTCTGCAATCATCATCCCCAAGTACAATGACACTAAATCCCCCGCCCCAGTCAGCCATAACTGACTGAGATCATGAGCACAGACATACTCTCCTTCCTGGTTGTTTGTGCACATTTAAGATAATAAAAAAATGAATATGAGAAAGTTGAAGGAAAAAACCTGTTAAAAACAGACTAGCAGCATGTTAAAATGTTTTTCAACTAATATTACCACTCCCCTGATGACTCCCAACCAGTGTTGCTCTCATATATATCAGAAGCATATAAGCCTGTAGTGAGGGAGGTTTTCATCACAATTTTGGATTGTAATGTCTCCATACCATTTTCCCCATTTTAAATGTTTTTTTTTTTTTTTACAGGGATAGCTGAAATCTGTGGAGTGTAGTTTCTCTTTAACCCAAACCACTCCTCACCCAGTGCCTCCTGTGAGAAGCTTTATTGATGTGGTTAAAATCATAGATGATGTGCCTGAGCTTGCAGCCCATTGTCTGGCCTGGATTAGCAAGCAAAGATTTGGCATGAAAGAACAAACATAAAGAATGTAGATTTTGGAAAGATCTTTCTTTACTTTGATGAAATAAGGTTAATTAACTTTGCAAACCTTGCTAAAGTTTCACAATGTACAGTTCACTTCTCAGTTTAGTGTATACATGGGACCTGAACTGCAAACAGAGCCTGTTTTAAATTTAATTCATTTGATGTCAAACTGATGAACGCTATTAAACATGACCGCTCAAGCCACTTACAGCTGTTCAGCTCGCACATTCACATTGAAGTGATAAAGAGTGTTATTACTTCCAACAGTCTGTAATGGGTGGAATAATTAAAACCCTTGCCGGTTCATGGATTTTGAGATGCAAATTTATATTGAATCCCTCCAAAAAAGCACATGTTTAAATGAAAAATTAGTGTCTTCACCTCACATATCAATGATGATTGGGTACCCATGACCAATGTTTCCTACATAAATGAATACATTTAAAAAAGAAAAAACACCAATAAATAAATATAAAAAAATCACCTCTTTGTTGCTGAATTTTGGTCATATTTTCTATAATTAAAAGAAAATAAAGTCCTTCCCAAGGATAAAATGCCAATTCATACCACCCTCCTTAGATTCAATTTATAAATTTGTTTTTATATTTCATTGGGTAAATTAAGACATCAGTAACCATCTGCAGGCCATAGAGGCACATCTTTAAACAAAGCCTCCATTCATGGCTCTACCCTCACATAGAAAATGTCCTTTTCTGTGTCTGTGTGCATTTATGCTGGCGCCCCCACAGGCAGAACAAAAGGGTGAGTAGGGAAGAAAGTGCACACACCACAGTTAATGAGACAATGTTTTGACAAAATGTAGCCCATCAGATTAAATGATTTCAAACGAAGGAATCAAGCACGGGCCATGAGGCAACATGGCCAGGCACAGATGCCCAGGAGCAGCAGGGAGGGAAAGCCTTGTGTTCCGTAACACAATCACCTTTTGAACTCACTTACACACGCTTGGATCCTGGCACAGCGTGGATCCTGACTGACCTGCAGAGAAAGACTACGCCACAATCACCGTCATCCCACAACACCTTCAAACTCATGCAAAGTAGCCTGCAGCTGGGAGCAACAGAGCAGCATGGTTCCAACTGTCATTTCAAGCTGAGCACACTCACTCAACAATGCTGGTTACTGAGAGCAGCTGACATTATTTTAAGCATTTAGACCCATTTCGGTCCAGATATAAAAATAAATAAATAAATACATTTTTTAAAATCATCTTGTAATAAAATCACTTGCACAGCCATTTTGTTTGTACCTTTAAATAATTGTATACTCCAATTTTGCAAATTCTTTTTACCACTACCTTTTTCCTTTGACTTTGATCGTTCCCCTTCCTAAATGTGGACAAAACACATCTGCAGGAAAAAACTTAATGGCCATTTTTTTCGAAATGACATAACTAAGCTCTATGCATATATCATGTGGGCCCACCACCTGCGTGATCCAGAGTATGGGTGCAAAGCAATGTCCATCAACCACAGAGCAAGGGCCAAGGGGCCCCTGGCATCATGGAGCTTGGCAGTGAAAACTGGCTCTTGGCACATGGGCCATAACCTCACTGAGAGGGAAAGAGCTGGAGCTGATGCGGGGAGGTTGAGAGATTCAGACTAGATCTAGTTGGGCTCACCGCTACACAGTGTGGAATCTGGAAAAAAACTCCTTAATAAGGGTTGGTCTCTCTCCTACTCAGGAGTTGCACATGGTAAAAGGGACTGGAAAGTGTGGGGATACTCAAGTCCCTGGCTTATTGCTGTACAGTTGGAGTTTGTCCTGGTAAACGAGAGGGTTGCCCCAATGTGGCTTTGGCTCATAGAGAGGAAAACGTCGACTGTGGTGTGTGCAAATGCACACAACAGCGGCTCAAAGTATTCAGCAGTACTGGAGATAGTGAGTGGCCTGCTGGAAAGGATTCCATTCACTGACTCCATTGTTTTGCTAGAGGACTTCAGTGCTCACTTTGGCAATAACTGAGAAACCTGGAAAGGAGTGATTTGGTGGAATGGCCTACCGACATCAGTGTGATGTCATTGGGCTTCTGTGCTAGTCATGGTTAGGTGGTTTGGGCATCTGTTATGGATGCCTCCTACAGGACGTATAACTGGCACCAAAGACACGCTGAATCTCCCAGCTGCCTTGAAACACCTTGGGATCCGCCAGGATTACAAAAAATAAATAAATAAATAAAATAAAAAATGGTCTCAAATGTAAAGGGTAGGTCAGCAGTAATTAAGATGACTTTCAGCTATTGGTTTAAATTGCTTTCCATGTACCCAGTTTGTGCCTGAGGTTTAACCCTGAATCCATCCTTTTTTGTTTGGTTCTTGTGGTCTGGAGAAGCTTCATTTATACAAACTTTGCTTAAAATGAAATGAACTCAGGCAGCACGGTGGCGCAGCAGGTAGTGTTGCAGTCACACAGCTCCAGGGACCTGGAGGTTGTGGGTTCGATTCCCGCTCCGGGTGACTCTCTGTGAGGAGTTGGTGTGTTCTCCCCGTGTCCGCGTGGGTTTCCTCCGGGTGCTCCGGTTTCCTCCCACAGTCCAAAAACACACGTTGCAGGTGGATTGGCGACTCGAAAGTGTCCGTAGGTATGAATGTGTGAGTGAATGTGTGTGTATCTTTGTTGCCCTGTGAAGGACTGGCGTCCCCTCCAGGGTGTATTCCCACCTTGCGACCGATGATTCCAGGTAGGCTCTGGACCCCCCGCGACCCTAAATTGGATAAGCGGTTACAGATAATGGATGGATGGATGGAAATGGACTCAAAGAGTCGATTCAGTTGACATAGGCAACAACAGTCAAGATTCGTAATCAACTCCAGAAAAACTGAGTCATTAATCACAGAGTGTTAGTGTGAGAGATCATAGAAAAAGGAAATCAAGTACAAAATAGCTCAGAATGTCTTAAAACATTCTTGTGAATGACTACATCCTCTTTTTCCATTGTTTCTCAGGCTGACACACAGTGATGAATGACTTTTTCTATGGCTGATTCACAATACTGAGTCCTGCTGCCAGTATTGATGAAATAGTCTACTAGTTGATTGGGCGAGTGTTTGTCTTTCAGTGTGTGTGTGTGTGTGTGTGGAGGACCAAACCTGCCATTAATTAATAAATGAATAAATAAAAGTGGAAGGAAAAGGGATATGAGGAATATAAAACATAAAACAAATAAATTAATTCAGGAGGGGGTAACAATATAATGTATAATTTGTATATTTATGCATATTTTTAAATTTTGTGCATTTATTTAGTACACAATATATTTATTACAGAAACTAGCTGTATTATTTGCTGTTTTATATTCATTCATATATTAAATGTTGATTTTTTTATCTTTTTTCTGTATTTATATTTTAACTTGTTTGATTTACTTATTTATTTACTCCCCATGTAGACATTTATTTATTTATGCATTTCCTCCTCAATATATGCTAATGAAGGGTGCATGTTTTTTCACGTTCAGCCTTAGCAGTCAAGTCTAGAACGGGTTGATGTCAGATTTGCTCAGAGAGGCAGCTGCTCGACCTCAATGAAATGCAGCATGTTTGTATTCGCTTGTTAAGTGGGATGACACACTACTTCATGGGTCCAACCTCACCTTTGGTCCCATGTCATACATTTATAGACATGTTTTTAATGTTTGAATAAAGTTGGATGCCTTAATCAATTATGTGATCTCAGTTCAGGAGTTCAGAAATAAATTCAACATAAATTTAAGCAAATGTGTTTTGGCAATCCTTTTTTGCACATTCACATCTCATTTTGATTTGTGTGAGCTACTGTGCGGATTGACTGTGCTGCTCTGTCTCTGGGAGCAGAAAATCCGTATAGCAAGAGCAGTGCTTCCTGTAGCTCCATCCCTGGGAGAAGAATAACTGCAGAGAGAGAGAGCTGCCTCTCCTGCACACAGTTAGTCCCGATGTTCCATCGAGTTGTGCTATGGCTATATTAAAGATCTCAGCATACTTCTCTTGAAACCAAATTCATGAGGGCTGGTCGAACTGAAAGTGCCTTCACAAGCTTTGCAATGTCGTATAATTTCTGCGGTTTCATTTTGCCTAACCAGTGAAAGACTTGGTCGTGTAGAGTTTATGTCCTTGGAGTTTGCTTGGCTGCAGTGTACACGACATGCATTGCAAGAGATGTATAGTTGAAATACTATATGTCAATCAACCAAGAAGAATGTTTAGACTCTCTGTGATATAATTGATGAACAGTCCCCTTATTACCATATAAGAGTAAGGAAAAACTGAAAATATATGGGAAATAAATGAATGCAAAAAAATAATAATAATACATAATAACAGAAATAAATTAATAAATAGTAAATATTAAAATGAAAATAAATAAAAACTCAATATACATGCAGGAAACAGACATTTTAATTTATGTAAGGTTTTCTTTATTATTTCTTCTGAGTTTTTTTTTTGTATATTTATCATCATTATTTTTGGAGGAAATTAAATTTATATATGACTCAATAAAATGTTATTTATTTTTAGTTTTGGCAGGTTTGGTCCACCATATATGTGTTTGTGTGTGTGTGTGTGTGTGTCTGTTTATATTTTGAGTGTGTTTCACTTTGTATGCATGTTTGTAATTGTGTTCAGGTTTGTCATGTGTTATGCACTTACAGGCCAGTGTAGGAATGTCTGGCAGGTGACATCAATGGCCAAAAATACCACAAAACAAAGACACAATGTTATTTTAGACACAATACGTTCTACATAATATTGGTAATGTCTGAATTGTTTAAGGTCACAGGACCTTGCCCAGAGTACCTCTGACAAGCAGGAAATTTAATACACTATATTTGAGCTTTTATTTGAATGTAGTCTAATTAAAGTTCATTTAGAGTTTTTTGGGGGGGTCATTTTTGTTTTTCTACCAAATACTGGCAGTTTGCACCAGCCTTCCGCTGACCCTGATTGATAAACACATCAGAATAATGAGCTCAAACTGAACAAAGGGCTTGGGGATTCTGTAGTCCTTTCATTCCCATCTCATCTACAAGATACATAGCATGGAAACAACAAAACACATGCCAGTGGAGGGCAGCAGGCTGGCTGTAGGCCCAGGCTGGAAAACGTGCACTGTTATTTGGCAGCACAATGAACAACAGAAAGGTCAAGATATTTTAATATGGATTCTCAGCTCTATCTAACAACAGGCAACTGGGCTTAATTTAGAGCAGTGAATGAATGAACGAATGCATGAATGAAGAATATGAAGATAAGTATATGATATATACATTTTCCTTCAATGGCTGTTTATTTCAAATGCATTAAATGTGGTAAAATATTACTACAGTTCAATGAATCATTGTCTCGCATGGACAAATGCTAAATCTGAGAGAAAACATGACGCTGTTGTTTGTTGCAACATTAACAAGTGGGATTCAACAGGGATTAATAAAAAAATTAATAACACCAGGAACTGGGGAAAAAAAGGTTTTTAAATAAATTGCACCTAATCATGGTGAAGTTTTTAACAGTCCGCTATTTTTTAACTCTACCTTCAGGCTTCTTATGATTATACATTTTCACACAATGCTGGGGTCTTCCACAAGTCTTAGACTGCCAAGATGAACTAAACCTGAGTATCTAACACTCCCAAAATCCAGGACTGATCATGTGCAGTCAGACCTTTAGAGAATGGAACTAAGGAAGACTGCTAAAATAACTGAACCCAGAAACACTATGGGGGAATAGCCTCAAGTTACATCTTGGCCAATAATCAGAAAGCTTCTTAAAAAGTACGAAGTATGACCCATAACATTTTATATTTTGTTCAAGATTAGCACAGACAGAATCTGATCTAATACATAAGCAAAATTTGCCAAATGGTTGAGATCATCAGCAAAAATAAAACTGTTTATAAACTCCCGAGCGGTACATTAGTCTAAGCATTTGCCTTAATATCAAGAGAATGCTGGTTTAATGCACAGTGACGTTATAGACATCTAATGGTAAGAGTCCTGGAGAACACAATTGGCTCAATCCTTGGGTTGGTAGAATGTCACTAATGAGTACTACATATTAGGGTAATACTGGTGACAAATAATGATAGGGGAGAAAACTGAAATGGTAAAAGGATGGATGTATAGATGGCTGAATTGGTGGATGTATAAATAAACATCCAAAAAGTAAGAAAGCTTCTTGGCAATGAATCTTACCGTTTAGCCTGTTTAATTTCCCTTTTAAATGCTGCTATATTTGAAAGAAGCATGCATTTGTGGGATGAGCATAGAGCCGAGTATGATTGGCACATGACTGGCAGCACCTGTGAGCATGGGCCCTGCTACTGTGGTCAGTAGGTGTCTGCTCCAAGAATCGTTATGCCATGTTTGACTGATCTGGATAGGGCTCGTGCGATAGGGCAACTTCAAGCTAGTTTCTGCAAATCTCCAAATTAAAGGCCAAGTTCCATATAATGGGGGATGTCAGAGACAGGCAGCGAAGTGGGCATCCCATGAAGACAACACCACAAGAAGATCATTTCCTCACCCTGTCAGCATTTAGGCACTGTAGGCTTCTTCTACAGATTTGCAGTCAATGTTTGCAGGGTGATATATCCGACTCCTCTCTGCCCAGACAATCCGGAACAGACTGCACGCATCCAATCTCCTGTTTTATCGGTCTGCCATAAGGCCTGCCATGACTGTCCTTCACCATCAGGCCTGTTTGCGCTGGTGTCTGCAACACGTGCACTGGAACCTGAACATGTGGAGGAACATTATGTTCAGCGATGATCCCAGATTCTGCCTACGGCAGTTGGATTATGGAGTCAAAGTGTGGACAAGAGAATGCTATGCTGACTGCTGCACAGATAGAGTAACATCTTTTGGTGGAAGCAGTGTGATGGTGTGGGGCGGCATTTTCCTCACTGGAAAAATTAGGCTTGTCATCACTGGAGGCAATCTCAATGCAGAGAGAGATATTGAGATGAAATTGTGAAACAAATGGCAATGCAATATCTACACAGTCTGGGACCAAACTCTATCCTCCAAGATGGAAACTCTCCCCCCCACAGAGCAGGGTTTATCAGAGACTACCTCCAGAATTTGGAGAGGATGGAACTGCCTGCCAGCGTCCTGACCTCAAGCACATTGAATACCTGTGGGATCAGTTTGGGCGTGCTGTTTGTGCCAGAGTGACCAACACAACCACGTTGGCTGACTTGTGACAAATGCTGGTGGAAGAATAGGATGTCATGCCAGCAATGGGTGACCAGGCTGGTGCCCAACATGAGGAGGAGATGCCAGACTGTTGTGGCTGTGTATGGTTCTTCCACATGCTTCTGTGGCTCTTGTTTGTTAAATTAATAAATTGTTAAATTGCCAACATGTCTTGTTTCTTCAAACTTCAATCATCCAGTCAATGTCAAAAAAGGCTGTTTGGCATTGGCAGAAAGGATTTGGCTAATTTTTCATGGGCACAACCCACATACTCAGCTCTACTGCTCATCCCACAAATGCATGTTCCTTATAAATGTGGCCCCATTTAAAAGGGAAATTAACAGGTTTTCCAATAAAAATGCTCCAAAATAATTGGAATACATTTTTTTACATTGACATCCAATTAATGTTAAGAAGGTTTTCTTCCTTCTCTTATAAAGTTACTATTTTGGAGATAAATGTTTTTTTTGTAGAGTGACAAAATACATAATAAGGACAACAGGTACAATTTGTATGTATAAACTAAAAACAAAAGCCTTAAACAAATTAATATTTCTTAAACATTTCTAAAATATTTTACAGCATACACTTTTTCAACAATTGGCCTTCTGGTGACTGTGATTGTTGACTGATTTCACATAAAATGCTTTATTTTATTTTTTGTTTATCCATATGCTTTGTGTTGGGTGCTGACGAGAGTATAAAACACCCTACGTCCCTGAAAAGTCACTGAAAGTTCTATAATGGCATGAACTTTCCTTGAGGCCAACAGTTCACTCCAATAGGAGGTCCCAGAGCGTCCACGGCCACGGGACCCAAAGCAGCAGTGTAACCTCTACACTAAAGTCTTGGTTAACCAGCATACTTCCGCTCCAACGGGAGAACCCAGGCAATGCCTATGGAGCTCAAAACAGAAAACAGCCATCACCCAAACCACCACTAACCTTTCACCCAAACAGAGGCTGTAGGGATACAATAGTGAGAGCAGCATGAATGGGCTGTCAGCACTGAAGCCACTCTTTTGAGTGATGAATCTGAGTATGTCTGCCATGTCTGAACACAACAGACAAAATTGTTCTCTAAAAGATTAAAAGGAGAAAAAAAGTGTGTTACAGAGAATATAAGACCATATGGCAATACCACTAAATAGTTCAGTGGTGTCAAATCATGCCTGGTGGCCATCATGTCAAGACTTATGCACCAATCCATCACTTAAATGCTGCCTACAAGTCCAAGAACTAAAAGGAATACATGATTTTATGGCAAGAACAATGAAGTGTTTAATACAAATTCAGTGCTTGACCTGACCTCTAGTGTCTGTTATTGTATTAACTGTAAATGCAAACAGATCTGCAACATTAACTAAAGATTTACACATCATAAGTGAATAAAAGGGTTAAAAGTTCAAATGTTGATTTAAACATACATATATATTATGTGAATAAACACAAATATAACATTGATATGATCGTCATGTTTTTAAACTCAATGTCTAATTTATCAGATCCATTGACCATAGAGGAGCACTTTGTAGTTCTCCAATTAAAGACTGTGGCCCATCTAATGTTTTGCATATATTTTAATCACTTTTCATTATGTTCATCAATAGTCAGGACCCCTACAAGACCACCACAGAGCAGGGATGATTTGAGTAGTGTATCATTTTCAGCACTGCTGTAAGACTGACGTAGTGCTGGCATGTTACTTTAGGTTGAACTTCAAAAATAGTGCTGCAGGAGTTTGCAAACACTGCTAACAATGCATACAGAGCAATACTTGAACTACACTAATTGTAGAATTGGCCCTATATTGTAAGTGGACCTCAAAAATAGACAATGTGTGTAGAAACAAGATGGTCATTTTGCTGACCTGGCTGATCAGTGTAGTAATTAAAAAATAAAATAATAATCAGAAAAAAAAGAGGATATACATAGGTCATCACAATTCCCAGAAGACATTACATGCATAATGGCAAAATAAGAACATTGCAAATACAGCAGCTCTTCAAAAAAATCTGTACATCTCCACCTGGGAGATTAAGCTAACTAACCATTAAAAAATATGTGAAGGTCATTACTTTTAAGGCAGAATTTTTGTGTACTTTCTATCAGAACACTAAATTAATTTCAAGCTTAAACAATTAGGATGTTTTGACAGATCAAACCATTAACCATTCTCAAAGAAGAAAAGAGAAAAATAAAGACAACAGTTTACTTCTGGTTTTCATGGAAGGTGTACAACTGTGGCTACAACATGTTGAGAGATTTCAACATGTGTTTTGGTAGTGTTGTGCTCGATGCGCCTTCATCTACTCAACAGTGTTTATGCTTTTAACTCAAACCAAAAACCATAAAAAAATAAATAAAATTATTATTTTTTTAAATAAATATTATCAAGTGAAATGAGAGCGCAGCTGCTAATGAAGCTGAAACCCAGCTGTCTTTCACACGCTCTTTCTCAAGTTCTCAGGCAGCTAAAGCACCAGACTTCGCCAGCTTAAACATTGCAGGCTAAGAGACTTACGCACATAGCTCACTGTAATTCTGTCAGCTTTGCTCTGGCTGAAAGTTTCTGCTTATTCCTAAGTTAATGGTCCAAGCAATGCAGGACAACCAAGGCAGCCAGCATGGAGACAGACAGAGTCAACAAGAACACAGGTGAACCACTGAATGACAGTGAGAGTGATTTACAGCTAATGTGAAATTATTATTAATGGCAAGGATAAAATTAATCATTATAAATAAATCCTTAGCAAATATTTGAAAGGTGCTTGTCACAGGAGTACACAAGGTAAAGCACAGAGTTCCAAAGTTGAAATGTCTGAATGAATGTGACAACTGCTCTAGTAAAATCAATCAATCATCTCTTTATGTGTCCAAATAAAAGGCAGCCAGGAACAATGTGTTATTTGTTTTTCTGAGTGATTAATTTTAAATTAAATTCCATTCTCAGAACAAAACTATCAAATAGCAAAACTCATTTAATCAAATGAATCACTCATTTCACAAAACCTTAAACAATATTCATTCAGTTAGCACAGATTTCAGATCTGAAGAAGAGTTCTAAAATAGGTTCTGCAAAATGTTGCACTTTGATCTCACACAGCACACACTGGTCAAGAGGTTTAAAGACAAATGATACATTGGTGTTAGCACACTATAGAAGAAAAGAAAAAGAAATCTGCACCTGTCCATCTGTCCATTCGGTCATTGGCATGATTGTGAGTGAAGCACAGTGAGTCAGGACGTTAAGAGAAATAACAGGTAGAGTAATGTGTGTTTGGTACCTGACCATAACTGTAAACGAATAAAGGAGAGTGGCTTAGTGAATTGCTCGATCAATCCTCTACACAGGAGACAGCCTAAAACATTAGAATAATTTGCAGTTTCAGTCTTACCAGACATAGCTCTTTAATAATATTAACTAACAACTATTTGGATGGCTAAGAGTGGACAGATACATTGTTTATATGGTAGCAATCTGACTGTATAAAACACAACAACTGCAAATACAGATGAAACAACTTACAAAATACCACCAAAGAACATTTCGTAAAGAATGAAAGAGCTATGAAATCAATATGTGAAAGTAACGGTAGATGTAAAAGAGAATTACACTACATAGTACTGTAGCATATACACGGCACTGGATGTAAAGCAGCACGTGTACACACACGTAGTCTGTCCTACTGTGTCAAAAATAATTATTTTGTTTTACTTTCACAGTGTGTTTAGAGAATGTTTGGAATGGAACCCATGGAAAGATGAGAAATATCTATTTGGATGAAGCTGGGTTCAGTCGAATGAAGAATGAATGACTGACTATTTAAAATACATTATACAATTATATTGCAGTTCATGTGTTTATTTTATGCTGGTTTTCTTGTATACATATAAAACTTTAAATACATGATTTCATATATGCAAAAACATGTAAAATTCCAAAATAAATGTCTTTTGTTCTGCTTCGCCAAAAGCACAAAGTTTGCAATTATTATGTATGTGTGTAAAGACCATTGTGTAATGTTTAGGCATTGGCTGGCTTTGTGTGTCATCTGTGTTTTGTTCTGAACTATCTGAGTTGATTTTGTGATTCTGAAAGGTTTTAAAACATGTTTTAATGGAGCTTGTCACAATAGCCTTTTTTTCAATATATTTTCTCAGAAATAACTGAGACAAAAAACATATTATTGTGATTTTATCACAATTTTAAGCCACTGACATAATAATAATTTAGAAATAACCATATAATACAATATAAATACTAATATAATATGATATAAACATTTTTCATGTGAAAATAAACACCAGTAAAATGTCCATATATTGTACGTGAGAAAATGTAAGAAAAAATGTTTTATCAGTTCAGGAAGAAAAAAATATATATTATAAAAATAACTGTTGTTGTGTTATTATTTTTTTCTAAGTAACCTACTTAACAGATTACTTTTTTTTGGTTTTACTTTGTAAATTTCATTTGGTATAGACAGTCAGCACATTCTCCTCATACCTGATAAGGAACAATACTCTCATGGGCCGTTCCCCATCTTTTTGCTTCTTTTCCTTCATTGAGGTAGTTTGCAGCAATGTGAGACAGACAAGCCACCTGAGGGAGAGAGAGGGAGAATGAGAGAGAGCAAGAGAGAGCAAGAAAGAGACAAAGAGTTAAACTTCTGCATCTATCAATACACTCATTTGTGAGTTCAATGAACACTTGCATGGCTGGCATGTTAGTTTCATGTGGTTGTGGCATATATGTATTTAAATTATAAATAAATTCATAAATATTTTTTTAAAAAGCTGCTGCGCTTGGAATCCTTAGGCGTCTTTTGTAAAACCAAAAGTTAAAACAACCACCTCAATACCCAGGAAATTACTATGCTCAGACCTCTGGAGCTATCAGAAATAAAGGCTTACTTTTCATTTATTAACTTGTAACTGTCTAGTTATATGGAAAAAAGTACTTTTGTTGCACTGTATGATTTTTATGATGCCCAGGTGAGAGCAAGAAAGAGAGGCTAGGCAGCTGAAATAATATTTTGCAATGTGAACTGAAGCTCTTTAAAACGTGCAGAGATTAAAGCAGGTTTGTGATGGTTTGACACAGTGAGGGACGATGAAGTATCCAATAACACGGCCCATCTCCAGCTCCTTCTCAAGGCCAGCCAGACCTCCAAAGCTAGACGGTCTGGCATACAGCCTTGCATTAAAGCTATTCATCACATCACAGCTGCTCTGTTCCACTGAGCACCTAATATTCAGGTTTTTGTTGACCATCATATTCATCTCTGTGTTTAAAAAAAGCTGGCCACTTTATATATTCTTTCATCTTTTATTCTAGTTATTCCAAATACTGTCAAATATGAAAATGACAATGATGTGTGTTATGAATATTCAAAGCTTCCTTATTACACACTTCTTTTACATACATTAATAGATCATGTATAATACTGAAAAGTTACAGCTGGTGCAACGATGAAACCTCCAAATCTCACTTTGGTTTGAACCTACTGAAAGATTGCATTCAAATAGCATCATTTTATTTTACTATCACACTGCATGGCAATGTCCACATTCATTGAATTATCACATTAAAAAGATTAGCCTTGATCTGCAACTGCTTTTTATTCTACCAAATGGGAGCAGATTTCTTGTTAATGCAGAGTGTACTTTCAAGCAAAGCAAAAGTTCACAACCTTTTCACTCAACCTGTATTAAGACAACCAGCCAAACATTCACAATATCACAGCTTCCGGAATAGGACTCTTCAAGAAGCCAGGAGTCCGTCCATTCACATTACACTCAACACTCCATGTGCAACCCAAGTTTCATATGATATCAGTGCTTAAAAAACATACTACACACATGTATTTTGAAATATTTTATTTGCTAATAAGGATAAAAACAGTAACAAAACTGCATAGATATTGGCATTCTCCAACAAGCTTCAAGCTAATATCGGGAATTACATCTAAGGAGCGGTAAAACTTTTCACACAGTTTCACACAATGACAAATCCACCTCAACTTTAAAAATGTTTGCTCAAATCGACATCCAACTCCATTTCCTTTGTTCAGTAGCAGCTGAGTTATCAAATTAAAATGTAAAGTCAGAAGCAACTATCCAATATTTTGGATATAAGACCAACCATTTACTTTATGAATCCAAGAATTCAATTATAGAACACTCAAGTTCCTGTCAAGGAATACACTCAGTCCTTCATGACACCCGTATGTTATTAGTTCATTCATTCATTCATTCATCCATCCATCCATTATCCACCGCTTATCCGGGTCCGGGTCGCGGGGGTAGCAGTCGGAGCAAAGAAACCCAGACCTCCCTCTCCCCAGCCACTGCCTCCAGCTCCTCCGGGGGTATACCGAGGCGTTCCCAGGCCAGTTGAGACATATAGTCTCTCCAGCGTGTTCTTGGTCTGCCCCGGGGCCTCCTCCCCGTTGGACATGCCCGGAACACCTCTCCAGGAAGGCGTCCAGGAGGCATCCGAACCAGATGTCGGACCACCTCAACTGGCTCCTCTCGACGTGGAGGAGCAGCGGCTCCACTCCGAGTCTCTCCCGGATGTCCGAGCTCCTAACCCTGTCTCTAAGGGAGAGTCCAGACATCCTGCGGAGAAAACTCATTTCAGCCGCTTGTACCCGCGATCTCGTTCTTTCGGTCACTACCCAAAGCTCGTGACCATAGGTGAGGGTTGGGACGTAGATTGAACGGTAAATCGAGAGCTTTGCTTTTCTGCTCAGCTCTCTCTTCACCACAACGGACCGGTACAGAGCCCGCATTACTGCTGACGCTGCACCGATCTGCCTGTCAATCTCCCGCACCATCTTTCCCTCACTCATGAACAAGACCCCGAGGTATTTAAACTCCTCCACTTGAGGCAGGATCTCACTTCCAACCTGGAGAGAGCACTCCACCCTTTTCCGACTGAGTACCATGGACTCGGATTGGAGGTGCTGATCCTCATCCCTACCGCTTCACACTCGGCTGCAAACTGGTCCAGCAAGAGCTGGAGGTCCCGGCTCGATGAAGCCAACAAGACCACATCATCTGCAAAAAGCAGACATGGAATCCTGAGACCACCAAACCGGACACCCTCCGCCACTTGGCTACTCCGAGAAATTCTGTCCATAAAAATTGTGAACAGAACCGGTGACAACGGGCAGCCCTGACGGAGTCCAACTCCGACTGGAAACCAGTCGGACTTACTGCCAGCCATACGAACCAGACTCCTGCTCTGTTTGTACAGGGACTGGATAGCTCGTAACAAAGAGCACAGTACCCCATACTCCCTGAGCACCCCCCACAGAATACCCCGAGGGACACGGTCGAATGCCTTCTCCAGATCCACAAAACACATGTAGACTGGTTGAGCAAACTCCCATGCACCCTCCAGGATCCTAGCGAGGGTAAAGAACTGGTCCTGTGTTCCACGACCGGGGCGGAATCCGCATTGTTCCTCCTGGATCTGAGGTTCAACTATCAGTCGGACTCTCTTCTCCAGTACCCCCGCATAGACCTTACCGGGGAGGCTGAGGAGTGTGATCCCCCTATAGTAGGAACACACCCTCCGATCCCCCTTTTTAAAAAGGGGAACCACCACCCCAGTCTGCCAGTCCAGAGGCACTGCCCCCGATGTCCACGCAATGTTGCAAAGACGTGTCAACCAAGACAGCCCCACAACATCCAGAGCCTTGAGGAACCCGGGGTGAACCTCATCCACCCCCGGGGCCCTACCGCCAAGGAGTTTCATTCATTCAATCATTCTGGGTAAGCTCCAAACCCACCACAACTCTGAATTGGATAGGCAGTTACAGACAATACAGAATGAATGAATGAATTCATTCATTCATTCTGTATTGTCTGTAACTGCCTATCCAATTCAGAGTTGTGGTGGGTTCGGAGCTTACCCAGAATCACTGAGTGCACACACAAGGCAGGAACATACCCTGGAGGGGGCGCCAGTCCTTCACAGGGTGACACACACACACACACACACACACACACACACACCCCTACCTTTGAGTCACCAATCCAGCTACCCTCTGATTTGGCAAATAGGAGGAAACCTGAGCACCTAGAGGAAATCCACCTAGACAGGTAGAACACTCCAAACTCCTCACAGACAGTCACCCGGGGCAGGACTTGAACCCACAACCAACAGCAGTGTGACTGTGACATTGTGCTGCCCCACCACATGTTATTTAAAAATTCATTCATTCATTCATTATCTGTAACCGCTTATCCAATTCAGGGTCGCGGTGGGTCCAGAGCCTACCTGGAATCTTTGGGCGCAAGGCGGGAATACACCCTGGAGGGGGCGCCAGTCCTTCACAGGGCGTTATTTAAAAATAAATAACTAAATTAATAAAATAACATTTTAAATAGAGGGATGTATTAGTAACAAATGCTATCTCAACCTGCTCTAATTTCTCATTATCTAAGGGATAATGCATGTACAACATCCTCCAGCATGGTCACCATAAAACAAAGAAGGTTAGATTACAATGACCAAAAGGGAGTAGCATGGAATATGTAATGTTGGGCAGGATATGGTGGACAAGTCACTTATCCTTTGGGTACACAGGGGTCTCACCACAGCAAGCGTGATTCCACAGCTGGACGAGACCACATATTAAAGTGATGCATCCTACACTTCCTTTTGAGCTATTCTAAGACGAACAGAATGAATAAACAAACAACTATAATAGGCTTCTCTTCATGGCACCAACCCTCAAAGCACCAAACTTCAAAATCTAGCACAATGATCCAGACAAAGCAAGAAAAAAAAAAAGGGTAGACAATTAAAAACTCATGAAGGGTAAAAGGAGAAGGGGGGGGGGGTACCAAGAAAGATTCACACAAACCACAACAGAAGAGCTACAAACAATCACATTATGGGAACTGTTTCCAAAAACCGCATCCTTCATTTGAACTAGTATCATCCAAGGGGCAAGGGCTTTCAGTGGTTAGTTCTGTACAATGGTTCAGTGGCACTGTGTCAGTAATGTGACAAGAACATGGAAAACATTGATCACACACTTTTCAGCACCTCATTTTTATTTTATTATATTTTCTTTTTATATGAAGGGTCCTGACAGCAGAGCTATGACCGATACATAAACCTCAGTATCCGTCCTTCCAAGGGCATCATCTTCAAAGGGCAGCTTTTTATTTAGATGTACTTACAAAAACAACACATTATGAATCATTAGGTACCTTATTTAGAGGTGATGTAGAGTTGATACACAAGTTCAAGAGCAAAATGTTTGCTTTATGGCCATATAAATGTTAAACACATCACTAAAAAAGTATGTGTAAAAATGTCATCTTCAAGAAAGATTTAATACTTTCAAAAACATCTTGACAAGTGTGTATTTGATTAAAAATGTCTAGAATAAAAATAAAAAAATACCACTAAATTGCTGGTAGAAGAAAACAGGGAAAATCAATTAATCTAAAGTGTCATGCTGTCTTGGTTACATTAGAAATATGGCATGTATTCAATTAAAATTATTGGAAAAAAATATTAAAATATGAAAGCATATAGTAAATTGAGCTATTGATTTTCCCTTTCCAAGTTCAAACTAAACAACATTTTAAATTATTTTGACTCTCTTCCTATTTCATGTCAAACCTAAATGCATTCAGATGTTCTGTGAAGAAAAAATATTTTCAGTGTTCTGAAAATTAAGTATGCTTCTGTGTGTGTGCATGCTTGATTTAATGTCTGTGTTGAATGAATGAAGTATGTATGTCTATATGGAAACAATAAAAGTCAAATGAACATGAGGAATGCCGGCATTCATGTATGATTCACTTTAAGACCGGTGCAGAGCCCTTCAAAATATATCAGTACTGCAAATTCATGCAAACTGAATTTCTAAGGAGAATCAGTTTTCTTTAATGTTCTTACTTTCCACTTACTTTCATGAGAAAGTCATCATTAGATTTCAGATGGAATCATTTGACTTCAGTGTTACCAACTGGTTTCATGAGAACTTTGTCATTCAGATGTCTCTTTTAAACACTGCGGTTAGTTTTTGGTCAGCTTTGAAATCTGTTTATTTCTTTATTTTCCTAAGCCTGTCAGACTGCATTATATTTTCCCATTTGGTTTACATTCACGTTAGACATAAGCGTCAATCAGCTGCAGGATTATTTTATTGTTGTTATTAGTAGCATTAGTAGTATTAATAATATTAATAACAATAATAATACAATTTCAAACTACTGAAATACTAACAAGGAAACTAACAGGATTAACATTTATTAACAGGAATAAACACTGCTAAAGCCCTAGAAACCAAAGATTTCTCACAATTCCCTAAATCAATTCATTGATACAAATAACGACATATGTAAATATATTTAAAACAACCATATTTGCAAAAATGTTTTAAGCATGATGAGCCCCTGTCTAAAATAAAGGCTTCACATTTCCATTTAAACGCATGCTCATGCTGAAAACTATATCACTTTTGATAAAATCTGAGCAAGTGAGCAGTGCGATTAAAAAAACCCCACAAAACTGGCTGATATACATAGATCAACCACAACATTATGACCACATCCTTCATTCTACATTCACTGAGCATACAGGACCATACAGGAGCACTTTGTAGTTCTCCAATTATAGACTGTAGTAACATGTGTTGCTGTGCACACACTGTTTGACCCTTCATAAGTGGATCAGACACAGCAGTTCCAAGCACAGGAATTTTGATTGTCCAATCTATTAGACATACCTACATGGTTGGTCTATCTCGTAGATGTAAAATCATATACAACACACAAAATTCAACACTTGCATGCATATTCATTTGCAGAGACCGACTCTGTGGTGGAACAGATACCCCTTCCAGGTCCAAGCTAATGAGCAGAACTGGTATTGACTAAACTAAAGAAAACCTGTTATTTCAGGGTTTCCAGCAGTGCTTTAAAGTTAATGGTGGCCGCCTTGACAACATCATCCACTCCCTGCCCCCAACCCCACAATTAGTTTCGTGCAATTCGTTCAGTTTCGACCCATGAACGGATTTAGTCTGTGAGTCCACTCTAGACTCAACCCATCGTGTCAACAAAGTTACCACCTTGACTAACCGATTTCCTGTGGGAAACCATGTATTTAAAAAACAAAATGTAAACAAAGAATACCATTAGCTAAAATAAGCTGCAGATGGAACTGAAGTTTCCTAAGCAGTTCAACCAATACACAATTCTCAGTTACAGCCTGAACAGGTACATGGCACATCCTGTTTATAATGTGCGAAACACACAAACAGAACATAAATTCTTCACCAACTGCAACAGTGTCACCTTTCTGACTCATATTGCTAGAGCACCTAATGAAACTGTGCTTTAAAGCAAATTCTTATCCTGGATCATGGCAACATACTGTCAAGTGATGACCATTTCAGCCAATGGACATATAAACCGTGTGCTACTTAACACTCCACTGTTGATTTCACTGTCAATACAATGTTGGTGCCAGATTTGTCTGCTTGCAGTGCCTGGACAGACAGAATTAACAGAGAGTATGTGTTTTTCCACTTATGCCCTTTCCAAGGCACAGTTTTATACTTTCTAACTTTCTACCCACAAGACTGAAAAGAAATCTAATGTGTTTATGTGTATACAGTACTGTGCAAAAATTGTAATAGTATTATTATTAAAGGTTTTAGTCAGTATTACATGATGATCATTTGATTCTTTTTGTTCTTAAATATTAGTCCTAGGTACAGTTTATACAGTTTTATAAAGGCATCTGATGGTAATTTTAGTGTCTTGGAGAATCTGCCTCATTTTTTTTTTATTGAATGAAACTTGTTTTTTAATAAGTCGCTTTCTTTACAGACATTATTATTATTATTATTGATAAAGTAAGTCTAAAATATCTGTGTACTCACTCAATAATGCAGAAATCTATAATAGAATTTTTACAAAAAAAAATAGGGTGAATTTATTTGAATAGACCAACCTTTTTAAAATCACACCAACTAGCCCCACTGTCCACATTTATGTTTTATGTGCCCTACCACTCACCATCATTGTAAAATATATTTATTAATATTTTGTAAACTTTTCTGAAAATAAAAATAAATACATATTTTTAAATATAAATAAATAAATAAATAATAAAACAGGCAACAGCAAACTACACTGGCAACAATTATTTTTAAAAAATGTTCTATAATTCACTGAACAGCAGAATTAACATAAACCAGAAAATTCAAATCACATAAACAAGAATATAAACTTCAAACTCTCATTCTCAAAGATGCTACATACATTGTAACATCTGGAGCTTTCACTTTGCCATTTCCTTTATTCATCTGAATGTTGATTAAGTGTTGATTTTGTTTATCACCTACAAGCACTGTCCGGAGTCATCTGCTAAAGAATTCTCCAGATTATGGCATTAGTCATTTTATTGCAGTTCATATAGTTAGTTCATAATTAATGCCATATCTGCCAATAGGGCCACAATCATGGAAAGAAAGGTAGTAAAATGTAATTGATTTCCTAATACATTTTATTTTAGATATATTGAGGCTGGCACTCATAAGAGCGTACCACAGCATATGCCGGGTCACACGAGGGCCACAAATATTAATGAAACAATAAATGTGACACAGCAGCTGAAATGATCTAAAATCTAAAGTCTATAATCTACAGTCATAAACTGTAGTAAATGTTGACCTCATGTCGGTGAACACAGGTTTTCATTAGTTGTGTGTAAAACAGCCTAAAATAAGTTTACTTAATGTTTGCAGAACTTGGACAAATCACACAACACAGAAGTGATAAGACTCACCTGAGAGGAGAGCAGGTTGCAGTCAATGTGCAGGCCTCTTCCAGTCTTCTGTCTCTGAAGAAGGCCAGCCATTACTGCTCCCTGAGCATACAGACCAGTGGCCAGATCCGTCATAGCAACGCCAGGTCTTACTGGATCCCCATCCTTTAAAATTAGTCGTGCATTTAACACCATGCCATATATAATAAAAAAGCTAATGCTCAGAATATAAATGTATGATATACTGGAGGTGGTCATAATGTGGTTGATCTGTGTATGTATAAAGGTGTGTATACACACACACACACACACACACACACACACACACACATTTATTTATTTATTTATTTTGTGAATAAAAATATATTTATTATCTTTAAATCTATGCAACAGTTACCATAAAATTTCAAAAGACTGGGAGAATGTTTGAATTTTGAATTACAATTATATGTTACACAAAAAAAATTGTACACCTAATACATTAATATATTAGGGGTGTTAATTCACTGCTACTAGTGAAATACTGCTGCTCTCACCTCAGGGCCTGTGATGTGCATCATCCCAGATACAGCAGATGCTATAGAGTCATACCCAGGCTTGTGTGACTGGGGTCCTGCCTGACCATAACCTGAAATCACAGAGACACATTACTTGTACAACTACCTCATCTATAATTAGGGTGACACCTAGTATCGAAGATAAGTTAAAAGATCTTGATACTCCTGTCTTGCTATAACAGTTAAAGCATGTTATCTTAAGTTCTGAGGAACTGAGTCTACAGAAATGAATGTTCTAGTATTGCATTTATTGCTTTGGAAAGAGTATGAGTTTACTCAGAACCTGAGCTGCCCTGCCTAAATCACTGTGTGTGGGCACTTGGTGTTTATTTCCCCTTCTTTTTGTTCCATTTTAGTAGGTTTCACATCACGAACTCTTTCAGTAAATCAGATTCTGTTATTTTATAAATGACTAGTTTCATACAAATATAATCTGCCCCTTTTGGCTATCTTAGGCTGCATACTTTAGATTGTAGATAAAAGAAGTCACCTAGGGTTTTCATGACAACCTCAAGCTGTAAGCTTTTGCACATCATCCAATTTTATATAATTATATTACCAATTAACAAAATCAAATATAGATTCATTAATATCCATTTCCAATACCCAATATTATTTATACTCTATAACTAAAGTTGCTACATGAAATCTAAGCAACTCCCGAAATAAGAGATCTCCATTCAAGAAAAAAGACAGAAAACCCACCACTCGAAATGTGCTAGTTAAGCTAAACACAGAGAAAGAAAACAAGCCACTTTTTTTCTTCACGGCCTACAGAACAGAACAGGGCTGAAGCCAAGGCTGCCAAAGCAAAATAAACCCTCAAAGACTACAAGCAAAGCAGAGTTGCAGTTTGTTTTCCATGAATCAGATGTTTGAGAGAAAAAAAAAAAAAAAAATATATATATATATATATATATATATATATATAAGAGAATTAGTCCTCAACCTAAGCTTCATTTTTTTTCTTCAAGGCAGTTTATTCAGACAGGGCCAAAATTAGAATCACAAAGGACATTAGTTACATGCAACAGTCAAGATGGAATAAATAAATATATATATATATATATATATATATATATATATAAACTGGACTCATGGGTTAACCAGCTTTATGGCACTCACAGTTTATTCCTTCAGCTCCACTGACCATAAAGAAGCACTTTGTAGCTCTACAATTCCAGTAAAGCCCTCAGTGTCACTGCTGGCCTTAGAATGGTCCACCAATCATAAACATCCTGTGGGCAGAGTTGATTGACCACTGATGAAGGACTAGAAAACGACCAGTACAAAGTGTGCAGCAACAGATGTGCTACTACTGTTTCTGACTTTACATCTACAAGGCCGACCAATAATGTATGTATGTTTAATAGAGTGGACAGTGAGTGGACACTGTAATTAAAAACTCTAGTAGCACTGCTGTGTCTGATCATAATGTCAGGCACAGTTAAACACCACCTTTGTTTATTGCATTTTACAAAATGTCCAAAAGTTTCTAAGAAATGGGTTTTGAACCACCCCCCCCCCCCCCCCACCCACACACACACACACACACACACTATGTCCACATAAAATCCACACAGTTTTTTTTCACATTTTATTTATTTTAATGCTACACTTACCATAAACATGTTTTGTAGGTTATATTGACTTGAGACTTGATTTGGACACTAGCCTAAGTAACTGTACTTGCCTTTGTCTTCTAAATATCTGTGCTGTAAAATGCTGTTGGAGGAGCAGTAAAAATGCAATACATTTAACAGAGACAATAAGAATTCTAAGATGGCTTTGACAATGTAATAACACCACGCAATTATATTTAAGACCCATTTCATTTATATAAAAAAAAGGCTCGTAGAATTTTATAGTCCTCATAATCTATGTATAAATATAAAAAAACAGGCTAAAACCAACTTATTTGAGGAGCTGGACAATATGGTCAAAATTTATATCACAATATATTTCTTAATGTCAGTTGATACAATACATTTCCAATATTGATACGAACAATATTATAACCACAGAAAAACTGCCAAGAACAAACAAGAAACATGACATGACTGTCAGATTCTTGGTTTTGTCAATATTACTATATATTTAAACTAACTTTAAAACTGAGTGTAATGAACAGACGGCAATACACTGTAATGAATAATCAGTAACAGATGCTATGAATGTATAATGAAATATTGAAAGTGTTTTTAAAAATCATGTCATTGTTATTGAAACATTTTATATTGTGATTCATATTGTTATTGAATTATTGTCCTGCTCTATATATTTGCATCAAAAAAAAAGAATAAGCAATAACGGACAATCCTGCCAATGTTCATCAAACATGGTTCAGGTCCTGCTGTGGCAACTCTGACACAATGCAAAAGGAATCCTAACTCAAACCACAGTGTGTTTAAATGTGAGGCTCTTGCTAACTAAAGACACGTGTCGACAATCATTTGGGTTCCTAGACGCCACTTAATTCTCTTTAATGTGCTGTAAAGGAATTAAGCTTGAATAATGAAATGACAGAGAGGGCATGGTTGCTTCTGTGGAGGAGGAGGTTTTAGTCCTCATGGGCCCTGAGACCTCAAACATACAGAAGAGACAATGAAACAGTGTGCGGCATCGCGTTCTGTAACCACACACACGCTTAACACCCTGAAACTCATGTGTCGCATGGTGTTTTTCTGAATGTGTGGCGCTATTCAGACATGGTGGTGAGTGCCTCATGCTCTAATGAGCACCTAACTAGAAAATAAATAAATAAATAACCACAGAATAATCAGAATCATTAAATGACTGTGTGGTTAAGTTATACAAGATTTAAAGGGTCCACATTATGTGAACAAAAAAAACTAAAATGTTAATTACAGTGATGTTATGTTGGTTTATCATATATTGAAACCGATGCATGCTTAGTCATGCCCTGTCTGACATGCAAAGATTAAAGAAGACATTAAACCCATTTGCAGTTCACTTGCAGATTTCAAGTCTACACAAACCAAGAAATAAGACCCCTCATTTCTGTGGGCTGCATTAATTATAAAACATGGCATAAGTGAGCCATTTTGAGTGTGCTCCCCTTATTAATAGAATTGTGTGCATGAGGCTGTTTCCTTGTGGTATTTTGACCAATGTTTGTCATTCACTAATTCATTGTCTGTAATTATTTATCCAGTTCACGGTTGGGGTTGGTCTGGAGCCTACCCAAAATCGCTGGCCGCAAGGCAGGAACACAATCTGGTCGAGACACAAGTCCTTTGCAGGGCACCACATACTCACACCTATGGACAATCAACCTCCTGGTTTTTGAACAGTGAAAAAAAAAATCAAAGCATCCAGAGGAAACCCACACAGACATGGGGAGAACACACCTCCTCAAAAACAGTTACACAAGGCAGTGCTTGAACACAACCTCAGGCCGCTGAAGCTGTGTGGCAGCCTGTCAGGCCACCGTGCCTAAAAACTTGTCAGCATCCACAAAGCTTGTCAAAGACATTTGTTTTTTATAACTTAACTGTGTTCACATTTGAATATAACCATTAAATTAAATCAAAGACAGCGAATATTGACTGTATTAAGGATGGGTATGGTTATTCAATTATATTAATCAATTTTCTGTATATGTATTAAGCTAAACTTTTATAATTACACAATAAAATGAGGGAGTGCTATAACATAAGATATTGGCACTGGTGTGCTGCGGCCAATTGCCGAAGATCATTACACCAGCGCCAACATATCACGTTATAGCACGAACCTCAAGTGTATTATTGCAATTATACCATAAGTTATCGCCGTTTATTATTATATTAGGTTTTAAGATAAAGAAGTTAAAATTGGTTTGTCTGTTTATCAACCCTCCACAAGCAAAAATAGTTCCATTCCGTCATGCATTCCTTTTTGCTTTTTTCAACGAACTCTGGATCTTTAACTTGTGCGATGTTAAACCCATCTAAATCAGGACAGAAGCAGAGACAAACACAAGTCAATATAATGTCAGACTTTAACCATTGTTTAAAGTGGATTCAGGCCATAGTGATATATGTCATACACTAAAAAATGTGAAGTAAAGTGAGTATTTTAGAGTATTGCTCCAAAGCTGTTCCGTAGATCTGGTGAACAAGTGTAGCGGAGAAAAATGATACACCTCGACTTGAATTAAACACAATCACAGAAACCACATAGACTTAGCAATTTTCTTTTGTTTACAAATCAGAAAGCAGAGTCTACTGCGCCACAACTCTTTTTTCTGTTCAAAATAAGGCACACAAATGGGAAAATTAACCTTGTTCCCCGTTGGATGACAAAGTCCAGGCACAGTCTTGTAAGTGCTGGCGTCATTGCTAGGTTACATGTGTTTTGTGGAGTGACACCTGAAGAGCTTTGGTCAGAGTGCAATTATTGTGTAATAATGGCACTCCTGGAACATCTTTCATCCAATCACATTGCAGGGTCATATCTAACTCTGGTATAACTAGAAGTATGCACATACACACCAAATAACCATAACATTTTTACCACCTCCTTGTTTTTACATTTACTATCCATTCTCCCAGTTCCACTAACTACAGGAACACTTTGTAGTTCTACAATTAGAGACTGGAGTAGGCCTGTTGCTTTCATTACACTTAATCTTGTTTTTCCAATGGTCAGGACCCCCGCTTAGCATGTATGATCTTGATGGTGTATTATTCTCATCACTACTGTGACGCTGACGTGGTTGGGGTGTGTTGTGCTGTTACGAATGTATCAGACATAGCAGTGCTACTAGAAATTTTAAACCCCCCAGGGTTGCAGCATCAGAAGAGCTACTGTCTCTGACTTTACATCTACAAGATGGACTAATGAGGCAGGTGTGTCTAACAGAGTGGACAGTGATTAAAAACTCCAGCAGAACATAATATCAGAACATAAGGAAAAACATTTCTCAAATTCAGTGACCCCAAGGGCAGCCTCCCCTAACTAGTTAACCTCCCTCCAACCATGACTGTATCAGACATAGCAATGCAGCTTTTGCTCTTTCATGGAAAGAGGAAAAGAAAATCTTAACTGGACAACTATCTTGCCCCTTTGGAGCTGAAGCAATCAACCAGGGGTTGAAAATAAATCATGTGAAGACATCCTGATATGGGATTTTTCATTAAAGCTGTCAAAGTAGGTGAAACATGACCTGCCCCTAAATAAATGTCTTCCTTCATTTTTCATTGTGGCCTGCAATTAAACCCTAATTAAAACACTACTACGTCAACAAGCAAGACTGGAGTGTGTGGGTGTTGTTAGGGGAGAAGTTAATGAGTCTATTTCCTCTACCTGCATATGGCTATGCATTGATTTTATTGTCATTGCTGATTTATAATTTTGTATCTGCGAATATGTGCATAAGTCATGTGCAGACACTTCAGCTATAGGTGTCTGCCAACATACCTGAATGTGACTTTAACCTATAGAGTAAGGAGCAGCAACTAAATCAGAATGGTACTAAAACCAAAAATGAATTATGTGATTTTACCTCTCTCTCCAAGGATGCGTACACATTTTAATGCTTAATAAATCACATTAGAAAATAGGTTAAATAAATGTTTATAACGTGGTCCCCACCCTGCCTACTTGTGCACAAACTAGCTGATTTCTCTGGTACTGTTATTTCAAGGTGCAACTTCCACCTAAACAGAACAAGTGTAAAATAAAATGTAGCAGTGTTTTCAATATTATTAGGTGTGCAAGTAAATTTAAACATTTTTGGTATAACAAATAATTGTAACGGTGGCACGGTGGCGCAGCAGGTAGTGTCGCAGTCACACAGCTCCAGGGGCCTGGAGGTTGTGGGTTCGATTCCCGCTCCCGGTGACTGTCTGTGAGGAGTTGGTGTGTTCTCCCCGTGTCCGCGTGGGTTTCCTCCGGGTGCTCCGGTTTCCTCCCACAGTCCAAAAACACACGTTGCAGGTGGATTGGCGACTCGAAAGTGTCCGTAGGTGTGAGTGTGTGACTGAATGTGTGTGTCTGTGTTGCCCTGTGAAGAACTGGCGTCCCCTCCAGGGTGTATTCCCGCCTTGCGCCCAATGATTCCAGGTAGGCTCTGGACCCCCCGCGACCCTAAATTGGATAAGCGGTTACAGATAATGGATGGATGGATGGATGGATGGATTTTAAACATTCTCCTGTTCTTTTGTCATTTTATGCTAACTGTGTTATGGCAACAGTATTAAAATGACAATTGTTATTTTATTAAAAAACAAACAAATGGAAAAAAAAAAAATATATATATATATATATATATATATTTCACAATAGCTAATGTTGGAAAAAAAAAATCATCTGTAAATCTTCTAAATCAAAACTCTAATGCACTTTTGGATACAATATAATCCCTAAGAACAGAATAAATCAATGCTCTTTTTCCTCATAACAAATGCAGTGATTATTATTTATTTATTTATGTTCTTCAATAAAATTTAATTTTTAATACTTACAAAGTTACCTTAAACTGACAAAAGACTGGGTGAGTGTTTGAATTTACAGTTTAATTATATGCTACACAAACAGAAGAGGAGGAGGAGAGGGGAAAAAAAGCTTTAAAACTTATTTGTACACCTAACATATTTCTATAATATATTATTATTTATTCTATATTATATTTCCACTGGCAAATGTTCTGGCCAAATATTACTGAGCAACTGAATTATTTTGAAACATAAGAGAGAAGGTGTTGGCTGATTAACAAAAGTGTGTATTTCTTATGGACAACAGTTTTAGAGAGTATTTCTAGTTATTTGTACAAAGTACTGCATAGGATTCTGTGAAAACTAAACATAATTTTTATTTTTTAAAAAAGCACCATGTTCTCCCCTGCATCCTGTGTTTATGAACTCGAGTCTGCATATATTTCAAACAATGTAATAAATCTAGTCTTCATACTTTGTTGTTTTTAAACTTTGCCAACATTCAGCTTGCTGGCTCCTCAAACCACTAATAGCAGTATGTGTTTCAAAGTATTCTTTAAAATCCAGAGAATGCTACTGATTAAAAACATTAATGATCACAATCATCCTAGCCATCAGCTGTTAATAAAACAAACTATTAGTCCCTTTAGATTACAGAGTACTGACTGTGGACAATGACAGATATACACAATATTGTGCATGCATAATTTCTATTAAAAATAAACCTGCTCTTGTTGGGTTGACTTCACATCTGGCTAAGGTCACAATCACGCTCGTCTCAATATTCTACATGGGTTACAGACCCACATAAAGCCAGCATGAAAACTTCCCCCAAGTAGAAAAATTAAAACAGGTCAAGATGAGTAAAGTAAATCACTTCAGTTTAACTGTCCACCATCCACAGTTTAATGAGGTCTCATGGGCCATGCCTCCAGGTCTTTAAGTGGGAGGAGGGGGACTACAGAATTTAGACGTAATTGTGACCTTCACATGAAAAGAAGCAAAAATGGAAATGGAAATCCATGAACAATTATTTGCATGCATTCTACTATGACACCACGAGAAACACTGTCACAAACCTGACCCAATGTTAAGTGAGAGTATACTGTACTGTAAGGCCAATATATTTTAGAGTTAATATTACATGATTCTCACTAATACCTTGCAAATCAACTAATGCATTTTTACGGCAATTATTTTTATTATTGCACATCTGCATACATCACAGATATAAGCAGTAGTATTAAGATAACAATTGTTTAATAAAAAAATAAAACATTTCTGAAACCGTAACAACAACAACAAATACCTTATGCATATTCTGTAGAACTGTACTGTACACTGAGCAGTCACTGGATTAGAAACACCTCTTCTGACCATACAGGAGCACAGTAGTCCTGCCCATTGAACAACAGGATGAAATGGGGGATAAGAAAATATGCAGAGAACTATGTGGTGCACCTGTATAGTCAGTGGAGCTGATAAAATGGATACAATGTAGGTGTTCCTAATCAAGTGATCAATTTACCCATTTTGTAATAGCAACTTCCAGCATATGACACCATGTCTCAAACGAGTTTAATGAATGTGATAACGAGTTCCATGTTCTTCAGTGGCTTTTCTATCATCGGATCAAAATCAAACAGAACAAATCTGATATGTGGTAGCACTGGAGATCTGCAGGAACTGCTCATTGTAGTTCATATTTTTAGAGAAAAGGGAGGTCCCACTCACACTCACCATCAGAGTGAACTGACACGCCACTATTTGTAACTAGAAATTAACTGTACTGTTTCACTAAATTTTTCCTTAAAAATGTAAAAACAAAGTGGAATGACTCCTGGAGTTTTCATGTGAGCATTTTGTATGTGTGACTTCAGATGTGTGCAATGTGGACAAAAAACATGATCTCTCATGTGTGTCACTTGACCCTGAATTTATGGGTGCAAGACACCAGAAACCAGTCCCATGGCAGCCATTATAATGACAAATCCCATCCGCACCAAATTAGCATGGTAACAGAACAATTTTAGCCTGGTAACAGAGCAAGAAAATGTTGCTCCTTTTCAATGAAGACGACATAGAAGCAGAGAGAAAACTTACTTTTCACGTTTCACAAACCCCAGGTGCATTCAAACATCAATATGGATGGCTTCCAATAAAGCCAATATTAGGGTATCACAGTTGTGTCCTTTTGAACACTTTTCCTGATTAAGTTCCCTAATTCAAGATTTACATAACTGATTGAATATTATATTTTTGTGTAGCCACATTCTCTCAAGAGTGAATTTAAAAAGCATTCCCAATCCATATTCCACATCTGTTTCAGTGGCTTTTTAAGCCAGTATACTCTTTAAAATATGCTGGAGAGAGGAGGGTGCTGAACCAATCCATGTAAACATAAATCATTGTTACCTGATAGTTCCCTACATTTATCAAATCTCTGTGTAGAAAAACAGCTTCTTCTCCAGCAATAAATTGAGCTTTAAGTACACCAAATCTACCTCCAAATAAAACAATTCTCCATAGTAGTGTGAAAAACTGTATGACTTACATTTAATGTAATTATGACTTACATAATTACATTATGCAAATGTTTTTTTTTTACATCTCTGTTAAATGAAATGTACTCTATAGTTAACCTTTTACTGTAAAATTATGAACACCACACTGTATGTTTAAAATGTATTTTGTTCAAATTACAAGTATGAATACCTGAGATGGAACAGTAGATAAGTTGAGGGGCCACTTCATTCAAATGCTTATAGCCCAATCCCATCTCATCCAGCTTCCCAGGAAGATAGTTCTCCATTAGAACATCACACCTTCTGGCTAGCTGACGAACGCAGTGAAACAATAAAGACAAATTGTGAGTCTGCAAGTCTTTATCCATAAACAACTTTGCAAATAAGTAACAGGCAAACTATATTAGGCTGAATCAATATTAGCAGTGTCAAACATTTACCTCTGTTACAAGTTTGGCCCCTTTTGGATCCTTAAGATTTACAGCAATGCTCTGAAAGGAAATCATCATATATTACATGTAAAAGGCCTTAGTGTGCTTTTTGTGTTGACTCTTAAATGGTGTGAAGTTGACAGTAAGTTAACCAATGAGCCACACAACCAGTGCCCAAAAACCACTTGTGTCCATGGGGGTATACACCAAAAGAACAAATGTAAATTTTACTGACATTTGGATATACAGGAACCAGAGCTAACCACATTTAACCTAGATTTTGTGAGCAATAAAATTTGATGTAGTGCAGAGTTTCTTCAGCTAAGAATCGTAGGCCCAGCTAGGTCACAGACATGTTTATTGAGGGTAACTCCTGGATGAATCATGTGCCAATAGTATGCCATTACACCTGTCACAGACATGATTTACAGGGCAAATACATAGAAACCAAGAAGGTCAAAGGCTAATTGTGCATGACCTTTTGATATATACCAGGGGTCCCCAAATTACTTTTCTTCAAGGGCCATATGCAACCAACATCGCAAAGGCAAGGGCCAGTGTGTCATTCTCAAACAATTCCATACAGTACAGGACAAGAGTTCCTATTGCATTAATCACATTATTATTTTTACAATGATTATGATTATTAACTCTATGTATATAGGTAAGTCTATCTACAGTTATTTGATTTTACTCACCATGAGAGAAGTGACAGCGGTGGGTTCAAACAGGTGGCCAGAAATAGGGGCAGCACTCATTGATTGGTTTGCTTTTTTTTGGCACCAGTAGCATTAAGCCCCAGTCACAATGGGTTTATACATTTTACATAGGTTGTTTCTCAATATAAAGTACAAGTACAAACTCCCGAGGGCAGGAGAACGCTGTAGTCGTTCTGTAATTGGAACGCCAACGTACTTGATGCGTCACCGTCTAAGTGGCGGGGGAAAAAGCCATTACGCTGAGGTTGGTGTGAAACACTTATTAAGTACCAGCTTTAGTCTGGTGAAATGGGTGTGGCTGAGTACGAGGCCAGCAATCTGCACTGTAAACCCTCCTGCACTTTGTCTCAACAATTTCACATCTGAAGAGCGCTGGTATTCTATCAGTAGCGGTGAAAAATTAGGAATTCCCTGTGCAACAATTAGAAGACAAACCTCAAAAGTTTTAACTCTTGCCTGTTAGGGAACCCTGATACACACACACACACACACACATACACATAAGGATAACTGGATTAAGAAAACCTACCTTGTATCTCCACTCATTGTTTTGATCCTGTATCACCCTCACTGACAACACAGGAGCATATTGTAGCTCAACAAGTACAGACTGTAGTGCAGATGTTTTTCAGCATACTTTTCTTCTCCCCATTTCACTCTGCTCTTCAATACTCAAGACCCACACAGGACCACAAGAGAGCAAGTATGATTTAGGTGGTGGATCATTCTTGATGCTGCAGTGACACTGACTTGGTCGTGGTGGTCGTGTTAGGGTGTACTCACAATAGGCAATCCATACCATACCCTGGCATGTTTGACCCCAAACTCCAGTTTGTTTGACTAGTGTCAAATGGGTCCAGTGCCCGGGCACAGAATGTAATCAGTGCTCCGATATGCATTGGCTCTGTGTAAAAGAGCCTTTACAGAAATATAAAGCCAGAGTCTGATGACGAAACCATACTCGGAATATTAAAGTAAAGTGTGAGCACAGATCAGTGGGGGGAAATGGGGAGGGGGAACAACCGTGCCCCAGCACAGTTCACTTAAACCAGGCCTAGTGTAAGAGCTGGATTGAGAATAGTCCATCATCCTAAAATATCCAGCTCAAAATGTCCTGTGTCCACTGATGGAGGAATAGAGGACAACCAATACAAACACAGACAAGCAACACAAATACAGATGAGCTAATCTCTCTGACCTAACTTCTACAAGGTGGACAAACAAGGTATGTGTGTCTAACCAAGTGGACAATGAGTGGACACAATGTTTAAAAACTTGAGCAGTACTGCAGTGGCTGATCCACACATACCAGGGCAACACACACACTAACACACCACCTGGATGAAAGCACTGAAAATGATAAACCCCCAAATTATACCTGCTTTGAGATGGTTCTGTGTGGGTCCTGACTATTGAAGAACAGGGTGAAATGGGGATAGAGTGACACAGGGGGACTACAATCTGTAATTGTAGAACTACAAAGTGTTCCTGTATGGTAAACCTAGTGACTCTTTAGTGTGTGTGTGTGTGTGTAAAAGAAGGTTTTTGTTCACTTCTGTAAAGTTGCTATTTTAATTAGACAATGATGATATATTACATGCAAAATTAATCCCCCTTAGACTGTGACAGTACTAAAGTACAGCCTCATTACCTTCTTATTCCTGTTCACACTGAGAAAATAAGCACTCTCTTCACCCACAAATGGAGGTCCCCAGGCTCTTGTATCATCCCCAGCTCCTGTCACACATACACACACAGAGGAATTACATTTTTAAAATAAAATGCCTTTTAAGGAATGGGACACTGAATTTTTGCTTTCAACAGCACAATGAACCAGTACCATGTTTCTCTCCATCTACTTTCAATATTTAAATCTATTATTATTTTTTATTAATTACTCCACAGAAACATGTATGAAAGACATTATTTTTTTATTATTGTGCACAGTGCTTCCATCCAGTGGCACATAACAATATTACATACTGTTTAAACAAACTATTCCATGACCAACTCTGGACTGGCCACCTTTCATATCATCACTATTGGACCTTCTATCTCCAAAATGGCATCCATTGAAAAGAAAGTTAAACATTCTGAACTTTCAATCCCAGTGAATGTGTTAGGCTTAATTATGTGCAATTTATAACCATTTCTGCTGATTTATCCATCATGAAATTTTCATACATTGTAGAGTTGTGTTCTACAAATTAAATTTAATAAAATGGAAAAATCACAAAAATGAAAATAAAAGGCTTTGTTTAGTAAGTGATAATATATTAGTTCACCTGTATGTCTTTTAATTAACTGGTTGATTTAACATGATTAATGAAACCAATCTGTAAATTTTGATGTTAACTGGGTGCCATTGTAGGTCTTTCCTCTTAGAAAAGCTATTATGGGGTTTTACAGCTGTTACACTTTCTTTGATGACTATCTTTAATCATTAAAAAAGCAATGATATTTTCAGGGAGATAAGTCATTATCATGTACCAATATAAACATTCAAAAACTATTCTAAGCTCTGCATCTTGTTATAAATTTAAATCTGTATTATTTAAGTTTTATTTTTTAATTTGCTTTTACATGTATCAAATTATGATACTGTTTCAGCGAATGTCTCTTGAAAAAAATACTACAATGTAATAGACAATAGTTTTGTTCAGCAACCCCTCTTTTATAAGAGGCCCTGCAACAAGTAATCTTTAATTAAGTGCTCTTAGAATGGCACTAGGCAGGAGCAAGTGCCCCATGATCTCCCCGGCCCCTCCGATACTCAGCACCACCACAGTATTTACAGTGATAGCTGGGGAGGAATGAATGGAAGGACAGCTGTTCTACAAATTGTAATTATGTTTGACTTGATTTCTTCCTTCTAATACTTAATGAATGAAACTACATTTGTACACAGTCATAGATAAGGATTTAATTAAGGCCTGTACTTATCCTACGCCACCTGCAGATAGACTTACCTGGTCGCTCCACTTTGATCACTTCAGCACCTAAATCTCCCAGGATCATGGTGGCAAACGGACCAGCCAGTACTCTGCATTAAAACATATTTTCAGATTATCAGATCTAATCTGCTTCTTGTCCCTTAGGTTTTAAAACTGGAAATGCAAAATGACGTAACGCCGTGTTACCTGGTCAGATCTAAGATTTTGACGCCATCTAGAGGTCGTATCTGTTGACTGCCTGAAAATGCACAGAGAGAAAGTTATTCTTCTGTTAATGAATAATTATTTTATACCTGTGCGATGAAATGGTTTATTTTGTTCTTTGTACCTGCACAAAGAGCTGTCCTGCCTCATGCCATATGCCCGTATGTGGATGATTATCAAACACACTGTCATTTAAGCTATAGCAAGTTACTGCTGTGTGCTGAGTAGTGTCTAAAATAGAATCAAGGCATTTTTTCTAAAGTAAATTTAGTTTATTTCATTGTATTATTATTATTATTTATTTCCACTAACAGTCTGTGGTCAAAAAGCACGAACTGTGTATTCAGCACGAACACTAACGTTAATGCAGACATTGAACTCGGTGTTTCAGTACCTTTTAGGTCGGATGAAAAATACCTTGTCCTACTGCAGAAGTCAGTGTTAATATGAAGCAAACAGGGTCGTATTCGAGTTAAACGAGAGAAGAGTTTAACGCACGTCTTTATAACCGACATGTTGCAACAGCACTGTAACGTTATCTGGTCAGAAGAGGGCTGAGAGCATCCTAGTAGGAAGAGTAGTCCCGTTAAAGGAGACACTCAAACAAATAAAAGGTTACTTTACCGCATGTTTTCCTCACAGCAGATTCATTCTATAAAAGTCCCACAAGCCACACCCTAGCAAAAACAAATATGACAACGTGAGAGTAAGCAACAGATACTGTGTGGAAAACTTTTCGGGAGGACTACATTTCCCAGGATGCTAATGAACACTGAAAATAAATCCGCCTCCAGCAGCAAACAAACCCTCCTGCTCCTGTCCACAAAACCGCTGGAAGCCTACAGCCTTGCGCACTTAAGCGAGCACATTACCTGGACTTCAACTGAGCATGTGCGAGTATTGGAACAAGAGGCTTTAGTGACGCATATCTAGTCAGAGACGAAGGGGCGTGATCAATGGAGACGGGGATTTAACCACCAACCAATAATCAGTGAAGAGGTTCTATACACTGGTTAGCCATAGCATTAAAATGACCAATTATTTATACTCCCAGGTGCACCTTGTAGCTTTACTATTAAATAATGTTGTCAATGTTTTGCTCTGCATACTTTGATAGCCCCTTTCCACACCAGAATGGTCAGGGAAATTTTTTATTGCTCATAGGTTGCTCTGTAATGGCTCAGGAGATAACGGTGAGTCTCCCAGAATGCTTAGGAGAGTAACAAAAAGGAAACGTGATGCAAAAGAACTAAATATGGCCCTGTCCACACGGATCCGTTTATTTATTTATTTTTTAAACAGAGATTTTCCTCTCTCATTTTCTGAAAATATCTCTGTCCGGACGAATATGAATTGGCTGAATAATCGTGCCAGTTCAGTAGGGGACCATAGTACCTCTTAAAGGGAGGCATTAAAACACCACAATGCAGGAGAGGATAGGTATTAATCCCAAATCGCTCCATACTCCCTATGTAGTGCACTAAGTCATGGCATTACTGAATGTATATAATAATATAATACTATCTTAGTAGTGCATTATATGGTTCTAATACAGCATAATTTATATTATTCATATGTGGGAATAAAATCTAATGACAGCTGCATGTACATTGTAATGACGTATGTACTTCACTATATAGGGAATGAGGTATTTGCATTCCAGCCAGAGACTTCAGTGTTTCCAAAAAAATCAGTTTTCTTTCGTCCACACAAGAACAGTGACCACAGCATTTTCAAAAATCTCCAATTTGGAGAGCGTTTTCAAAAACCTCAGTTGTCAGTGACCTAAAACACGGTTAGAACACAATGCAGACAAAAACCTCAGTTTTTAAAAATAAACCGATCAGTGTGGACAGGGCTTTAGTTCATCTGCCAAACTTGAGCAGTTTGGGACTTTACAGAGATCTCTACAAGAGGACATGTGAAATTACTGAGGTCCATTGTCTTTCGTTTTGATGGGATATCTTTCAGATTTTTTTCCTCTGAGTGGAAAATATTTAAAGAACATGAACATAACATAATTATTCTGAATAGTCACTGTTTGTGGATGTCCTGAATGATCATTATTCCTAGTCAAAACACAACATATAAAACTGTATTCAAGGGTTGCAATCAATGGTCTGTATCTGTTGTAAGCCAAATCTAATTCACAGTTTTAACATGATTCTTAGTTCTGCTACTTGTGCTTGACAGGAGTTAAAGTGTTAACAGATGATTTATAGGCTGCAACAAGATGATTTTTCACCATCCAGTACAGCAAGTTAAAGGAGTCAGGACAAGCTACTACTGGCCGAGTAGCTAGCTATCACGTTATGTCAAGATATATTTATATTCAACTGTCTTAGCTTTTGGGCCCTAGTCATTATTCTAGCCAATCCACCTACCAATGTACCCTGAAGCTGTGTGACAGTGACACTACCTGTTTCGCCACTGTGCCGCCCTCTGTATGTTCAAGTAAAGTGATTAAACCTGCTTCCAACCTTAAAACAAAATGTCTTATTTTAAACAGAGAACGTAATTTGCTAGTCATGTTTTGTCTGTGTGTTTCTATTTTTAGGAAATGATCACTGATCAGCAGAGGCGATTGCTCTAAGACTGCAACGGAAGCTCAGCTTCCCCTAAAAATAAGTGATCAAATATATATTCTGTTGTGTGTACATGTCATTGAATAAAAATGCACTACAACGCACTCAACTTTTGTTCAGAATCAGCTTCTTATCACTGGTAAAGACGCCACATTCCTCTCAATCGTTCCCTTCACAGTGCTTTAAACAGTGAGGACGCTGAGCGTCCACAGAGTTCAATGGAGAAGCAGCGAAGTGCAGCGAAGCGAGACGAGTGATTGGATAAATGCTGGGCTTTGTCCCGCCCATCGGACGCTCAGCGTCTCTGGGGGTCTATGGGGCAGTGGGCTGGCCTCGTCTGGCCCGGACGCTCAGCTTCTGCATGATGATTGGATGATCTGTCTGAGGCTGAATCCCTTTTTGATTGACAGCGAAATGAGCGAATCAGCGATCCTTTGGTGTAAAGCTCCGTGGGAGCATAACATTTTGATTCTGTTCTGAGTTGAACCGGAGACTTTCCACGTCCTTTTAACGGCATTTTCTTTGTTAAAAACGACTAGCGACAAATCGAGCTTCTATTTCTGGTGGGGTTTTTGTAGCTGCTTGTGTTTAGAGACTGACTTCTATCGCAGTTTCTGTCCAGCGGGTGCTGCTGAGCCCCTCCACCGTCACAAAGCACTCACAGGCGGACACACTTCACATGGGCCAAGGCCGTTTAAGCAGCCTGGCTCTGCTGGCCATTGAGAGGACACTAGTCAAGTCCCTGGAAAAGACGCCTTGTTGGTACGACAGGGTCAAAGGTCATTTTCTTGAAAAGGAACAGAGGGTAGAATTTACGTATAAATAAACCAACACATTTTATGATGTAGGCCGAAATTGAGCTTCCCCTCCTTGAAAGACAAGCATCCGCCACTGCTGATCAGCCATATAATGGATTTTTCGACACACCCGCCCAGCCCTCCACACAGGCGACACGGATCTCCATGCCCACCACGACCCTGAACAGAATGGGGTGCATACAGAATATGAATGAATAAAAAAATCAAGCATTCATTCATTCGTTTTCTGTAATCACTATTTTGCAATGGGTCTGGATCCTACACTGAATCACTGGGCCAAAGGCAGGAACACACACCACACCAGACAGGGTGCTAGTCCATTTCAGGACATCACACATTCATGCAATCACTCTCACACCCACAAAGAATGCAACTTTATATGACCCCAAATAGTATTTTACTGAAAAAATATCTCTTCTATTCTCTAACTAATTTACAATGACAGACATTTTTGTTGTAGAATAGAGACATTCGATGCAGTCCATACTGACAGAGTTGTGATGTCAGAAATGGCTCCTCAGGACAAGGAAGACGCAAAGTCCAGAAACGTTTTTACCCTACAATTCTACTAATGTTCACACGATGGCAGCAAAGCACTGCAACATTTTATTTCCCATAGCCCTTATTAATCCTGTCCTTATTTACACCCGTTCTAAAATAACCCCATTCTTTATACAGAATTCCCAATTTTATGTATCCTCGAGCTCTTGTTATCCGTCTGTTAGCTGGATTGTGTGCTATTTATTCACCAGTGTTTGATAAGTGTCTGTTAAGATTTAGTGTCTGTTATTGTCTGTCCCTCATTGACGGCTATTAACCATTTCTGTGGGTTGCTACATTTTTCCATAATTTAAGTAAACTACATGTAACTAAATGAAACATGGGTGACACTACTGAAATAATCAAAGTGGAATTTGCTAATAATTCCACTCCCTTCTGCCTGGAGCCATGTAGACCACAACTGTACACTCTCCTGATATATTTATGGGAGTACCATGATAGCAGTGACAGGAGCAACGAGGATAATGGAAATTAGGTTCCTACCTCAGGGTAAGATATTTACACCTTTGGAAGGTGGGCACTATCTTAGAATATCGTAGTAGGGAGCTGCTGATGCAAGATACAGTGCAACCCCTCGGCAATTACCAGTCACCAGAAACTTTCCGGAAAAATCTGACTCTATCATACAAGCAGCGGAGCTACTGCAGTCAAGCCAACTTTATAACTAATTATGTTCCGTGGGCCTGCAATCATGTTCACAACATAGCACAGCATAAGATATGCCTGAAGGTTTTCTACACTTGTTATGACTTAAATAAATATTTTAGCCAATGTATATATATATATATATAAGGCATAAATAATAGATAAATAATATTTATTTAAGGCATAACAAGTGTAGAAAACCTTCAGGTTAGTAAACCTTCAAGTAAATTAAAGCAACAACACATTTTGTCCAAAATTTAACTGAAGCTGGAGAAGCAGCTAATATTGTTCACAGACATTATAAAGCAATTATCACCCAAATCGTACAATAAATAAATCCAATGAACTTTATACAGCCTGATAAAAACAAATTTTTATTAAGTTAGCACAACCATGATATTGTTCAGGACATGCCGAAATGAACTATATTACATAAAACATAAACGTAACATAAAACATAAAAGGAAAAAACAATATTTCAGTGTAGAGAAATGCTACATGCAGCCATTTGAGACAAAAAGTGTATTGTGCCAAAATTCAGAAGTTGATGGATGTATTAATAGGAATTATTTGGGTGACTATATTAGTCTCCTAGCTCAATTTTAAACTGAATAGACAGAATGGAAGGCCAAACATATCTCAGATGACTGAAAACTCCTGGAATATGTGGAATACTGTGTATAATAATTTGCTGAGCCAGAGTGTAGTAGAATAATTATATTTCCTCATGAAGATAGGAAGATTGGAATATGCAATACAAACCTTTAAAGCAAATTCACAATTGTTGCTCATCCACAAAAATTGCACAGAACACCAGAAATGGTAAAAAAGCCCAGTCAGCCAAGATAGTAGGCACATCTAAGGGCGAAGTGTCATAAGCAGTGCTTGATTTTGGTTATGGCATGTATTGTATGGGCCAGACGCATTCCAAATATCAATGTGGCCTAGATTTGTTCCACATATCACCTGACATCTGGCCCATATACAGTAGCCTTGTTTCTGAGTTGAGGCAGCCAAACTCATCCTGAGTCCACATTGTCATTCAAAGCCAAATGTAGACCATTAAAGAAAGTGCAGATGTGCCACATTTGGGCCCAATATTCACTGCTATCTGGGAAGCACACAAACACACCTGAGGAGAGGGGCTGGAGCACAGTAAAAATACCTAGCTGGTTCCTTTAGCAGTACCTCAGAATCAAAAAAGTAGCTTGTATCTCAGTTAATGGCAGAGATAATTCACATTTATTTGACCAGTGATAATGATCTCTAGGTTTGCCCTAGAAAGAATCTCTTTAAATTCTTTCACTATCTCTGCTAGTGTGTATGATGAGACAGTTTGTAAGGCAGCAAAGCTAATAAGAGAGCCAATTCTCACAGCAAAGAATCGCTTAGAGGTCATGATCAGTTTCACTGTGCTTCAGCCCCTCTCCTCAATGAGCTTATTGACAACCGTCTTCTTTGATGTATAATTTCTCAGTTGTAGATAGTAATTCTTTTCAGCAGCATTTCAAGTTCTGAAATGAGAATTATAAAAGCTGTTCATATCAAAGTGTTTCTCATATTTCACTCATATTTCAAAGAAAGTTAATGTGACTATTACTGACCAGACTAGACCTTGTCTTAGCTATGTGGATGACTGGATTCAGCCACGAGAAAGATAGTGAGGTTAGGTAAGGATATTTGATGATTAGGTCTGGATCCCATACACCACTCCAACTAAGGACAGAGGTATTGGTGTTTCATTACTCCAAACAACACAAATCCACTGGTCCACAGCCTATTGCTGGGGGTCTTTATAACACACATTTAATGGTGCATCTTAATAATGCATTTAATTTGGTCCCAGAGTCTGTAGGAAGAGTGGATTGGCACACAGTCTAATCTGCTTGAGTTCTAGTGTAAAGTTTCCACAATCAGTGATGGTTTGGAGAACCATGTCATCTGCTGGTGTTGCTCAACTGTGTTACATCAAGTCCAAAGTCAGCGCAGCCATCTACCAGGATATTTTAGAGCACTTCATGCTTCCCTCTGCTGATAAGTTTTATGGAGATGCGGATTTCATTTTCCAGGACTTGGCACCTGTCCACATTGCCAAAACTACCAATACCTGATTTAATAATAACCACAGTATCACTGAGCTTGATTGGCCAGCAAACTCACCTAACCTGAACCCCATAGAGAATGTATAGGATATTGTCAAGTAGAAGATGAGAGAACCAACAATGCAGACGAGCTGAAGGCCCCTATCAGAGCAACCTGGGCTTCTATAACACCTCAGCAGTGCCACAGGTTGAGTAGTATTGAATAAAGTAGTTAATTCATTACATAGAGAGTTTTCTGATACTTTTGGGTATATGGAACCTACATGGCTTGGCTCGGATTTTATGATTTTCCATTAAGCAAATCTGCTACAAATCTGAAAGCGAGTACGTTTTTAGTTTCTGCTTGCACATGGTTCCAAACGAGCTGAGTAGGGACAAAATATGACATTAAAACATTACAGAGCACTGATTGGCCAGAGAGACATGTCTACACTCTGAAATGCAGACCTCCAACACAAACTTGTAAAATCTCCAAGCTACAGTAACAATCACGTAAATGTGCGCTGTGGTGTTTTGAAGAGGTTCAAATTCGTCATGGATTGATGGACCATGAAAGAATCCAGCAAGGTCCAGATGGAGAAACAAGGAAAGGAAAACCTCTATTGATTTGTCTGAACTGATGCACAAAACTGTGTTCTGTCCAAAAAACAACAGCATGCGAAGCCACGATGAGTAAGCAGTGCTTAACAATTATGCCACCATTGTTGTAGTTTCCAAAGCCCTCTGCTATATTTTGGGGAATACGTTACATACCAAGGACCAAGTGAGCAGAGCCGAGCATGTAGAGTCAAGCAGGTATGGAAAAGCATCAATACTGTATCTGCAATCTGAACTTTTAAACCTTACAGTTATTAATTATTTCAAAGCATATCTAAAATATCATTCACATGACAGCCACCTCATCACACAATTTACCATTGACTTCCAGGCCCTCTCAGATCAAATGAGATCCTTCAGCTCGACAGAACCCTTTAAAGCTTCTTGGCCTGTGAGTGAAGTGGTGAGTTTACAGTCAAACTGGCCTGGCTGTGTTATGGGGCCAAACTTTTCAGTCATGCTCCCTGATTAGGGAATACGCTGGGCCTAAATATTGTTTATATAAGGCTCATGCTGCTTTGGTTGGACAGCACAAAGAGCCTTTGGTGGTTTGTGAGGTCATGCTGTTTATAAAATCTGAATCTGCTAGACTGTAGTCATTCTTTTCTGTTTATGCTTTTAATTCCATGCAGCACCTCCTTATTACATGCCCCATTCATTAGAAATGTAAACTTAAATTTTAAGCAAATACTGGAAAGTCCAAATGACTTCACATGCAAGTGGAAGAGGAGACACTAAATAGGCTGTCCATTCTACTGTGTATGGAATGTTTGTGATAAACCCATATATTTCATGTAGCCACGTTTCAGATAATGCTTACATTCAGAGAAACCTAAAGAGCTTAGCATAAGTACTCTGTGGATGTGGTAGCCCTTAACATCATCTAGATATAATGCATACTGTGCAAATTAAAGGAGCACCCTTTAAAGGAAATTCATAAAAATAAGCCAAAAACTGTAATATTTAATTACACACAACAACCACATAAAATTACTCTACCAGATTCTTCATCATTAAAGAGGTTTAGGATGTTTAATTGTGTGAAAAAATTATACCCATCGTAATTCTTTAAGAATTTAAACAAATTGTTGATATAATTTTGAACAATACTGTAGCATTTGTAATTCACTTTACAAAATGACTAAAAGCACACTTGGTACCTTCAGCTGTTAATGCGCTGATTGATCAGATTAAAGGGTAGAATAAGGACTGTGTGGACTTTGTGCCAAAAGCAGCTGGACACAGGCAGCTTACATCAGACTCTGTTAATCTTTCTGTGTAAAGTGGAGAGAACATGGTTTCAGTTATGCTGAGGTGACCCTTCGAGCCTGGCCTTTGAGAACTTTATATATTAACACACATGCATGCATGCCCTCTCTCACACACACAAAACACTAGGCCCAAAGACCAGAAAATAGTCCCTTGCTGAGTCTCAGTCTCAGTCTGCCAAATGCACACTAGAGCCAGATTATTTTTACAAGAACAACACTGGGTCATACTTTAGAGGACTTTAGATAGCAGTGCAAAACAAATTACAAAATGAATTCACATTTTATTCTTTGGCATCTGATAGGATCAGTGCTTAATTTGTAAATCATGAGGTAAGGGAACACAGAGACTGGGGTGATCCAGCAAGTGCACATGGAGTATAAAGGATCCGGAATGCTCTGACTGTTGTATAAAAACAAAAATATAAGTCAATTCAAAGTTGTTTTTTTATATGTAATATCAGACCTTAATAGCAGTAAAAAAAAAAAACATTTGGTGAAGTCCACACTGTGTGGACACCCGTGAACACCTGTGTACCTGAAAAGATGTTCCACCTTAAGTGCTGCTGTGATATTCACACAATCACAGTATCACTGGCATATTTTATGTTTTCGTAACACCTTAAAGAGTGAAGCAGTTACAGGCACCTGGACAAAACTACTGCATCATTTAAGGTGACAGAAAGCTGCAAGCTGGAGAATAAACAGCTACTTTTGCTTCCTCGCCTCATTTTGTTCTGTAGCTGTTTACCCTTAAGTCAAAATAAGGATGGAGAATACTAGTGGAGAGTCAGGTGCTACTGTCAAAAATGGTCACTATTTGGCTAACAGAGTTCAGGTAGAAGGGTCCATTTTCCAAATTTTGCCTAGGGTCCCAGGAAAGTCTGGACCGGCTCTGAACACAGCTCTGGCTCAGCATCCCATTTCTTAAAGTACTTGGATTTGGCATCTTTTTGGCATCAAAGCATACATTTTTTGCAATCCACAAGCTAAGATTGTAAGCTGTTACTTGGGTAACTGTATTCTTTATTGTAAATGTGCACTGTTTCAGAGCTTTAAGCTGATATTTGCCCACGTTTTTTTTTTGTTTGTTTGTTTTTTGTAAGACACAAATTAAATACATTTAAACAGAAATTCTCTGAAATTGTAATATACACATGAATAATTGATGTTCAATTATTCAGTGAATTTCAGTGAATGTAGTAAAACTTCAGATTTCTTCTGGTGTACCTCCGGATGCTTTGCAGATCACCAGTGGAACACATACAACTCATTAAGAACCACTAGTTTAAAAATTAGCAGAACCTATATAACTATAAATCCACAAGCTCTATTTACTACTCTTTTGGAAAAGTGTTAGAACTTATTTTGAAAATTTGGTTACATTCAACCACATAAACATTAGTGAGGTCAAGTACTGATGTTGGGTGATTTGTTCTGGATCACAAACTTCACTCCATCTCATTCTAATGGTATTTGTTAGAGCTGCACCAGACCAAAGAACAGGCTTCATCTCTCCACAGACCAGTGCTTAGGGGCTGTCTTCCCCTAGTGCATGGCAACCTTGGGCTCATATGTGGCTGTGGTTGCTGCAAAGTCTTTCGAGATGTAGGCTGCCATATGTGTTGGCAATGGGTGTCCAGTTACTGAATTTGAATTAGAAGGGGTGTCAGGATATTTTGGTATGTATAGTTGAGCACTTTGTAGATTTTTAATTACAGACTACAGTCCATTTGTTGCTCTGTATACTTTATTTTTCAGACACAACAGTGCTGCACAGTTTGTGTTGGTCTTCCTCAAGTACTTCATCAGTGGACATAGGATGCTGGTGGCTTGTTAAATTTGATTAGTGGATTGTTCTTACTCCGGCAATGACACTGAGGGCTTTAAAAACTCCAGGAGCACTGTTGTGTCTGATCCAATCGTACCAGCACAACACACACTAACATACCATAATCACATCGGTGTCACTGCAGAGCTGAGAATGATCCACCATCCAAATCATACATGCTTTGTGGTGGTCCCGACCATGGAAGAACAGAGTGAAAGGGGCAAACAATGTATAAAGAGCAGCAGATGGTCCACAATTTGTAATTCTAGAAACACAAAGTGCTCCTGTGTGGTCAGTGGAGCTGAGGGAATGGACAGTGAGTGTAGAAACAAAGAGGTGCTCATAATGTTACGGTTGATCAGTGCATTTCTTTCCCTCGTCCCTTTTTCTCTGTTCTTCCAGCAATTTTTTTCATGGAATATTGTGAATTTTACCTATTGAATCACAGGGTAGTTAAGCAAAAGTTAGGCTGATTTTTAGATCTGTTTTTCAATCTTTTTCCTATTGCATATTATAAATGCCAGAAAATACCCAGTACAGTGTGCTCTATTTACCCCCACCCATCTCTACCTTTCAGCACTCTCTCTTTATTTCTCTCTGTTCCTCCAGCAGCTTCTGACATTGAGTATCACTGAATAGTTTATCTAAACACTCACACAGTAGTTAAGTGCAAGGTAGGCTAATTTACTGATCTATTTATCGATCTGCTCCACATACTGCAAATGCCAACAAATGCCCATTAGAGGGAGATTTTCTTTTAGCACTCTCTCTCTCTCTCTGTGTCCCCCTCCCTCTCTTTTCTGTTCCCCTAGCAGCTCAGGGCACTGACAGCTATTACGAGGCTCATTAGTGTGCTGCAGTGGCAGAGAGGCTCAGAGGAGGGGGCCAGAGTCCCCGTCAGCGCCCCAGCTGTCAAGACCCGAGACAGGGAGTAAGAAAAAAAAAAGGCTCCACTCCCCCTCCCTCTCCTCCCTCCACCTCTACCAGTTCATCACGGCTCCAAACGCAGGGCCAGGGCTCCGGCTGCCTAATGAGAGAGAGAGGGGAAGGTGATTTAATACTGCCTGGACCCTGAGCCAGAGAAACACTGCTGAGGCAGCCACACAGCACTTCCACACCATCATCTCAGGACACACTATGGAGCGAGCAGCATTCTGACATGTTTGAAAAGCATTCAGCGACATTATTTCCCCTCTCTGTGCTCTCTAATGCATGTTAATACAGATATTTACATGCCTCCTCAGCTCGGCTTGTTTAGGCCCAGTAGTGGGAAAAATGTGCAAATTGAAACAAGCCTGCTTTGGACGCTCTTGACATTTTAAAAGTGAGAGGAAAAGGCAAACACCAGCAGCATTACTCGCCGGATAATCCAGTCTCACCTCACTAACTGCACAGCTGGAGACGGCCTAATGAGGTCACTGTGTATAGACACATCGTTTCGTGTCAACAGCTTACAAGTAGCATGTCACTCTGCAGTTCCAAATATCTTACTGTAGCTGCAAATATGGCCAAAATACAAAAAAGAAATCCAGTAGTAAATGTCTGGTCATATTTAACAACGGCAAAGAAGGGCTGAAGGGAATATGCTTCAAGTCTATATTTTGCTTTTGCTAAATTTTTTAATAATTCACTTTGCACAAAAAAAAATATTAAAAATGTTTAGTGCTTAATTCACAGTAAGAGACTTGGGTTTTAAACTGAGGTTGACATTAGACGTATTGTAAATGTTACATTACAATGCTTTGGGAATGGCTTCCAAATACAGTTTGTCAGGTTTCATGTTTCATAACAGGTTTATTTTAGCATGATTAGGCGTACAAATTCATTTTAACATTTTTTTTTCATAACGTATTACTTTAATTCAAAACTCAAACATTTTTGTCTTTTGTCATTCCATAGTATTCAAAATGACATTTGTCATTTTATTATAAATTTTTTTAAAATTTAATTATTTTGAAAATGACAAGCCCGAAGTGTGTATTCATTACTGCAGTTCCTTGAGTTCCATCAAGGAAAAAGATCTGCAAAAGCATGTGCAAAAAAAATTGTTCTGTTCTTGGTGATAATAATAATATTGTACCCAAACTTATGTGAGTTATGTTTTAGGCAATTTAATCATGTTTGCCATCTTGAATGTAGTAATTTTAGGTGGGTTTGCTGGTTTGTTCTTTATAAAATGACAACCGCCATTTTTAATACCATGCAACGTTTACCATAAAATGAAAATGAGTAGAAGAATGTTTGAATTTTGAATGAGTTAATTACAAGTTTTACAAGCTTTAAAATGTATTTGTACACCTCTTCTTAAATAAAGCAGGCTGTTTTTGTTACAGTGTTTTTAAGGCTGATAATACACATGGTGGGACTGGCTGTCCTATATTATGCCTGACTAAAATGGCAATCCAAGTTGAAGTGTACAGAACAAACTGTTAAGTTCAGCCCAAAATACTGGAGAAAATAAATGTGGATTTTCTGGAAGGCTGTAAAAATGCACTTACTCTTTGACAGACAAGAACAGCATAAAATCATATTCTCCACCTTCTCTACTCCCTTAACTGTGTTTCGGAATCTCTGCAGTAACAAAACTGCAGCACATCAGTATAAATATCTAGATATGTTCTAAATATGTTCATGGCAGTGATGTAACAACTGCAATGTAACCATTAAACCTTAGTTTTTCTGTTAATTAGATGTTAAACTCTAAAGTAAAATTCCAGTTACAGCTGTAAGTTTATATGGTGAAATGAAATTAATTGAAAGAAAAAAAATGTATACAGTGATCATGATCAAACTCAGTTCAGCAGTGTAACCTAGCTGTGTGTATTCTCCTGACCTGGTGATGCTTGGTTGGCTGTAGCCGTACACTGCTAGTCAGACACAGGAATGACTTTATCACAGTGCGACTGAGGTGGGGGGAATCCCTCCAGACCCATGCAGACCCCTTGCTCCATCTGCATCAGCCAGGCCTTGGCTGCCCAGGCTTCTGTTTGAAAGCATGATGGATGGGGCTCGTAAATGTGTTTCAGTTCTGGGCGCCGCTCTCAGGTGGCCCGTATTTCAGCTTCATCCGGCCCCAACCCCAGCCCCAGCTTGGACAGGAACGGCATGTCCCCCCCTGTCTTGGACACATGCCAGACCAATCCATCAGGAGAGAGAGTTTCCAAGGAGAGGTGGGGATCCATTGCTTTTACCCCTCTCTCTCTCTCCCTCCCTCTCCCTCTCTCTCTCTCTCTACTAATACTACTACTAACTCACTCTCTCTCTCTCTCTCTCTCTCTCTCTCTCTCTCTCTCTCTCTCTCTCTCTCTCTCTCTCTCTCTCTCTACTAATACTACTACTAACTCCATCCATCCATCCATCCATTATCTGTAACCGCTTATCCAATTTAGGGTCGCGGGGGGTCCAGAGCCTACCTGGAATCATTGGGCGCAAGGCGGGAATACACCCTGGAGGGGACGCCAGTCCTTCACAGGGCAACACAGACACACACACATTCACTCACACACTCACACCTACGGACACTTTCGAGTCGCCAATCCACCTGCAACGTGTGTTTTTGGACTGTGGGAGGAAACCGGAGCACCCGGAGGAAACCCACGCGGACACGGGGAGAACACACCAACTCCTCACAGACAGTCACCCGGAGTGGGAATCGAACCCACAGGCCCCTGGAGCTGTGTGACTGCGACACTACCTGCTGCGCCACCGTGCCGCCCTACTACTAACTCATTTTCCATTAACATGTTTTAATACAGATTTTGACATAAATAGTAAAAAAAAATACATGTATAATCGATTACATTTTTCAAAACAAGGGAGTGATTATTGTTGCTAAGTAGCGCCCCTTGTGGAGTGCTTGAGTGTGATGTCAAGGTGCTTCACATGCTAAAAAAATAAATAAATAATTAAAAATAACTGTAACTGCTCATCCAGTTCAGAGTTGCGGTGGGTCCAGAGCTTACTAGTATTCACTGGGCGCAACTGACTGTAAAAAAGAAACTGTTTTCCTGAGCAGTTACATGCATCATTCTTCACATTTTGAGTGTTGTTGCTGGCCAATGAATTTCTTTTTTTATTATTATTTATTTATATTTTATTATTATTTTTATTATTTTTTTTTTTTTGTTAACCGCATTATTTAAACACAGCAGCTGCCCTTCAAAGGAAAACAACGGCATAGAAAAGCTGCTGAACATTCAAGTTTCTCTGTGTAAATTTGCTTCATACATTTAATGTTGACTACTGTCCCTATGTCTTTCAAACTTAGTCCAATCCCGGTCCCTTTCCTTTGTCTGAGGTGACCTCACCATACGCTAAACGCATAGAGCATGATTAGTGTAGAAGGAGGCTGCTAGTGTGCATTTGGACCCTGCATGCATGCGTGTGTATATATGCTTGTGGATTGTTTGTGTGCGTGTGTTTGTATGTGTGCCCGTGTGCGTATGTGTTGAGAGTCCTCTCGGCGGGGTGGTTGAAGGCTGTTGACATAACTCCAAGCCACTGGCCAGGCAGGAGAATCTGCTATCTGTATCAAGTACGCCTCCCGGAGGATCTCTTCCTCCGTCTTTGCCAGCAGTGCTGCTCAGCCAATCCCAGCGCGCCATCAATCTGAATTTAGCCCACCAGGATCCACCACCCCGCGCAACAACTCCTCTCAGGTTCCTGTGCATCCCCGCTGGAGTCCACGCAAAGGGGGAAAAAACAAACACCCGGGGCGCGCAGCTCCAGCAGCTGGGAGATATTAAGTCAGTTTTCCAAGCGCGCTAAGCCATTGGCCTCTCTATTCTCGGCCACTAAATCACAGCCATGGCAGCCTGCACCTCTGTGTAAACTGTTTGCATGCCGGTGGGGAGAGGTAAACGCACAGCCAACCGCAGCACACTTGCACA